>NC_040246.1:19849557-20495585 GCF_001444195.1 Xiphophorus couchianus | reverse complement strand
ATCAAGACCCTCTTCCTCTGGTCCTCTTCCCTGGACATCAAATGGCCCACCCCTTAGCAGCAGTCGCGTCGCCTTGCTTCTGTGGTCACACACTGGATGGCACCTCACTACAGCCGTAGGTGGTTATCCTGGTCCCGGTGTTCATGTATCACTGGATCAGCAGCTGGTACATCTAAAGCAGTGGCGCCGATCCCGGACGAGCCCCCATGAATCTGTTGCAGGTCTCGGGTGGAGGGACAGGCAAACAGATGCAGATAACCTGTTTTAACAGGAAAAGAACAAATGAGCCACAGGAGACGGTGTTGCTGTGCTGGTAGCTCTCATCCGAATTTAATCCAGATTATAACAATAAAGTCATCATACAACCTTGAAAATTGTGACTATACATTCACACTTCCACTAGTTCCTCTATAACACAACACCAGCTAATTACTATATCAGGAATTGCAAATAAATGCACCTTACAGGCGGTTATATAAAACATACGCATTCTTCGCGTACCATCTGAGGAAATCCTCCGAGCAGCTAACCGAGAGCTTATTGGCAAACCGCATAATGACGACATAAAATAACACAAACCAAATACACAGGGGACCAACGTCGCGACACTTAGTAGAACAACCATGTTTATTACATAACAGTTTTCAGTTTAGACCCGGACCAACCTGTTTTAACAGGAAAAGAACAAATGAGCCACAGGAGACGGTGTTGCTGTGCTGGTAGCTCTCATCCGAATTTAATCCAGATTATAACAATAAAGTCATCATACAACCTTGAAAATTGTGACTATACATTCACACTTCCACTAGTTCCTCTATAACACAACACCAGCTAATTACTATATCAGGAATTGCAAATAAATGCACCTTACAGGCGGTTATATAAAACATACGCATTCTTCGCGTACCATCTGAGGAAATCCTCCGAGCAGCTAACCGAGAGCTTATTGGCAAACCGCATAATGACGACATAAAATAACACAAACCAAATACACAGGGGACCAACGTCGCGACACTTAGTAGAACAACCATGTTTATTACATAACAGTTTTCAGTTTAGACCCGGACCAACCTGTTTTAACAGGAAAAGAACAAATGAGCCACAGGAGACGGTGCTGCTGTGCTGGTAGCTCTCATCCGAATGGAAGGGAGCTTCCTCGACACCGCAATGATGCACCGTCAGTCCCGCAAGAGCCCGCTTCTGCCATCTAGCGGCGCACCCGTGTTACTGCGTGACATTGCTCCCCAAAACCTCAAAACAACTAAGATCACAATTTAATCCACCAAATGTGACCACACTTTGTGGGGGTCACATAATTTCTACAATATTTTCAGAAATAATTATTGACAAGTAATATAAGCAAAGCACCATCAACAGTAAATATTAGAAAAGCAAAATAATGATCATATAGATCATTTCTGACAACCAGTTTCAAATCTGACAGCCACTTCACAACTGGAGTGTGCATGTATTTGCATTTTAATGGCACTTTTTACATCGATACAGGGAGCTCCATGTTGTGATTCATTGTTTCCCCCTGAGCTCGCTCAACATCACTCACCCTCTTCTCTTCACCTGCCGGTTTCAGTCCAACTGAAATAAAACGAGGTTAATCAACAGTCATTGTCACATCAGTTCATCTGATTTGTGAGCTGCCGGCTCAGGGAACAAACCAGCCATCCGTTTCTCCACGGCTAAGTTAAGTTTCACGTCCCACAGTTAGACAGGGAACATGTTTTGGTTCCATGGTGACAAATATGAGGGAGGGGTCCAGCTTTGTTGCAGGCGCATCTTAAGACAGACTGACTCATGTTTTTCCAGGATTGTTCATGCAGCTGCAGGTAGAGTTTGGGCATCCCCGGAGTGGGTGGAAGCGGGACATCTCTGAGTCAGTAATGTCCCCTGTGATGTCAAACAGCTTTATGAACAGAGGAGATTCCTTAAAGCAGGAAGTGAACTGGAATCGAAACCCATCTGGACTGTTTGTTGCTGAAAAGCTCAATCTGACACCAGGGCTGTGGGACTCCAAAACTCTGCCTCCACCCTCAACTTTTAAACTCATGCACACACGCATACACTAGGGGAGAGGACAACCATCCTCCACTGAGAAGAGAGAAGTGTTGAGCCGAACAAAATGGCTGCTTATGTTAATACAGCATTTGGAAGCATGGCCAACGTGGACCGAATGGCTTCGTTCACTTCCTGTCATTTCCAGACTAAAATGATAAAACGGCTTGGAAAATTGATGTCATTGTTCAAAACTTCTGCTCACTTTTAATAATTGGCTCGGTTAAAATTCTACTGGAGAAATCCAACTCAATGAGAGAAATCCCAGATGGGAAAGTGAAGGGAGATGAGAACAAATTGTATAGGAGTTATTGGCTTCCTATTTCAGTTTGTGACCTGACATGTAAACTTAAACTTGGGTTGGGTTAAATTCAGGTTGTAGGTTTGATTTTAGCTTCCTCCTGTCACATTATATGTGCTCTTGGGCAAGGCACTTACCCCCACGGTGGTTACCATTCTGAGTTTGGTCTATAAATGTATTCACATTTGTAAATGTGATTGAATATAAATGGGAAAGCTGTATATACAGGTGCTGTTGTAAACATTGTGATGATTTTTCTGACCTCCAGTTTGGGAAAGTCTATGTATGAAGTTTGTTTGATTAGAAATTTCTGAGTTTATTTGGATTATTATCCTGAATTTCTGTTGTTTTATTTAATGGATTCCAGGTACTCCTATGTTACCAGTGTCTGCTAGAGAAAAGGCCCACAGCCCAATTCATCTCGCAAGGGTGGCAAGATAAATTTGAGCGCTTTTTCAACAAGAACAATTATCTCTTAACTTTGAACTTTTTTCCTTACTGAAGAAATTTACTCAAACTAAATGTTGGATTTTTCAAAACATTTTCATTGGTATATCATATTATATTCCAGTGAAGGATGACTATTTATTTCATTTTTCCTTAGACAGATCTTTATTGGGGGTGCTGGTAGGAGTCATAAACATTTAATATCAGTCTGCTTATATTCTCCATGTGGATGACAGAGGAGAAAAAAGCGATTGTCCTGAATAATGGAGATAGAAAAGAGACGGTGGAGAGGATGAGGGATGAGAGAGAAGTGTGGATAACAGTGGTGGGGCTGCACTAAATAAAAAACACATTACATTTGGAGGTGCCTTCAAAGCTTCCTGCAGCTGATAATCCATCATGGGGAAAAAAAACTGATGGCTGAAAAATGATGTTTAGGATTGATGTGGCTTTGGGAATCACAGTTATTTGAACATGATGTGTTGGCAAGAAAGAACTGTGATCAAACCTTCTGTTCATGTTATCGTTACACGGTTCTGTTCCAGAAGTCACAGAATTACATGCTGTCTTTTTGTCAGTTGCATTTTTCCCCAGTCCTCCCTTGTGTGGGCATTCGTGCATGAATGAATATGGCATTCAGTCTCCGAAGTGTAAAGATAAGGTTTCATAGCAGCTTGGATGCAAAGTCCAAAACCCACAGCAAACGCTGCTGTTACATAATAAAGGAAGCGTTTCCCACCTCCTCCAGTGTAGACAGCAAGTGTGATTCACCTTCTACAGCAATGTCAGACAGGAATCAGTGGCTTGGCATTAATACACAGGCTCAGTGAAAACAGCAGCCACAGTTTGCATTTACACCTTCGGCTCACTTAGATGGCAATCATCACATATTATATTACTCCAATTCATGTTTCCCTTTTGTGCCTGAAATACCGTTTTCATCTGAATCTGAATCAAAAATTCATCAGAGCGACAAAGCAAGGCAGCTGAATGGCCTTCAGTTGCCAATAGTAACCAAAGATGGCCAGGAGCAGAATCCACTTGGTGGTGAATGAAGCGGGGAAGTGATGAAGGTGGATGGGACGCATTATGTCAGCGGAGATTACAAGGACTTCCACGAGAGCTGTTGTCAATGAAAAGAGCAGAGCCGGATCAGAACAGCACCGATCACGACCCGTTTCTCTTAACTTCCTTTTACATCACAGTTATTGTGTAATCAAGAATGTTATATAATTTTCGCAACCTTATGGAACATTTTTGGAGATGGGAGTCTAAAGGCATTGTGCACTAAATATATCTGCGCAAAAACCAAAAATACAGTTTGGGGCGAAGCAGCAGCTTATGAGAAAAGTCAGCACTGCTCTGTTCGTCCTCTGTGATCACTTCACAAAAGATATTTCAGCTTTCTTTGGCTTCTCTAAACCTTTTACATAATCATTATGTGTTCTCTGTGCAGGTGTGTCACAAAAAGTAAGAAATTAAGCTCATACTGGACACAGTGACACATTGTTTTATTCTAAATTTCTTTCTTAGTGCAGTAAGACATTTTTTATGTTTTTCTGTGGGTCAGAAGTGGCTTAAACCAGTTGAATCTCTCGTCCTGGGATCTGCAGGACCTCAGCTGGGGTTAAATAACTTATTGTTAGATGAAAGATAGTCACACATTAGGAAAATCGTACCTATTAATCAAGGTGTCAATTTGTTTTTTGAACTTGCAGAGTATTTTACAACTGAAGACTAACATTGGTCACTGAACATACTTCACAAAATCCTTTTACAACAACAACAACAACAAGGTTTGTTTCTTTTTGGAAAAAGCCAATAAGTTTTTTGTGTGTTGATATATTTTTTCGCAGTTCATCCTTGTTCCTGCAGTTTAAATGATACACCCATTAAGAATGGTAGGGTGTAAAATTTTTATTTTTAATTTACATTTTAAACATCAATGATCCCTGGCTTCCTTTCACACCATTTTTACTCATTATCACTCAAGCAAAGATTACATTTTTACTCATGGCCTCAGGGTGCTGTGGTGCTGCAGGGGTTAAGCACAATCCACATAAGGAGCCCTTAGTTCTTGACGTGGCCATCGCAGGTTTGATTCCTGGCCTGGCAACCTTTGCTGCATGTCTTCCCCTTCTCCCATTACCCTCTTTCCTGTCAATTCACTATCAAATAGAGCCAATAAAACCTTTAATTATTTTCTACTCATTGCCTGTGTTATAATTCCACTGGTCTTATGGCTGATTAATTTGCAGGTATCTTGGGCTGGGTGTTGCTTTGCATCACAATACACTCAACGCCTGTTTATGCACATTTTTCAACCCCACGTTTTTCCTTCCACTAAGCTTTGAGTTAATATGATTGGATGCAGCATACTTTGAGCAGACAGCTTGATCTGTCTTTTATGGTTCACCTTCCTAATAAATTGTGTCATAGACTATCTATAAAATCAGCAGAGTTGAATGTGATGTGATGGGAAGAATAATTTATTTTTACTGGTCTTGTTTAATTTATTTTCGGGCTTTTATTAGTTGTAATACACAGTCATCAAAATAAAAGCTTTGAATTTACGAGTTTCACTTGAACTGAGTGGAATTACTGAGGTATAAAACAAACTGTCCTATTTATTGACATGCTTCTGTAAATAAAGGGACTTGATCGACTCAGTAGAATGGAGCCTAAGCGGCAGCAGGCCGTTCATTAACTGCATTCTCCACCCTGCATTACGTATTTACAGTTCTCCTCTCCGCCAGAGGGTGGCGCTGACGGGCCGGTGCGGAACGGGCGCAAGAAATGGGGGGGATGGATCTGCCAATGACAGCTCGAGTTGGGAGAGTGCTCGTACTACGGAGCCATACACACGGAGGTCTGCGAGCGCTCCGCGTCCTGCCGGGAAGCCTTCCTTCCTTTCCTGACCGGGAGAAAGCACACACGCGCGCACCAAGGAGGACGCAAAGATCCGAGACGACGTCGACTGCGGAGACGCCAGAGACAGAGAGAGAGAGAGGCTGACTGTGATTCCTCGGTGTGACATTAGGCTCAGTGCGCCGCGCTGGTAATTAAAGGAGCCTGGATTAGCCCTCTGCTTGCTGCTGCGCTCCTCTCCTGCAACGCCTCAGCTCCCCCGACGCGCTCGCCTGGAAGGAAAAATTGTTTGCGCACCCAAAAAAAAGCAACTAAGCAGACCAACAGGCTCCAAAATTAGATCCGATCTGGGGGGTAGTGTTTAGGAAAGCTACTTGCTGCAGCGCGTCCTCTCCTCTCCTGCTCTGAGCGGAGAACAAAGTGCTGTTAAATCTGCGCTCTGCTGGGACTTGGGACCTGAACCAGGGCATTCTGGAACTTGCACTTGACAAGAGCGACACGGACAACTCTGACGAGAGCACAGTCACACTCCAGCAGCTCAGGGGAAACTAAGAGTAAAGAATCAAATTCCTGCCAAAATGCCTCTTGCACAAATCGCGGAGCCATGGCCCACAGTGGAGCTGGTGCAGCTGGATACAGAGGTAAGGAAATGTGAAATTAATGGTTTGCTTTGCACATGTGTGGCTAGTTTTAGTCCAAATCGCGTGGTTCCGTTTAAAGAACGTGAACTCATTTCATTCAGTCTAAAAAGTGGTCTCAGTGTTGAGTGAAGTTGCGTCCTTCTGCTGCTCAGCTGTGAATGAAAGTTGAAATAAACCGTATGAGATTAAGCTGAGTGAAGCTGACATAAAGGTTTCACAAATATTCTGCCCTGTTTTTATAAAAGGACGCGTTTCTCGGTCATATTATTCACCTCAGGACCAAATTTAAACCTGCAGCTCGGCTCACTGGAATGAGACTGCAAAGATTCTCCACCTCAGAAAAAAACCCCATTTCTAAGCTCATGTAGGTTCCTGGTCGGTTTCCAGAACTTTCGGTGTGAATTCACACAAAATTCTTTCCTGTTCATGTTAACATTTATGTACAGATCAGGCATATTATTATGACTTCCTGCCCTAATTATGTGTTGTTCTGCCAATTGGCAATCACCCATGGTTTCCATGTGAAGCTGCAGTCTTTTGCATCGATGTCAGTTTAGTTTAGTTTCTACATTTTAATCAATAGAATTACTGTAAACTAAGCCCATATAATACCATAATCTCAGAGGAATGCTTGTTTATGGCCTCCTAAATCTTAAAGGAAACCTATTTCTTGGTTTATGCCTGATTGATGTAGCTGTTACTGAAGCTGCAGTTTATTTTCTCAGAGTGAATTGTGACTTAAATGTCGTCAAACTGATTTTGAACATTTCTCAAAATGTGGGATTTTTACATAAATTTAGCATTTAGGCTGGAATTTGCTTTAACACAACTTGAGTTTTCCAACTTATTGATCATTTAGATTTTTTTATTTGCTGACAAATTACAAAATCTGGAGAATAAGCTGGAGAAAATCACAATGACAATATGTCTTGTGATCAGTAAAATGCTGAAGTCTGTAGAGTTGATGTTTTTCTGCTTTTGGGTGATCGTAATTATATAACCCATATGGTGCATAGTTTAGGCAAATACTGGCACAAAATGCTTTCATTAACTGCAATTCAAAAAAATAAATATTATGTATACATATTCATGTGATTTTCAGGAGAAAAACATCAGAAACAGTTTGATATTTAGCTGAAGCACAACTGAACATGGAATGAAAGCCAAACTTTTATTGAAATTTGCCATTCTTTTAATTGCAACATTGCAGCTGAGGGGTTTGCACTCTGCAAGAGACGTATGGAAGTTTAGAAAGACTTTCCCTTTCAGACAGAATCTTCTATCAGGCTTTTTAAAGCATTAGGTCCTTCACCCACCTGTTGCAGCCAGTCATCATTTTTAGCTCACATTGTACGTTTTTATTTCACATTTATGTGTAAATATTGCAAAATCTTATATTTGCAATCATACGGCGATAATTTTACATGAGTCCAGGTATGGCTATTGCTTTCAGGTGGCAGAGTATAGGAGGTTGAATCAGCTCAATTCATTATTTCTAAGGATTTCACTTAACATTAGGAAAGATTATGGCTGCTAAAGATGTTAGAGGGCCTTTCAGCTCAATTCAAACAGGGACAGCCTAACTGTTGCTCGCTGTTATCAGAGGTAATTTGTGGGAATATGTTAATTCAGAGCAGATGTAGCTGAGCGATCAATAATTGGGCTGTGGGCAAATCTATTTGTGTGTGATTTCTCTTGCTCGCTTTGCCCCAGAATATAGCACAAAAGGTAATTTAGCTAATTTCCATTTGTGAAACCTGTTTGGCTTCCAAGCAAAACCACTCACACTGTTCATAATCAGGAAAAAAAAAAGGCTCCTCATCTGCTGTCAGATCCTGAACAACTTTCTGTGCATGTGTCCAGGGTTCCTGCAGATAATTGTGCTTTAGTGCACATGGTTGGTTTTGTCCTCCGTCATCTCCTTGCCAGTTAATCCAAAAGTGCATCCCTGCTTGTTCCATCTGTCCATATGACTAGTTGGGCTCTCGTGGCCCAGCCCTCCTTTTCACTCTCCCCAACATGTTCCCTGGCATGGCCTGCAGTCTCACTTCTCCTAAGTCTTCTCTATCAATCTGAGCCCTGGGCTGTCTCTTGCTGCCATCAGGAACCAGAACGTGCAGCTGGCTGGTAGGCTGGAGACAGAGATAAATGGCAAGCACTCCATGCTGCCAGGCACTGATTTGTCTCATCAAATTAATTACAGAAGCTGAAAATCGCAAAGCAAACGCTTTATGTTGGAGAAACAGCATCTTATTCATGCATGCGTCTAATGTAAACATGCAGTTATTTCAACAAGAACCGCACAAATATGGATCTGTGAGTCGTAATTATTGGACCCAGGCAAAGCCATGGTATTTTCACAGCATTAAACTTAGCATTCTTCACAGGCTCTCCACTACCATCTGCTCTGCTGCCACATGCTACTCGCAAAACTCACATGCTGCACAACTCTAAATAGACGGTACGATCTCCGGATGGCACAGTTTCTAAATTACTGAATGCTCTGTCTTGCTGCATCAAACTCTTATTGATCATTCAATCATTTCTTCAAAAAAGTACAACCATCTGTATATTATTAGCATATTTTGAACTCATCAGCTTGTTTTGGGTAATATATGAGTTCGTTCTGAGTCGAGCTCCATTCATGAGTCATTCTGATCTCCTGATTGAGAAGATTGTTCAACACAGAGTTCAGACTGATTCATTAGCTGCAGCAGACGCACTGCTGTGTCACCTCACTGAACGGCAAATCCAAAGAGTCAGAGGGCCACTGGTCACCTTCACACTCCTACCTGCCCATCAAAACCTTAATGCAAAAGGTTCACATGGATGACGAAGCAATCAGCCTGTTCACGAAGAGAGCTTGAGGAGCATCATGAATAATCATGCTGTGCATCGCAATAACAGAGCCGACTGTACCACTCGTTCTTTGCTTGTTGTCTGCAAAGTCTAGTTTCTGGGTTGAAACTTATTTTCTACCTACCTAACAACACCTAGGTATCCTGCATGCTCAATTTCTGCATTTCTTGAGTTTAAGACAATGATTTTTGTGTTTTCGACATTAAATTGATATTATAGCACACTTACTTACTGACTTAAAGGAGTTGGAGTCATGTGGTGATAGAGACATTTGGAGTCGTGTGTCATCAATTCAATTTAATTCAATTCAAACACACTTTATTAATCCCAAAGGGACATTAAATGTTGTTCCAGCTCATTAATTCAGATTTTTCAAAGTGTTATTGAAGATGGTGATGGCTGTTGGCAGGAAACACCTCCTGTAGCGGTCTGTATCACAGCAGCTCCGAAGAAGCCTCTGACTAAAGATACTCTGTTTTCTCAATCATATCAGCATATGATATGATGAGAAATGTTGTAGTACTCCTTCGTATTCTGAGGTAAATGGATCATGTAGGCGTTAAAAGTGTTCCAAGAATGGAGCCTTGAGGAACTCCATTTCTCCATTTACAATTGGAGTACCACACAGTTCCACCCACTTTTCCAGTCTATCTATTCGCATGTTGTGGGATTTGCTCTGAACTGCATCCACAGAGTGTCTCATGCTGGTAAAGGAGCATCAGTTTGTATTTCTAGATTAAGTTTTTTTTTTTTTTAGTGGGGACACAAATTTGCTGATCCTGTAGAACAGTCAACAGTTTATAGCGTCACCAGCTGTAGATACATTGTTGTGCAATGACTGGCATTAATTTTCTGTTTCCTCTGCTCAAACCAGCCTTGAGCAGTTCAGCTGCTTCCCTTTCATTTGTGCTTTAGTCAGCTAGGACATTGTGCAGACCTGTGAGTGAGTCTTCAGTTTGTGGTCATTTTATAGCAATGGACCGCCTGCATTTAGATGACTTGTCGGCTTATTTTGGAAGTTCACTTTAGCTCTAGCAAAAAAGAGAGCTACCTTTCACTTTTAATTAAAATTTTAGGGCAAAAACTAATAGATTTTTTAAATCTGCAAATTAAAATAAACAATATTATCTTCAAAATTGTTTACATTTTGAATAGAGAACATTTTCTGAATTGAAATGTTCTGCTAAACTCTCAAAGTAAAAGTGAATTTGTAAAGCAGGACTGCACAAGTCCTTAAGGTGCAAAGCCCAACAAGTCTGCAAAGACAAAAATAGGAGAAAGTAAAGTTAGTGGTTGGAATGTGTAGTATGTTTGCTGATTAGGCGTGGTCAGTAGGTAACCATAAAGTACTGGAGTGTGAGTTTTCGCTTGATTAGTGTGTTCACTCTTTGCTTCAGCTAATCTGGGTGTGAACCAGCCGAGGAACACCTACACAGAGCGGCGATAATGGAGGAGGAGGGCTGGCAAGGCGTTCGATAACGCAGCTCACTCACTGACGAACGTCTTAAAGAAGGATTTCTCCCCCCTGTGCATTCATGTTTCTTTGAGGCGGTGCAGAGATGGAGTAGTTCGACCTCTGTTGCTCTCTCTGTTTGTGAGAAAGCACTCAGTTGGTCTGAGAAAAGACAATCAAAGTGGCTATTTGTCTTTTTTTGGCACAGACCAGCAGCTGTCGATACAGTGACTGCCAGATGAAATTATGAGAAATTTAGTCAGCTAGAGTTGCAGTTAGAGGAGGGAGTAAAACAAGGGTTATTGTATTTCCTGGTTGCCTAGTTACAATGCAGCGCCTCTCTAATCATCAAACATGGATTTATCCGTCTATTACACGAAAGCCATCACTGACCTGAAATTTACTCCTGGATCATTTGGGAGTCAGACGAGGAGTTCTCTCCGTCTCATCTGACAGCAGCACTGAAGCATAAATCCCAGTTGTTTGTTAATGCATTTGACTTTGAGTGTATTTTGGTGGCTGCTTGTTTGTGTGTGCGCTTGCATTTGCACTTGTTGACAAAGTCCATTGGGGAGGGAAGCATCACTAACTGGGCCATTTAGATCAACCATGCAGAGCTAATGAGGATGAAATGTGTTGAGCAGTAAAGTGAAGATGATGATGCTGGCTAAATATACAAACACTTCAGGATCTCCACCACTGGACTGATAACTCCAATGCTGTTTGCATCCTTCTAAAAAATGCAGTTAAATTGGAAATTGAAAGTTAAGTAAAGTGTCTGGAATTTGATTAAATTTGATTTTGACCCTCATTCCAACGGAGGTATGCCACTGCACACACTTGACAAACGGTTTGAATTTCTTATTTTATGTTGAGAACTTCTGCTCGTCATTGCTCCGACTGCCTGTCTCATTCTGTGCCATGTGAAGGAAGAGGAAGCCAGCTCGACGGACGCTCCAGTGGGAAACAAAGTCAAGGCGGAAAGGGGGCTGGGAGGTCACTCCGCTTGTCCTGACATTTAGCCACATTCCTGTGGACTCTGGAGTGATCCTCTGTAATAACAAGGACTCATGTATATTTGAGTGTCTATCATTTTGTATATATTTTTTTTACATTGATGATGAGTGACAGCGCGACTGTCAGCTTGTGAAAACAATTTCAGTCTAACTTGATGGCTTCCAATTTGTAACAAAAGGTTCATGCAGCAAAACTGGGAAGCCTTGATGTGTGGGGTAGGAAATTTAATTTTAAAAATGGTTTCAAATTCTATGAAGAGATGTTCAGATATTAAGTTCATGTCAAAAATTGCTAATCATCAATATGAAGGTCATCCGTTTCATGATGTGTTTTTAGGGTAGAATTACACAATTGAAGATATACTTTCTAATTTTGCTGAGAAGAAGATTAGCTTAAATGATCAGAGTGTCACATTTTGTTATGACAATCTCCTTAAACTAGTATGCATCTTGCACACCTTGTACTTTAAAAACCTTGCACTTTGGATTGTCCCTAAATCTATCTAGAACCACAGTTGCTGCTTCGGGTTTTGAATTTAAAGTCTACATTTAAAAAAACTTTTTCCAAGCTTCATCTTGTTGTTCCAGAGTAAAATGCAATCTATTTATCCCATTTCAAATGTGATTTTATTCTAAAAATCAATCAAAGCCGTAAGTACTACATCATTTTTGCAAATAACAGTCATTACACCTTTCAAAAAGTCCTGCCTGCTGAGGATGAACAAAGGGGCGCGCTTGTGCGTGAGCCTCAGATTATTAGGTTTGCCTGCAGAGGTGGAAAGTGGACTGTTGCCACCCACACAGTCTTGTAAATATTCCCTAGTATCTCTTCCTTGCCCTCTCTCTCGTCTTTTTGCACGCTCGTGTGATTCATGCACTGACACACACATTGATTCTTCTCACGTCTGCTTTATTTGACAGAACGGGCAGAGCACGACTGAGGACGGAGTCACAGCTGCTGTCAAGGTAGGTGACATCTGTGGAACAGAGACACGAACAAAGACAGAAAAACAGCACATAGATGTGACTCTTTAAGAGACTTTAACGTGCAGAATGCAACCAATTTTACTGGTTATCACAATCAAATCGTGTTGAATTTCACTTTCCCTCTGACTCTTTGGCTTAAAGACGTATCAGATGACAGCATTGCTTCCGTTGGCCAGTAGTGGTCATTTTAAGATGTTAATTTGTTTTTGCTTTTTCCAATCCACATTTGTATGTCCGTATGTGTACAATGATTAGTTATGAATTATTTATTTATAGGGAAATGAGTCCTTGTTTTGTCTCTTATACAATGGACATAAGCAGAAAAATACAATAGCAGCTTGTAATGCCGAGAAAATGCCCAAATCTTGAGTCTAACTTAATGTTTTAAGAAATATTATTAAAAAAAATACTTAAATTTATTTGGTTACAGTGAGGGTAAAAACAAAGTGTTTTTGGAGATAAGAAAACGAACGTTAAATGTTCATATTAGTGTTAAATATCCTATAAATAAGCGAGTTATTCGCTTAACATCTGAAGATGAAATTAAATCAGAATTCATCTGTTAATGTAAATTTTGAGTCATATTTTGGGTTGAGGTCAAAAAGAGAGAGAGTTGTGCTCTGTGAAGCATTCCTCAGCTGGTTAATTTTAGTAGGATTTGCAATGACAGCTTGTTGAGTTTATTGGCCGGCCAGGGTTTAATGTCTGGCCACTCTATACAGTAATTTGTCAAAACAAAAAAAACAGCATTAGCAATGCAAATAGTGCCTGTCGTCATCTGATCTGCTTATATATCAACAAAAATACCCACAGGCTGGTACATCCAAAAACACTCCCTCAAAATCACTGCGTCAGCCTTCCTCCCCTCCCGCTCTGCGTTTCTTTGTCGAGGCCTGAAACATGATCCTGTTTCCTCCTCTCTGTTACTTTCCCATCATGTGGCAGAGGACCAGGAAATGTTCCTTCTCATGTAGCGTCTCCTTTTATCTGGCCTGGTTCTTTAGGGACAAGTGTTGTAAGAGCATGCAGTTTCTTCTTTCAGCTCAGAACAATGTGCTCAGGCCGAGGGAGAGCTGAGAGTGGATTTAAAACAGGGTTTCTTTGAAAAGGGACCAGAATGGGCAAAGATGTTAAAATGTGATGGTAAAATAAAACTAATCTTTCTGTAAATAGAAAGCAGCAGTATCTAGTAAACAAATGTATTTTCCAGTGCAGCATTAGAAAGAAGTGCAGTATGCAAAACTAAGAAGCTACGCAAACAGGAGTTTGCTCAAAGCACAGTTAAATTTCTATGGTTCTTTTGCATTTATTTTGTAGTTGTTTTTTTCATAAATTTCCTGAAATTGTTTATGAATCACCAACCATATATTTTGTATGCAAGTTTTGGCGATTTGATTCGATAAACCAAAACAAAATAAGGCGTAACCAGAGTGTCTGCACATTGTTATAGAGCTTTAAATTCATGTACGGTACCTAAAATTAAGGCCTCAAAATGTACCAAATTTATTCAAATGTTAGTTAGCCTTAAATACATTAATCTATGGTTTTCATTTTCTTGTGGCAGGACTATTTAGTATCGTTTTTTTCTCAGAGGATTTTTCTGTTAGGCAAAAGTTTGAGTTGCACGGAGAGCTCCTCATCGTGTTTTGTGACTTGATGCAGTTGAGGCTACCGGTAACTAGCTGTTAATACATCTTTGCTAGCTAACTTGGTTTTTAAGTGCAAATTTATTGTCAGTTTGCTGGACGACGTTTGTCTTCAACGGTGGTTCACTTCTGTTGTTAACGTATATGAGGCTGGTAACAGAGGTACATTCGCTACAAACTTGTCTGTCTGTTTTTGATTATTATGGACCACATACTTCTCTTAATAAAAATGTTTGATTAATTTTGAGTTGGTGAAACCCTGAAGGCTACTCCAGTGCACTTAAAAGTAGGAAACTCAGAAGAATTAGAGAAATCTGAGAATAAACAGCATCTTGAAGACAAAGGAACACAACAAACGGGTCAGGAAGGAAGTTGTGGCAAAGTTAAAGCAGGTTATGTGATAAAACAATACCCCACACTTTGAAAATCTCCGTTCAGTTTATCATCTGAAAATATAGTTTGGATGCTTTTATTCAGCAGGGAGAGGGAAGCTTTTCAGAACTAGTGAGAAAATGGATCAGGTTAAATGCAATCTTGGAGGGAAAACCGATCGGAGGCTGGAAAAATGTCACCAAGCAGCAGGAAAGTGAACATAAACACCCAGCCAAAGCTTATAAAGGTATGGTTTAGGAAAAAGCACAATTGTGTGTTAGAATGTATTTTCCAGGCAGTTTGTGCTATAAAATGGCACTATCACGTTACCTCCAGGTGTTACAAAAATGCTGAATATATCAAACATGACTTCCTTGGAGCGTTGAACTTAGAAGTACTTTGTATGATGAGCAAATGTAGACGCACAGTTCCACCAGGTGTTTGCTAATTGCTGCTGCTGCTAGTCTGAAGGAGCTGAGTGGGGAAACTCTGCTGGAGAAGCTTTGTGGAAATGGGCGGGGCTTTGTGAGAGTAAGCGTTTAGACACCCCCAAATGGTTGCCATGGGAGATTCAAGGATTGCTCAAACATGCATAAAAGAATCAAAGCAACTCTCCAGGTATGTTTTTGATGAGAGAATAACATTTTAACAGGATGTAAAGCTAAAAATAATACATAATACCTCCCCTTTAATAAAATACATTAAAGGGTTTGGTTATAACATGACAAAGCATAAAAAATTCTGGTTATTGGAGTTAAATTTGTGTCAATAGTTGTTGGATGTTTTTGTAATCAGTTCAATTTTATAATCAGAGTATGATGCTGGGTTTAATGATGGTAATGTGTTGCTGTTGAGGTGTGTGTGTGTGTGTGTGTATGTTAGAAGACCTTGTCCCCAGATACCACGCCAGGAGGACAGTTGTAACCAGGCGCTGCAGCGATCAATATCAAGCTCCTACTTAAATGCTGGGAATCTGATAATGGCTGCTGTTATCTGCTTCAGCCATGGGAGATACCTGACCTGATGGGGAGAGAGAGCAGCAACTTTTGCAAGAGAGCACAGAGGGCAGGAGAGTCAGTCCTTAGTGATCCAACTGATGTTTCTGGAGCCTGACAGTGGCTTTGAATAGTTGTCCCCACTGAGGAGTGAGTCTGTGTTTGAGAATTTTTAGGGCTAGTGAGGTTAGCTCTATGGTCCTGGTCAAAGATGCTGCAGAGCTAATGAGCTAGCTCCATCCTGTCTGTCTCTTCAGGACGTCAAAGGTGTGAGATGCACACACTTTTGCGTACAAGCTTAAAAGTGACCTTTAGCTACAAGCTTAGCTAAAGGTCAGCTGTCGTTCCTCAGCTGCAGTTTGAGACTGGCAAAAACAGATAGTGCCTGAGATTACTCAAACCCATAAAAGGTTGAGGTTTAATGTAATCCTAAATTTTACTGCCCTTTTTTTCTTCAGATGCAAGGTAATATTAGCATTTTGGAGTGACCTAGCAAGAGTCTAGGTTTGAATGTCATGGAGAATCTGTGGAGGGGCTTAAAATGAGGTTGATGGCAAAGAGGCCTTCCAGCCTTAAAGACTTATAGCGTATCACCAAGGACAAGTTGTGAAAATGCCAGTGGAAACATGCAAAACGCTGATGAGAAAGGCCAGATTACTGTGATATCAATAAAGATTTTTTTAATTGATTATAGAGAAAGGTATGGATAATATTTGACATCACATTTTTGAAGATGAAATTATACAAAATTTTTTTGTTTTGTATTTTTTTCTTGGTTGAAAATACTTCAGAATCTAAATAGGCCAGGAATTTGATTTAATTTTGAGCTGAATTGGAAGTTAGACTTTGCAAACATGACTTTCTTTAGTATGTTATTTACCAAATCCTCCAACTTGTTTTTTTTCTTTCCAGAGGACGCTGCTCCAGTGAGTCTTTGGGATGTTCTTTGTAAATTAAGATGAGATCACATAATAAATATAGACCATAAATTCTCTGAACTTTCATTCCAATGTGTATTGTTGTATCTGGTGTCTATCTCATGATCTATTACAATTAGGAATGCAGTGGTAAGAAAGTTTGGGCCAATATCGATGTCCAATATGTCCAACTCATCTTGTTTAAAGAAATTTATAAAAAATATAATATACCAATGTTGATGTCGTGCATCTCTGACTAAAATCCAAGCATATACCCCTGTCTTTTTTCATAGCTATATGCATCCTGATGTGACAGTACAATAGTTAACAAATTGGTTCTGGTGAGAGGTTCTGACAGCGTGACCTGACAGCAGTACTCTGTAACCTCAGTGGATCTGTCTAGCCACAGTGGGATGATATTACCCAGCAATTTACTCCCTGGCAGGAGGCCAGGATTGCAGTGATTTGCTCTCAAAGGAAAAGTGAGGCCTTTGTCCTATTTCTAGCATCAGATCACATCAGGCCCATTGCCCTTGATGATGCATTGATCCACTAAGCTGAAACAAGGAAGATGTAATCTCAAACGTAGGGAGAGCTGTGACAGAAGTACTGTAGGTGTTTTGGAAAATTTTGCCTGAGTTTTGTTTATTTTATTATTTTTGTGAGGGATAAATTTTTCCATCAGCAATGCAAAGACTAGTCAAAGTCAACAAAATACTTCAGAGCAAAGAGCAGGAAGGAGATGCTAAAAGTGGGAAAACAACACAATAAAAGGAATAAAAGTATTGAATTATTTACTAAATACAAGATAAACTGAAACTATTTCTCGTTTTCTGTCTTCAAGCATCTGGTTTTACTTCAGTTTCTCTTGAGGCTGAAAATGTGACGAAGCTGGAGAGCGTTGCGCTCTGACAGGATGGGATGTGCACTGTCTGTCTGAATGAGCCTGGAAGTTAATTGTGCTTCGCCAAATTAAATGCATAATGTTCTCCACTTCAGTCATTGAGAAAAACCTGTTTGTGAATTTACAGATCCACATAATTACCGTGATTTGTTGCAAGAAACAAATCACGGTAATTTTTAATGTTCACGGTACTTTTTAATGTTACTATAGTTCATTTTCTGCTGCAAAAACAATTAAACACAGAATAGTTTGACTTCTTGCGTGTTACTAAACTGGCTTACTGTTGCATATGATGCAGTTAATCTTGAAAGCATGGAACTTTGTGGAGAGCCAATCAACTGTTTGGTTTCTGTCCTTTTAAAAATACACCAGTCTATTAAATGCACAAGATCAGCATTTTTTATTTATTTTTATTTTTTAAACCAATAATTCACAAAGCATCTTACCATCTGGCTCTGTTGTTGATTCCAGATAATCTCCTTTGCTCAAAAAAAATAAATGTTTGCTTTATGGTAGCTTTCATGTGAAACCACAGCAATTCTCCTAATAAAGATGTTTATTTTTAAATCTTTCCTAATTCATAGAAGTGCTTTCAGAATAATATTGTAAAACAATCCAAATGACAGATTGCCTCCATCATTCTGTGAGAACTAACAGAACGGACTCCTAATCTACAATAAAGTTAGTGAAATAATGTGGAGCTTTACAGAAGGCTAGTGTTTACAGTGACCAGTAATTAAGGACGTGTTTGAGGCCTCATGCTTGATTACCACAAATTGCAACATAAGACTAGAGTCTCACCTCAAAGTGTTGTAATAATGCCGCAGTTCGTTGAGAGTTGGTTGTCATGGTTTTGTTAAGGCAAGCAGGAGCTATTCTCACAAAAGCCAGCCTGGTTATAATTGAAATTTAAATGAATTTCTGTGTTCCGACCACTGCAGCGTATAGGTGTCATACGCTGTAAAGATAAAAGTGGAAGCAATGAAATTGGCTGTTTTATTTATGTGCTAAATAACAGTAAAAGGTGCATCTGAGGTTTGCAGCGCAACTCAAATTAATTTCCAGTAAATGGGTTTTTATCTGCAGGAGCGCAGCGCTGTAGGACAAAGTGTGTTCTGTACGTTTGCACTCTTTCTGTCCCATTGCTGTGCAGTTTGCACTTCACTGTGAACTCCAACCTTCCAGGCCTAAGGGGAGCAAGCTGTGCAAGGTAATGCCTTTTCCACTGGTGTCGGTGACATTTTTGTGCTCCCTAATGTAGATAATGGCTTTTTCACTGCAGCTCGGGTGCTGAGTGAGTGGTATTTGTACTTCAGTGGCCGAGGCACTAAAGGGCACCTCAGAGCAAAACCAGGAGTGACGTAGCTGTCTAGAGAGTAAGAAGAGAGAGGATGGTGGGGCGGCGAGGGGAATGCAGTTTTTATCTTAACGACTAAGCTGTGATTTAAAGTGCTTCAGTTAAATAATATCTTTAGCTACAGAGACAATGTGTGGGTTGGTACTGCAGTTCGCAGAGCAGCTTTGTAACCTCAGGTTACTATAGACTGCTCTCCGGCCTGGTAAATCAGGAAATGGGAAGGTGCAAGCCGTGCAGCCTTGTAGCTTATGTAAATGCAAGACTCTGTTTTTCACATGCATGTTGTAGGCATGGCAACTGCTGTCTTTACTTCCACAGTTCTGGCCTTGCACTTGATTTACGTGGCCTTTTTATGACCCTCTTGTTTCAGAAACCTCACACTGCACATCTTCGTTTAATACAGAGGTAGACTTATTTAATGCAGAGCTTTAATTCCAGTGGAATCTTAAAACACTCAACCATGTTATAAAGAAGTTGCCCTTCATGATGCAACACAGACCTGTTTGAGGCAGCGAGCAAAGGTTTGTTCTGTAGTTATTTTTGTTTGTTTTTCAGTTACAGCACCAGTAAGAAAATCAAGTGTATACTCTGGTACAGAATGGACAACCGCCTTGGTATAACTGACTCCTGGTTTACGTCCCACAGTGTTATATTACTGCTAATAAATTTACAACAAGTGTATTATTACAGTTGTAATAATTTTGTCTATGAAATGTATTTGTTTGTTTTTGGATTCCATAATGTTTAGGTAGCAACTGGCAAACGTGCCAGTTGCAGAAAATAAAAACTTAATACATTTTAGACCTATTTAGGACATTTATGATTTAAATTTAAAGCCTGAGTGAACTGCTTAAAAAGCAGTGTTCAAACATTTCCCCACAAGGCCCAAAATGTTCTTAATGAAAGCAATTGAAAGCCACAAAAGGTTCATATTTCCTTCTATTTGAATTAAAAATGCTAGATTTGTATTTCTAATTTTGCAAACATTTTTCCTACAACAATAGACAAAACACAATATTCTAATAAAATAAAGAAGTCTGATTTCTGTAGAAAACATAATTATACACAACATCCTAAATGCTAAGTGTTTTATTCTGTCTTTGTCTGGATTTTTAGTATCCTCAGTGAGAAGAACGGGATGTTGGTCGCTCGTTCTTCGTAAAACATCTTGCTTTATTAAGCCGAGTTTAACCGAGATTGTTTTCTTCAGCAAAGTTTAAAAAGTCCAACTTTAAGCTGGAAACCAATTTTGTGCAATTTTTATTTATTTATTTGTGGTCAAGTGCTGCACAAAATCCCTTTGAGGGCCGCAAATGTCCCCTGGCTCACACTTTAAACACCCTTGGCTTAAAACATGTTCAGTCATCTTATCTGACAGTCAGATCTATCCATCTATTGCGTCTTGCTTATTGAAGACCGGGTCACAGGGGCAAAAGTTCCAGGCGGGAATGCCAGACATTCCGGTCGACGTTCTGCAGCTCATTCGTGCAGATCACAAGGCGTTCCCAGGAAGGAGGGCACCTACACTCCTCCACTGAGTTTCGGTTTTGGACTGAATGTGCAAAACAAAGTAGCAAGAGAGAAAGAGTTTGAACTGCTGAAGTTCGAGCACAGAGTGTGCTTTCTGCTCTAGTGCATTCTGGGATTTGCAGTTGTAGTCGTCTGCGTAACGTACCATGGACGGTTTGTAATGCATATAAAAGATAATCAGCAGTCAGCCTGCAGTCAGTATTGATAATATCATTCATATCACCACCTTTGCTCATACACTGTCACACACATGGTTAATAGTACTCGTTCTTTAAAACACATTACCTTCTGTTTCTTTTTCTTCATGAGTTATGTGATTTTATTCTCCTTTCATTAATGTATCACCGTGTATTTTCTACATTGATATTAAATTTTAAAAAAAAGAAGCTCTCGTAGTTTTTCAGCAGCTCTATAAATCAAAAACTCCTCATCCAGAACCGCAACACAGGGAGTGATGCTATTGAGCAAATAAAAGAAAGAAAGCTGATAGGTGCAATTCCTTCAGGAATGGATAAAGTAAGTTGGAAACTTAGAACCTTACATTTCTTTGCTTAAATAAGCCTTTTTAAGAAACTTCTTTAAATACATGTTTGCATAGTGCTGTATAACTGAGCTCTCCAGGTCCCTTTTAATCTATCAATCAGTTGTTATCACCTTTCTTGGCGCAGTGAAGGGAAACTCCAGGACCAAATAGGGAAATGATTACAAGAAAACCAGTATTTCCAAAATGTAAAATGTTGTCAGCTGCCTTGAAAGAGCTGCCCCCACTTGTCTACACTGTTTTCTGCTGTTGGAGCATTATTCTTTCCAGGAACACTGCAGTGCTGCTACCCTGATGTCTTTCACTCAGGTAAATTTACTGAAAGGATCTCTGCATGGACACACAGATGCAGGGAAAATGGCCCAAAAGTCCTCCTTTTTTACACTCTCAGTTCATTTCCTATATCAGCCTCTTTTTACATGCTTCCCTGCAGGGACTGTTTGCATTTTTCATCTTTTACGAGATGCATTCTACCAACTTAACCCTCTCAAATCCGAGGTGACCTCAAAAATGCAAACCCGTTATTCTCTAACCAGCCTTAATGGGCTAAACTGGCTGCGCAAACCCAACAGTTGTGCAATAATCATGTGGTTTGGATTCAGGTATTTCCTGAAGCATGCTATATTTTTACATCAACTACATTTTTTCAGCTACCAGATGATTTATGATTGTAATGCATATCCATCTTTTACAGATGCACCTAACAGTTTTGTGGGCAATTTCAGATCCCCCTCTTTAACCAGCTGATGTCGATTTTAGCTATTTTTCATTTATCTTTAAGAAAACTAATATAAGACGATACAGCAGCATTGAAAACATTTTTCAAATCTTCCTGTATAAAGAAAAAGGATTTTAGCTTGTGTTTTTAAAAGGTTATGCAGTTATTACAGAATTTACACTTTAAACCTGCTTATCTTAGCTATTAGCACAGCTAGCATTACAGAACAGCCGTGTTGGTTGGTGTATATTTCTTGTTGCCGTATGTGAGAGCATGTAGGATCCATCCTGAAAGCTAACTCTCCTTAATCGAACTCAGACCAAACTTATTGACTAACAGATTTTCTCTCCATACTCAAACTGACCTTTAACCCTGTCAGCAGTTTCTTCTGTGCAGCTGGTAATGATTTCAGCACCGCCTACATCTTAGTCATAAATTAACAGTTTCCTCACCTATATGGATCATTAAACGGTTGTGTACACATTGTATGTACCAACTCAATAGTCAATAGTTAATAGTCAATTTGTTGCATTTTAGAGCTGCCTGGTGATGGTGCATTCAGTGACAAACTTGGAAATTGGAGTTTGTAGTTTTCGGTTGTGATAAGAAAAAAATCAAGTCATCAGCAGCTCTAGTAAAGTAGTTTGGGTGTGTAATCATGTATTCTTGAAGTTGTGTTTTAGTTCCATTTCTTCCTTTTTGTTTTGTGTCTGTTTTGGTAATCACACACCTAGGATGTGTCCTTTTTTTAGCTGAGGCATCCTTCCAAAGCTTGGATGTGCCCAGTCATACCTACATGTTGTGCTGTTTGCAGCTGCACCTTTAATTAGATGAACTCTGTGGCTTTAGCTGGTGTATGATTAACATCCAATGGATTGCACTGGGAAACCAAAATGCTTCTGCAATCAGTGGGATGTTTACCATCGGTCACAGACAGACGAGGAATCAAGATGAATGGGGTTAAAGAATCCAAATTTAGATCAGCCAGTAAAATTCCCTGATTCCTTCTCGGATCACCAGAGATGACACATCAGCTCCTTACAAAGAGATCAGCTTTCAGAAATGATTTCTGATCAATAAGAATCATTATTGTGTGACATTCTGGTCTTTTCATCCCTAATTGCATTATCAAACTCTTTCAGGATATTACTTCCTAAAAATAGTAAAATACTCAACTAATCTACTCCTAATGATTTTTGAAAGCATAGAAAACTTCAAATCAATGCTGAATTCATTTGTATTTTTCTGTAGCTATTTTTCTTGTAGCCATGGAGTTGACGAGGCATATAAATATCCGGTGTAAGATGTAAAAGATGAAAAAGTTTTAAAAAGTTTCCTCTGTTTCTCCGCAAGAGACTTTGCTTTTACTTTTACATGAGAAAATGTGGCAAAAGTTGCAGACTGAATTTATGCAATTCATCACTCAATGAAAGAAAAACATTGATAAAACATTGTTTTCTATCAGAATGTTACAATCTTTACTGAGATATTAACATACTTTCCTTTTTTTTACTATATCTCATATTTCCAGGTCCAGCTGGTGCCTAAAATGTTAGATATGGGTGTGAATTGTGTGATGACACTTTTAATGGCGAAAAATACTTACTCTTGTCAAACATATTTTAAAAATATTTTGCCTTAAATTTCATTCCTCGACCATCTGTTTCTATGCTCTTGTTTGCCAAGTTTTGACTAAATTCCTGGATCTCTTTGCACGTGCAGGCCATGACTTGGATTGGGTTACATAAGCACGGCCGACTTTGAACAACTTTACATGGAAAATGTTTCTTATATTAGTGGTAAGCACAGTTTATCCCCACAAACACCATTATCCTGATTTAAAGTTATTTTTCTAAACTTGAGCAACAAATTCCCCTCCAGCTGCACAATTTACAATCGAGAATTAAGAAACACGTTTTCACACGACACCTTTAACGTGTCAGTATGAATAAGTGGATGACTGTGCAGCAGGATATTACTGGAAAAGGGCACACATGCTCCACTGGCCCTCCTGAGCTCAATAAAGGGTAAGCAACTATAATATAGAAGGAATGATGATGAAGGCTGTAGAGCTGCTTCCTGATCTTCACACCATCCTCCAACCTTTTTTAAAGCTGGAAAGGGTTAAACATTTTCCAGGTAAAAAAGCCAACCATCCTAGAAATAGAGAAAAGAGCAGGGGTTCTTGCCAGAGGAGTAATGCATTATGTCGGCATCTTCTTGGCCATGATCCCTAGTGAGCGGAGGCCTGTATTAACAAGGTTTGCACACGCCTCGGAGCGCAGTCGAGCTTAACACTTCACATTCCACTGCAGCTTCAGAGGGAGGGGTCAGGAGTGAATAGAGCCATCTAAAACTGATTGTAGCTCTCTAGGATGTTAAAACCTCTTGTCTAGTCAGAGCCCACACATGCAAATATAGTTTGTTTTTCTCTCGCTACTCTGACATCCTGAACTCTGTGAACATTTGCATGCATTTAAATAAAACCTTAGTCTGTTATCCCTTTTGCTAAATAAACCCTGAAATGCAGCAGCTGTTCTGATTTGTTTATTTTCAGTTCCTAAGGAGTGAGCTCGTGTTTTTTTTTTTTTTTTTTTTTTGCAAATATGTGCGTGTTTTTTTTTATGCAAATTCCTTCCAAAAGAAGCGAGTGTGAGTCAGCACCGTGGCGTCTGCTGAGTGGCGACCCTGCTTGTACACATCATGCAAGCAGAAACACACACCCTGACTGCGATAGTGGAGTAGTACTTTCAAGTTATTTTTTTTATGTAGCTTTGACCTGGAGACACGTCTGCCTTTACAGCAGTCAGTGGTTTGCATGTTATTGGTCCCCAGTTTGTGGTTGGACACCTAGGGGAAGGGCCGCCTCCGGCTACACACTAACACGTACATGGCCTAGATAAACCATAGACAGTGTGCTGAGTGTGCCTCTGAAGAGTGAATATTTCATTTTTTTTGTTTGCTGATCAGACTGCTCATCCTCTGTCCTGCTTGATGTGTTGCAGAGCTGCTTTCCAGTTCATACCTGACTCAGACAGATGAGCCATTTGAACATGATTGTGTTGTTTCCACCAGACTTTGTGCTCCCTGTAGTTCTGTTAAGTTCAGATAAGTGGGTCATAAACTACATTAGTGAGAATGATGCCAACATTAAGTAAAACAGTTGGATGTTGGGGTTACTTTGGTAATTTATTATTTTAAAAGACACTACTGTTTTGCTTATTCTTGTTCTCACAGTTATGGAGAGAAGTGTTGGGAAAATCATCATTAAATGTCATAAAAATTATTTAAAATTATTTTAATTTACCCAAATTTTTAACATTTTATTTTGAAAAAACAATTATTCATAAACTGCAATAATCAATGGGAATATCATATTGAATATTGGCATTATAGCAATTAAACAATTCTTTGTTTGCATGTTTCAGTAGATTTTTAGACAGCTGATCCGTGGTGATGAGCTCCAACTCTTTGGAGGTCGGGAAGCTCTCCTTGCCATCACCCTAATCTTTAGCTGCACAGACTCTTTGTCAGATACGATCCTGGCTGGGAAACTCCAAATCTTAGAAGAAACATGTTGGAGCTAAATCTGCCTGAGGTTTGGATAATGGATACATCCTGTCCATCTGACTTCAGGTCAGGCTAAACTTTTTCATTTTTAGGTTTTTTTGAATATTTTTGTCTGCATGCCAGAATCATGAGAAATTTCTAACATGTTTTACTAATCAAAGGGTTTTGCCCTTCTTGCTAATAGCTGGTAATCAAATGTTTTGAATTATTTTCAGAAATAAAACAATTTCTTTTTCATTATTTTCTACATTTTTACTGCTGTTCCTTCCTTCTGTTACCAGACTAGGAAGATAAAATGTTTAGCTTTAAACCTCTAATCTATTCTCACAGAATAATTATAAAAGGCACCACCAATGATTCAACTTGAATGTGATGGGAACTTTCATATCGTCCTATAGAAAAGCACAGAGATGATAATTAACTGTGGTTGGGTTGCATAATTTGATATCAGAACATCTAGTTAACGGTGCTGTGCTCCAACATCATCATCAAAGTTTAGTGGTTTAAAGATGGCCGCCTCTGAAGCAGCAGTGCTGATACTGAGCCACATCCTGAAAGCTCATCTCACAGCGTGACGCTGAAGCTGTGAGCTGATGAGCTTCAGGATGCGGTTTGGATGAAAAGCAAGACTGGTTGGTTCAAAACAACTGACTTTTTATGATGTAAAGAGAAGCAGAGGGAAGCTGGAATATGGAATGAGAAATTAGTTGGTCATATATTCATTTAGAGCAGCTTGTAAATATATTCTATTCTTTTTAGTATTTCGTTTTGCTTAACTGAGCTAAAAATGGTTAAAATGTTGATTTGCACAACTTGGAGCAGCAGATGTACTGTGCATGAGTTTTGCCTTGTAATTGTAGCAAATCTGATAAAGACTTAAAATGTCAAAGGGAGAAAATAATGACCTCAAACCTTTTTGTTTTTGCACACTGCAGAGTGATGTTCATTATCTGGTGCCAATGTTTATCTGGAACACAACGTTTCAGAAAGTGCACTACACTTTCTGAAACGTTGCTGCAGCGGATGACATTTAACTGTTTGAAAGCTCCCCAAATGACAACACAGCTTGAAATATGATGTGTGGCTGCTGATTCTGGATTTATAATAATGTCAGTGATACATTGAGATTACCCATCATTGTTTTTGTCAGCATGTGGCCCAAAAAAGTCTCATTTATTATTTATTTCTGTCCCTGTGAAACACATGATGAAAGATGGCAGAGTTTATCTTCTTGTTATCAAGCTACAGTTTTATCGTGTTACAAACTCAAATCTGTTTTATTGATAGACCAACACAAAGTAGTGTATAAATTTAAAGTAGAAAAATTATGCATAATCAACTCTGGAGCTCCTCTAGAACCACAACAGGCCTGTCAGTTTAAGAAGACGACCATGTTTTGGTTATCCTGGTAAAATCCAGACACTTGTTCTGCGCTTTGCTTCGTACAGAAGGTCTGGTCCTTCAGCTATTCAGAAATGTTTGGTCGCTGGACTCTAATGTTTTAAATTTTACCCAGTTGCTAACGTTTGTTAAACGCTCTGGAGCTTTTTGGAAGTTGCTTGCTCTGTAAACAATCATCCTCCTTTTAGATTATATTTGTAATAAATATAAAAAATCATGTAATTGTTCTTCTACTCTACAATTAGGGTGTAAGTTATGTTGGTTTATTACAAAAAGTCCAGTAATAACACTGAAGTTTGTATGGTTATAATGATGTGATGGAATCAGAGGGTATAAATACTTTTACATTCACTGTATGTTTATGTGCTAAGCTCTTAATCTAGTTGGAGAAACCTTTTTCTTACCTATTGTTTATTTTCCTTAGTTTTTATCGCTTATTCATAGGTTTTTGACTGAGATTTTGAGCAGTGTTTTTATGACTTTGCATTTTTTCTCAGTCTCTTTTCTCTGTTCTCGATCTGTTTTGGCGTTAATCTCTCCCTGTTTGTCGCTCAATCTTCTTACATTACGCGCAGTAATGGGATTGAATGCATCAGTTTCAAATACTGCATGGTCTGACTCATTCGATTATTACTCCAGCAGGCAGACAATTAACAATCAGACCTCCCAGTTACTGCTTTATAAGTGGACTTGGAGGAGCTTACTGGATGATAACAGCCAGGGAACTCTGATGATGCACACATGAACATACACAGACACAAAACCTAATGATAAAAGCCACTGAGGCTTGAAGATGCCCTCTTTCTGCCTCACACCCTATCTTTCATCAGCACTTTCCTAAAGCCTTATTCATCATTATGTCTTACAGTCCAGATAAGCATGAGTTGTTAAACACTTTGTTGAGCAGGTGTCCTTGACAATTGCTGATGTTATTACCAAGTTTCTGAGCCAAACTTTGCTCACTTTTATAAAAAAAAGTTATTCACTCAAGCAAGGCCACCTCCAAAAGATCTCTTTTTGTTTGATTCTTCTATCTTATTTTCAACAAGGTCTTTTATAGTCTCACAGAAAAAGACGTCTGACTGAGCGGTGTTGAGAGAATCAGTAGCTTCTTGTGAATATTTGAAGGTAATCAATTATGTGTGAACTTGAGTCCGGTTAACAACAGTTCTCAATAGATAATCGGATTCATTACACAAGTCGGACGTTGGACTTACACGCATAAAAGCTCTCAACGTAATCTTTCAAGAGCAACGGGAGAAATCTATTACGGCGGCTCACACACCTGCAGCTACACACCGTGAATCACGTCTTATCGGCTGAGTCAGAGTTGTGTTTATGCGGCAGGTTAATTGAGACTCTCCAGAGGGGTTTAGTACAAATTAAAATGGCTCTCTTCTTTGCAGTGCCAACAGCCCAGTTACAGTTGCCCCTGCAGACCCAGGAGGGACCCATGTGTTGCATGTTTTTTTTTTTATGTACTGCAGAGCTCAATGAAAGTAAACCAGAATTCATATTTCTATACAAAGTATCTGTGTTTTAAGCTTGTCCTCAGTAAACCCAGCTTTAATGGCAGTGGCAGTTTAGGAGTTTTAGATTGCTGATGGACACACACTCTTACATACACACACAGGGCCTGGGAAATATGATTTATAGTCCAATTACCCAGCCTGCCTCTTTGATAAAAGGGAGCTCTAAATCTTCAGATCTTTTTGTGCACAGTATAACTGCTCCCTTTACTTGCCAATGATCCAGAAATCTGATCTGGTGCGCAGTTTCTACAGGATGCTGTTGAAACTGACGGTTTGTCTCTCAATCTGATGCTTTTTGGATAATTTCAAAAGATTACAATTGTGCAAGAAACTGTAAAAGTAAGACTAAGGATTTGAGAAGTTTGTGCTTCATTTTAAATTGTGATGAAACAGTTGAATAAATAGTCACCTCAAGAATTGGAATAATTATTTTTAAAACTTCTCCTTTTTAGTCTTTTTCAGTCTTGTTCTGTTATTTTTCCAATGACCAAAACTGACAAATATTAAGAAAAAAGAAAAGAAAATGAGTATGGAGTAGCAGAGAACACTGCGGAAAGTTGTCAGAGTGATCATGTTTAAAACATGGAAGTCTGTCTTTGCTAATAAGCCAATGTCCATCCAAGAAGAGACAAAAGTAGGAATAGCAGCTCAAATGTAAATTCATAATGTCAACAATTATGTAATTTCTTCCAGTGAGGAGGTTGAAGTCAAAAGTCCATTAGCAGTAGACTTGGGGGACCTAATAAACTGGCACCCAATGAAGGAATTTAAAAGTACTGCCTTGTCAGCCTGAAATTTGTCACAGTTGAAAATGATAAAAGCTGTAATTTGAAACACGAAAAGTCTGACAGCAGTCTGAAAGATGTTCTTTTTTTCTGCTCCTTTGTTATTCTGATGTGTACAGGTTTATGTCAACACATTTTGCTCAACATCAGAATAGCCGTTTCATATCAGCAATCTATGTAGCGATTGTTTAATTCTCTTTTCTTTTCTTTTCTTTTTTTAATCGCCCCGCAAGGGGTCTTTTTGTGGGCTCTAGTGTCCCTTTTTCAAAGTAGGCTGACAGGAAAGGGGGAAGGAGAGTGGGGAAGACATGAGGTAAACGTCGTCGGGTCCGGGAATCGAACCTGCGACAGCCACGTTGAGGCCATGTTGCCTCTGAATGTGGGTCGCGCTATCCCCTCCGCCACCACGGCGCGCCTTTAATTCTCATTTTTCACATAAACAGTCTGTTTATTATGAGGACTTAACTACAATAATGTAGATTTCAAAACATGAATCACAGGACATATTTTGTCATAATTATCAAACACTGTGACTGCTGTTAGTTTCTTCACAGCATGTTATTTGGCCTCAATAAGTTTACTTAAGCTTTTGCTACTCATGTAAGGGAATAAAAATACAAATATACAAGCTGACCGTAGTTGAACTTTCTCCCTTTCATTTGGCTTGGGCACAAAGCAAAGAAAAGTTGCAGCTGAAGCAAGAATGGTTTGGGGAAAGCAGTCATTGATTTACCGTTATTTTCAGGCATCAGTAAATATTTTTATTAACAAGAAGAAAGTAAGAGCCAGTGTAAAAGAAACTTTCCTCCCAGCTACACTCCATGTCTAAAAATCTCTGAAGTTGATTGTCTGGTTGATAACTCCCACTCAAACTACTTGCCCTAGTGCGGCATGAACTTTTCCTGCTGTTCAGTCAGGTGTAAACTGCAGATTGCAGTTGTTTCATAATCCTTTTCCTGGCAGAAAGATGAGAAGAACTCCGTCCTTCACTTGTTTACTTCCTCAGAGCTCATCCACGCTCCCCGCATTGATGACGTTTGTAGCAAAAGTGCTGTTGACATTCTTGTCCTTTGTTGCTGAAACTATTTCTATTCAGTATATTACCATTTATTTCATGTATTTTTTTTTGTCTCGCCCGCTGTGGATCCAGATAACATTTTGTCTCCCATACATGGTACTAGTTTCCTGATTTTAGAAGTTCAACTATCACATCCATTTTTATTATTTTATTTTCCCTTTGAACATAATGAAAAGACCACTTATGATTTCTTTGATTATTGAAAGGTTTCATGGTTGTAATTTATTTTTTAGCAGCATTAAATGAATGCAAACAAATTATTCAGCTGCTTCCTTAAAGACCCATTAACAGGTGATGGAAAAATATTTCACTTTTAACAGATGTGGCAGTAGAGTCTGACTTAAGGTGCTGCTGGCTTAGCCTCTGTGGCCTTTTTGCTCTGCTCCTGTTCCCATTTCATTTCAAGCATATGTTGTTGGAATACGTTATTTACGACTCCCACCAATCACACAAGCCTCGACACACAAAGGAAATGTCACAATTCACATAGTTTGCTATGTTCTCTTGAATGTCACAGGTACAAATGTTTTTGATGCTCTGACCTTACTCTGGTTTATCTGATTAGGGAAGAAATAAGGGGGGAAGCCACAAAATGTTCAGTGTTGTATCCAAGCACCAGTAATGGAATGTTGAGTGGAAGGAAAAGGTGAACAAACAAGTACTGAGTGTATATACATAAGTTTTCAGTAGGGTAAGATTTCCGTATTATAATTTTTTTTTATGACTATTTCTAAAATTATTTGAATGTGACTTCAGAATCTACAAAATGAGTTTTACTAATTAAATAAAATTACAAACAAACATACACTTGTATTATATTTTACTGTATTAATGTAACATACAGAGATAAATACATGCATATGCAAAAGTCACGCACATCTGACAAGTTAAATCTAAATTAATATAAATTCTCAACCTCTGAGTGACATATGTAACAGAATAATGTCTGTATTGATTTAAACCTGCTTCTGTTTTTTTTTCTGTATTGGATTAAAAACTACGCGACTCGACCCAGATGCCCCTCAGTTGTGAGATATATCCTCCCATCTATCCTCTTAATCTCCTCCTTCTGTCCATTCATAGTTGCTATTGGCCTGGTCGTCATGGTTACTGTCGGCGTCTCTAAGCCCTCATTCTGACTCGCGCTTCCTGGATCAAAGAGATTTACAGTAACTCTTACAGGCAGACTCCCACTGTCAGGATTCTTATTGATCCTTATGGATCAACTTTACGATGGCCTTTCATTCATAGATCCGTCTGGTTAGAAATGTGCAGACACTCGGATCCTCTTTGTTATGATTAATCACCTGGCCTGTCTGTGTGCTTTGTGTTGTAGATAAGTGTGTGTAATCAGAAGGGTCTCTTATATTTTCACCTCCCACCAGCCTAATAAAGGCCATCATAATATATTAGCTTCTGTACAAAAGCTCTGTTCTGTTGCATGATGTGAAGAAGATATGGCATTTTACTCCACACTGAAGAAGAGTGAGGTGATACATGAGCACTCTATTTGTGAAAACGGAGGCTGGCGCATGTTACCTGGAAGCAGCAAGTGAAAAAGGTTCCCTCTATGTGTGTACGGCCTTGTCTCGTGTGTCACCTCCTGCCTTGTAAAGAGGAAGCTGGCAGACGGGAGACGGAGAGAGAGTGCAGTTGCCATAGCGTCACGGTTTTCCCTCTTAAGTTTGATTGAAGGAAACTTTCTAACCATTTCAGCTCATCATTCATAGATCTCAGTAATGTGGATCATGATGATGTTGTACTCTTTCACGTCGTACTTTTTGTTTTTTTATTTGTATTTCTCTGTTTATAGATTGTCATCAGTTTAGGTTCCTGTTGCTGTGTTGCTCCCTATCCCTGTTTGCTCTATTTTTGTTTCTCAGCAGTTTTGAGTGTCGCACCCAAGGGTATGAAACCTTTGGCCCCTGTTGCCATGACTGCATCGCTATTTGAAGTACAGGAAGTGTAGGATTTTATTCAAGACACTTCATATTCCAAAATAAATCTGTCTCCCAAGGAAAGCCATACTGCATTCCCTTAAAGTGTCATCAGTTGAAATTTGTTCATGTCATACTAAGCTTTAAACTGAAGATATCATACTTTTTGATCCTTCCTCTTCACATTTAAATCATTCAATTGTAGTCCAAATTAGGTAGAACTACAATACTTTGGTCTGAATACTTTGTTTTTGTTTTCTTCTTTTACCCCTGTTCTGAAGTTCATCTGAGAGCAGCTTGTTTTGGTGCTGTCTCTTTAAATGCAACTGAGGCATTTCACCCCGCCCCTCTTCAAGGGCGGCCATTTTGGTAGTTTCATTGCACAGATCGTATTATCCAGCAGTGCAGAAATGTCTCTGAATGAACTTGGATATCATGTTCACCAAGATATGGATGGCAAAAACTATGCCAAACTGTTTATGTAAAGACACATTTCAAAACATGCAGCACAATGTAGTTCTGCAACAAATACTGTGGCATAATGGTTCAAAAGTCTTAATGGAAAATGAAGAAAACTGAGCAGATTGAAAAATATCTCCCAAACAGTGTGTAGATATTTACATGGCACAATGAGAGACTGAACTGAACTTTCTGCACTCCTAGAGACTCAAAGTAAATGACAAAATGTATTTAAGGGCTAAAAATGAAATGCTTGAAAGTTTAGAAAAGTTTATTGTAAATGTAGAATATTTTTACTTAAACACATGAAAATTTGATCGGAAAATTGTGTTTTTCATACACTGTTAGCTGTGTGTCCTGAGAGAATGTTCACGTCATCGAGTCACTTTTACTTCTTTAAATATTCAGGTTTGATGTTTATAAACATTTTGGATTAAATTTAGAGCATTGTAGTCATTTCAGAATAAATTAATCAATATAAAAAGGTTCATAATAATTGTGCCCACAGTGTACCTGCAGGTGTTTCTCTGCATGCAACAAGCTAGAGAACTATGAGCTACTTCTGCAATCGGCCAGCTTTGCTTTAACACCTGCTGACCTCATTGTTTGTATTAGCAGCACTATGCTCTCTTTATGTCTGGTGTTTTATGCTTCTTCCTGTCATTTCTGTTTGTTTTATTTCATTCCAAGGCCATTAGGACCCTTGTCAGCTGGCTGAGCTGCCTGTCATCTCACTGCCATCCTTTCTGCTTCTATTAATAATGCAGATGCCAACACAGGATTTCCTGTAGCTTCCCTGCTAATCCCGCACCACCTCTGGGACACTTCCTGTACCATCTACCTTCTTCTTGTTCATGTGATTAGTTATGATTGATGAGACAGTGACTGTCATTCAGCTGCACCACTTTTCGGGGTTCATTTCTATTCTAGTTGCTTATATGGGTTTATTTTTGTGTTTTTCTGTGGGAAAAGACGTGACAGATGCCACCGTCCACTAAAGAATGGGCACATGCAATGGCATTCATGATATGCAGTCCATTATATAAAAAATATCATCCAGATTTGGGATTTTTTAAACATTCATTTTGATTTGCTAAGTTTTGTAAGTTTCCTGAAGGCTGTAATAACAGCAGCACTCTTGTCTTCTGTCTTTCTGTTAGAGAACAGCAGGCACTCTGGTAAAGACGGGGATAATCAGGTTAAGAGCTGCGGATTAGGCCCCTGTGCTCTTTGCGAGCCTTTAGGTAATCTGTCATCCTGAAACAGGACTTTGGTTTTCTCCATGTATATATTTTATTCTGCGAGTTGCTTGGAACTGGAATTAAAGTATTGAAGCTTGACATGTTTGAGGATTACATGGGGACCAGGTGAAAGCCCATCTGGCTCAACAGTCCTGCCAGCTTCCCCCCTGAAACATCTTTGTGTTTGTGTGTCGGCCTGGTCAGTCTGCGCTGAGAGAACAGGTGCTGCCTGGGGGTGAAACAAGAGCAAGAGAACTAAAGCAGGGGAGAGGAAAAAAAGTGAGGAATCACAAATTGTGAAACATTTCTGCAAAACGAAAGGAAAGTTGGTTGTTAGCCAATACCAATAAAAAAGCATTAAGTTGTGCACCTCGGTAAATCAGGATATTATCTAAATGTTTGACTGATTTCAGTTGTTTGAAAACTATTTACATAAATTAATATGTGTAATCAATTGAGTTTTATTTTTTTCACTTGAGCTACTGAAATAAATACATTTTCTGATGATATTCAATTTCATTAAGATGCTCCTGTATATAAATAACCGTCTCCTATGAAGCTGTTTCTGGTCACTCTGTTCAACCATCTGTGTAAAGAAAACAGGATGAAACGGGAGACATTCTTGTCTCCCACCTGACAGATTTGGGAACTTCTATGTGGGCATGTCTGGACTTTCCTACTTTGACACAAAGGAACAAAAACACAAACATGTTTCAGAGCTCCAGAAATTCCTATGTAATTATGTTTGGTTAGGCATGCTGTGGACTTGTAGTTTCTTATTAAGTACAGAATATTTTTTTCAGGGAACCTCATAGTCACAAATACTTCAGAGTATTAGTGAATGCAAATATTTAAAGTGTAGGTTAACCCTTTATATGAAGGTAGTGTGGTAATTGGTGGACTGTGAGGTTTATGATCCTTTAGACGAAACCGTTCCAGAGACTCCCTGATTAACCATGCAATTGGAAACCCTTAAGGATTTCTGTGGAGTTTTAGGAAGTGACATAAGAACAGGTTTGTAATAGGAAAGTAAGTTGTAAAAGGCTCACTGGAATTTACTGACAGGCTATTTGCATGTCCTCATGCATTATTTGAAAGTAACAGTGAAGTGGCGTTCACTTTTAACAGTGCTTTTGCTGTGAGTGGTTTTTTTTAATATTCGACATTATGACTGTACCAAGCAGCACACAGAGCTCCTAATAAAAACAACTTAATGTGCAAGTAAGTACCTACTTTAAACTGCAGTTAATTTCTGCAAACGCAATACAGAAAACATAAGTGGTTGCAGGACATCTGATAATTCAGTCGAAGAAAGTATAAAATATTCTCATTCTTCAGCTGAAAATGTGGATTACTGGATAGTTTTGGCTCTGAAGATTTGTTCCAGATTAGAAGAGTGTAAATGTAACGGTTGTGTAACAGGATCACACAGGAATAGTACTCTGCGTTGGTTTTTTTATTCCTATGAAACAGTGGAACACACTCAGCACCAGGTATGATACACGATCACCGTCACAGTCCAGCAGCTCAGTTAGGCAGCTTCTGCCTTTAATAGATTAACAACAAATGGACTAAAGAAAAGTAAAATCTTGCACAAATCAACATCAAACCACAAAATAAATCTGTGTATCCATTACATACCTATGAAACAGTGGAACACACTCAGCACCAGGTATGATACACGATCACCGTCACAGTCCTGCGGCCCAACAAACACATTTTGGAGGGAAACTTTATACAAACTTAATAAACGTAACACATTAACTTTAACCAACACCAAAGTTTGTTTTAAAAACACTTGCACAGTTAACATTATATTTTTGCAGAACAAAAGCTGTGAAAACTATTTTTAACAATATAAACATTATTAAAAGTGAGAGGTAGCTTTAGCGCGCGTCTTACCAGCAGCTCAGTTAGGCAGCTTCTGCCTGGCTGCTGCAGCTACATCACTGAACATTGCTTTGTGCAACACTAATAACGTTTCCCCAAAAACAATATTTACATTAGGAACCAAAAATAAAAGCAGTCAAAACAGAAATAGCCATGTCAGCAGACATGTTAATTCGACAAAATAGAAATAAAAATGTTTTGGGAAGGTTCATAAAATAATAAATAAATAAAATTAACTCGGCTACATAAACATTTGGTTAGAGATTGTTGTTAATTTTTCCAACTGTAGATGATATCTGTTACAATTAACACAAAGGTTCCAACTTATGTTTTTGTTATACACTCATTTATTATGACTCTGTGCAATTCACTAGTTTTTGGCTAAACACACTATAATCTATTGCAATATCATCCTAAGCGACAAAGCAAAGAAAGTATAAACTGCGTTAGAGAAACCGTATAAATTCTCTTAAAACAATATTTAAATTTGAGTGAGCAGTGAAAAGCGAAATGCATTTTCTTCATCTCTGTTGGACCTCAAAAACTGCAGTGCGTCTGTGCTCTCAGGGTGAGAAGCTCAGAGTAGAGCTGCTGCTCTTCCTAAATGGATGAATATAAAATAACCTTCAAGAGTCTTATTTTGTTACTTAGTGCTTTTTAAACACTCAATGTTACTTCAAATTAACACCAGCATCACTGATAAAAGTGAACGATAATTGTAGTTCAGCACTGCTGAGAAATTTGTGTCTTGGCTCCATTCCCAGTAACTCTCTAAGACTGGTTACCTTCAAAGTAGACTGGCAGCTGTAATTTTTCCTGAATGAGCGGCGCTGATGGACACGACTGAATGGGGAAAAAAAATCAAGGAGGCTGAAATCATTTCATTTTGTCATGATATAAAGATGCTAAATAAAGTGTCACATTTCTTTCTCAACACAATGTTAGAAAACTTAAATGACAAGATGGTTTATGGGTAATTTAATCAGCATTAAATAACTCTTCTAATGGCTGCTATATTTTGTTTTGATGATTTTGGGTTTTTTTCTATAAGATCACAAAAACATTGATTTTAAAAAATATCAATTGCAGCTTCAAAAGACCAATTGCATGAATATAAAAAGGAAAATATGATCTTGGAATAGTTCATAGTGCCTGCAGTATGTTCAGTTGTCTCAGTTTTACTCTCAGCATTTTAACCACCTTCTCTCTGTGTTATGCTTATGTGTGTGTGTTTCCTTTTACGAAGAGTGATGAGAGAGATTTGTTTTCACAGCAATGAGACTGAACCATGGCTGTCTGGGTTGGATGTCTAAACTTCTGTGTCCTGTTCTGCAGACACTCTCCCTTCACGCCATCTTTTTTCCCAGCATGCTTGTCTCTGTGGGAGCAGTCAGAGCTGTCATGTATTTGAAAGGCTGCAGGTGCTCCTGTTTTTTCCAGGAAGGAGGAGCAGCTTCTTGGAGAGGCGTATATTCCATCATTGTCTTGTGATTTTCAGACAGAGCTGCTCTCAGACCTATTTTTGTATTTGTCTGACTTCCATTTCTGCACTTTACAATCAAAATGAGCTAGTTTAATCACTTTGTAGAATTTTTTTGAAGATGTTGCTGATGGCCATATTCCTGTCTGACCTTTTCCATTGTGACGGGTCATTGGTTTGGCACTTTGGCTTGCATAATCACCCACATACTTCCGATCTGTCATACTTTGTATCCCACTTTCTGTTTGCTGATGTCAAAGGCAATTCTGGGATTGGGATGAGGCATGGGTTTGCAATGTAAGCATGGCCCTGCTTGGCTAAACCTCGGATCCTGGTTTGGTGCACTGTCCTCTGGATTGGCTGTAAACCTGCACTGGCCCCTTGTGTTGCACAGAGAGCATTGCACCACGTCTGTCACTTGCATTTCCATTTAATACATCCACCTTCTGTCAGTCGACTGGCTGATTACTAAAATTGATTAATCAATATTTATCTCTGTCCCTTTCTTACAAGCATTTTGATTGAATATTACACAAGTAAAAGTGAACAAAGAATCAAAATTTCCTGTAGAAGTTTAGCTTAAAATTTAAATCTGATTCAAATATTTTGCCAAGAAGTCAAATATTAAAACTGAAAAAGTACAAAAAGATTACAATGGAAACAAACTAACAAACAAAACATTTTAAACATAAAGTGACTTATAGGGTTAGACTTGAAATCGGATTTAGACTAGGATTTAAATTGCAATTTTACTCTCAAGCTTTAGTAAAGAAAATATTTTATGCCAACTTTAAACATTGAAAGCGTGTCTTAACTCTGCATTTGAAGCAGGGTGTTGGTAACACCATAAAGGGACCTGAAAGCAAAGGGCTCTGCTGCTAAGCCACTTTGAAACTTGAAGAACCACAAGTAGCCCTGCATTCTACGAGCTCAGTGGAAGATGGAGGACGCATGATGAGTTTAATCTTAAATATATTGGGAACCAGTAAAGTTCAGTGTATTCCAACATTAGAAAACATTAGAGAAATATGACATCTTGAATTTATTTGCAACATTTTGGATGAGTTGAAGATTACTCAAGGAGCTTTTAGTACATCTGGATGATGACTAATTGCGGTAATGTAGTCTAGAGGTAACAACATATGAATTAACCTTTTGAACTGAATGTCCTAAAGGGGTAAAAAATTGAGTATTTGCAAGGTAAAACTAAATGGTCTAAGCATCAACCTTGTGGGACTCCACGAGTAACTGTGGCAAATGATGAGGGCAAAAGAGCTCCATCTGATTATTCTATTGCCTTAGTACCAAATAACTTCATTTGATCTGTTAGTCAAGATGAAATGAAGAGGACAAGGAAGGAAACTCAAACTGAATGATCACTTTCCGTAGAATTAGTCTGACCTAGATAAAGTTCTTCTTTTTCATCACTTCTGTGAACTTGTGTTTTTTAAAATGCATTTCTGAGAAATTTGCTTTGTGTCGCTTTTTGTCTATGCTTCATTAGTCCTAAAAAAAATTAGAAAAAAAAGAAAATAATTATTTCTGTTCCTCCCTCACTGGCCCCAACAAATCAGTCTGCTGCTCTTACCCGCTTTTATGACTTCCCATTTTAGTGTGCGTGACGATTTTATCTGGTATTGCATACAGAAGGGGTTAGCTAACTGACACAAAGGCTGTGTATGTGTAAGATAGTGGAGCGTTACTGTCACTACTGACAGCATCTGTGACATGGACATAACAGGACCCAGACATGTGGAGGTTCATATTTCGCACCAAACCTCACACCCAAGAGGCAAGTGATCACTCTTTTTCTTTCCGAGTGGACTTGATAATAACCTTCATCTGATGAGCAGTGTGTGTGTGAGCGTGTGGGTGCCCAAAGCTTCAGGCAGCTGTGTGTGAGGTGTGATATTTTTAGGAGGAGAGGAGGTGAGGAGTCTGTCTGTGGTTGCTTGTGAGGGTTTCCATCTCCTCAGCTGTGAATGAGATGATATTCTGTCTCTTTAATTAGAAAAAGGAGAGACTTCTCTCCTTTCAGTGTAGTTCAGAAGTTTCTGATCATTCGGAAACGCACCAACTCTGCGGTCCACATTGTAAGATTAAAGTTCATAAAACCACACGGGAACCTGTTTTTAGACCCGTCACGATCTAGCTGTTAACATGTGGCCGGTCCGACATGTTGGCTGATCTCTGCCCGTATACTGGGAAACTGAGCTCTAGCGTGTTGAAGGTATCAAGCAGGAAGGAAGTGAGATTGGTTCAAGAAAGAGGAAGTGAGAACAGGGAGGGAAGAGAAGTTTCCTGTTGCTGATCTTACAGCCCTTGTGCCCTCCATCACCTCCTTCCACCCCAGTGTGACTGTTTGTGCAGAATTCTGTCATTTGTTATTAGTGTGTCTGTAAATGAGGAGGAAGTCTCTGTTGTGATGCTTCCTGTAACTGCTGCTAACAGCTGCGTTAAATCACTTTCTATAGAACGAGTCTCGAATCACCTGGATAGAGAGGGAGTTTGCCAATATTAGAGATCAGGTAAGCTCTCACTAATGTCTGGACACAGCTCTTACCTCACTGCAACCTTTCTGCAGCTTTTCATCCACTTTACACGCCTCGTTTATTCCTCTGCCCTCAGGATGCTTAATCCACTAATCAGAAATAATAAAAACATACTTGAAGTTTTTACTGCATACACTGCATTGCAGAGAGCCTAACTCTGGAACTGACCAGTCAGAGAAATGTTGACTCATTCTCTGCATTATCTGTGTCTGACTTCAACTTTATTCAGTTCACAGGCTTTTGCTATTCACAATCTAAATTGGATATCCTTCCAGCAATCATCATTTTTCAGAGACCCTCAGAGATTGAATGTGTTGTAATTTTCTTTCTTTTGCACCTCACATTGAGTTATGGCAAAAAAGAAGCTCTAAGTGAAACTAAGTTTTCTCTTTTGATTTAAGTCCCGTTTGTTGTTCAAGTCCACAAAGAGACATATTGCTACTAAGCTTCTTCTTAAAGCCTTCATGATTCATGTTCATGATTCGTTATGTTCTTTAGCTGGATGGTCACACATGCACTCAGACTGAAACACGGGTCTATATTAGTCTCTATTGCTATTTGGGGCAGTCTACCTACATATTTCAACGCTGCATTCATTAGAAAACTCAGGCAGTTAAAGTTTTTGGTCCTATGATGTTGGTACCTAAAGTCTGTGGGGAAAAAATGGGCCAAATGTCAGGAACGGTTTACAAAAAGAAATATAAGAAATTTCGCTTCTTTAAACATTTTTCCTAAAAGCTCAGTAGAAACGGGAAAGTCAAAACATTTGATCATATGTTTACTGGTTAAAAGAGGTTAAAAAAAGCACATATGCATTGAAAATGAAAAGAATAGAATAGAAATGGAAATTCAAGAAGAGCTAACTTATTAAAAAGTTCATTGAGTGATTAAGTTTGAGGTTTATTCTATGAAATTATTACACCATAGATTGATATATCTCCAGTGTTTTGCTGTTCATTTTGATGAAACTTCTCACAGAATATGTGTTTCTTCGAAAATTATATCATTAGAGAATTATTAGCATAGAAATGTTATATTATGGTTTACATTGTCACATAGCGTGGAGAAGGTTATTGATAAAGAAACTGTTCAGAATTCTGTCTCCATGCATATGCTTAAGATCCAATGAGGAGAAGCGACCAGTAGCTGCTATAATGGTGTCACTGTGCATGACTGAGCCAGAACCAACAATACAGAAACTTAACAATGCAGGCCGCTATCAAAGCAACCTGGGCTTCTTAAACACCTCAACAGAACCACAGGTTGATCCCATCCACATCACATGCATACATTACTGCACCACATGGGCGCAGTAATGTATGCAAAATGATACCTTATCAGTTACGAGCATCTCTTGTACAGTACATATATCAGCAGGCCCCAATTTCTGTTTACAATATATGAAAATTAAAACTGTGCGACCAGAGATGTGCAATACCAGCAGAAATTTCATTTAAAATGAGTAAAAACCACAAATACCAGCAGGGATGTAAACACTTAGTTTGGGAACAGTGATGGTTCCTGGGAGGAAGGGTCTCCTTTAACGCTCCTTTGTTCTCCAAGGATGCAGCAGTCCGTTACTGAAGGAGCTCATAGCTTCATGCGTGGAGTAGGACACTTTGTCCAACACTGATGTCATCCATCACCTGCATTGGGTCGAGGGGCGATCACAGCACAGAGCTGGCCTTCCTGTTGAGCTTTTCTAACGGCTGTAGATAAGCTGCTGCTCCAACATGCTACCCCTGGCATCAGAACAGCAAAGTGTGTGTAAATCTTGTTAAATGGTTCATATTTTGGTTTCTCAGCCAATGTTTGTGGGTCTGGTGGACCTGCTGGGTTTTATTGTTTGTAATTCAACAAAAAAAATAATCTTTTGACTTTAAAATATTGAAATGATGTTCACTTCACTTTATTTTCAATACATAACATTGAAATAAATGTTATTTATTTGGTTTACATGGTTGATTTTTGCCTTTTGGTCTTGAAAGAAGAATTTGAAGAAAAAAGTAGTTCTCTTTCATGTTTGCTATGTGACAAAAACATATAACCTAAACAGAAATAAAAAATTCTAACGAATAAATAAGTAAACCTAAATCAAAATTTGGTTCACACCGTACCTCAAATCTAACCAGTAGATTTCAGTATAACTGAAAAAGTAAATTGCTTCCGTTTTGCAACAATTAAAAGCAAAAACGAACATTTCACCGGGCTTTATGTAGGCTTATGTCTGTGGCTGGTGCATTTTTGATTAACATATTTTATCTTCATTTTATAAAGTTTCTCGCTGTGTGTAGAATACCGACTTTTTGTTACTCAAGTCAGAGTAGCAATAATTCATTATAATTTTACTCAAGTAAAAGTAAAAAGTATGGTGTTATAAAACTACTCCCAAATGTTCCTTTCAAAATGTTACTCAAGTAAGTGAAACAGTAAATGTAATTGGTTATTACCCACCTCTGTAATCATCATAAATAGAAATAAAAAGTTAAATCTGTCTGTGTAATAAATCTACATAAAGAGCTACATTTTTTTTAAATTCAATTAATGAAACAAATTAAATTTCTAATTAGCTGAGATGCAGCTATATTAGAAGCAATGAAGACAGCAGGTTAGGGAGGAGAGGGAGTGTAAGAAGACTTTATGCTTGATAAAACCTGTTTTTAAGTGACTGGCTGTGCAGAAATGGAGGCAGACTGAGCTCACATCACCCTCTCTCTGCCGCCTCCTACTTCTGCTGTGTTGAATTATGGGAAAGGTCAAAAATATACCTTTTAAATAGGAAGTCATCAATAAACACTTCAAATTAAATTTAGCACATCTCATTTGCAGATATTTCGCTTACTTTTTTATTATTTGCACTTCTCGTTTTTTCACCTCTCTTTCATTGTCTTTGTGGTGAGATCTACACCTCGTGCATTTTTCGCTCTCTCTCTCTGACACAGATGTTTGCGTTCCACAAGTTGAGTGCAGGACTGTGAGAATAACTGCAGGCTTCTTCCTTCCTGCTCAGTTTAGTTGCCTTTCACTTCAGTTGTGAGGACACAACGCTAATCAGACAGAGAGGCACAACAGGAGATATGATGGGAGAGAAAAAGAAGAAGAAGCATTTCTAAACATCATAGCAGGACACCCCTGCTACAGGAAAGTAGATAAAGGCTGAAGGCGGGGAGATTGCTCTGTTCTTTTTTTTTTTTGTTTTGTTTTGTTTTTTTACCTGCAGCCTGCAGTGTAACCTCTAACATGAGTACACACAGGAGTTTGAAGAGTGCTTGTCCTCTGATGAGCAGTTTGAGATGAGCTGTGTGAGTTAGTGCAGTGCTTTTTGTGTTATGGATGAGGGAAGGATTACACAACAGCTTGGAAAATGCTGAGATGGAAAAGGAGAAGAGAAAGTTCAAGCTGAGCCGCATGATGTTCCTTTACCCGTTCAGAAAGAACAAGTCCCTGACCGGCAGCCCTGCTCACTGCAACAGCTGCAGATCCACAGCTGCAGCAGGCGGCAGCGCTGCCACTGACCTCCCACCTGAACCCAGGAACGAGTGGACGGTAAAGTCATGACCTCTTCGTAAAGTTTACATTTGGAGAAATTGGATTTATTGTTATTGCATCGTTGCATATGTGTCTGCTGTTATCAGTATCTGATCAGAAACGAGGTAAAACGCCTTGGTGTTCAACCCTTCTGGTTTCCTGTTGTCAAATACATTTCCAGGCTACACTGGTCGCTAGCTGTTGAATGTTTTCATGTTTAACGCTTTAAATACATGCTTGATAATTGATTGGTTAACCTGAAAAGCTTGTTATTTTAATCTTGTGTTCAAAGTCTACAGTTGAATTTAATAAATGACAATATCATGAAAATGTTAGCAATGCAATTCAAAATTCAAATCTGTTTTATAGACTCCTTATACACACACACACACACACAGTGATGCATTTTAAAGGTTTATTTTTGTTAGTTTTGGCGATTCTGGTAGACAGATAATAAAAAATCTATTGTATTAGAAGATTTAAACTTTATATTAAACTTTACATTAATAAAATGTAAAGTCTATCTTTATATTTAAAGATAAATTTAAATATAAATATTATCTTTAAAAAAAAAAAAAAAGAAAAACTTTGACCATGTACTATATTGTAAATGCACTCAGTAATTGATTGTCTCCTTTTGCATGAATTACATCATCAGTGGGGCGTGGCATGTATTTTCCTGCTGGAAAACAAAATCAGCCTCCAGATAACGCTCATCAGCTGATGGAATCATGAAATGCTATAAAACACCTTGTTGGTCCAGAAACTTTGGCTTTGATAAAACTGGGATTCTGTTCCTTGTGAATCTCTCTCAAACTTTTGAATGGACTTTGTGTCACTGTCCTCTCCAGGCTACAGACTTTTCTATTGATTTTGTGTCTTTTTCTGCCACATTTTTTCCTTTCACTTCACTTCCCATTACTATGCCTGGACAAGGCCCTCTGTAAAAACACCAACTTCTTGAAAATGTGCTTTCTCTGGCTTATTCTACTTGTGTGAAATCTTCTGTGAGTTTGTGAAGTCCATAGCATAAGATTTCAGTATTGTAAGTTGTTCATTTACTCTTTATAATGAATCTATATATGAATTTGATATTTTAAATTGAATGGCTGAAGTAAAAACTTTTAGATGGTAAACTTCCTTATTTTTTTTTACCTAATAGTGAAACGGTTTGCTTCCTGAGAAACAAACAAGACAAAAACTTGTTTTGCTTTTGATGCTTTGATAACTTTCTGCTGGTGTTTAGTCAGCGGCCCTCCGCCCTGTGTCAGACCTGCCTCCAAAAGTCTTTGATCGAGAGGTTGAAGCCGAGGTTAAGCAGCTTGTCAGAAAAACAAACTATGAACCACAACTGTTCCCTTTTTGTAATCAGCTGTGTACTTCCATTTAGCATCGCAGCCACCATGCTTTCCAGAAAGACGGCATCAGAGTGATGAGAAGCTGCCGGGTGTAATCTGTCACACTGACGCGCACGTTTTTCTGTTTAATGCCGCTTCCTCTTTCTGAACAATTTTATTTTGATGTAGTTCTACTTAAACCAAGAGACACCCTTAGGTGGAAACATCAACTCGTCCCTCACACTTTTCTGCACATCGCAAACAGCTACAGTTTGGTTGAAATGCTGCTACCGACTGAATTTTTATACTCTTGGGCTTTTCTCTTTTTAGGAAGATGGAGACATCAAGGAGATCAACATCACCCATGTGGTCAAAGAGGGCTCAGAGAAAGCTGACGCCTCTCAGTTTGAGCTGCTTAAGGTTTTGGGACAGGGATCCTTCGGCAAGGTAATGACTCACTTTTCCTCTGTATGCCTGTTTCCCGCTTTCTTAGCTGTAAGTGTTAGGTGTAACATCTAACATCTTGGTGTTTTTAGGTGTTTCTTGTGCGAAAGGTGACCCCTCCAGATGCCAACCAGCTGTATGCCATGAAGGTCCTAAAGAAGGCAACTCTTAAAGGTACAGACGTTTGCAATTTTTCTTATTTTAGAGTTTGATCATTCAGAGCTGTACTTTCCCAAGCTACAGGAAAAGGTTTCACATGGGTTTCAGTGGAATGTCATTTTTGTTGTTGTTGTGGGTTTTTGCCACAGTTTCTTGTAAGAGGTTATCTACTTTTCCTGTTAGTCAAAGCCAGCTACATACTAGTGACTGAGCAAAGACCACCACCACCCTGCCCCGCCCACATAAGCTTTCTGTGGGTTTTTCGCAGGTGGTGTGGTCTCATCGGTTGTATAAACAACAGGCAAAGCAGATGGTTCTCATAGTCTCCAAAAAATTAAAAAGAAAAACTTGTTTTCATGAATTTTACAAATTTCAGTAAATTTTATTTCAGGGTACGAGCATAAATACTGTACCCCTTTGGAACTAAATATTTTTGAACTCTGAGATTAAATCAGACTAAATGTTTCCTGTTTTGTCAGTTTGGAATTCCCCCAAATAATTGCTTGCTAAAAACAAGAATAATGTGTTGGTTTTTTTTTTTTTAGATACAATTTGCTCATAATAATAACCCTTAAAACACATTTCTAATTCATAATGTTAATCATAAATAAATAGGAATATGTGCAGTGTAGTTTTCCAGAAAAAATAGATCTGAGAAAACAGTCAATTACACACAAAGAATCCAACAAGTTTTGGATTTGGTTAGGCAAAGAGTCGTGTGAACAAACGGTGAAATCTGGTGGTGAAGTTGCAGATTGGAGCTAAATGACTCTTAGTTTCCATTCAAAAACACAAAGGACCCTCTCTTCTGTTTATATTTTTGAGAGGAATCTCCTATGCTGAAATTGCTGTATAGAATAAGTCTGCTTGATATTAAGAAATATCACTGAATGTTGTGATAAAGATATCAGTTGCAATAAATGCTTTTTTTCTTTGTTCTCCTGTCATCTGTGCTTCTGACACACTGTGATCTTTAGCATTTTGGGGAATGTCCTTTGAGACTCTGTTCAATTGGTTAAATATTACATTGGCATGACAAAATTACATTAGAATAAAAAAATGCAAGTCCGAAGCACTTTGGATATATTAGTCAGAAATCATTGCTCTCTACAGTCCTTTGTGATATATTGTGCAACTTTACCGTAATACAGCTCTAGCTGATTCGCACTTTAATTGTGTTGAATTTCAGTATGTATTAAATGCTTACACTGTGATGAACACGGTATTAGTTAAATGTCTTTTCTTCCAAATGAGTTTATTGATTATTAGTCTTCCAATGTATCCCATTTCCTGCATCAAGTATTAAAACTATGAATAAATGCACTGAACTCTCCTTCCTTCCTTTCAGTTAGAGACCGTGTAAGGACCAAGATGGAGAGGGACATCCTTGCAGATGTCAACCACCCATTTGTTGTCAAGCTGCACTACGGTGAGCCAAACCAAAGTCACTGTAACTGTTGAACCTTGATGTTATAAAATTATCATTTTCCTCTAGTCTGAAAAATATACTTCCTATTTCATTACTGACCACTAGAGGCGGTGCTTCAAGCGCTGAATGATCATTCTTGCGCATACGCATGTCGAGTGTTAATCACAAAGTCACCTGTGACCTGCTCGTGACTCTATGTAGCCATACGACACCCCACGTTCTACCTTTTTTGTTCTTCTCGCGGGCAGGTGTGGTTGTTTGAAGCTGGTAGCTTCTGTGTTCGCCACTGTTGTCCTGTCTGCTTGTTGCTAGTAGCTTCTTGAACGTATTTGATCGGAGGGGCCGACCTTACCCTTTACCCAGAAAACAACTTTTCTGCAGTTTTTTGGTGGGCTGGTCACTGCAGTATGATGCTAGCTAGAGAATTTATGTTGCTGTCCGCTTCAGCCTGACAACAGTTGTTGCATCAAAATCTGTGACCCATCATTTTCTGTGACCGCAGAGGGCGATAGAGAGCAGGTACATCTTGAAGATCAGCGAGAAGAAGAGTATTTACGTAAACTGCGTAAATACTGATACAGCTGGGATTGTGAACTTCACGGCTCCTTTATCATCATCGCACTGACGGAGAAAATATAATGTATTACTTCGTATTTGATTCTGTAAACTGACTGACCATCGAACTGAATGCCTGTGTGCTGTCATTAAAATATGTAAACCAACTGTAGCCGTTTAATAAATGGTTAAACGATTGGAAAATTATTCTAGGTGCTTTGGTAGTTTTTAACACAATTTTTAATGTTTCTTCCTCCTCTTCATTACAGTCTATCACACTTATAGCAATATTTAACCCTCCAATAGCCAGGATCACACTGGTCACAGATTTTGATGGCCATAATAATCAGTGACCTTACTGTACAGGCCTGTAAATTATGTCAGAGTGTAAATCCACTATTTTTCAGAGTTCTGCCACCTCTTCACCACTATCTGGGTGTATTTATAAATATTTAACCCTCAAATAGCCAAATTGACACTGTAGACCAGGGGTGCCCAAAGTCAGTCCTGGAGGCCCGGCATCCTGCATGTTTTGGTTCTCACCCTGGTTTATCGCACCTGGATCAAATGATGGCTCATTAGAAGGCCTAAGCATAACATTGACATGCTGAAAAGGTTGTTGCTACCACCAGGGAGAGAATTAAAACGTGTAGGATGCCGGCACTGGAGGACCAACTTTGGGCACCCCTGCTGTAGACAGTGCCTGTGCCCCCTGCTGGATACCTGAAGGTCCTGCTGGCGGTAGAGCCACATGGGTCACTGGAAGGTCACAGGTGACTTTGTTGTGATTAACACTTAACATGCGTAATAATTATCATTGCTTGAAGCACTGCCTCCAGTGGTCATCTGGAACTCATAGAACCGTAGTTGCAGTCGTAACTTTTCTTTTTCTTCCACAAAATGGGTTCTTTTGTAGCATTCCAGACCGAAGGGAAGTTGTATTTGATCTTGGATTTCCTCCGAGGCGGAGATCTTTTCACCAGACTCTCTAAAGAGGTGAGAGAAACTTGAGAATTATTTCTACAGGGGATTTTATTCAATCATGAGTTATCAAATCCAGCTGATAAGTTTTGAGCATCTCCTTTTACTGTTTCTCTCTCGTTACATTCTTCCTGTCTCATGCCCACCAGGTGATGTTCACAGAAGAGGATGTGAAGTTTTATCTAGCAGAGCTTGCTTTAGGACTGGACCACCTTCACAGCTTAGGCATCATTTACAGAGACCTCAAACCTGAAAAGTAAGTGCAACATCTCAAAAAAGCAGAAACTCTCTGCATCAAACCAGCAGACAAAACATCCACACTAATAAAAATGTAAGTTACTTTTATAATAGTCAGACGTTTCTAGAAAATTGAAGTATTTAAACATTGATGCAGCACCAAAGGGCTTTGAAGTTTTGGTATTTTTGTCAAAACAGGACTAATCTTTTTATTACTTTCTGAGATTTTTCATCCCTTTCAACTTTGTAATTTGATGCCTCTGGATCTAGGAGAAATTATGTAACTTTTGGAGAGATCTGAATAAAATCTTAATGATTTACAAACAACTGAGTGTTCAAATTTTTGATGGCTAACAATTATTGTTTATAGACTACAGCTCTTTTTATTCAGTTTCAGGGACCTCCCACACAGAATGTGTGACATGGGTGGATGAAAAATTATAATAAGACACATTTCTCTTACATTTTTAAGTGATTACATCATAACAGAAGATTAACACTGAAAAGCACCAGAGATGGAGCTCTTCTCACAGATAGTGGTTATGCAAATGTTGTGCAATATCTTAATAGCATCCTGTGGAATATAAGCATGTAACCGTCTCTTTTTAGTTTATTTTTAAATGGTTAGATCCTAATAAGACTCGTATTCATTCAAACATTACAGAACTCTTTTCAGACATAACAGACTCTACCCCGCTGCAAAGTTCTGTTGTCCAAACACTCCAGGATGTAGAAAATGACCGATACTACTTCTGATCACTTTCTCTTATCAGGCCCTATACTTTAATCACACTTAAATTCATTATATAACTTTTTTTTTCTTATTTGTAGTATGCTTGTGTTTATTCTGCTGTAATGGGGTTGGTAAAGGTACAGTTGAGCTTGCATTCCTATTTGAGACTAAATTATTCTCAGTCCTGTCTAATAAGTAAGCATGGTGCTACTTTAATATTTTCTGTGACTTAACTTTGCCCCGCCTATTGAATATTTATGCAGCCAGCTTCTCTGATCTTTGAAGGAAACTAAGAATCATTGATTAAAAATGTCCCTCAGTGAACACATCCCCGGTTATCTGGCACATTTATGCATGTGTGTGTGAACTAATATTTTGACATGTTGATTTTCTCTCCTACATTATTGGTCCACATTGACATAAAACCACATACATGATCTGAGACCTGGCATGGGATTTGTGCGTATCATTACACTCACCACCCAACTCAGATATCCCAGATCAAGGGTAGAAATGTCACTAAGCATTTTTCTACGTTATTAATATTTGATAGATCAAGGGCTGTCTGTATATAACTTTCCAAACCAATTCTTGTCAAGCTGTTGTGTGTTTCTTGTTCCCCCTGGAGTTGTTTGCTTCTCAGTTTTTGAATGTCTCATTTTGATTCTGGATACTGTGTGTTTTCTTAGTATCCTTCTGGATGAGGAAGGACATATCAAACTCACAGGTGAGTCTCCTGTCTGCTCCTTCACCTTTCAGTATTTAATTAGTGCACACCCCAGTGACCTTCAGCAGTCACAGTGCAGTGGTAAACTTATCAGCATGCAGTTTCCATTGTTAATTCATCCATCCATCCATCCATTTTCTGTTCACCCTTTGTCCCTAATGGGGTCGGGAGGGTTGCCGGTGCCCATCTCCAGCTACGTTCCAGGCGGGAGGCGGGGTACACCCTGGACAGGCCGCCAGTCTGTCGCAGTCCATTGTTAATTATTACATTTTATCTTATTGTCAGTCTGGGTTCTGCTGCCATTTACAGCTTTGAAGAAGTGATATACGGTACACGGACCTGTCTTTGAGTAGGCCAACATATCTTTAAACCTTTTTTCTGTGTTTTGAAAAATGCGTTTTAATCTAAATTAAAACTGTCAGAAATGTATATACATTTCCCTTTTTGACTTGAATTATTGAAACTTTCTGAAGATATTCTAATTCAGTGAGATGCAGCTGTTAATCAGTTATATTCTGCAGCCTGTTAATGTTTTAAAAATTGTTTTGTGTTTACTCCAGATTTCGGCTTGTGCAAAGAGGCCATCGATCATGAGAAGAAGGCTTATTCGTTCTGTGGTACTGTCGAATACATGGCGCCTGAGGTTGTAAACAGGCAGGGCCACATCCACAGCGCTGACTGGTGGTCGTTTGGGGTACTGATGGTGAGGAGATTGAAAGAAAAGAATGTTCTTGGGGTTATTAAAAACCTGTTTAAGTATTTTTTTTCTAAATGTTTCTTCATGTATGCTGACTGAAAGTTTCTTCTGGTAGTTTGAGATGCTGACAGGATCTCTGCCGTTTCAAGGGAAAGACCGCAAAGAAACGATGAATCTTATCCTGAAGTGAGTAAAATCAGTTGACAGGAATATTTGTGCACTAGTTCCTGTTGTCACATACTGTTGGTCCGCCACAGGGTGCAATAATTAAAGCTGTTCCGTATGTTTCTCTCCTGCAGGGCACGCCTAGGAATGCCTCAGTTCCTAAGTGCAGAAGCCCAGTCTCTGCTCAGGGCTTTGTTCAAGAGAAACCCTGCCAACAGACTGGGTTAGTTGATCAAGAACATGGTTTTCACCAAAGGCAGAATTTCTGACACAGTTTGAGAAAAGGGTTATTTAGATCTGCATTTGCAGTCGCTTGATGCTGCGAAAATGTTCTGTTGTGCTTCTAGGCTCGGGCGCTGACGGTGCAGAGGAGATAAAGCGACACGGCTTCTTCTCCACTATAGACTGGAATGTGAGTGTTTGTGCTCCTGAGGACATTTAAATTGCACATAGATTTCTGAAAATGGTTCTCGAATCATCAGAGGTAACAAAAAATATCAATTTTCCTCAGAAACTCTTCCGAAGGGAAATAAAACCTCCGTTCAGGCCAGCTGTCGCCTGCCCAGATGACACCTTCTACTTTGACTCAGAGTTCACTTCCCGCACACCCAAAGGTCAGAACTCAGTTATAGCGTGATGCGGCAGCCAGTAAAGTCATACGTTTTATTTGATGGATTTCATATCATGTTCCAGACTCTCCTGGTGTGCCGCCCAGTGCTGGAGCTCATCAGCTGTTTAGAGGCTTCAGCTTTGTTGCATCCACTCTGTTGGAGGAGGAAGGCTCAGTAGAGCCGCCGCAGCCGCCACACCCAGTGGTCCAGGTCAGCTGTCAGCAGTAAAAGCATGTGTTTTTATTCAGCATTGTGTAACACTGTGAGAGAAATTATGAGAAAGAATGAATGAAAAGCTAAGGTGAATATTTTGTCTAAAAGTAGATTCCTTCATAGAGATGCCAACATGCCTGCAGAACCGTTCTGCCCCAGATAGAGATGACAAAAATAAACGTCTGTATATTTTACCTGAACTGAATCCCAACTTCTGCAGCTAAAACAGTGATGAAGCAAAATAACAAATCTAAACATGGCTGCTTAGATGTTACCAGCCTTAAAAATTCATATGATCCCAAACTGCTCCCAGCATTTAGAAGAGGAGTAATTTTTATTTTGTCTTTTCCAGGAGTGCTTAACTAAGGGGGGGAAAATTACATGAAACTATTTATATTTTTGTGCATCACTTCTGCATTAATAAATGAATATAATAAAAAAAAAACTTTACAATCTCTTTGTTCTAAAACTAATTTGCTTTAATTGACATTTTTGCTGCAATATTTGAAAAATAGTTGCATAAATGTATAAGGATAAAGTAGATTTTCTGAAATGAGCTTACTGAAGAGAAGTTGGCAAATGAATTAACATAACTTCTCCTTTATTCTGTGTTTAAAAAAAAGCTTAAAATATAGTTGCTTGCAAAATTTCCCCTCTGTGGGACAATAATTTTATGTATTTCTATTCTAAACTAGAATAGAAATTAGTCCCAGTCCTCTGTATTCAAGTGTACTTTATTTCAATTTTGTGCAATAGAGTAATTAATGAAATATAAAAAATGGAAAATTATGCATGCTTTTAACTATATATTTTTATTTATTTTATTCCTCTGCTGCAAATCTATTGTATACGTTTCCAAAATATTAGTTTAACAATTGGTGTAGTTTTAGTATTTTAAAACCAATATTTTAGACCCTGGTGCTTGGATGCATAAATGATCATTTTTAATAAGATGCTAATCCCTGATGAACACTAATTAACAGCAGGCAGTGGGTTCAGAGCAGCAGCTGGAGTAGCTGCCAAAAACAAAAAAACCTCTTCCTCAGATCCATCAACGTCCTCCGCCCTTGTCAGCTCTGTCAGCCTGTCACTCCTCCGCTACTCTTCAAGCTTCATCTCTCTCTCTGCAGCAGCTGCACGGGAAAAACCTCCTGTTCAGCGACGGGTATGTCCTCAAGGAGGACATCGGCATGGGCTCATTCTCCGTCTGCAAGCGCTGCGTCCACAAAGCCACCAACACTGAGTATGCTGTCAAGGTATGAATAGATTCAGGAAACAAAAGAACAACCTGCCATTTAATGGCTGAGGAAGCACATCAAAACTAAACTGAAGTAGAAGAATGTGATCCAAATGTTTTTCCGTTTGTTAAAAGAGGAATTTCATTCTATAAATGTTTACTTCAGGTGATTGACAAGACCAACACAGATCCGTCGGAGGAAATAGAGATCCTGCTTCGATATGGACAGCACCCCAACATCATAACGCTGAAGGATGTGGGTCTAAATCAACACCCGATGCTCTTACTTCTTTTTAAAAGTGGAGATCTTCTCGGTGTGTGAAACTTTGTTTTTGTTTCAGGTGTATGACAACGGGAAGCAGGTGTTCATGGTGACGGAGCTGATGCGCGGCGGAGAGCTGCTGGATCGGATCCTGAAGCAGAAGTTTTTCTCAGAGCGGGAGGCCAGCGCTGTGCTTCATACCATCACAAAGACTGTGGAGTACCTCCACTCCCAGGGGGTGAGCCTGGCCTGACATGCTGACCTTTTCATCCAGTCACTCTGAGTCAGGCTTCAAATTCAAACAAAATACATAATCAGTCTAAAAAAAGCACAATAATGTAATTTAAGTCCAAAATGTATTTCAGAGGATTTTATTCACCTCCTAATTAGGACTGTTAACATGTGAACACACGCAATTAATCTAAAAAAATGAACATGCTAATATTACTTAGTGCAGATTCTTTGTTGAACTCTTAAATGGATTCTGCTTCTCTATCATCTCAAGACTACGGTTATTTTTCTACTAAACTTTTTCCTTTCACTCAGTTTTCTATTAAAAGTGTTTGGATCTGGTTCTCTGCAGCAGCTCATGTAGCAGTTACCTTGTACAGCTCACCCACTTCGCCATGGAGGCTCTCAGTAACTGCCAGCTCTTGTTGGTTGTAACATTTGTGCTAAAATTCCTGTTTTGTAAAATTTGAGTTTACAGAGAAGATTAGTATTGGGTTCTCATTACATCTGAGCCTTAATCAGAAATTAACAGACATGTGCTTAGAATGTGTGATTCTGTGTGTAATAAATTTGTATATCAGGTTTTTTTTTTACTAAATCATTACAATAAATTATCTATTTGAGGACACTATTCTGCTGTAACTTGCCTTCTGTCTCTCCTCTGCTTTTTAAAAATTATTATTATTTCTCCACTCTTGTATCCTCTTGTTTTCCAGGTTGTGCACAGAGACCTGAAGCCCAGCAACATCCTCTACGTTGACGAATCAGGAAATCCAGAGTCCATCAGGATCTGCGACTTTGGCTTTGCGAAGCAGCTGCGCGCCAACAACGGCCTGCTGATGACCCCGTGCTACACTGCTAACTTTGTAGCTCCTGAAGTGAGCGGATCACACATACAAGATGCTCTTTAAATGCAGTTTATCTAAAATGTAATGCATGATGATATGGGCTTCCAGGTGTTGAAGCGTCAAGGCTACGATGAAGGATGCGACATCTGGAGTCTGGGAGTCTTACTGTACACCATGCTGGCTGGGTGAGTACTCCTTTATCTGTGTTTTTCTCTCCTTTCACTGCTCCTTTTACTCACTGCCTTTTTTCTTACTTCCACCAGCTTCACTCCATTTGCCAACGGGCCGGAGGACACTCCTAACGAGATCCTGGGTAGGATAGGGAGTGGTCACTTCAGCCTGGCTGGAGGGAACTGGAACACTGTGTCTGATGCTGCTAAGGTAGAGCTCAGACCTCAAACATTTAGTCACATATTTCAGTCTCTGTGGTGCCCATTCTCATTCTGTTTGGACACTTCCAGGACCTTGTGTCCAAGATGCTCCATGTGGATCCTCACCAGAGACTGACTGCTAAGCAGGTCCTCAGGCACCCCTGGATCGTCCAGAGGGACAAGCTGCCCAACAGCCAGCTCCCTCACCAGGACCCCAAACTGGTCAAGGTAACAACTCAGTGGTTTGCCTACATTTAAAGTTCCACAGCAATTCAGTTGAGTTTATTTATGTAGCGCCAATTCACAGCAAAATGTCATTCAAGGCTTTTTATGATACAAAAATAATTTCTATTCAATCATGCATGCACTCCAATTGATCCTACCAGTTACATTTACTCAGTTACATTTATTTGGGCAATGTTTTGGAATAAATGTACTTTTAGTAGTGTTTTTAGTGCACTGTATTTTTTACTTTTGCTTGAGTAATTTTATGACATATTTCTATTCTTGAGTAAAATTTCTGAATTCTCTACCCACTGAGTAACTTCACTGAATGTTAGGTTTGATCAGTTACTCAGTATTTGAGTAGACTTTTTACCGAATACTTTGAGTAATTTTTTGGAGATTACTTTTTACTTCTACTTGAGTAAAAATATGTGGAAGTCTTAGCTGAGTACAATTTTTGGCTACTCTATCCATTTGTTTATCAAACAGAAAATTATTCTCAATTGGTAATTCGGTAGATTTAGATCTGATTTCCATATTTCGAACATTAGTAACCTCTTCACTGTTCTCAGGGAGCGATGGCAGCCACCTACTCCGCCCTGAAGAACTCCCAGCCCACTCCAGAGCTCAAACCCATCGAGAGTTCCTTCCTCGCCCAGCGGCGTGTCAAGAAGCTGCCCTCCACCTCCCTGTAGCGACTTAAAAAGAAAAAAAATAAATAAATAAAAAACCAGCCGTCCCGCTCAACGGAGCCTGATTTTTAAAACCAACTTCAAAAGGCTCCAAACCAGCCCAGTCAGCTTGCTCTGGGACGTAGCGTCCAGCCGCCAAAAACCAGCCAAGGAACACCGACTGTGGTCCTGCCCGCGTCTCGTAACATCACGTTCTCCTGTTCTCACTGTCGTCCTCTGTGTGTGTGGGCTCGTCGGCTGCTGGGAGCCCGTGGATTCACAGTGGTAAAAGATCTGGATAGTGAATGAAAGCGATGAGGACGCGTGGGGGTGGGTGTTTAACAGCGGGGGGCGGGGCGTTTTGGGAATGACACGTTTGGATGACCGGCGACAGAGCAGATGCAGCCGATGAACGTTTTCTCTCCTGATCATTGTTGTAATTAGTTCCTGCTGCACGCTTGTCTTTCGGCCTGTTCAGTTGTCTGCTTTTCTTCTTCTTTTGAAGCTTTATATTCCTTGTTGTGCTGCCAAATCGATGTGCTGACAGCACAGAGCCACAGTATTGTCCAACTGCTGTAAAACGTTTTTTTTTTTCTTCTTCTTCAAAGAGCAGTATTAAAATGTTAAGTATTTTTTGGTGGGGCTCTGGTTCAACCAGAACATTATGGATTCTGGGAAATGTTTTGGGTTGATGTTGATCTCAATTTGTTTGGTTTTACAGACCGTGTGGGGGTGTGTGTGTGTGTGTGTGTGTGAGTGAGTGTGAATTGCATGACTTGCAGTGTGTGTCGGTTCTGTCTGCAGAGTCATGTGCATGGTGATGTGAAAATGTCATGTGGCTTCTTTGTTTTGCTGCTTTCTCTCTCTGCTTGGTTAATAAAAAAAAAGTCTCCTATTTTTATGACTATAAACTAGTGAAATAGTTGGCTTTCTGTGAAAGAAAATCTGCCCATGGAACAATGTGGCATGTTGAAATCTGCTCAATGCTTTGGTTTCTCGTTTATTCCACTGTTTCTTGGATAATGCATATTGAAAGCTGTTTATTGTGTTGCCTGCTTTTGTTGTTGTTTGTGGGGTTTTTTGCTTTTTGTCTCCAGAAACGAAATGGTTTAAAATAGTGAAGACATGCTGAGCAGATCACAGCCTACAGGTCTCTTCTTATGTTGTAAGAATATAAAAGGGACACTTACTGCTGTCCTGATTTAACTGAGCACTCAAACACAACTGGCTGATAAAGCCACACACTCCTTCTCCTTACCTTTTCTTTTCCATTTATCATATTTGAATTTCATTCTTTTTTTTTTTGTTTTACCACTTCCATCACAATAAATCGGTAATCTGTCGATCTTTCCTGAATCACTTCCTGAGTCACGTCGTTCTCTCAGCTCTTTGCCTGCAGGTGAGACTGTCTTGCATTATAATGTGATTTTAAAAGGACAGACCTGTAAGGCTATACATTAAGAACAAGCTGTCTTACCTCAAAAGGGATCAAGGTTCTGTTCTAATTGTTTGGCAAAATGCTCATTCTTTTGACTGATGGCATTGTGGGAAGATGTTATTGTATGATAAAGATGAAGATTTTTATATCTTATAAAATAAAAAACGGAGTTGCTATGACAAACTGACTTGGTTCTTTTGTAGTTTTACCTTTAAATCCAATTATATGTATTTCCATGTAGACAAAAAAAGCGTAATGTTTCTTTTAAAGAATATGAAGTGTTTCTGTCATAGATGACCTCTGCACCCTTGGAGTATTTAGGTTTTTTTATTTTGTAGCCTGAAATTCACAATTTTCTGGTTGTAATGTGAAAAATGTAAGATAAAAAAAATTATTGCATTAAACAAAAATAATTCTGATATAACTATAGCAAGATATATTCCAAATCTTAAGATATGATTTCATGTTTATATTTTAAGGCCTCTAGATGTGTCGTATCAGGGTATTTTTTATTTATTTTTTTAGGAGCCAAAATGAAAAACCATGTCTTTCCACTGATGACCACTAGAGGGAGACAAATGGCAGTGCTTGAATTTTGAAAATCTAGGCCTATGAAGTTTAACATATTCCTGATGAACAGAGAGCTTTCAAAAACTGAAACTACTGTGTTGATTAACTCGGTTACATTTAGTTTATTGAAATAGTGGCTCAGTGGGAAGAAAAGTCATTTTGCAATCCAAAAGTTTTAGATTTGTTTCCAGTTTCCTCCTGCCACATTTCCATGTGCCCCTTGGCAAGGCACTTAACCCCAATTTGCTTTTTGCTATGTGTATCAGTGGATGAATGTGTGCTTACTTGTGAGTGTGGATGAGTGAATATGGCTTTAGTGTAAAGCACTCTGAGTGGTTTTATCATTTATTAAGCTTACTGGTGAGTTTTTAGGATTCTCTCATGGTTGTTGCAACAGGATTTAGAGCAGAATCATGTAAAATCATGGTGTTCTTGCACAGTGGAAGCAGCTTGTAATAATAATGTGAAGAAATGTTTTCAGCATGCTTCCATTGAATTTTAGCTTTCATCAGAATGTAGCTGCTCAATCTTATTCTTTCCCTTCCAGCCTAAACGTTATCACATATTTCTAGCACCTTCTCACATAGGCTGCTCCAGCTCTGCTGTCGTAGGGACAGATACAGGAAATCCTTCCTGCCACATGCCATCTCACTGTACAATAAAAGCTAAATCAGTGTTTTGCACTAATCAGTCCAATTTTGCACAACTGCACTGTGGCACACTGCTGTACATATATTTACATATACATACTGTTTTTGCATTTTTTGAATCTTTGCAAGGACTGCTCTAAGCTGCTTTTATATTGACAGCATGTTATATTTTATTCTTATTTTTATTTTGTCTACAATTGCTACTCAGTGGTGGTTGTTGTGTGTCTTGTCTCTATGCTGTAACTGCGAAATAATTTCCCTGCTGGGATGAATACAGTAATTCTATTCTATTCTATTCCTGCTGCTACCTGTCTCTGTATGCACAGCAGCAGGTCCTTATATAACTGGCATCTGAGTAACTGCTGCTCATATTGCGGGGGCACTTATAGAGCATTCTGAAATCGTTTGTGCTGAGCAGATGTACGTCAACATTTCATGAAATAAATGCCTGTGTCTGTCCTCAGACAGCAATGCTCACTTTATATGCCTCCGCTGGGCCCTGCTCTCTGTGCACTGACGTCATTGTGCCAGTAACTCACACTGCAATGAATGACTTCCAGCTCTTTTACGCCCGCTCCCACTCACACACGTGCATGCAGGCTGACTGACTCAGCCTGCTGCTGCAGCAGGAACAGAAAACTGATATTGATTACAGGGCAGTGGAAAAGGAACACCATTGTTTGTCTGCCATCTCAGGAAGAATAGGAAAGTGGTGCATTTTATTATTATTTTTTTGCTTGTCTTGTCTCCTTTGTTTATCATTGGTCTGTTTTCTTCAGGTTCCGTAACAGTGGAAGTGGGTGGATGTTAGAGAGGATGCTTGTCTGATAAGCTGTTGAAGGAACACTTTGGAGGACATTATCGCTGTTTAATGATGTCTCTCCAGTCGAAACGTTTTTCTCTTGCTGATGTAAGTTAAGATTCCAACATGCTGTACATAAAGCTGAGTATTTATGCTGTGTGCTGCTCAATATCCCACTGCAGCACACAGTTATTTGGTAACTTATTAGGTTTATAGTCTTGGCAATTGTTACCCATAATTCATTTTTACTTGCACAAACAACACTGCTGTGTAGCTAAACCTCAACTGGTATTACTGGAAGCAAATAACTTTTTTGTCCCTGCATTACCCACAGTAGATTCCTGTGATATATAGCAAGTTACATGTTATACTTAGCATGACAACTAAACTGCCTGAACACATTTCAGCAACAATGCAGTTCAAAGTCCTTTACATGATGCAATCCTAACACAACAAACAAAAACATCATAATACAGTGGCAAAATAAAAATAAGTAAGGAAAAAAATAAAACTAATGATTTTCTAGTTATTGTTAACCAAAGGCAGGTCTAAACAGTCTTAGTTAAAGGAACTCATTTTTTAAACTATTTTTGAAGTTTCTTCCAGATTACAGGTGGATGAAAACTGAATGCTGCTTCTCCATGTTCTCCTGAGAGGTCTGGAAGATTGATACAACAAAAGATCCTTGATGTATTTTGGAGCTAAGTCGTTCAGTGATTTATAAACCAACAGAAATATTTTAAAGTCTATTTTTGAGCTCCATGCAGCCAGTGGAAGGACTTCAAACTGGGTTGATGTGCTCTATCTTCCTGGTTTTGGTGAGAACGCCAGCAGCAGCGTTCTGGATCAGCTTCAGTTAAACGCATGGGTGAGTTTCTCTAGATATTGCTGGGACATCCGTCCTTTAATCCCGAAAATGTTCTTCAGGTGGTAGAAGACCAACTTTGTTAATTCAGAAACCATGTACAATTTACCATCCACTTCACAATTTCCAATAAAATACAGTCGTTTACAGTTGCAATGTAACAAAATAGGAATACTACAGGCACTGTATCTATTGAGTTCATAAAAACAAGAGTTGATCTGGTATCTATATTCCTGCTATGCTTCTTCTTATCCTTTTCCCTGAAGGCTTCTTACTTATTTATCCAACTGGATTATGTAACAGTCTCACTACAAGACTACTAAGTACTCTGCTGCACATTTCTGGCGTTTCAGATGGACAACAGAGAAGAAAAAAACCGTGTCAGCCAGAGATAATGCATCATCCGCCACATGTGCATGCTCAAAATACAAACACATGACAGATTAAAGTAATCTAGAACAGAGAGTTTGGTTTGAGGAGTGGAGGCTTTCACGTCAGTTTTAGTTAGGAAGGGATAAATGGGAGATTTGTGAGTTGGGATGGAAATAATTGTATTTTTAGAAGGATTTGGCACATGAGAGTAATTGCACGTTATCATGAAAAATGTACCATGTAATTGTTTTTCCTGAAGCTTTCAGGGGTTTGCAGGAAAACTGAATCTTAACACAGATTTTTGACATGGTAGAAGCTGATGAGTTATGATACACAGCAAACAAATCAGTTTCATTACCAATCAAAAATCGTTTTTCTGTAGGCCGAGTTTTATCACACATTTAAAGAAAGGAGGATACTTTGAATCTGAAAAAGTAATAAACAATGTGATCAGCTATGAGCTTTATTACTTCAGCTTTATTGTCATGCGATATGAAAAAAACAAAGCAGAAGAAACACTGTTAATTCTTTTACAAGAGAAAATGTGATGGTTGTGTAAGTAGGAAATACAAATTTTACAGTAAAATCTAAGCAGATCTAAGGTCTACTCTTGAAAAAGGTTTGCTGCTCTCCAGGGAGTTTAAATTTATGCTCTGAAAGATGAAGTCAATGCTCAATGACTGACTACTGACTGGTGGACTATTGTATTTCTTCTTTATTTATTTATATATTTATTTATTTGTCTTTTTAAGCAGGCATGTTACAGGCAGTGTTCAGAAAATAAGTATTTGTGCATGTCTATGTATTTCATTAAAAGTTAAAGAAATCTTTCTGCATAAATATTTCATGACACCTGGAGCTTTTAGAAAAGTGCAGCTTATATACAGTTTTTTCTTTTCAAAGTAATTTGGTGCAACTTGTGTTCAGGTGTGCTCAGTAGTTTGGAAATTACGTTAGTCAACCTGAGCTATCACAACAGCTCTGTTTGGCTAGTGGTTAAAAAATGTATTACCACCAAATCTAACGATCTCAATCCAGTTTCCAGGGAATGGGTCATCATGAGGGCTTGTTCAGCCAATCAAAAGCAGACTTTGGAAACATTGTCACATTAAACAAACATTTTTATGCCTGGTGTTGCTTTGACATTCAATGCTTCAGATATCTTTCTACTGAATAAAGTGCAGGATATAAAACCTTTATCTATGGTTAAAGATAGTATAAATTCTGGATTATTTTAAAAGCTTTCCTATATTTAGAAATTAGCTAAATAAAATCATTCATATAAGATATCCATCTAGGCTTGACATCCAGAGAGAAGAATACTTCAAGGTCACAAAACGTTTTTATTCTGAAGGTTCAGAACGCCATCGATGGATAATAAAAGGTTCTGCAGTTAAATCTGAACGGTTCTGATGGGAAAGCAGTTCCTGTAGTCAGATCTGGGTTTGTGTTCATGATTTTTAATGAAACCTTGCCATTAATTTAGTAACTCCTGGGTGCTGTGCAGCCACCTTGGCCTAAAATAAAAACATTTAAAACAAAACATTTGTAGAATGAATGAAAAGCTTTAGTTGAATTAAATTTGAATTGATTTTCTGCATTTCTGCATTACTGTATATGTATTCTTCTAATTTATTTCTTCTTTCTTTATTTTTCTGCCATCTGTATTTTCAGATGCTCACAGTCCATCCTCCCCTCTTTCTTTGCCTATTTTTTTGCTGTTTTCTGTAATGCTCCTCCTTCACTCTGGAGATTAGTAAAGCTAAAAGCAAGAAGAGAGCAGCCGTAGCACTGACTAATGCAGCGCCGATCCTGAGATAAAAGCAAAGAGCTGAGTCCATGAAGACACATGCACACCCACCTCTGACCTGCTGAAAGCTTCATCTGTTTCCCTTCACCATGAAAGAAGACATTTATTGAAAACACTCATGGTTTAAAACACAGCAGCGTTTCCCCTCTTATCAGTCTTTTGTGTGTTTTAGTGAACTTGAGCTTTCATCATCTGTGTCCTACAGCCAAATCAGTCAATATGTCTAGACTGAAGATAAGGTTAGCTTGTAGAGCCTGTGGCAGAAAATTGAAAAATGAATTTAGTGAAGATGATATAATGAGCTAGAGCCTGATCTGAGCAGCTCAAGTTCACATCCAGACACTTTGATGTAGATTATCCTGATGTTATATAAAGCAACGGATCAAACAGGCACTCTGAAGCATGTTGAAGTGAGCGTGGTGCAATACTGTTAAAAAATGAACATAGATGGGGTTTTAGTCATTTTATTTCAGCTGCTTTTTCACAGACAAAAAAACTATATAGCACAAAACTTCAGTATCAAAAATTGGGTGCACAGGTTTGAATTTATCATTAATTGTCTGCAATCCAGACAGGAACAACATTAAACCTAAATGCACAAAAAATTGCTGTTCATCACAAATGAGACAGGCGTCTCTAAAAGATAAAGGAATATAAGAAGAGCAAACCATTATCAGCATTACAGAAACATTCTTATAACTCCAGATCAGCTTTATGCATTTTTCCACAGACAAATTATCTTTGCTGATGAGCTTTGAGGTCTCCTAATCCACAGATCTCCTAATCCACAGATTCTCTGTCAGATTCAAAAAGATGGATATTACTTCCCATTAGAGGAAAAACATTGGTCAAATTAAAATATTACTTCAAATCTAAATCTGCCAGAGGTATAATTCATTTTGACGTTAAGTTCACATACGTCCTCACAAACATCTGGATTGGTATACCTCAGGAATTTGCAGAGAATATACTTTTGGTAGCCAGCAGCAAACATCTGGAATAATTCTGACAGAATGTGTGACCATCCTTCGTGACAGAAACGGTAGAGATTAGTTAATTTTCTGGCAACAACTAGCTTTTAAGAATAATCCACAAATTTTGAATTGGGCTGAGGTCAGTAGCAATCTGATTCGTCTCTGTGAAAAACATATCTGGTCACTTTGTTTAGATTTGTTTGAGATGATTTTTCATGATCTTTTAGTGAAAGAAAGACAGCTTTTTGTTGAGCAAGAGTGTGATGGAGTAGTGGCAATGAGCAGTAATGCTGTGTAATCAACTGATTAAGGGAGAGATAAAGTGGAGCATCACCCCTCCCTCCTGCTCTTGGCAGCTGATGTCAAGACTGTGTTGCTATGGGCAACCGTCCGGGCAAGAGAGAGGAAAATGGAGACACCACCCGGTGTGCAGGATGGCAACAGAGAGGCTGAGAGAACAGAAGGGAAGAAATATCATGTCAGAAGGACAATGAAGTCAAATTCTGAAAGCGGAGCTCAGGATGATGACGAGAGAGTCAGACGGAGGACACTCAGCCTGCCAGCATCAGCAGCCGGGAGGAAGGCTGGCCAATCACCAGCTGACATGCTCAGAAATTCAGGAGCCAATGAAATGCCAGCAGGCGCCCTCCACAGCACAACAACTCGGGCGCAGAGGCTGCACAATCTGAGCTCGGATGTCTTATTAATGAATGGAGCGCTTCCTGGGCTGCATCGCTGCACGTCTCTGAAACGGGAGGATGGAGAGGAAAATCAGCAAAGATGGAGGGAAAAACGGTGCCAAGGCTGTGAGAGGACGGCGAACAAACCCAGAGAGCCCCGATGAAGGCTCGGCTGAGGACGTGGCAGCAGCTTTTAAAGGGACGGACTCCCATCCTGATATCCACCTGCCGGACTCATCGTCCCCATCACCGTCTTCCTCCTCCCCTCTTCCTCAGCCCGCCATGCCTCCTTCCGTGTCTGCCTCTGCTCTCCTGGCTCTGGCGTCTCCAGCAACCAGGCGGTCCATCTCCATGGGAGACTTTCGGAGGGTAACAGGGGCTCTCCTGGCCGGTTCCGATCCCCCGTCCACTTCTGCCACGGCCCCCTCCTCCAAACTGGTCACCCCCAGCTCCAGCATGGAGTTCGAGGCGGCCCGGCGGCGCCTGCTGGAGGTGGAGGAGCGGCAACGGGTCATCAGGGAGATGGAGCGGCGGCTGGAGGAGCTCAGGGAGATGTTTGTGCGCTCCGAGCAGCAGGTGGTGGTTCACGGGGAGCTGGTGTCGCGGATAACCGGTGCGGCCCAGCAGGGTGAGCTGTACGTGGCGGAGAACACCCAGCGGGTGAAGAAAGGCTTGAAGTTCAAGAAGCATCGACCCACCATCGTGTTTTCCTCCATGCTCGGACTGCGCACGTGCCTCCCCTGGCCTGTGAAGCTCAAATAGGACGTCAGATACTTACATTTCACCCATGATATTAGAAATGTGCTTTACATTAAATAGTGAGGGGTGGAGCTCCATCCCTTAGCTCTCAGTGACATGGCTGCTCTCCAGTTACAACCTTACTGCTCTTGAATCCTGAGGCTGGTCCTTCAGGGGTTAGAGTGCCTAAATATCACAGAGGCCAGTAAAGGAGCTTCCGGTTCAGCAGATTTCTGGGGAAAACTCCCAGGCTAGCTGGCACCAGTGCATTGTGTACAGGATGTTGTTGTGTCCTAGTTGTTCTCACAGATTATTTGCTGCTTGCAGTAATTGTTAGTGCTTGCTTTTGAGATTCATGTCAAATTCATGATGCACAGATGAGTCAGGGGGATGTGGGAGGTGAGCTTCGCTCTGCTCTCTTATCAGGAGGTTCTGCTGCACTTTAACTTCTGCAGCAGTGAGGAGGCTTATGTAAGCTTATTGAAGAAGGGGCAACACAACAGTGTACATCACTGAACTATCTGCCTCTGCAGCTCATTAAGGGCAAAGTGAAGGACAGGAAGGTAAGATGAGACGTTTGCTGCACTGCTACATAAAACCTATGCAGACAGATGCAGAAATAGAAAATGTAATTGTGGGAAATGACTGAAAAAATGTGCCTTGGCCTCTCTGAGACTGCTCATCCCACTGTCATAGCAGCATTAAGAAAAGACAGATAATAGGGGGACAAAATCATGCTGGGACACATCCACCTGTGGCCTCTTTTTATCCTGTCACCTAGCAACCATTTATCCCTCCATCCTAAATCCTCTTCCACAAAAAATGCAGAATGTATCCAGCTGAGAGCTCTGATTACACTACTGTGGCAGGGATTTAGTAAAACAAATGATAAACATCAAGATTTATTATTATTATTAATTATTATTATTATTATTATTATTATTTCTGCTTCTGATGATCGGGGGTTAAATTTGAGTTACTCATGCATGCATCAGCTTGTAAATATTAGCTATGCTATCTCTGCTGTCTTAATGAAGAACAAGACGATGTTTTAAGCTACAGATTTGCTTCTTAGAACGCAAATGTAACTTTAAGTGCACAAAGACCTCACTAATATGGAATTATAGTGGTAACTGCAGGTTTGACCAATTTATTAAATTGTTTATTTACATCATGTTGCAGCATTATCTGTTAAGCACAAGACATTTGTCCCAATTTTTTTATATTTTATTTCTATGCATGTTTTTGTCTTTGGATTAATAGTAATGTCCTTTTTGCATTGTGCTTCTCTCATTTGATCTGCACAGGTACTAATTACATCAGGGATGTCTCGTTTGGGCATTAACAGGTTATGGTAGTGATCCACACTCAGTCTAGGTTCACTGTTTGTTTGTCAGGGTAAAATGTCCTGACAAACACCCTTTTTTCTACAGCAACACAATCCCTGATGGTGCTTTGTTACAGAGAACCAGCAGCCAGGCTGCACAACAGGGAGACACAAGCTTTGATTGTATCATCACTTTCACTAAATGATTCATTCCGTTTCTGATTTTTCTTCTTTTTATTTGCTTGCTTGCACAGATTTAATGGATGTATTAGAAGCATCCACTGTATGTACTTTTATAGAGTTAAGAGTAACAGAGGAAGACACTAATGGGAGACCAGGTTGCCTGTGTTTGAAAAAAATGCATTTATAAGAAAACTATGATGCATTTAAAGGATGTGAAGACTCACTACATGAGGCTGGTTCACTTCAGTAGTAGCTGGATTTGGGTCATTGCTAATTTTGACTTGAAGGGCTTAAATTGGAGTTTGTCTGTGTTGCTTGGAAACACTTAAAGGAGCACTCGATCAAATAGTTTGTCAAACAATTTATTCACATTGTTGATCTGAGACTTTTTCAGAACAACATTAAAAGATACAAGTATTTCCATACTGACTGACATTTTAAAACAGTGACACAGCAGAATTTTGTATTTATTTTAGTTGGTTGTGTGTTTTATGATGACAAAAACAGATAAAAAAAGATCAATTGGTACTGCATCCCAGCCAACATGTGCATGTCTGCCTCATATGGGTTTTACTCTGGTTAGACGGACCGTTTAAATACAATTTTATTGGCAATCCTGTTGGACACGCTATGCATGTTTTCGCTTAGTCCAAAATGAAAAGAAAATCAATTATCCAGGTCTCACATGGGTCCTACTTTTCCCCCAGAATTGTCTTATATAAAACCTATTTCAGCATTTCTCTGTAACCTGTGAGAAACCTTATCTGGCAACCCAGATCCCATTCAAATACTTACTGGGATGTTTGGCTGAAAGTGTTTTTCAGTGTTAGATGCAGTGATGAACTGTTCTGATGATTTGTATTTTAGGAAACTTTTTGTCAGAGAGGATCTTCAATTCATGACATGAAATGGAAAGAAGTACATTGTTGTTGTCATTGAACACAATGTTTAGAATATCCTTTTGCTTTTCCAAATTGTAACTAGAAAACGGTTATTTTGGGATTGGAACCATCCACCGATATGGGTGTTGACTTCAGAGGTAAACAAGTAGCCTGGTTGTCCTCTTGATTTTAAACCAGGAAGTTACTCATATTCTCCACTGCATTTCACTTTTCTATATGAAGCAAAGACTACATTAGAGAGAATTTAAAATTTAGCAGTGGTGCTTGTGGTTTTAACCTGAGAACTGTTGTGAGAAATAGCTGGAGTGCCTCTTCATTCAAAGAAACTTGGTCAAGTCAAAAGTTTCTTTTGACCTACTGATAGCCACGGCGTCTTTCTCCTTGAATGTTGATTAACGCCAGTTAGCTAAGCATTATACATGCCCAAAGTAAAAAAAAAAAAGAAGAAAAAAAGATGCTTTCTGGCTTTGTGCACAACTATACCAAACATTGTTGTAGAACGGTTTTATTTAATAAAGAAGTCTGAAACATGTATTTATGCTCCTGTATATATAGAGCTACCTGTACATACAGTTAGCCTGATTTGCTGTTTGAGATATTTCTGTTTTGGTGTTTACAGAAAGGATGGTACTGACACAAACAGCTGGACAACATTTACATATGGGCCCCATATGGGTAGAAATTGACTGAACAATGGGTTAAAGATGGGATTGTATCTAGGTTACATACTGACTTAATTTTAATGTTTTGTTGGAGAAGAATATTGGAACCTATGTGGATTTTTTTTATGAGACCCAGTTAAGTCCCACATGATGTGCCTGAATTTTGTGGCCTCTGTGGGTTGGTTCCCAGTGGGTTCAGACTCACAACGCAGTCTAAGCAATCTTTCTGTGGGGCCCACATATGCATGTTGACTGGGAACTATTTGTCTTTTTTTTAAAACCTGAGTGGGACTAAATAACTCAGTCATTCTTTGCTGTGGAACTGCACTTTCTATTTTCTGAATGGAAAAACATTTTAAAAAACACATTATCCAAAGATCTCTGGGCCCACTTGCAGAATGAATGTAATGTTGATTGTTGGGTGTTTCTGTATTTTTCCTGGAGACTGGAAATAGAAATATTATAATATTTCCATTTTGAACCTGTGGCTAGCATTTACTTTGATAAATCTGGAAATTGTTGCCACAGCTCATTTAGCCCTTTACTCACATCAACACTGACTAGCCACAGGCTCAAAACCACCTTTATGATGTTTAACACTTGAACGTTTGAATAATTCATGTTTACTTATGCATACCAGTTATTTATTGCTTTACAATTTGTATGATATTCTTATATGTTTAAAAGCTATAGCTTTTTTCCTCAGTTATTATTGACCAAGTGAGTACAATTAGAGCTTCACACTTCAGCATCATCTGTTTGTGATTAAAAAAAAGCTTTATGATAAAATGTTAATTCATGTTCTGCTTTGGGTTCCTGCTTTGTTTAGTTTGCAACTATAAATGTCTGCACAATGCTAGACAATTATTAAAAGACTCCTCGCAAGCTCGTCTTTCGAAAGATTATTTGTTGGCAAGTTGATGCAATTTATTAATAAATTAACTAAATGACTTGAATGTTGTGGGGGGGAAACAAAACCTTGTTTCAGATCTATATGTTTGGAGTAGGCAAACACAAAGGGTTAAATTTCACATGCATTGCTTGAGAGAGAAAAAGTCTCAGGACTATTTGGGTCACCTTGCAGCGTTTTACAGCAGCTTGCAGGGCATGGTCAGCAGAAAAAAGCTCTTTGACGTAACAAGATGCTGCACGCCAGAAGGAGCAAGCTGTAAAAGCTGCATCAGCCACAAAGATTTAGCAGGCCTTAAATTGTAATGCTGGCCCATTAAATCCCTTTCTCAGCTGATTGTTTGGTAAAAGGGGGTTCGATAAAACAGCAATGGGATGCAATGGAAGAATTAATGGAAATGTTACCCACTTCTGAAAGCTCTTCGTTGGAAGCGAGGGTTTATGAAGTTACATTAAGACGATTATGTCATTTTTCATAAGAAGTATTAGCATTTACATGGAATTTACAGTTGAAGCCAAAATGTTTACACATCAAAATAAACTTTTAATGCTTTAGATCAGTTAGAATTACCTAAATACTGTTTTATGCATTCATATGTTCAAACAATTGCATGCAAATCTAAATATTATGGAAATGTCCAGCCATCACACTGTCTGGGAACCAGATGAGATGAACGAATGAACCAACCTGAGAACAAGAGCAAAAACCTTGAGAAAAAGCTGCTTCTGGAAAAGTGGTGCAATTTTCCAAGTCATGTTCCAAGTTAGGCTGAATGGCCACTCAGGAAGGAAGAGGTTATTATGCTGAAGGCAAGAAAAAATGGGGACAAAGCCCTTAGTCTTGGATACATCATTTGTGGTCTGATGAAATATGAAATGAAAATTAAGAAAATTTAAGTGTTTACTCTTAATTCCTCACCTTTGGGTAATTTTTCCTTACCCAAAGGTGAGGAAAAATCGGTAATGTCTAAAAGTCAGAGTGAAAACAGTGAAGTATGTGAAAAATCTCAAAATATCTTGCAGGCGACAAATGGGATTTCCAAATGGACGATAATCCACCAAGGATTCCACCAAATTAGTCACAAAGAAGCTTGTGTGAGTATAAGAACTGACAAATTTACAGCAGTTCTGCTGAGGGGAAATAAGGCCAGAAATTCAGAAAAATAGTGAACCTTTTAAGGTGAGTGCTGTTTGTATATATGGCATACACCAATGCATGCCACACGCAGGCCTGATGGGGAGAGAAGCTTATCTATGCTGACAGAACAGAGCAGGCTGCAACCTGATGGTTTCCTGTGCCCGCTGCTTACATAAGTGACAGGTTGGAATTTCATCATTCTGACTTTTGGATAGCGGGTCAGAGCAAAGTAACATCCAGATGGGTTTAAAACGAGGCTACAGGAACGAGAGCGAGGTCTGAGGAGATTTTCATCAGAGATGCATCTGTCAGATTAGAGACAAAAAAAATGCACAAATTCAGCTAAAAAATTTCTCTAGATTTCAAACATAGACATGTATTTTAAACATCTCACAATTATGGCAAATTATTTACAATTCTAAATTTATATTACAACTTTATTCTCGTATGATTTTATTCTCGTAACATGACTATTCTCAAAATGACTTCTCATATTAAGTCTTTATTCTAATATTTAGATTTTATTCTTGTAATTTTATGACTTCATTCTTGTAATACTGACTGTCAAAATATGACTATTGTCATGTGATTACGACTTTATTTTCTTTATTTTGACTTTATTCTTGTGCTTTATTCCCATAATTTTATGACTTTCTCATAGGAAGACTACATTATTGTAATATTATGACTTCTTCTCATAATTTTACTTTGTTTTATTTTTTTCTTAGTATGTGAAATCTGGAACCTGTTGTCAGAAAATCTTCAGATCTCAACCCCATGAGAGCCTGAGTTCAGAAACAGAAGCCAACAACCTGGACTCAACTCCAAAGCACTAAAAGGCACAAATTTGTCACCAACAGTTGGGATTGTAAGTAGAATTAATATTCAGGGTGTAAAGAAAATACAGAAGTTAAAAGTAATAATAATTAACACTGGGGAAATGTGAACTTTGTATGAATTTAAGAATGTAGAAGGAAACATACTGAATAAATAAATATGCCCACACTTAATGAATAATGTAACCAACGTTTTTAGTTTTAGCATCTGTTGTGTAAATAGAAACAAAGATGTCAAGTCATTTACAGCAAAGCGCGTCGGTAAACATGTTTAATGCATATGTTACAAACTAAAGCGAGCTCATTTCTTGTTTACATGTCACACAGTCCCCACTGAGAGTGACAATCTGCTGCAGTCATCTGCTCCCTCACACTTCCACGTTTTTCTGCCTAATAACCAACACAGTAACCAGACAATGTGAACAGAAATAGCAGACTCCACACCAGTTTTCTAAATGCTTCTACCCCCTTACTGCATGTCTGTTTAAGTTAGAAAATGTCCTTTTTACACCAGTCAGGTGGATAACCAAAGCATAAAAAAACAAAAAGTAACACTGTCCCTTAGAATTCATATCACTTGGGAAAACAAGCAACATATGACAGTTATTCAGGATATATACATGTTAAAAGTGTGCTCAACCATGGCACAATGATATGTTTGTGCTACGGAAAAACCCAAGACTAATATAAATAACTTTCAAACGTTTTCCACCTTTAATCTGACATATTTTATATAGAAATCACCCTACAAACAAACCTGGTTGCATAAGTATACACACCCGTTACTGAATCACCTTTTCATTCAGCTAAAAGTGAATTTTAATCAGTGAATATAACCAGTTATAATTAATCTAATTAGGCGGAAATACAATTTAACTGTTCCAAAGGGATTTTCCTCAATATTTAGTGAAAACCATTGTTGAGAGTGGTTAGAAAGTTTTGAAAGGATCTCACTTTTAAGAAATAAAAAGGTATCATTCAGGAGAAGGGTACAAAACAATTTACTACGTCACATGCGAAATAGAAAACTTGTTGAAGTTTAGAAACAGTTTTTCTATTAAAAAAAGAAGCTTTTTTTTTTATTAAACAGTGGATTAAAAACAGTTAACATTTTATAATTTTTTTGGTTGTAGTACAAAGTTTTTAAGACAAGAAACACTACATTTACAAAGTGTAGAGTTTTTACAGAATAATTTTCTTCTAAAGGTCTTTCAAAAGCTTTGGTGCAGAAGATGTTATGATCTTATGAAAACAAAACTCAACTTCTGGGCCACCACTCAAAGCCTCACCAAAAGAATACCATGCCCACACCAAAACACAGTGGTGGCAGCATCATCCTCTGGGGTTAGTTTTACTTCAGATGAAACTTAATGTTTTTGTCAAGAGGGATGAAACTGCCGTTCACTAAAAACCTTCAACTGTCTAAAACCGAGGATGTAATGCAGGTTTATTTTATAACATCACATTCAGTCCAAACATCTAAATTAGAAGGCAAGAATGGCAGAAGAATATTTACATTTTTGAAATAACCTGTTGAATTAGAGTTGTGTGATGACGTGACACATTTTCAGAAAAGCAGACTAGGCAAATATGAACAAATCCAGATGTTGACACTCTTGCCAAACACTGAGAACTTTGGTAAGAGTTATTTAAACAAAATTGTATTAGTTTAACCCCTTCAGACCTGAATATTTTCTAGTGGATCAAATTTTGTTTACTCCACTTAAGCTTAGAAATAAAGAGAGAGACATTTTTCCTATCTCATGTTATAATGTTTTTTTATGTCCATTTTAATGGACATCTCGACTAAATGAGCGTAGAATATCTTGAAAACTTCTATACTTTTCCCCATAGAGTTTCATGTAATATCTAATAAGGCACAATCTCGACCTTTTAAACTGGATGTGTGCTTTTTTGTTTATCAGTGTGCATGTCTGAATAGAGAATATATAATACAAAATGTAGTTTTGACTTTAGTAATGTGTCATTGAACTTTAAAATGCATTGGCATGTTATTATTTGTAGTAATGTAAACGGATAGCACAGTTACCAAACCGTTGACAAAGCATCAGCTTGCTGGGTATTTTAATGTAATCTCTCATTTTTGATCAACACCCTTGAAGCAGTTTCGGTGTGGCACAAGGCACAGCTGGATTTTACATGTGTAACAGTAGAAGTGCATTTTTCCTTTGTATTATGGCCTCTTGCATCTGGTGGGCGCTGACTTTTTCCCCAGATTTTTGTGTGGTACAGACTGACAATTTCATCTAGCAGGACAACACCACCCACCGATTCACTGTATAGTTTGAACACCTCTGCATGAGACACTTTGAGAAACTGGGACTGCTTTACTTCTCCATTTACCATCTAATTCATGTTCTCACATGGCTTATTTCCTATATCCAAGCACTCAAGATCAGATATCTTTCGATATACAGTCAATTCAAGAAAGTCTGAGAGTTTGTACTCCATCATTGAAAAAAATAAAACATAAAATCGTTTAGAAATCCCAAACTGGCTATGAAATGCTCATCCATGCGTCTTTCTTTGCATGGTAACACTGAATAATTAGGCGTTGTACAACATACACAAACTCCTGATGTCCACTGGGATGGACCCTCAACTTTTAAAAAAATCATGCGATTTCATGATAAAAAATCTAAATATCTTCAAATACTACGACTGGAAAAACTTAAAATTATACTGAGAGTAATTTTTAAAGCTGCTATGAACATAAATTAGTATTTTTGATGGAAAACGGATGCTTACTATCCCTGTCTCTCGCTTCATACACATGCTCGTCTTGTCTGATGCCTGAAACTCACTAGTATCAAGTTAAGAGTCTAAACTTCATTGTTTTTGTTTAATAAGAAACCAATCTGTAAGATCCATCATGCAAATAACAAATTTCTTTTTTTATTGGTTTAATTCCAGAAAAATATCATGTCCATTCCAGTGGACGATGGGTCTAAAGGAGTTAAGGATGTATACACTTATGCAATTACGTTACTGCAGTTTGTAATATAATCTCCTACTAATAAATGTATTTTCCAGCTGAACTGTACAGCATATTGCTCACATTAAAGGTGGAAAAACTTCATGATTCCTCTTATTTGCATATTTTATATAACCAGAACTTGGCATTTTATTACGAACATGTCCTCCTCTTATATATAAGAGGAGGACACGTTAAGTTTGTTAAGTGTTATGCTTGACCAAATATGTACAAAAAATGGTGTAAAAGAAATGTGTATCATTTGCTCACAAATATCCTTTCTCCCAAAAAGCTTCCTGGATCCTGGAAGCTGATCCGTGGGTAAGTGTGCATGTGTGGCATGAAAAATATGGCCTTACAGTGAAAAAAACCTTGAACAAATTACTGTGCTGCAGTGCAGTTATTAGCAAGTCCACTTTAAGTGCCATTTCCTGGACGGACAGAGGGACTTCTTATATATATTTTTCCCTCCAACACGCTGCTGTTATTCCAGGCTCTCCGGGGACTGATGCCTGGAGGCAGTGGGAAACAGGATCCTGGCCTCCGTCTGCAGCCAGCCTGAGCCTGGAGTCGCCGCGGCTCAACCAAAGTTTCAGATCTCTTATTGGGCTATGCAGACATATCGACGTTTTACTGGAGACAGACTGGCAGGCACGATGCGGGCCAGTCTGCGCCAGATACTGGGCGGGTCTGAACCTCATGTGACTCATTAACCTGTGATTTAAAATCCTTGTCACTTTCCGTTCAGAGGGAAATAAAGCAGTTAACTCCAAATTCAGCGGTTTGCTAATTAAACATTTACAGCTCTCCCAACTCTTCGGAGGATTCCTCTGAAACTTAAAGTGCCTTCAAGAGGTTTTTTGTCCTGCAGGGAAATTTTGCCTGTATGCACAAGTCTTGTATCAATACAGGCAGCTTATATATCTGCAGCCCAAATGTTTAATTAATATTTAAAAGAACATTAAAGCAATTCACAGTCATTGCTTTATCTTTGCACCTGCAAGTTTAAGACAACAAATATAAGTTTCCAGTTTCTTTGATGTTTTCTGAGACGACTAATAATCCCCTAAAAAAGACAATTTAGTCGTGCAGATATCCTTTGGTCAGTAGATCCTGTTGTGAAAATATTCCCAGATTACTTGGATCCATGAATAGAACATTATTTCCATTCCCACATGTAGTGATGAAGTCCAAACTAGCATCATTCTGTCACTTTGTGCACATAGTTGACAGGAAAGGTTCCACTCCTCGAAGGGTCACCATCAATATGGCCGACCTGTCAGGAAATGAGAAATGCAATGTTTAAGTCTCTCACACTGCATACAATAACTCAATTTATGATAAAGAATTCTACATTTACTGAATGCCATTTCAAAACATTTGTAAAATAATGAATGTAATGCCTGTGATAAGCACATTAATCATCAGCTGTCAGTGAAAACTAGCAGTAAATATAATTTTGTAGCACATAGCTGAGAAATGGCTGCAGTGCTTTGCAAAAGTATTCACATCCCCTGAACTTCACCTAAACTTTAGCTTTAATAACATAAAACTACGTATTTTTTAAAGGTTAATCAGTAATACTTTAATAACAAATTTATGTCAGATCATGATTTTTTGGTTAATGTCGAGTTGTCATAACGAAGATATTTTAAATAATGTCAACTTCGTATTAAAAGTGTCATGATTTACCGAATGACACTTTATGACAACAGTCATAAATATTCATGAAGACTTTACTCATGTTCATGACAGGCGTTATGTCATGTTTATGACGGTGTCATGACAGTCTTATTCACAACCCGTCAAATAAAGTGTTACCAGAGGATTTGTATACAGATGTGTGCCAAAGGTTTCAGATTTTTATTCGTAAAAAATGCCAAACATGGTGGTTGATTTTCTTCTCTTTAGCTGTGTGCTGCTTTATGTTAAACTGTAACATAAAATACAGTACAATACATCGAAGCTGGTGGTTGTAGCTACAAAACGTGAAGAAGTTCAAGGTGCACTGTAAGTGATTCATTAGGGAGCAACACTGAATACAACTGTTATTCTTAAAAATTTAAGTTTTCTAATGTATGATATTATTTTAATTAAAAAAAATAAATAAAAAATTCAACCTATGCAGAGAAAAAAATGTAGCTTAAAAAGAAAATTGTGGTTGTACTTACCCACCAGTGGAGGTCATTCGTGGCTGTGACCACAATGACTTCATCTTTGAAGAAGGAGAGCTGCTCGGCGCTGACCGCTCGGCAGTCCACCAAAGCCTTTACGCGTTTCTGTGGCCTGCTGACCGAAACCTGCAGGAAACACCATGAGAAAAGCCTCTCTGGACCGGCCGGCTGAGTGAAACACAATAAGGTGTCTGTGCGGTCGTACCATTGCATTCCTGCGGGAGCGAGAGCCACAAGTCACAGTGGGGGAGGACGAAGGCGCTGGAGACGGAGCCGAGCCGTTTCCGTTCCCCACCAGGCTGCAGTACAGCTCCTCCTGGCTGCCCACGCAGGGCGGCGCCAGAGAGCCCACGTTGCCCTTTCCGAAGCTGCCTCCGGTGCTGGTGCGCCGATAGGAGGTGGTCTTCTCTGAACTGATAACAACACAGGAGGACAGTCAGGGGGTTTTGGTATTAAAAGAGGAGACTCATGAGTTTGAAATTTTGCATTTGAACTGTTCTTTTTTTTGTTGTGTGTGATTCTCCAGAACTACTCGTAGTTAAGAAGACCCTTAACATAATGCTACCACCTCCATGCTTGACAACTAGTACAATTTGGGGCGGGGCGATATGGCTTGAAAGTAAAATCAAACATTTTTTCATATAAAATTCAACTTCAATTAATCAATTTCCAAAACTTGCTTTTATTTCAGGCATCCTTTCTGTGAGCTGAATACAAAATCCAAATAAATCTGCATGGCACTGAATAAATATTTTTACTCTGAGGATAATCTGGAGCTCTTTTCTCACCTGACTGGTCCTCCATGATTCTGATTGGATGCCTGTGAGACACTCTGAGGGGTTTGGCCGTCCCAGGTCTGCCTGTGCGATCTTTGCAGACCTCCTTGTCCGTGTGGGGACCGTTGGGTTCTCCCACTGTGACTCTGGGTTTCTGTATTTGACAAAGAGGAGCCGTGTTTCGTTTGAGTCTGAGAGCTGGAAGAGTGGGACGACGGGTTGGAGCAGCGGCGCAGGATGTGGGCTCCATCCTGCACGGTCGTGACTGAAATCTGCGGGTCTGAGCGGCCTGTGGAGGAAAACACAGATCCGATTCTCAATGTCTTTATGGCAATCATGATTTTATTAATGTACGGTAATACATTTATTTAAGTAAAGATTATTCCCAAATTGATATAAATCAAAATCTGATCTTGTGTCATTTATGCCTGAAAAGAAAAATTAAAAAATCATCTTACATTGAGCCATTGCAGTAAAATAGTCGGCAGCAGCTAAATTTCCATTACAAATGTGTGCAAAACTTTGTTGATATTCCGCCAATGTAAAAAAAAGAAGAAGCAATTTTGCAATTGTGATATTTCCATTAAATAAGTAGAGCAATTAACATGTGAATGCGTTTATTAATTTGACAAGTTATTAAAAAACATCCTGCAACATCATCCTCCAGCTACTTCCTGTTGTGTTCTTCGTATTTTCCGCTGGTTGCAGTTTTGCAAAATACATCCATTTTGATATACAGTAGCCGAAAAACCACCTCATCCAAGCACAAAAGTCTTTATCAAAAAAATGTGTGTGTGTTTTATTTAAATTGTTGTGTTTTTATTAAACAAATGTATTTTTTAAATTTCAATTTGAGCAAGTTTATGGTCAATGAAAACGCAGCTACAGTGACCTACCTCTTAGGACTGATTTGGCTGGCAGAGGTGGCGGCAGAGATGCTCCAGTGGTGGCGCTGTTGGCAGGAGCATTCTTGTACAGGAAGTCCAGATTCTCATAGGTCTGACAGGGCCTGAGACCTGGACTTGGGTCATTGCTTGCTGTCCACTGGGCGAAGGCAGATCCACCACCTCCATTTGATGGAGGAGAGCGGTTTTTGGGTAATGGACTTACCTGAAGGTAGATGGAAAGAGAACACTATAAAAATCTCCACCTTTCTAGAATCTTCTTTGGCTAAAAGTCAAGCTCAGTAACTCAGTATTTGAGTGTGTGTGTGTGTGTATTTACTCTCTCATCCAGGTCATCCTCACTGTCATAGAACTCCTGAGACTGACTCTCCCACATGTACTCCACATGGATCTGAGAGTTGAACTTCCCACTTTGGGCCAGCTCCAACTGAAGAAACACATACATGCATTAGTAGAACAGAAAAGACCTTCTGCAAGGACACGTTCAATTCTACGGAGGCCCCTAGGGGAAATAGGGGATTTTTTCCCCCCTTTGCGTTGCCTCACAATAATGTATGTAGTAGTTTTTTCATCTTAAATACTGAAAGTCTTTCTGCTACAATGTAAGGTTTTTCATGTATGTCTCTCATTTGTGAGATATCAACCAGTTTTCTGTGCCAAAAAATTTCACTGATGATTTTTATATAGATATTAAATAGACATTTGCAATACTACTGCGAAGTAACATAAAAGAAAATATTTCCCCGCTGGCCTCTAGGGGGCTCTGTAGCACAAACTCCTTTTAAAAACTGAACTCATCGCTCTGATTCGGTTTTTTAAAGGAGACCTAGAGGCATCCTGCTCTCGGGTCACACTCTTTAGTTTATTCTGGATGACTCAAAGCTGTTCTCAGGTCAGCTGTGAAGTCCCTCCTGCATGTTCTGGTTCTGACCTGGGGTCTTCATCCGTTAGGATTTGACTAGAAAACCTCCAAAGGGAGGCTTGCTGTTCACATCAAGTTCAACTATTAAGCTAACACAAACTAAAGGAAACAATCTTTTGCATGTATGGGGAAAAAAACATTTTTTAACATTCAGTTTTTTCTACATCCTGTAATCCAAAGTTATTCACACCAGACAGGATGTGACAGAAGTTAAGCCTGATTCAGTGGGGGCTGATGGCCAGTAAGAAAATAAAAGAGGTTTATAAATGATGTACACTGGGGCCTGCTGGGGAGGAAGGCTGGGGAGTTTTCTTAAGGCAGGGTTTCCAGCTGTGGACGTTGTGCTTTTTGGTTTCTGCTCTTCGCTTTCTGGAAGGTATTTTAATGCTGTAATTTGAGCTCACTTTGGAGAATTGACGTTCAATTAGCATTTTATTTAAATCTTTAAAGACGGAGAGAAAGTGTGCGCTCACCAGCTCGATGCAGTGAGTGTGCTGCAGCTTCTTAGCGATGTCCAGAGCCGTTTCTCCGTTTGAGTTCACTACAGGGAAAACAACAATAAATACACGAGTTTTACTCCTTCCTTATGGTAACAGAAGGCTATTAGTGAAGTGCCTTGCAAAAGCATCAATACCTCAGATTTTTTTCAGAGGTAAAACTCACCAGAGGAAAGGTTAGGAGAAAGTTGTAAAGTTTAAAACAGGGTTAAGTTATAAAGCAATAACACAAGCTTTGAACAATTCACAGAGCTTTGTTCAACGATTTATCTATAATTGGATTGATGGGAAAATGATGAAGCAAAACACAAAGTAATCCTGGATGAAAATCTGTTACAATAGAATGTGTGACTGGGAAGGAGGGTCACCTTCAATCTGGACAAAGAGCCTAAACAAAAACCAAGTCGGAATGCTTTAGATTAGGATGATCAAGTCAAAGTCCAGATCTAAATCCAACTGAGTCTCTGTGGCAAGTCTTGAAAACTGATTTTCACATCCCATCTAACTGAGCTTGATCTTTTGTAAAGAATGGGTGAGCAGATGTCAGACTAAATGTGAAAGGAAAACAAAAATTGTAAACCATGTCTTCTTTTATCCGATTTCATAGCGGTAAGAAAACCTATTTACAGTTCAGAGTTGTAACGTCACAAAATGTGAGAAAGTTCTGGAGCTATGAAAACGTTTGGGAGGTTCTGTGGTCCAGTGAAATGTACCTGCTTGAATAGAAGCCTTTGCTTTGAGAAGCAGCTTGAGTGATTCAGGATTGTGGTGCAGGACGCTGTAGTGAAGAGCCGTGTTCCCTTCTGTCGTTTTCTTCTCCAGACAGTTGCTGCATAAGAAACAAACCAAACACAGAGATGATCCTAAGCTTCACCTCACTGCTTTTACAGCATCTGTGAGCAACGGAGAATGGATCTGTGTCTGGGTCTAACCTGTTCTGACAGAGGAAGTCCACCAGCGCAAGAGAGCTTCTCTCCTCCAGACGAACGGAGAGGTGAAGAGCCGTTTCTCTGATTCCCTGCAGGAGGAAAAAAACAGCTCTGGTTCAGTAATATGCCCCTGCTTTATTTACAACAGCTAATCTTCTCTCCATGATGTTCTGGATTTTTTAAATGTAACTGTGTTGTGCTTGCAAAGTATATTTCCTAAAAAGCAATCAGAAAAGCATGGTTTTAGAGGTAATCGTGTTTTAGGAAAAAGTTATATTACTGCACCTGCAGCATTTTTTGTAACACTTTTCAGATTTCAGATCACTAAAATGTCCCGAAAACATATTTTGTTTTAAGACTTAAATGAAGTGCAAAAGAGGCTTTTGTGCTTGAATTGATTGTGAAAAATTCAGACTCAATGCAAACTATCCCCATAAAAACTGAAGCGGCCAGTAAACTTTTCACCATGACTGTATATTTACAAGCTTTTTTTAAAAGACTGAATATAAATCATCTGCCCAGTTTGGTTTAACTGCACCACTTATCTTGATATTCTCCCAATGAATCTTAAATTAGAGCTCAATTTCACAGCAACTCTTGTATTTTCATGCTAAAAAGTGAAAACTCTCCTGCAGTTTCATCTGTTTACATGGAGAGCAAAAGGAGTGGCGGCACTGCGTCCCTAATTCAATAAGCTCGTCTCATTTTCTCTCCAGAGACACGAGCTTTGACTACAAGCTGAAATAATAAAAGAAAGCCAACCAACACAAACAAACAACCTCTCACAACCACAAAGTAAATCACACTCCACATGCTGCTAAAGCCGACCAGGAAGCGCCTGACAGAAGTTTAGAGCGTGATTAAAGAGAAGAAGAAAAGGCAGATGGGGGGATGACAGAGGAAATAATAGACGAAGAGATGAGGAAAGAAAAACATGGATTACAGGCTAAAAAAGATGGGAGGCGTTTGAAAAACCACTCCAAAGTTTCCCAAAACGTAACTCACTTTTTTACAATGTTATATGTGAAAGAATTAGATTTTACTTCATTTTCAACACCAGTTATAAAGAAAAATAAGTACAAACTTTCTGAAACAAACCGGGTTACCTGGTTTACCAACTTTTTGTTCATTTACATCAAATGCAAGACATTTTGGCTTCATGACAAGAATCTGAGATACATGTTAAACTCAAAGCTCAGGAGCCAAATCCAGCCTGCCATAGCTTCTGGTGTGGACCTCTAGACTCCAGACAGAGGCATAAATAGAATCTTCAAGATAACTTATGTGTTCAAATATTATTTTATCAATCAAATCAACGCAGTTTCTATCTGTATACTGCCAAATTACATCAATAAGTTCCGTTTTTTCTGGATTCCGCATTTGTGGAAATTCATGCTAAATCAACAGATCCCCACACTTTTTGGTGCTAATGTTTTCTGCAAAAAGGATCTAAAATATTGGGTTTAAGTGACTGTTGTGTCCCACTTGTGGACGGCAGTATTTCTAATTTTTACTATCCTGGTGTCTCAGTTTTACTTGATGTCAAGTTATAGTCGGTGATTGATACAGCAAGTAACAAAATGTCACTTTTACCATCATACATAAATGCAAATTTTCCAAAATTCCTTACAAATGTTTCTAAATTAGCATCACAAAATCCAGGCAAAACGTTGTAAACATTCACAAAATCCTGGAGAAGCTGATCAGTGTGAAAAGATGTTCAGGATTATTTAATTTTAAGAAGAACCATTTGCTATTTATTAATATTTTAACATTTTGTCGATGGGTTTTATCAATACATTCTGACACAACTGGCCCTTGTGAACAATCATGAACTTGATGTGGCCCAAAATGAAAATGAGTTGAACTCCCCTGCTCTCTGAGGAACAATAAATGACCTTCACCTGTCCTTCAGGGAGCACCAGCGGCTTGGCCAGGTCTGTTCCCTCGGCGTAGAGCTGGAGAAGCGAAACAATGTCCCGGCTTTTCACCGCGTCGTACAGGCGACCCGGATCCGACTCTTCCCTGCGGAGGACGTACCGGCGTTCGGCATACTTTGCCACTATGTACTCCTTCCTGGCATTCCTGTACGGTGAGGGAGTCTCATTAAAGATCTGACTTTATACCAATCAGATGTTTGACTGAAGATACATCAGGAACTCACATGTCACTCTGTGGTAATGGTTTGACAGAGTCATTGGGAAGCCCTGCTTCCATGATGTCATTAAACCTGGTGTTGCCGATGCTGACGGCCAACTGAGGAAACACACGGGAAAAAACACAAAAAAGCAAAATGAAGGCACGTCTGGGAAACGCTGGTATTTAATGTTTTCATCTGGATAATCAGCAAGTGTAGATTATAATATGCTGTGGTGAGTTTTTCTATTACCAGTAACTCTGAGGTGCTGAGCAAATCCAGAGTGAGTGACTGAATCCTGGAGTAATGGACTCCCAAATCTCTGTGGATGCCAGAGCATTCGATGCATGTCAGGATGCCCAGGTTGGTGGACAGCCATGTTGGGTCTGATGCAGAACAGAAAAGCACTTCAATTAAAACTACAGGCATTACATATAATCTCATATCATCTGCATAAGAGGCCAGTGCTACAGGGAAACATGTTTGTACCATTTTTGAATTGAAAAATGAATTTCATATTTTGAATTTAAATAAATTATTTTTATCTAATAATTTTTTTTTTTTTTAGATATTTTCTTTACAAAAAAAAGCACACAAATATTTCTCCTATAAATAAAAACAAAACATATTGGGATTAAAGAAGCTTGCACAAAACAAATAAAGCAAATAATGAACTTTTAAAATATTTTTGATGAGGGACCAGCTGACCTGGCGCCCCGCAGTCTGCACACGCCTCGTTTCCTGGCATGTGTCGCAGATCTGCGATGATGGACTGGGAAAGTTCCTGCAGGCCGCTGTCCTGCACGTGGAGCTGATCTCCTCCCAACGCCGTGTTCAGGGCCTGCTCCTTACTGTTCTGCAGCACCGACACCCAGCTGAAAGGAAAAGCCACACAAACCTTTAGGAAATGCCACGTTTCGCAGTGAGCCAGTGGGAAAGCTCTGTGTCCAAAACATCAGACGTTTTACAGCGTGTGTTGCGCATGTGTTTGCAGTTCATTTAATGATCAGTCAGCACCACTTTTACTTTCTCAGCTTTATTAGTAACAAGACCCATACTGAGCCACATCTGCAACTTTGAGAGCTTCAGAACGTCTTTGCTACAAACTGTTTTCATCTCTCGTTGACCCCACAAAAAAAAAAAACCTGTCAAGAGGCCCATAGATGAGAGAAACGCAGGGGACATTTACACACCCCCATCCAAAACCACATCAGAACACACTCAGATTCCTCATCAAAGACGTCCCACCCAGAACCAGCTGGGACCAGTGAGCCTCTCAACTAGTACACTGTTTGCTTCACTTATTCTGAGCTATAAAAAGGTAAGATTTTGCTTTCAAGCATCATTTTAACAAGAGATATACTGTGAAGTTACAGGATTGGCCTGCTAGAAACTCAATAAGCTCAAGCACCGTCATTTAGCACTAAACTGTTGTGCTAGCAAACAAGGCTCCTCTGTGTGGAAGTTGTTACCCTCTGTCTGTCGTGGAACAAGATCCTAAAAGTCGTAAGGCAGACTTTGATCGTTGGAGGCCCATCCTGCACTGCAGAGAGAAATACCAATCCAAACAAGGTGGCTGTTAATGTTAATTCAATATTTGGAAGTGTGGCTGAAACGGACTGAATGACTTTGTTCGCTTCCTCCGCTGCCATTGCTAAAACTAAAGGCAGACAATAATTGTAAAACAGAGCAGAAAAGCCACGTCATCATTCACAACTGCTCCGTCTGTTCTCTGATTGGCCTAGTGGAAAATCTATTGGAAGAATCCAAGTGAATGGGAGAAAGCCCAGACTGTGCTGTGAAGATAGATTTGAAAGAAGTGGAATAGTGTCCATGCTTGTCTTCCAATAATGCAACATCTGGAATGATGTCCTAATGTTTTGTCAAAAAATATCTCAGTTAGCTGTTTTATATAGAACTTTGGGAAAAAATGTAAAAATCAGCCACACTTTTTGTTTTAACTTATCCTGTTCAGGGCTGAAATGTTTTCAGAGTGAAGTCTGCAAAACATCCTTACACAAACCTAAGCTTTTTATTTAAGAGCCTTCCTTCACTTGTCACGACTTGTTTCTAAGGTAGTAAAATATAAGATAAGAACTGAATAACATTAAGCTGTATCCCACAGTGGTTTCAGCACTTACACCAGACATTCCTGCTCATCGTCTGCTTGGAAATGATATGTCCGATTATCTGGAATAAATAAAAAATAAAAAGTCAAATAGCTGGTAAACTTGTTGGAGCCTATATACAAATGATTTCCAACTCATTTAAAACCCATTTAGATTTCATTTCATATTTTAAGGATACATTTTAGGCAAAAATAAACATACGAGTAACCAAATCAAATGTCTTCCTGTCCTCCAGGTTGGGCCGCACCTGACAGGTCAGAAGGTTCAGTTTGGCTGGAGGTCGATTGATCTGAATAAAAACAAAGCGCCATCACTTTCAGTTAAAGGAATTTTCAGACTTAAAGCTTTATTTTCTCATTTGAATGAGCAAAGTGAAAACTTTTATTCCTCACCGTACTGTGGGAAATAGTCAAGTATCCAAATTTGACTCCACATTTCCTCCTCTGCCAAACTTTCCTGATCCTAGACGGTTAAGGGTGTAAAAAAAAAAAAAATCAGTTGTTTTATCAGTGATCTAACATTAATAGTAGGTGTGATTTGTGGTGAACTGCACTGTGAGATCCTGAGCCAACCTGTACCTCTGGTTTGGGTAGATCTAAACAATGTGCTATCAGATTTTATAACTTAATTTCTGTTTTCATCAACTCAACTGGCTCAAGTTTAAAAAAAAAAAAAAAAAAAACAAAAGCAGAGAATATATTTTGTTTCCTGTCACTGACCTGAGGAGGTTTTACTCTCCTCTGGTCTGTCATTTATCCAACTGAACCACATCCCCTCTCCTTTCTCAGGGTAATCTAGCTGTGTGTGGGGGTGTGTGTGTAGGCGTGTGCTGTACGCGCGCGTGTGTGTGTGTAAATGTTGCAAAAGTTGGATCTGCTCGTTTGCCAATAAACTCCAAAGGAGGGGCCCCTGCTCGACTCTTCATCCCATAATAACAAAAACCACATGGTCCAGACTAAGCTTGACTTCGCCCCTTTCCCTTCATGCCTTGTTAACAGGTTCAAATATCTTCTAATTGTTTTAAGTTGCATTTATTGCTTTAAAACAAAGAAAAACAACCAACAAAAGGCACTGCAAATGCTCAAAAGTATCCAAACAAGACAATTAAGATTTCTTTATCAGAAAGTGCTATCAGTCGTTACTATTATTATTCAAATACATCAATGGATTTCAAAAGCCAGAGATGGGGTGTTAAGTTGTAAGTAATAGTAAGAAGACTGATTCAAAGTCAGAAGAAATCACACACCACTGCTCTTTAATGAAGAGTTCATTTAAACTAGTTTCTTGGAAAAGATCTGCTGCTATACTCCACAAACGTGGGTGAGGTTGGGGCCACTGCAGAAACTTAAACGTAGGCTGAACACTAAATTGTACCCAAGTTTTAACCATCTAGCTGCTGAGCTCAGGCGAAGTGGAGGAATTTGGAGGTAGACCTCTTTATTCATTGTGCAAACCACCAGCAGCACTGGCAGCAAAACAAATCCTCAGCATGATGCTACCACCACCATGCTTCACAGTGTTAATAGATGTGGAAGTCTCCACTGTTGCTAAACGGCTCAATCTTTGCCTCGTCTGACTTCTCTGTCTCTGATGCTCTAACATCTTCTAAAGCTGACGAAAGCTGTATGTGCAATCCTAATAAAAATTATTGATTTATTGAACCCTGATGAGTTTATGTACCCGTCGCTCTTCTTTTGGAGGAAGCCAGACTTCTCAGTCCCGTATTTCTTGTTTCCTTGTGGCTGGTGGATGCTGTAGCCATTTCCAGAATTCTTCCGGTTCAGATACTCCTGGGATACAATTCAGCTTAAGAATTTCACTCAAAACATTAAACCAGTTGGGGGTTATGGCGTCTAATGTGTACTGTGTGTAGCTAGAGTTCTTATATTTTGCACCAGGTCAGCAGGATGCAATGTGAATTTGTGTAAATAATTTCAAATTAAAACATAAATAAAGTATTTGAGAGTGTTCCTCAAGAGTAAATCTTGGAACAACTTCTTTTTTTTTCATTTAAAGTATTTAAATAATTTTGCAAACGGTCTAGTTCCCTTCTATGTTGATGATACAATTAATTATATAGTAGCATCATATTTATTTTATTTAATCTGTGTTCAACCTTTTCAAAGTCTGTTGTCCACTTTAAAATGGACATTTCATTTAAAAAAAAAAGAAATATTTAGATCCTTACCTGTTGTTAACTAATAACTGCAACATTAGATTGAACTCATTTGGTGAGGATTGTGTTTTTATTTTCATTGAAATGTTGTTTGTTTGGCTGCTAGAAAAAAAGATGAGTCCAGATCTCATTCTTATCGGTTAACTATAATGATATAATTTACTTGAAATTAGCTATATACAGTGTAATTCCTTTAAAAGCAGTTTTAAATGAAGTGTGTGGGATACTGGCTAAGATGTTGGACAATGTCTCCCACCTTTAACTGTTTACATCCCTGCTATTATAGTTGTAGTTTTTCCATTTCTTGTAATGGTCAGCTGTTGTTTTTATATGCGTAAATACACATGAACATTTATATAAAAAAAACAATTAAATAATCCTCCACAGTTGCACATTTCTTTGAATCAGAGTATAGTATTTTAACTGTATAGTATTTATTTTCCGGTGCTCTAAATTTGCTCCTACTGTACAGTCTCTGTGGTAATTTGCCTGTCAATAACTGCTACCTGAATAGTAACGGTTATTTGTAATCATGTTTTTTCTTTCTTTCATTTATTCAGTATTTTATTTGTTCATCTGCTCATCTTGACCTGACAGAAGACATTCAGAATGGTATCAAAGAACTGAATAAAGCAAATCTGAACTCGGCTTACCTCTTTTCCCTCGACCTGCAGAAGTAACCTGAGAGAATCCCTCAGCTGAAGGAGTTTTTTTACCTCCTCGTCCTGCTCAAGTCGCATCTGCAACACATAAACGTTTTACTCAACCTGAGAAATGCAAAATAAAATTAACTGGAAGAGAAGCAAGTTATGTGTTCTGACAGTTCAATAGATAATGTCTATTTTTATCATAATAGGGTGTAGAAGTTAAATTAGAACTTTTTGAAATGGCATGAAATGCTGCAGACTGGGTCTTAATACTTATTTTAAAAAAGGCTTTTTCCTTTAAGAAAGTATTTGGGTTAGGAAAGACTTTTTTGCATATTCTTCCTGGGAACCATAATACGTTTTTGATTTTTTACTTCCTTCTTGAGGCTGAGATCTGGCATGTCTGAACAGGTCAGTGTTCTGCTCCTGCTCACAGAGAACCAGAAAAACATCTAACGCTCCCAGTGCCGCTGCTAGCAACCGTTTTCTGGTGATTTTCCTTGGAAGCAGCATAAAGCTACGTCTTTGCAGATTGGAGACCAGTGGTTGGAAAAATTGGTTTTGCATCAAGAAAATATGGAAATAAGGGAATCTTTCAGACAAAGTGCAATGCTGTAAGCTGAAGTTGGGGGGGAGAGGAGCAGTCATCACTTGTGGGAAGAGAGACTTTGGTTTTTGCAACTGATTTAAAATGAAAATGAAAGAGAAAATCAGTCAAATCTAAAAAAGGTTTCCTGGATTTTTTCTAGGGGTCAAAGAATATCCGTTTGGTGAATCATTACAACTGAAGGAAATAGGTGCAGAGGGAATGTATGAGTGGATGCTTTGGGACTGGTTAAACTGAGGGTTAGATGGTCAATATGTACGGCATGTCCACACGTTATCTTCTGGGATAACATCAGAAACAACACAGACATGATTTAGTTCTTCTGACTTTTGAATCCAGAGGTATAATAAAATAAAAATGCAACTGCCTCATGCATTTCCAGTAATATGGAGTTTACGGTAATACTGGTTATTAAAGACACATTAAATCCACAGGAAGGATGTGGGATGGATCGATCCCGGTCCCAAACAGTCTGCTCAGCCCCATCTTTACGAGGCTGGGAGCTGTTGAGGCATTCTGTCAGATTTCATCTCTTCTTCACTGGGTCTGATGTTCCGGAGCCACTAAGTTCTGTTTTTTATGTTTAATACAAGAAGCATAAAACAACCTTACTGGAACTACAGAGACTATTTGTGAGTGAGACAGAAGTGCAAAGTGTGAATGTGTTAACTAAAAATACTAAAAAAAAAGAATCAAACTTCATTATAATGTTTATATCTTCCAGTAATTAAATGAGCAATGGATGACTGGCAGACCACCCAACGTTTTAAAAACAAGGAACCTGAGAGTTTGGTTTTACTGCTGAAGGTTCACACTTTTCAGCAGTACACTACATGGTGGAGAAAACGGAGGCTCCGATGACTGTTGAACCTTGGATTCAGGAGAAGATAGGGCTCTAAACAATAAAAGGTGCATTGCTCCACCTGGCACAAGACTGAAGTGAAGGAGCTCGAGCATCTCAGTGTGTCGTTTAGAAGTGATAAGGATACAACAAGAGACGGATAAATTGATAAACACGTCATTTGTAATCCAGGTGCTGTTAGTCTAAAATAATGAGATTTCAGATACAAGCAGGACACCGTGTTATCTTGTATCCAACTGTAATGGAGGCAATTAAAACCTCAACAGAATAATAGAAATGAGAACAGGATGTAAACATGCTGGGACGATGTGATTAGGACTAGAAAATGACGTTATTTAGGTTACAATAGTTGGGAAATACTGTTTATGAGTCGCAATTCAGTAAGATTAAGGAGGTTATATCAATGTGTGACTGTAAACAGGATGACTCTGCAATTTAATTTGTGGTAAAAATACACAATCTGCAGAGACTTCATGTTGTGTCTAACTCACTGTGTTCAAGTCCCCTGATTTCCAAAAGTTAAGGAAGTTGGGAGGGATTTCCCCAGTTTCCCCAGTTTCAGGTCCTGCTTTACTGACCGAATGTAAAAAAAGACAGACAGAAAAAAGCAGTTTCTGTTTACCGTGTGAATAGAAGAAGCAAGTTTCTCAATGAATGGAGTGAGATTCTCTGCAGCTTTCAGCCCATCCTGAAAAAAACTGAAATCAGAAAGCAACATGTTGAGCCATGACTGGTATCCGACTCTTGAGTACCTCAGTTTCCAGCAAACAAACATCACATGCTGCGGCTGCAAACGTACCTCAGTATGCAAGTAAAAACATTTGTATGAATTAAATAAAATTATGGTCTACAGTTAAAATGGTGGAACTGGTAATAGTTGACAGACTAACTTGAGCTGGGCCTGGAAGTATTTGATAAGGCTTTGGAGAAGATCGGGTCCCTGGCGCACCTTCAGCTCTTGGATCTTCAATAGATACTAAAAACATAAAAAACAACCTTTGGTTTAAAACTGCTTCATAAAACTGAGCTGCAGAGCATTTTGACAAAATACTTTACAACCAACTTTGTTCTTTTTGCATTCTTTCCAATATATCTTTATGCTCCTTCAAAGGTTACATTTTACAGCACTTTAGTAGATCAACGGATTCGAAAGACTTCAGAGAAACAGAAAGCTGCGTGTGGAAGGAAGAACTGCACTGTGAGCATCATTAAACAGCATAAGACACCATCTGTCTTTCTGTAGTTGACACGGCTCAGTGACCTGTTTTCTGTTATGTTTATATTCATGCCTGTTTCTTTGAGTTTTCCTGGATGTGTGTATGAACAGGGAGGGAGGAGGAAAGACTGAAATGGAAATTCCTATCCCCTGCCTCTTCTACTGGTGTTCAGCTGGTCAACGTCAAAATTACAGACCTCAGGATTTTCCCCCAGCTACTTCTACATGAGCTGCATGCTCATCTGAAGCACACACCAACACCTTCAGTAAAATTCCCCTCATTTTGGGCATTGACATACAGTATGTCTGATTACGTAGGAGTGAGACTTTTAGCATAACAGGAAGGCTAAACGCAAGACAGCAAAGTCTCTCCTTTTAATCCTTCCAAACTTCTAAGGTCTGCCTGTCATGAAACATCTAAAAGTTGGAAATATTTTTAGACTTTTCAAAAGTCTAAAAATAAAATAAAGCTCAACATTCTCCAGTGAATACACAGGGAAACTGTACTTCAGTAAAGCTCAGCATGCTGAATGCTAATATGAGAAGCTAAAAACAGTATAAAACGTCTCTCTTGTAGTCTTTACAACTTTGTTTGAAAGTAATAGTGAAACCCACAGCAAATATCACCTTTGGTTCTAAATGTAAATAATTAATGCCCACTCACTAACAGAAGGCTAGTAAAACATGCTTTGAATACTGTTTATTATTATCCTTACAGAGGAAGTGGAACAGGTCCAAACAGGTGTTAGCAGGTCAAAGGTTACAGAAAAGTCAAATATTAAATACTGGCCACAAAATCCTGATTGGTGGAACTTTTACACCGACACAAAGTTAAAAACCCTGGAATGAATGAATATGAACATCACCAGCATGAAGCAGCTGCTTTAGCTTCCCACAGCTTTGTTACCATAAGCTGCTTATTACCAACTGCTGTCAGCATTTCAATATGGTAGTTATTACAATAAATATCAGCCACATGACAACAAAAAATAATCATCAACAATCCCATGACTTCTGAAGCAATAGCTTTTTTTTTTACAATGACCCTGCTTCTTATATCAGCAAGTTGTACTGCAGTGTTATTGCTTGCTTCTACACAGAAAGAATTAGTAGATATTGAGATTTAACTATTATTTTCTGCTTTCTGTTCTGCCCTGCTATTTAATTAAATGTTCCTTGCAGTAGGCAGCCCACTGTTTCCTACGATGAGGCTCTAAGTGCTGGGAGAAAGCCAGCAGGATATCAGACAGGAAACATCAGCTAGTGTGTTTATAGCAACGTACTCCACAGCATCTTTGAAAAGTATTCACAGCTCGAACTTTTTCACATTTTGTTACTTTGCTACCACAAACCTGAATTGTTGGGGTGTTATCTGATGGGCCAACACAAAGTACCACATAACTCCTGTGAAAGGAAAATGTCAATGCCAGATGGAAAATGCAACCCACAAGGCGGACCACCAGTGTAAGAATAAATAAAAGCCACCACAGGTAAGCAAGAGTCTAGGTTTTAATGTTTGAACTGGCCCTGATCCCTGCCTTCTCTCACCTCACACATCTGCAGCTGGAAAATCCTCCTCTCCCTCTCCATGTCCTCCCCTCCGTCCGATCCGTCTCTCCTGATCACCCCCAGCTGCCGAGCCTTCTCCCTTCTTTCCTTCTCCAGCTTCCCTCTAAAAAAGGGAAGAAGAAAGCAGAATTTGAGGACCAAAATAGAGGATCATTCTTAATCATTTACCACCGTCACGTGTTTAAAAGTCTGTTTTCCGAAGAGACATTGTTGTGTCATCGTGTAAAAGGATGGTTCTTTTTAAACTAACTCATCTGAAAAGCTGAAGGACAACCACAAAAGGTAAAACATGTTTATACCAGTAGAAAACATTTGACAGTACAGATGCTGCATGCTTTAAGGTGTCTGGGCTTTATTTTATTGCAGAGTAACAGGAAATAACCAAACGTACGACATATTATTCTGTGCTTTTAATGGATTTTATAGTCACTGAACTTTGTCACATTTTCTCCAGTTAATCCCACATCTTCAATATTTCACTGGGATTTTATATGACTGAGGACAGAGTAGTGAAAATGGAAAAAAGTGGTTCATGGTTTTTATTATATTGCAAATAAAAATCTAAGAGCTGAGGAGTTTATTTGTATTCAGACTGTTTAAAACTTCAGGTTTTCTACAAGCATTACAGACCCAGAAACTGAAATGTTTCCATTCTTGTTTGCAAAATAGCTCAAATTCCCTCAGATAGAATGTACAGCTTCTGTGAACATCAATCTTTGATTGGATTTAGGTCTGGACTTTAACTAGCCCATTTTAACACATGAACATTGCTTGATCTAAACCTGTGGCTGTATGTTTGTGTTTCTATCCTCCTGGTAGATCAAACTTAGCCCCAGTCTCAGGTTTGCACTGGATGTGGCTCTATTCATATTCTGTTCAACTTTGATGAGTTCCTCTGTCCCTAGAGAAGAAAAGCATCCCCAAAGCATGATGCTGCCTCCTCCGGTGGGGATATGTTCAATGAATTTAGACCGAAAGGTTAAACTCTTATCTCCTCTGACTGGAGCATCTGATAGGTGTCCAGTCAACAGATTCTCCCACCTGAGCTTTGAATGTGCAGCTCTTCCAAATGTCGACATTTTTACAATATTTTGAAGGCAATTTGTTACACTATCATTCTTTTAGAATAGGAGATTAAAGAAACCTTTATAATAAAATATGCATTGCTTTTCTTCTATTTTCCCATATAGCACAGCAAATCAATACGATAGATCGAAGTTTGAAAATGTTTGTCTTTCATTCAAACTGTTTTTTCTTAGAGTAAATATCAAGAATGTTGCAGCATGAGAGCAAAAAGAAGAGTGTAATTACAATTTTATGTCATAATCCTTCCAACTCTTCTCCATGTGTTTCTTGAGCTCCTGTAAGAGAGTAGAATAGTTTCAGAACAGAGACGTAATTCCTTCGGTTACGTCAACCTGCGCGCCGTCTTGCTGAACAGGATTTCTGTGGCAATTTGCCATCCGCCACAGTGACAAAGAAACAAAGTCCAGTCATGGAGTCAGCTGTTCAAAGACAGGGCAGGGACTGGAGCTTACCTCAGCATTCGTCTGCTGTTACTCACTGGTTTGTTGGCATGGTGAATCAAGAGGACTAGAATACTGAGCAAGACACGTGAAAGCAACACTGAGGCAGAGCCAGGCTTTACTCAAGCTTACATAATCTGTACAGAACAGGATAGAATTTATTGTCCCTATGTAGGAAAATAATATATTAATAACCTCATAAATTATCACCCATATTGGGTGTACATAGTCATATATGTATGTATGAATTGCTGTTTTTATCTATTACCGTATTTTATTTCCTGTAAAGTTTATACAGTTATAGCTTAATGTCTGTGCAATGTGTGCAAGTGAACCAAAGTAAAATGTTTTGTTTGTGCACAAAATCTTGGCCAATAAAGCTCATTCTAATTCTACTATCCATCATAAAATTATGCTTTTTCTTAATTTCATTTAATGCACCATTTTCTTTAAAAAAAATTTCACCCTGGAAGCACCCATTTTAAATTTTTGGTATGAGTCCAAAGATGCAAACCAGGGCTGAAATGATTAATCGGATTAAATGTGATGAATAAATTTTTGAAGTAATTTAGTAGTCATTTAATCAATAACAGACTCAGATACATGCCATTTGATGAACAAAAAACAACATACTCAGAGCAGTAATTAAGCCAAACTGTACAAGATTGTATATGTTTTGAATTCAAGATAAAAACACCTTCATCTGTAAATATGTTTTACCCAAAACTCCTGAAACGCTGGTTCAAATTCTGCAAAAACAAAAATCCCATCTTTTGCCTTTCGCACCTTTTGCTGTCCAATTAATCAGTTAATCCAAAAAAAAATAATCAACATATCAACCCTACACTGTATTGATGTTAAGTCAAGCAGAAAAGTCTGAGCTTTTCTCATGATCTCAGATCCTTTACTACAAATGATCCAAGTGTCCTCTAATGGAATGCCATGTCATGGCATTTAGGCAATAAAATATTTTAAAAGGAATAAAAAATTTTTGTTTCCAAAGAACTGCATCCTGTCACTCACTGATGTGTTTTTTTACTATTTGAGAATAAAAACAAGAATATTATTGTCTTTGTGCAAAACATAAAACATGAGAAGTGCATACTGCAACCAAATAATTAAGATATCATTGAAAAATGAATTATGAATTTTATATCAGTATAAAAAAGTGAAACTGATTCTTTTAGATTATTAAAAAATTTAAAATCTGTATTTGCAATAATTTTAATAAAAAGGCCTCATGTGTTGCTGTTTACCACATACTAGAGACTGAAAGGATTACTTTGGATAGCATCAAAATATTTTTCAAAGAGCTACCTGCAATATTAGAATCTCTTCATGTCTTGGTAGCAGCTAATGCCATTTAAAAACTATAGAAGTTGTTTTTGATGAAGTGTTATTTGTCATGGTGTTCATACTCACTAATCTGCTGTCCCGGAGTTCAGACTTCAACACATTTTCCAGAGGAAACGCCATGATGTTGTTGAGGTTTTGGACCTAAAAGATGAAATCAAACAGCTAATGACTAAAGAGAGTTTAAGTTTCCTTTACAACATCACACATGGCACCAATCAAAGGAAACATGGATCATCACACACACACACACACACACCCTTATACATGCTCAAAGAATTCACTCAGCATATTTACTATATTTCCCAATAGGCCTGCATTTCTGGGAACGAGAAAATGAGGTGCACTCATTTTGAACCGGTGAGTCACCCGATGAACGATGTGGGGCTCCGTGTGATGCAACTGTGATGGTTGGGGTTTGGTAACGGTAAAGAGTGGATTGTAATTAAATTCAGATTTGGGAGGTCACAATATTTTGGTGATGAATTAAGGAGGAATGAATCACAAAGCAACAAACAGGTTACCAAACAGGCTGCACTCTATCCTGTAACGTGCACCCTACAAACTACAGAAACAAAAATTAATCTACAAGAAATTTCTAAACTTTTTCCAGGGTTAATGTGAACAACTCAACTGAAAAACAATCAAATATGCTTAATGGAAAGATGCAAGAAATAGATGAGGGCTCAAGAACCTTAATGAAAGGAGTGCAAACCTTCTAACTTAAATGTTCTTTCATTCACTTTTAATTTCTACAATCTTCTTGGATTCAGACCAAACATCATAAATACTGAATCTGGTTCACCAGATTTTCCTAGAAAATGTTTATTTGCATCCTTAAGCTAAAGTCATAGTTTGATGCAAAGATTCTGGTTAATACTATTTATGATATCAACAAATAAAAAAGAAACCTCCTGTATTTTCTGTATGTCTGGATAAGTTATAGTGTAGATATCAGAAGTCTTGTCTTACAAAAAATATTGAGGAATATCTAAAATTTCCCCAAACTTTGTTGAATTAAGTCTGAGGAAACCAAGTAGAATCTTTTGGTAAACTATTGCAAAGGGAAATTTTGCAACAAATAATTATAATCTGGGGCTACGTTTTGGGGAGAACGTGAATAAAATTCACAAAAGTCCCAAAACCTTGAGAGTTCTTCAAGGAGGCTTAAGATGATGCAACATCACAGTAGATCTAAAATCAACCAAAGAGTGGTTCCACTTTACATCCAACACATTTGGACAAATTTTGCAAGGTATAGTAAAGTCAGAATGAGGAATGCTCAAAAACTTTTACCCAAGAAGACAAAATCCTGTTGGTGTAGCAAATTGGTCATTGTAGGTTTTATATTTTTCTCCCAACAAGTTTGTTACACAGTTGAACAACATATGTGTCAAATTAAAGGAGGAAATAGTTTTAATCACTTCTATTTTACAAAACCTGGTGTTTTGTAAGGGGTGTGAACACTTTGAGAGCCACTGTTCATGAACCCAGCTGCCACAGTTTCCGGTCAGGGAGGTAAATCAAATTGTTTTTTGTTTTTTTTTTTGCCTCACAGCATAGCTACACATCTACAACCTCCAGGTAACCATGCACAGGCTTCTTGTGTTGCTTTTCTGGTGAACTGATCTTCCTTAAGATAAATAATGTCCAGCCACTTCCGTGAGTTGACTGTGCAGCTAACCTTGCTGTGTTGACACAGCAGCCTGGACTCCAGAAGGAAAGCTTTGGGTGGTTTCCAGAAGCTGAGGCAAGCAAGTTCATAACAAGTTTAATCTGACACAGGAAAACACTGTGAACATGTGACAGAAGATCAATGTATGCCTTAAATCCCTCATTTTAATCATTCAGATCCACTTTTAACATCTGTTAGGCATCGTCTCCACTGAGAGGCCCGGACTGACACAATTTGGGGAAAGGGTTTGTGAATGAGTGCTGGTTCTGACTCACGCCTCACACATAGAGGCCTGGGATAAATTATCAACACTACAGAGACAGAGAGAGATCAGTGGGAGGGTTCTGGACAGTCCCAGGCAAAAGGTGCAGCTCATAAAAATCCCTTTCTTCACACACCGTTTGTGTTCAGGTTACACCATTCTTTTCATCTTTGTTTTGTCTCCTTTCTTAAGCACTCTATTGTCTTTGTAGTTCAAGTTCCCATTTGCACTTTCTTCCCCTCACCAGGTTTTTGAAGAGGGACGTGACCTCTCTGGTGAAAACGGCCAAGTTCAGGAAGCCTGTGGAGATTTCATTGTTGTCCTGACTCAGGTGGCTGTTCCCCAAGTTCTCCATCACCTCAATGTACTGCTCTTTGTTTTCCACGTGTGCTAAAAAATAAAAAAATAAAAAAGACACAGACAAGCAGAGCATGAAGATTGATCCAGACAAAGAAAAACAAATTACTCAGACTTGTACTACAAGTTCAGAAAACTTGATGATGGCAGACAGAGTTTGACTAACATGTGGGACAGATTAGAGCAGCAGACACATAAAGATCCATGTTTCTGTGGTTTATATGACTCTTTACCAGGGGTCATGACCTTAGGCAGATTAAGGACTTGAATCTTCATGAGCATAAATTGGTTTGTCATTGGCAAATGTTTGTTTACAATTACGTGAGACATTTATGATCCTATTAGCAAAATGATCCTCATCATCTCTTTTGTCCAATGTGAAAAACAACTCAGTGAAACAAATGTTACATTTTATCAATTTGATATTTTGTTAGAGAGGCCTAAAAAGCAAAGAGACATTTTATTTACGCTCCTGCTGCTCCATGTTTTAATATGAATATATATATAATGTTATTTCTTAGCAGCCATTATATGCTCATACTTTATATCTAAAATTTCCCGATTGAGACGGTGCTAAAATAACTTGATGAAAACAACATACGTACCAGTTTGTCTCATACTGTCCGTCAGAATGCTTCATCTTAAAGAAAAGTTTAATTGAAAACAAATAAAGTAACTGTTAAAAAAATAAATAAAAATAATAATTCTGTTATTAGTGGAGAAGTTTCTGGGTTTTGTTCTATTCAAAGTAGCAGTAATTAACCAAACAGACATATAAGATGGTTCAAAACAGACAAGAAAAAGCTTTTTACTTGAGTTTTATAAACCTGGGAGGGAGGAAGCACCTTCAGGATTTACCCTGAACCATCAAGGGGGAGTTTTTGAGTGGGAGGATTTCTAATTCTTACTGACTGACTTCATCCACCATTTTGTTTCAGATATTTCCCAGTTCAAACTCAAGGGTGTTTCCAACTGTGAGACATGGAACATTTTCCACCTGTATTGCACATGTTCCATATCGCACATGTGTAAATTTTAAAGTACGGTAATAATTAAAACTGTTGATTTTGTCCAAGCAATTTCACTAAAAAGTCAGTGGAAAAGTGTAGCAATTTTTTTTTTAAAAAGTCATTGCAGATTTTTGAGTTAAATCACTTTTTGGGCTACAGGAGAAGAAAGAAAAAGCTACTTTCAGGACTAAATCCCAATGTTTTACCTACAAACATCATAAAACAGTGTTAAAAATCACTTCATTGTCACAAAACATTTTCAGCATTATCAGACATTTAATGAACCCTGAAAGAAACATACCAATGGGCATTAACCACACAGGGTTGCCATGACATTATGCGCCAAGAAAATGATGCTTCCATGTTGCTTTCTGACACCAGCAGTGCAGCATGCAGAGTTTGATCCCTACATAAACCGTACAAACAACTGTTTGGTCACATGGAGGCACTAACAGAATGAATAAATAAAATGAAGCGCTAACGTGACAGAAAAATAACATTCCCGGGCCTAACGTTGCAGAACACTGTACATCTCCCCTCATTGATCTAAAGTAAATATGAACCATTTACAATGGGAGCGAATCAAAAATGTCCCACATAAGTCAAAGACAACAACTGGTGTTCATGTGTCACAACACCTCCTTCATTTTCTGGAGGTTGGAACAACCTAACCTCCTCCCAATGTCCCAGTTTTCTGTGATGAAATTTCAGCTTGTTGCAGGATGTTAAAGACCAATTTAAAAAGTTGCATGAAGGTTCTAAACTACACATTTGTCTCTCCTTTCCCATTCTCAAAACGCAACAACACAAAGCTCTGCGTCAGCAAAATATATTCAGTTTGTTACATGTTTTCATAAAGTACGTTCTCTATAAAACCATCATTTATAGTTTTATTGCTGAAAATAAAGGCTTTTTATTTTTGCAACAGGAGCATGTTTCCATTCCCTGTCACACTGAGTGAAGTAGGAGACATGACGTTCTCTCTGTCAGCTGACGTAATTTCTATAAACAGAGTGTGAAAACTGACCAAAAAAAACCCCAGCAAGGGGGAAATAGACTTTCACCTCACAGTTATTCTAATTACCGCCAAAAGAGAAAAAAGGATGTCAACATTTACCGTAACAACAGAGAATTATACAACAGGTAAATTAGGGCAAACATAAATGCCAAGAAACTTTGATTTTATAAATAAATTCATGAAACTCACAAATCAAACAGCTGTATCACCAAAAAGCCTGAGGGTAATTTTTCAGCCGACCTTTAAAAGTTAAATACCACCAGAGAAACTCTACACTGACTGGTCTGCAAGAACACACACAGAGTCACAAACCGCAGCAATGTGGAAGAAAACGTGTACTTAGAGTCGATGTGAATGAAAAGAAGGCGTACCTCACAACGTGTTATTGCATGTGTGACAAGGTAGGGGGTCATCTGACCTGCACATGGGGGAGGGGAGGCTGCACAACTTACCCTATTTATGTAGAAGTATTAAATAGTCCTTATATTGGCCTCCAATCATCACATTACCGGAACTCCTCCATATGATTTTACTTAGATATACAGGAAGAAGATGGAACTAATGATGGACTTCTACTCTACACATACGGGAAAGCCGCTGACTGTATCGGGTTGCCTAATTCAGTGCAGCTGCGTGGTTCTGGCAACAAAAAAACGTTGGATGATTGAAATAGGAAGCAGGATGTTAACCAGAGAAAACGGTTTTCTGAATGCGTTACTCAGTTGTTTTGAACATTTTTGAGAAAGTGCTCACATCTGACATATTTCTGCTGAATTACACTGACAAGAGTCTGCATGACACACTCTCACTGGGAGAACAACCTGGGCTGCTGGACTTCAAGGTCACTGAACTGAGCAGCGGATTGTTGCCAAAGCTTCACACACCATTTACTTTCACACAGACACTTCTAGACCACACTCCCTCTTTCTAATATAAAAACATTTACAATCATCATAATGCACACAACACATCCTCATATGGCATAGTAAGGTAAAATATGTGGAGGCTTCCTAAAGCACTAAGCAGTTTATCTTGCAATAATAGAGGCTGACATTTATCCCAAAACAAGCTACTAAATAGGCATGCTTTCCATCTCTATTAAATAGAGATGGAAAGATACGGTAGTCAAGCAATTCTTTAGTACTTTTAGGTCTAAACACGTAAATTAGAACCTTTCATTTTTCCACAACAGTTTGGCAAATGCTGCCAAATTATATGTTACTTCATAACATCTTCTTCCTCATACAAAGGATGTATTATATGAAGACTGAAACTTCTTACGATACTATTTTAGATTTTGTTTCAAACTTGTCCACTGCTAGTATTCACACTTGTGGGGCCACAAGTTGCTGAGAGGTTATTTTTTTCAACCCCAAGTCAACTTTCAAGACTTGAAGGGGCAACTCCAAGACAAATATCAACTCTGTCAGGGGCAAGGCAAAGTCAATAATTTATAAGAGGCACGTCCAAAGTGAGTTACACTTTTTTGAGGTTTTGTCAAGTCTAAAATCCTTGAGATGGAAGTGAAAATCATTTTTCAAGTCTCTGCATAGGAAATCTAAGTCAAGTCCCAGCACTTTGAGAGACGAATCAAAGTCAAGTCGTATGTGTTTGGTTTCTAGTACAAAATGGATTGCATGTCTTTCAGGGACAAGTCCAGGACAAGTTGCATGTTTTGAGGACCAAGTCTAACACAAGTATCAACTCTTTGATGTGTAAATAAAAGTCAAGACCCAAGTCTTTGGGGATCACGTTCAAATCAAGTTTAAAGAGTGCAAATCCAAAGAAGTCACATATTTGAGTGTCAACTACAATTAGGTTAAGATTATGTGAATCATAAACAGTAACATTGCTAAGTGTTATTGCCCACAGATTGCTATGTTAAGATTTCCATGATGTGATTCTTTGCTGCTGTTTGTGTAAAATTGATGCTCGGTTGCTGCACCCTATCATTGCCACAAAGAGCGGCTGCGACCATGGTACCCCTCCTCCACCGCCCCCTCCATGGTGTTGGATGTATTGCTTAGGTGCTTACAGAGTCCAGACGAGTGTATAGCTTTAATCGTCTTCTTCATCCTCTGCAGAGTTGAGTTGTCCATCTCCAGACACTGCAACACACACAGAAACAACATTTACACACAGAAATTAAGCAACTGTCTGACTAATCTACATATTGGGAAGATAATTTGAGCATCGTTCAGAGACATTTGAGAAACCGTGTCTGCCTCAACGTCTCACAGTGTGTGACTAAGGCAGACAGGTTTTATCCAGATAACTGTCTTGGCTTGCCATTCACAGCCCCAGATGATGCAAGAGCAGTTGTGTCACTTGCAACTTTTCAGGTTTAGGCTGTGCTTGGACGCAGACCAGAGGCAGGTTTCTACCTGGCTCCACTCTGAATGAGCAGTAAACCTTGTTCAAACCACGAGGATTGAACCTATTTATTTAGTTTATTCTCCTCACACAGGCCACTTGTTGCAGTAAGCTAGTGTTGAGACTCCACCCAACAGGCACCACAAATAGCTCAAAGGAGACAGTAATTTATATTTGACTGAGACCATGTCTTGTTGCATGTTGTTGTTTCCCCAGCCCTGCCCTTCGTAGTTAAGAACTCTCCCTGTGTGTTGAATTATTCATTGAAAGCGCAAATGTTGGGTGTATTTATGGAAAGCTACAGTTGGAGAATGGAAAGTGTTTTAGTGAAAGTTACTGCCTCATTTGAGCTTATTTTGCTTCATAAACTGGACACTAAGAAACGTTGCATTTTCACCAGCCACTTCACAAGGTGAATCTGTTCAATCACATGGCAGCAACTGATCATATTTATCTCTCCAGACATGGGAAAGATGACATACTGAAGTTCAAACCAACGTCAGAACAGAGAGGACAGGAACTTAAGTGAGACTAAACATGACATAGGTGTTTGTGCCAGACTAGTATTTCAGAAGCTGTTGATTTACATGGATTTCAAATAACCATTTCTCTGGAAAATAGTCTGGACAAATAGAAAATACTCAAGGAATGGAGTTTGTAGGATTACAAATGTCTTGCTGCTGTGAGATGAGAAGAGCAGACTAGTTTAAGATGATACAAAGACTCAGATAAAGCTCAAAAATCCTCTCACTACAACCAAGATTTGAAGAATATTATTTATCTAGTACATATGCGAGCACAACACTTTGAATAAGACCTGCTACAGCAGCAGACGACCATGCTTTTTGTCTTTTCTGTCAGTTAAGAACAAGAAACTGAGGCAACAATTCATACAGACTTATCAAACAATGACGAAAGGAGGAAAAATGTTTCCAGGTAAAATTAGTCAGTTTTTCCATCGTCACTCAGACGCACCATAAAAACATGGATTCATCTTGTTCTGTATCAACTTTTAAGACTGGTGGTGGAAGGGCAAAAGTTTGGAGATATTTTTTTGGCACACTTCATAGATTTAAGACTGTTCTGAAGGAGATGAATAAAAAATAATAAAGATGAAGTGTATATCCTTAACCTTTATCTGACTTAAAACTAAGAAAAGTGCGTCAAAAATTGTGGGAGATTTTAGTTTTGTTGAATTCAATGACCTGAAATTGCTAAATATACAGTACAGACCAAAAGTTTGGACACACCTTTTTAATTCAATGGATTTTCTTTATTTTCATGACTATTTATAAGGCTAGAAATCCCACTTATTAACCTGACAGGACACACCTATGAAGTGAAAACCATTTCAGGTGACTACCTCTTGAAGCTCATCAAGAAAATGCAGAGTGTGTGCAAAGCAGTAATCACAGCAAAAGGTTGCTACTTTGAAGAAACTAGAATATAAGGAGTATTTTCAGTTGTTTTACACTTTTTTGTTTAGTGCATATTTCCACATGTGTTATTCATAGTTTTGATGCCTTCAGTGTGAATCTACAATGTCAATAGTCATGAAAATAAAGGAAACTCATTGAATTAAAAGGTGTGTCCAAACTTTTGGTCTGTACTGTATTTCAATCTATGAGTTAGTCAAGGGAAATTTGGTCAATTCCAGTCTCTGTTTGCACAACTGGCGCATCTCTGCTTTCCCTCCATGCATCAGAAAAGTCAAGCTGACCAGAAATCCAGTCCTTTCTGCAACAGATAAGGAGCTCTGCCTGTCTCATGATGTTTAAACTTTAAAAGCTACAAAGTTTGCGTGAGAGCTACTCTGTGTGAGGCTGACATGTGATCCTGTATTTCCTACATTACATACAGAACTCTGTGCCAGAAGTTTAATCCCAAGAGAAACTTTTCAATCTCTTTACATATCCCTTTATAGGACAAAAAAATATATTTTCTTTTTTGCTATGATCTCTCTGAGTCTTTGCCTTTAATCAGGACAGATAAGTAGCAGCCAGATGGGGTGTGTGTGTGTGTGCGTGTGTGTGTGTGTGTGTGTGTGTGTGTGTGTGTGTGTGTGTGTGGTTTGGGGGAAGGGGGTTAAATAGCGTCTGTGCCCTAAACCACAAACATGCCCACACATTCACCCTCGTCATTAATCAAGCTTCTGCTTCTTGGGCAGACTAAACATTATACCCATATCCAGTTATAAAAAGTGTGTTGCCCTTACATCTGTGTGTCTGTGTGCACACATGCAGGATTCCAGCATGGCTCTCCCCACTGAGCTATTTCTGTTATGTATTTTCCAATAGATCATGTCCATAAAATAAGGAACCAAACCCCAAGCATAATGTATCAGACAGCTGCAAAAAACTGTATTCTCCAGTCCAGCTTTGCTTCATTGTTATGGTTCTAAACCAAAGAATTCCTAAAGAAAACCTTAAAATGTTTTCAGTCTTATTAGAATATCTGCACTGCATGCATTATTTTAGGGAATTTTGCATGACATGAATTCATTTTCTACACAAATTAGAAATCCTCTTTTTATAAAAAAAAAATAATTAAAAAAATCTGGGTGACTCTAGCTGATGAGATCCCTAATGATCTATCATGTTTTGTCACAAGATGAGAAAGGATGTGTGTGTGTGTGTGTGTGTGTGTGTGTGTGTGTGTCCGTGCGGGTGCACGCGCGCGTGTGTGTGCACTTGAATTATTTGTTTTCTGGCAGGGTTCATGGCAACTTCTCTCTCCGTTTCCTCCTTTGCCTGAGGATTTTTGGGAGGAGACATTTCAAATAAACAGAATTGCACACAGAGGCCTCAAACAAGCCTGAAGCCAACCCTGCAGTTCAAACAAGCAAAAAAAAAAACAAAACCAAAAAACTGGCCTTCACCACCATGCTTCCCAACTAGGACAAACACAGCCGTGCATGATTAAAGCCACAGGCACAACGCTCTGTCAACAGGTGACACTTTTTGTGACATGTGGCCAGTGTTTGTCTGATTCCTGCTCGATCGAGGACGTCCAGTTCATTCCTAAAAGGCAACATTAGTTTATGTAACTTTTACTGCCCTAATGATGCAAGTCAGTCCACACTGAATGCTACAGAGAACCAACATTCAGCCCATTTTTCCTCAACAATGTAAGAGTGGAAAAACAGGCAGAGGCAATAACAAAGCAGAACAGCATGGCCTGGTTTGTGTTATTAAAAAATAGCAAGGATTTTAAAAGTTAGCATTTAAAATAAGATTTTCCTTCATACGGTTTATGAAATGTACAACTTTTCAAATCAAATTTGTATCTTTAGAGTCTGATCTGTCCATTTTTGGGGTAATTTATTTTTACATCTTTTCAGCACACAAAAGGGAAAAAATATTCGGTGTAAGAGACAGTAGCTTTAAATCTAACATTAATTGAGGACTTAGACATTTATCCTCATTTAGTCATCAAAGCATACAGCTTTGTCTGAGATTTATTATGCTTAAAACAGTGCTTAAAAAGACAAAACGGTGAGAGTTTTTGATTCATCCAGTAAATAAAGAACAGTAAAATATTCTGATTGTAGCCTAAGGCAGTGTTTCCCGACCCTGGTCCTTAAGGCACACTGCTCTGCATGGTTTAGATCTTTCCCTGCTTTATTATGACTGATTTGGCTGAATACGGTTCAGCAAACACCTGTCAACTGAAATCACCTGGGCTGAAGCAAGGAGACACCTAAAACATGCAGGGCAGTGAGCCCTGAGGACCAGGGCTGGGGAAACCCTGGTCTAAGATGTAGCACAGTTTCTGCACAATTTGAATCAGATGGCTGAAAGAAAGCTCCCCACCTTTTCCCTTCTTACTAGAAAGACAAACTCAGCTGTCTGGAAATCTTTAGAGCGACAAAAACAAGAATTGACTTGGAAATTAAAGAAGTGTTCAGAAGTAACCTCAACCTTCTACAAAAAGTAAAGTGGAAATTAACATGTCTACTACACAGCTGATAAAGTAGCTTGACTAATTATTATTAATTATATCATATTATACTGTTTTCTGCACTATTATTCAGCAAACAGATTTTCATGCAACCCCTCAAACATCTATATCATGTTTTGATGTCAGAACACATGAACCCGTGTCGTTTCCACTGATGTCAGACAGCCTAAAGGTGTATTAAACTAATTTTTTGTGATAAAATTTATGTTGATTTTCAAGTTTTTTCTTCACATTTCAAAGTTAAACTAAAAGATAAACAGCATGACAGAGTGTGACTCTTCTTCTGCAAAGATCCTCAGCAGAAGCAGGATGCATGTTAAGCAGTACTTTACAAATGAATAATGGAGTCATGTATGTTATTGGCGAGTTTAAAAAAAACTATATTTTACAATAAAATCTGGGGAGCTCTTTTTTATCTTACACTTTACTTTCAGTTATTGTTCTTCTGCTTAGCAAACGATATTTCTAGGCTGCACAGTGGAACTGTTGGCAGCATGGTTGCCTTGCAGCAAGGAGGTCCTGGGTTCAAATCCCCACCTGGGGTCTTTCTGCATGGACCTTGCGTGTTCTCCCCATGGATGTGCAGGTTCTCTCTGGGTCCTCCAGTTGCCTGCCTCTGTCCAAAAACATTACTGTGAATTTCTCCCGGTAATTGCCCTGAAGTATGAGTGTGTGTGCATGGTTGTCTACAGGATGTTGCCCTGTGATGGACTTGTGACCTGTTGGGGGTATCTCCCACCTCTCACCCTCCAACTGCTGGTGATAAGCACCACCCCCCACCTCCAGACTCTGCCAGGAGAAACGTGTGTAGACAATAAAGGGATGGAAGGATAACATCTATAAAGAATGGAGTTATTTCCAAATAACTTCTGACTGGCAGGTCTCAGCATCCAGCAGCCTCTGCTTCAACAGTAAAATGTTTTAAAGTTGTTCTGTTCTATTTAGTCTGATTTACAGTGACAAGCAGTATGGCTGTAAGATTTGTCTGTAAACTAACAGAAGAAGTTAAATTAAGATGTGGTTGACTTTACTTCCAAATCAGGCTGTGGAGCAAGTCATTCTACATTCTGTTTTACTTTGCTTGTTTAAAATTTACAATTAGCAATTAGCAAAAAATATACAGAGGTATTTCTGATAGCAGTAAGTGACTGGGATGGATTCAAAAATGGGAGAGTAAAAAGGTAAAGGCTTCAAATACATTCATTATTTTTATTTTTTATTCATTTTCTTTGTCAATTTTTTTTCACATTCAGTATTTATTTAATGCATTTTTTATTTGTTGTGACATTTAATTTTGTTATTTTTCTATATTCTGTGTTTATCTTTTTTTATTTACTGTTGCTTATTTTAATCAAACATTGATTTATTTTTATTTATCCTGTTATAAGATTGTGTCATTTTCATCATGCAAATGGAGGAAGGAAAAGTAATACTGGCTTCAAGAATCATCCAAAAAGAAAAAAAAATCAACAACATGTATCGGAGATCGGTTTGGTATCGTCCTTAAAAACCTATAGAGGAATATCTCTAAGTGGTATTATTATGAAATTACTTAAAATGACACAAACATTAAAAAAATAAGTCTATAAAAGTTCCTCTCTAATCAAAATTGCTTTCTCTTAAATTCATACAAATAAAAACCCGATGCATTTAAGACTATCTGACAAAGAGGAGCAGCAACTTTAAAATGCCCTAACGGCCCCCCTCCTGGTGACGCCACTGCTTTACCTCCGGAATGGATCACTAACTTATTTGCTGTTTTGACACCCGTTTATGGAAGATGAAACCGATCAGAAATTTGAAGTGGGATCTTGAAAGCGTTTCAAAAATCGGTCCACAGGTGAGTGTGTTCGGCCCATTACCTGCAGCGGCACCGCTAAGAAAGCCGAGCAGGTAAACAGACAACACGGAGGTGAACCGCCTCCCACCGCACCATTGTTCCTACCTCTTCCACGGCTGACACGGTGTTCTTGCAGTCGCTCATCTTGGACTGGAAGCTGGAAGTCCCGGGCGAAGACAAATCCTCGTTTGTCAACTCGACAAAATCCGAAATACTTATTCGCTCCGGCATGTTTCTAGAAAGAAAGGGGCTCCGAAATTCACCGAGCGAAATAGTGTGCCAAGGTTTTACGCGCGCATGTGATTCCCATTTGAAGAAGACGTGGAGTCTGTTTGCTTCGCTTGCGTTGAAACAGACAAGCTCGAAAAAAATGTTTAGTCCTTCAAAGAACCGGTTCCGCACAGTAAAGTCACCTAACGGCAGAGCTGAAGTCGGACTGGACGTACGCTCCACTTAGCAGATGTGTGCGCCTAGAGATCCTTCTGCGCGTTCCGGGAGGGAGGAAGGAGGGATCTCTGGGGAATCACGTGGGGAAACTTTCTGGCGCAGTGGAACAAGCAAGGTTGTCTCTTTCATTAATACCTCTCATTTCTATGCAAACTCCTCAGAGCTTCAAGAGCGGTCGCCATGGATAAGCAGAAGCCTCTTTCACGATGTGAGCTGCAGGAATTTGAATGAATAAGGTGAAGGAATTAAATAAACATTGTTCATCAACGCTGAGTTTCTCTTTTAATTTAAGCTGCATGAAACGCAAATTTGTTGCAAAAACCTGGCTGTATGGAAGTTTGCATGCAGAGTTCTGGACATGCTTCTTATCTTGGCTTAGACTCTGAAGTTCCTTATTCATGCTTCACAAAAGAGACGCTTTTCGTTGAAGCAGAGTTGCTGAAGTCCCTCCCTCCCCTGCAGCCCCTGCACTGACATTTCCTGAAATATTCAGAAAACAACCAGAGAATAAAAAACTGGGAGAGAGGTTGGAAAAAAAACCCTGCAAGAATATGTGATACAAGTCCTGCATGCCTGACATTGTCAACCCTGTCAGCTCAAAGAAACGAGGCGTATCAGTGAACATTGCCTCAGGGTGAGCAGTGATATCATATATTTTAAAGTAGAGATGATAGAAGTAAGCTGCATTATTTTTCTGTCGCCAACTGCAAAATCTGCTACAAGATATACAGAGAAACAGTTCCAGCTGTGGGGAATAATATTCTTGTTTTCTCTGTGTTCGTCTAAAAAGCTTTACTTTGTGAAATAAAGGTTTTATTTGAGTTGCTATTCAATAAATGCAAGAGAAACTTGCAAGCATATTCATACCCCAGAACTTTTTCAAATTTGGTTACACCACATCCCCAAACATCAATGTATTGTATTTGGGTTTATAAAAAAATCTTGTGAAGTTATAGTAAAAATATACAAATTTTTAAATTTTTTTTGATTAATAGCAAACTGAAAAAGTGTGTGGTGACGTACAGCATCTTTACTCTGAAACCCCAAAGTAAAACCTAACCAATTACCTTCAGACAACATCAGAGAAGTACCTGAGCGGCACGCTGTTACTCTGGAGGAGCTGACAAGATCAGTCGCTCGGGTGAGAGAATCTGTTGGCAGGACAGATATTAATTACATGCTCTACAGAGCTAGACTGAAGTTCATGGTTGCAATGAGCAAAAATGTGGAAAAAGTCATGAGATGTGAATACTTTTGTAAGCCTCTTATCTCATGGCTCAACTATGTGGCCTTTCAGTGGATCTGCTGTTAATAAACACAAATTATTTGCTTTTTGTTTACTAAATAACTCAAACTCATAGAAATGTCTAGTATTTTATTCCTTGTGACGGTGCACAAACAAACATGCATTAAATATAAAACTGAAAGTGTCCAGAAGCTTTTCAAACACTTTTCTCTGGAAGAGCTAAAAGGTCCATCCGAGAGCAAACAACCAGCCGCCTCATTTTCCCCCAGCAGTTTCGTTTGAGCAAATAGAGTAAAGTCTACAAAGTGAAAGCTGTAAAACTTCCTCTTTAACCTATTAATCATTATGCAAAAGCTCACTGAGTTATGGAAGTGAGGCCATGTAGTAAACAGCAGCATACGTAGATCTGGTGACCCACTTTGAACTCCTCATTTGTTCTCTGTGTGTGTGTTTGAATATTCATTTGGGAGAAGAGAAAAGCAAATGGATGGATTAGATCCGAGCACTTTGCACTGATGCATTTATCACCGCTGTGATGTGAGTGCTAAATATTTGTGTCGACATTTCCATGTCTGCATGCACACATGCAGAGGCTCGCAGCGTCCCAACAAAACGCTCCTTCAGCTCCGTGGTGGCCTCATGTGAAGAAGCTATGTCTTTGTGTGTTTGCCAGCTTTTCAGCCTGGAGCTCATTGTAAAGTTGTGCAAATTGGTCTTCTCAGGCTGTGAATGAAGTAAACCCATGAATTTAGAGACAATGGAAGAAAGTGACAGGCTGTTGAGGAATTAAAAAAAAAAAATTCAGGGACAAGAAGAGCTTAGTGCTGGGAAGGTGAACCACATGTGAAGAAAAGGTGGAGTGAGAGAATAAAAGAGTTGAAAACAAGCTGCGGTGGCTGCGTTCATAAACTGAAGTGACTCATTTAATGTTTTCCCCGCTTGTCTCCACCCTTTTCTTAACAACCCTGGCTTCGCATACATTGTCATTTCCCTTGTCAACAAACTCTTTGCTAACACTGCTTACAGTGACTTTACTCTTTCCTTCCATTTCCAGCTAATAAATCACTAATATCTTTGCAGTGTTAGGTATTCTTCTCAGCTTTTCTTTTTCTCTACAATACAAACATCTTTCAGTGAGGGACGGTTGCAGTGGGCAGGATTTCCGTACTGCATGCTTCCCAGCAGCAGCACTGGGTTCCACTCTCCAGCCCAGATTGTTTTGCTTGTTGACTCAGCTCTACAAGTCCTGTTATCAATTTACAACCAATGTCAAGGAAAGGGGCCCAGGCTTACCGTAACACACCCCCTCGCCCGGTCAGCACAGATTACTGAAAACAGGAGGGAAGGAGGAGGAAAATGGGGAGAGGGGATTTATTGTTCAGCTGGAGTATTTCAGCCCGCTGCAAAAAAAAAAAAAAAAAAAAAAGACTTGGTGCTGCTTTAAGCATAGCATGGGGTCTGACTCACAGATTCATCTTCTGCCTTGTTAAAATGCATTATTCCTCACTAAATAAATTAGCAGCATCCCTTTAGTCCAGTGCCTTGCATGCTCCAGGTGAAAACTTGAATATAAACCTCCACCCGTGTCAACAAGACAGCGGCAAACAGAAATATTGTCTGCTACCTCACCTGGTATGGCAACAAAACCTTTTTGAAACTGGAAAAACTTGTTTTGTGATTCATACGAACCTTTCATGACAGACACACTTTCACAATGTCATAGTGACGACTGGTAATTTCATCAGAACACATTTTTTACCACCTAGTAAGCCACTTGTTACCTGCTAAACTGAGCAACATGCTGGGAAAATGTCATTCATGTAAATGCAGCCTATTATTACATAAACACTCAGGCCCTTAACAATGAAAGGGGATCCCATATTTGCCAAGAAGGAACAGGCACAGAGTGAAGAGGAGGGGCCTAAAACTGAGCCCTGTGGAACTCCCTAATCACACAAGAGATTAGTGATGAGGGTGATGACAAAGAGGCCTTCCAAACTCAAAAACTCCAAGCTTATCACCAAAGGTAAATCATCAAAATACCAGTTGAAACATACAAAAAAAAAGTTGCTCAGGAATTATTAGAATGGGTTGATGGCTCTAATGAATCACTTTTACAGTAAATATTTATTGAGAAAGCTGTAAATAATAGTAGAAAGACCATTCTTAGGTTCTTCTTGTCCTCTCCTCTCTTTCCACTTGTTTTGATTAAAGTTGTATTCTCCTAAAGTCAACTACTACCTTGTTGTATTTAAGTCCAGGTTGTCATTATAACACCAAGTTTCAGATGCTGAACCTCTTCCCCACAGGCATTGTTATCTTTAATTAGTCCTACAATGGTTGTGTTGTCAGCTAATTTCATGATCGTGTTAGGAGAGAAGTCATGAGTACAGAGAGTAGAAGAGAAGGTGAAGAACACACCCCTGTGGTGTCCCTGTGTTCAGAATGAGAGTGGAGAAAATGTACTTTCCCATCCTGACATTCTGGAGAAAGTCCAGTATCCAGGCGAACACTGAACTGCTACGGCACGAGTTGTTCAGCGTTTGAACGATGTGTGTGGACGAAAACAGCATCCTCACATAAGTGTTGCTGTTTTCCAGGTGTGTGAGGGCAAAATTTCAGCCAGCCACAGATACGTTCGCTTCCAGCTGCTGCAGCCGTTTGTGCCAGGCTTAGGTGTAACTGGAGTGAGCTGCTCAGGTCTTTGAGGAGCACATCAACCTCATTGTCAATGCTTTGTCTGTATGCAGCGCCTGACACCTCAGTTCACTGCTTCTTGTTAAACACAGCAGCCGCCCTGGGCAGCATGTGTTAATAGACACTTAACAGACACCTGTATTTGAGTCAGACAAGCAGACACCAGAGAGAACTGCTATGGCTGAATGTCTGAGGGTGTTTATTATTCCTCCAAACACTCCCAGCTCCCATAAACCTCAGGCTGTGTGACGTCACACGAGGAGGAACTGAACAAGGTTGCTGAGCTTGCAACAGTAAGCAACAAAACAACAGTAGTGAAAGCAAGTGGACATTAATACACGGGCTTGCATTTTGTCTCATTATATTCACAAACTTTAATGTGCTTCTAACTGAATGTAAAGAGACTGAAAAATAAAACATCGTTGAAATGAAAGGAATACAATACATAGCTTTCAAATTTGAGAAGCTTGACATGCCTTTGTATTCAGCCCAATATTTAACTTTTTGGGCTATGTGTAAAACATTATCTGTTGTGGCAAACAAATATTACAAATGTCCCTGAACACACCATTGCAGTGGTGAAAGACAGCGGTGGCTGTAACATGCTAGAAGCAGGTTAGAGCTAAAGGGGAGATAAAATGAGCTCAATACAGGACACTCCTAAGAGGATTAAGACGGGGATGGAGATTCACCCAATAGACAATGATCAAAGTCTAAACTTAAATCCAACTGAAAAGCTGTGGTAAAAGTTGGGAATTGTTGTGTACAGACATTCTTCATCAAATCTGACTGAGCCTTTGCCTTTTTTGCAAAGACAAATTGAAAAAAGTTGAGTTTTGAGATGTGTTGATATTCTAGAACAAAATGTGACTCTACAAAGTATTGGGGGTTAATGCAACTGGACACCAAGCTATTTTATCTATCTTCATGTGACAAAATATGAAAAAGTATAAGTTATTTTGGAAGGCATTACATTTCGACATATTTCATCTGAAATTGCTTCAACATTTTTGGAACATAGGAAAGAAACTTATACATTTAGATCTCCAAAGTGGTGACCTATTCTCTTGCAAATGTCTTTTCTCCCATGATGCCTTTGCACTCTTACCGTATAGCCCGCTGACCTCTGATCCCCTATTGTTAGGTTCCTTTTCAGTTCTTGTTTCCAAAGCAACCAGCTCAGAGGCAATGATGTCAACATGTCTGGATGTGTTTATAAAGCATTCTGCTTCATTGTCGCTCTTCTTGTCAGGTTATTGTGCCTCAGCTGGGCATGTCACTTTTCATTAGGTCAGCATCATCAGCGGCCAAAGTCTCACTGTTTCAACACCAAAAATACTTCCGGATCCTTCTTTATGTTTTGAAAAGTAATTTAGAGGCTCCTTCTTTCTAGAAAAGTCACTGGATACAAACATTTTGGCAACAATGACAGCTGATTAGACGTTGATAACATAAACTGAGAATCTATACTTGTGCCTGAAGTCATTGAAAGTTATTTCTGGTTAAACATGAACATTTAGTTTGTGAGAGAGGTTGGACCTTAAGGAATTGATCACAGCTTCAGTTGAGCTCTGACAGGAGCAGCCAAAAGAAGGAGACAATGGATGGATAGCTGAATCTTGTAAAAGTACACCGGAGTTACAGCTGCCATAACATAATACTGCCCTCTACAGGCAAAACAGTGGCACTATCTTTAAGATTGGAAATATTTTCTTTGCTGGTCACAGTAAACACTGCGTTTTATTCAGATACATCAGATTTTTGTCCACATGATGTAAAACATTCTGTTTTATCTCATTTCTAAATACTTTGTTATATTTTTTTTAAATCAACAAGATGATAGTCATATCAAGTTACATCTTTTGATTTACATCAATTTAATGAGATAAAATTTCAAAATCAAGTGTATTAAATCTAAATAAATGCAATAATTAAGTGGTGAAAACAAATCATTCCATCATTGGATGAGATCTAATGGAGGTCAAATGAACTCAACACTTTCCCAGACTGTTTCTTATCTGTTTTTTAAAATTCCTTATATTAGAGTGTAACCTTTTGAGATCTTACAGCCAACTTTATGTTAGAAATGTTTTGTTTTAATAATATTTCAATTCTAAAGGTGTTACTGTTCATCAATCTAGGGCGGGGATAGAGAAGCTGGACTCAGCTTTCCAAAAAATCAGTTGAAATAAATTTACGTTTCAATTTATTGGGATGAACCTGTAATTTTAAAATAGAAGATAACCTAAGGTGCTTTAGAGGCTATTTTGTTCAAAAACACTCACTCAAGCTGTAAACAAAGTATTTATTCAACAACTCCAAAACAGTACACACAATATTAAAAAAATAGTAAGTGCTGCATGTCTTATAAAACAGTCAAAAAATCCTGAACACATGGTATAAATACAAGTGAGATTTATGTACAAATACCAAAACAATAATGCTCATTGGAAAAAAAATAATTCTACAAATCTTCAAATTATATCCTCTATTCTATTTAATAAAACCTCGCACGCAAACACACCAGGACACCCATTTACCAATCTGCCAAACACACAAACACAATTTTCAAGTTTTGTTAGGACAGGACAGGTAGCTTATCTCTGCAATGTAGAGGGAAAGCCAAAAAAATAATAAACTTCAGCAAAAAATTCAAATATTCAAATCTCTAGAAAACTTAAAACAACAAAAACAATAATAATGAACCCCCAATCCCACCTCACCTGTAACACAGGTGCTATTTTTAATGGATTTAAGATTATTTCCTTGGAAATACAATAATGGTCTCGAACTACTAAATACAGAAATATTATATTACATCTGCAGTCAGAGTCAGATTAGCAGGGGAGGTACCAGATTAGAATCAAAGCTACCAAACCAGAGAGTCAGTGATTGCTTCTCAGCACGGGCCATCATTCCCATCATCAAACAGTGCTTTGGGTCTCTGTTGGCACCGTTTGGTACCGGACACATACAGAACCTGATACTAAATGTCAAACAGGGAAAAGTGAACCTGATGGGACAGAAACAACATGAGCACCTTTAAAATCAGATGCAGTGCGTCCAATATCTCTGCACAGATTTCACAGACGTCTTTATAAGAACTGAAACAGAGGCTGGACTTAATCACAGCTTTTTGTGATACAGGTGAAAAGATGTTTTTAAAAAAAACCTGAATCAGAACTCTGTGCAGCTACAGCTTACTTTTATCCAGTGATTAAATCCTGTAAAGCTCAACTAGATTTAAAGCTGACATAATGCAAGGCTGCCCCCTACAGGTCAAATCCTTGTAGGCTTTGGAGAAAAAAACCCTAAGTTGGTCACAACGAACATGCATCACATTTTCTCCACATGAAATGTTATGCACCAAAAGCTGCTCCTCTTTTGAGCTGATAGTTTCTAATCTCCTCAGCACAATCTGTAAATGTTCCTACAAACCCACAAAAATCCCTGCATTTTACAACTCTGACTTCATGCCCGCTCAGTCACGCCACAATAAGTCCAAATGGTTTTGACTGTAAAACCAACAATGGCTCTAAAGAAATAAAAACAAGCAATGGCTTCATAGTGTAATTTCATTTGCTCCAATCAAGCATTCCTTTAAATATTTCACACATTTTTTTTCTTAAATCATTGCCCCATCTCCCTCAGCTCTTCAGTAAATCTCCAAGATCATAGGTGTCAAAGAAATCCGACACCCCTTCACTATCCTCCAGGCTCCAGAGGTAGTCGCTGTGGTCTAAAGGTGGAGAGAAGCTGACGAAGGGAGCGCTGGGATCTGTAGTGAAGGAGGCGCCGGGCAGCTGGTCCTCTGTGATCTGGAGCAGACTGGGAGGCAAACCCAGCAGCCCCTCCACGTCGAGAAGAGAGGGAGCAGAGGTAGCGGCTGAGGAGGGGGCTGAAACTGAAGCTGGAGATGAAGTGGATACACTCACTGCGAGGAAAATGGAGATAAAACGCAGGAAACAAAGATGATTAATCACAGAACAAAGGAACTTTACTGAAAACTTGCAGATGAACACTGATTCCCTCCATCCATCCATCCATCCATCCAAAACAGTATTTCAGCTGTTCTAGTTTTCTGGAAGTTTGTTCCAAACTTGTGGTGCATAGAAGCTGAAAGCTGCTTCTCCTCGTTTGGTTCTGGTTCTGGGGAAGCAGAGCAGAACCAGAAGACCTGACGGTCTGGAAGGTTGATACAACAACAGCAGATCTTTAAAGTATTGTGGTGCTAAGCTGTTCATCCATCCATCCATTTTCTAACACCCTTGTCCCCAGTTGGATCAGGAGGTGCTGGTGCTTCTCCAGCTAACGTTCCGGGCAAGAGCTGGGGTCACCCTGGACAGGTCGCCAGTTTGTCACAGGCTAAGCCGTTCAGTGATTTGTAAACTAACAACAGCATTTTAAAGTCTATTTTTTAAGCTACAGGAAGCCAGTGTAGGGACTTTAAAACTGGTGTTATGTGCTCTATCTTCCTGGTTTTAGTGAGAACTCCAGCAGCAGCATTCTGGATCAGCTGCAGCTGTTTGATTGATTTATTTGACAGACCTGTGAAGACGCTGTTGCAGTAATAAATGCAACTAAAGATGAACGCATGGATAAGTTTCTCTAGATCTCGCTGAGACATTAGTCCTCTAACCCTGGTGAAGTTCTTCAGGTGACAGAAGGCCGACTTTGTAACTGTCCTAATGTGACTCTGAAGTATAAAGTATAAGTATGTATAAAAAGTATTTGTAAATCAAAACATTACAAAGAGAAGCAGGCCCATACATTTGTTTCATACTAAACCCTGTCATGATCCATGTTTTGTCCTGTCCATGCTGTGCATTAACACTCATTCAGTTCACCTGCCACGTCTGCTGATTGCTTACCTGTTCCACCTGGTCCCTGCCCTACTTAAACTCCTCTCAGCCTCTGCCTCTTTGCCAGATTATCGACAGCCACGAGCCAGTAGAGATCCAGCGTTTCCTTAAAAGCCTTCAGTGTTTCTTCGACCCTTTTCTGTCCACGGATTGACCCCCCCTGCCAAGCCCTTCACGGATCCCAACTGTTCTGGATTTCTGGACCTTGACCCAAGCTTTGCCTCACGACCATCGACTATTGCCTGCTCCTCAAGCTAAGTTTGCTCTCTCCGCTCTCCTGTGTATGACCTCTGCCGGATTATCGTCTTAGTCTCTTCCTGGGTTCTCTGCTCCACCCGTCCATTGCACTACAGGTCAGTTAAGCTGAACATTTCTAAGTTACCCCTCTATCTGTGCATCACCAGCCTTCTCTCTTCTCAGTGCTGTGTTGGATGACCACATCCTGAGCCGCACCAGTATCAGAAAATTTAATTAAACTTTTTTTCCTTTGCAACTCCTGTGTGTGGTTGAATTTCCGGTCCCCACCCAGTGTCCTTACAAAACCCACTAAAGTCCCAGTCACACTTAGCAAAATCTTTTTGTGATGATACGATGATATTTCCTTAAACAGCTGTTACATCTCTGAAATTATCCCAAAACATGTTTAATAAATACCATTGTTAAAACCAGACACTGTTGACTTGCTATAAAACAATTCAACAACCAACTATGAAAATCTTTGAAAACATATTTTTTATTGACATATGTGAATAGTCACACATAAAGCTGTCTACATCTGTCTGAATGATCCAAAATTATGTTAATATTTTGTCCAAAAAAATAGTCTCTGTTAAAAATATGTCATTATCAAAGTTCAAGAGGAGCAGAAATGATCCCAGCACCCTGACCCACCTTCAACAGGCTCGTCTTTGACAGCCTGGGTCTGTGGCGTTCCGGTGGTCGTCACCGGTTTCTTCAGGTCTTCCTTTTTAGGGGTGACTGTGCTCTTAACAGGGCTGGCATCTTCAAGCCCTTCCTCAGGACACAGGTACACCTCTATAGGCCCATTCCTACTCTTTAAATAGATCTGTAATGAGCCCTGCTGCAAGGAGACAAAGGAAAACCAACAAACAATCAACATGTTACACTTGCACTAACGTGGACACACAGTTAAAGTCTCATCTTCAGTCTCACCCCTGCAGTGTCTGGCACCTCCAACTTGGTCTCAGCCGGTGCTTTGACTGCGATCACCGTCTGATCTCGGAGGCTGCCGATGGAGCGGATGTCCTGGTATGTCACGTATCCCAGAGTGCAGCGGTGCGTCAAGGGTAACAGCAGCAATAAAAGGTGAGTGCGTGTGTGACTGGACACATATGGTAAACATGATGGAGCTTTGTGGAAAGGATATCTTTGGCTGTCTTTGAACTCTGTGAGCTGTTTGAGCTGAGTGGTGCTGGACTGAATCAGGTCATCCAGAGACCGCTCCGCTCTCTCCAGATCCCCCAGCTCTCTCCTCAGAGCAAAGGCCTTTTCTCCTCCAGCAACGCCGCCTTCAAAAACATTCCCCATCCTGAAAAACGCACACATAAAAAACAGGAACATAAACAGGCTGGTCTACTTTAAAATCTATCATTAGCACATCCTAACAGACTGAAAAGTTGAACAGGATGAAAGTGTTTTATTCCTTCTTTTGTTTGTTTTTTTTGTGCTTCTTATATTTCGTAAAGCACTTTGTAGTTTCTGACATGCAAAAAGGTGATATGTAAAGAAAGTTTACTTACTGTTTGATTAAATTACATTACTTCTAAAAACAGTTTGAATTCAGCTGAAGTTTTTTTTGTTCTGTTCTCATTCGAAATTGCTGGTACTGTAAATTATTTTTATTGGCATCCATTTCAGTTGATGTTTCACAATGGGAAACAGAAACTTTGGTTTCAACAGAAAATTTCTGAGGCAGCTTGAAGCTCCACTTGTGCAAGAATCAATGGTGCAACATCACTTACAGTAACATCAGGCCAGTTAATGCCGACATGTGCGACTTTATCTCCTGGTTGAAGCTGCATTTAGGTTTCACTTATTTTACAGAATAAGTAACTAAAGTAGTTTTCCCCCATTGTAACCACAAACTTTAATGTACTTTGTTTGGAATTTCTGTGATAAACTAAACACAAATTGTTAGGGGGAAATGTAAATGAAGCGGCGTTTAAATTTAAATAAAATCCTGAAAGGTGTGAGGATCTACTCATCTGCTTCTCTGACTCTGCTGGAAGGAACCATAACTAAACCACAGTGCTGCCACCACCACGTTTCACTGTGGGGATGCCAAAACGTAAAACTGAATATAATTTAATAGTTTCACAGAAAAGGCCAATACATACTTTATAAGAACAGAGAAATTTGAATGTTTTTCTCAAAGTGGCAAGAAAAGACCCAAGTTTTTTTCAGGCTAGGACATTTTCTGCTTCATAAAAACTGAAGTGCAGAACTCCACAAATGTGTCTTTCCCACTGCGGTTGTCAGAAAAAAATGTGTAAAGAACAAGCTGTGAAAACAGAGTAAAGTCATTTTGTTCTTGCAGCTCTGAGAGATAGAACAACGTTCTCTGTCCTTGTGGTGTATGCAGAGACCTTTTATGGTACTGAATACAAATGCAAAGAACATTTTATGGATTTTTTTATTTATAAAAAACAAACAAAAAAACATTTAGAATTTCCCCTCAGCATTATTTGCCTAAAATCCCAATAAAATACGTCGAAGTTTGTGGTTGTGACGTGACAAAATATTGAAAAGTTCAAGTGGCCTGAACACTTTTGGAAGACTCTGGATATTTGTGAAGAACGTCACACTTTAGAATTTCTACAACTACAAAAAAAACATACATTTTGGCTGCAGTGTACTTTTCAGCTCTGCATTCACACTTACAGCCACTGGATGTTGTTTTTGGACTTCTTTCGGATGAGCTGCACACCTTCCAGGACATTGGTGATGTCATAGATCCGCCTCTTCTGGACCTCCAGAACTTCAGTGGCCCAGTTAAGGTCCAGAACTCCATCAGCAGATTCTGCAATCAGTCCCACAAACTTCTTTGTCAGCAGGCCCAACGAAGTGTCGTACCGCGTCCGCTCGCCTGGAGACTTTGGCGCTTAAAGAATTCATATAAAATAATTACCATTAACGAAAACAAAATATGACATTTTCACCAGATCATTCAAACTTTTCCTAACTCATTTATGTCAATCAGTTAATTTTTTATTTAACTGAATGCTGATTTAGTCAACATGCAGATATAAGGTGCTACATAAATGTGCTGCTGATTATTATTTATGCCTTAATGTGGCTCATTCTGCAGTTTGGTTTGCACAGAGACACAGGAACTTTGGTTAGTAATTAGTTCTGCATGCGAGTGAAACTGAACAAGTCTAAATGAACCTACTGCTGATATGAGCAGCACTCTGTCCTGATTTGCTCCAGGAGGCTGACTCACTTCGTGGGCTTGGTAGTCCTGCTGTGACGCTGCATTTCCCTTTAGGTGTGCGAAACTCTGGCAGGTAAAGAGGGTCCTCCAGGTCCAGCTTCCTTTTCGCCTGCACAGAAAAGATTTTGTGCACATTAGAAAATAAAATTTAAAACAACAAAACTCTTAAAGAGTTCTAGTTTCTGCTGGAAAGGTCATCTGTGGAGAAAAATGCCCCATCCTAAATGTTTAGTACGTCTATTTGGCCTATTCAAATGTAATGAGTAGATCTAAACCATGAAACAAATGCAAAGAAAAGGGTCTAAATAGGGTTTTGTTAAGAGTCATAAATGTGCCAACAGCCCTCAGGAACACCAACAAAGTGCTACCCTCACACGTTCCCAAGCATGAAGTGGGGCCCATTGTGTGGAGGTCAAAAAAGCTTTGGGGAGGGGTGAGTGCTTCTTGACCCAGCTCCTCCTAAGTGCCTGCAGGTCTCTGGAATCCTTCACTGACCTCCCAGACTCTCGCCAAGCCCCTTCCCTCAGTCTGACCCTGCACAAACCTTCTGCTCACACACAGGATGTACAAACATGCCAAAGCATCTAATTTTAATCAGAATAGATATACGCCCATCAAACATTTCTTCAGATTTTCTTTTCCAAATTAACACTAAAAACTACAATTGTTGCTTAGCTAGCTGACTTTCAACCCTCGTTCATACTTTCTAATCTCTTTACTGTTCCCTCGACCACAAAGTCTGTGTGAAGGGAATGTTAAATATTAAGATGATTTATTCCCAGTTTAGCCTTACCAACATTTAATTATATTTATAGTCTTACTGCTCTTTAATACCAATTTTTTAAAAATATGCACCATGTTTGTATTTTGAAAATTTTATATAAGCTGTTAAAGTTAAATTTAAGCTAACTTCAATTTTAATAACTTATTTTTATTTTTTGCTCCTTTTCTACTATTTGTTACATTGCTCTGCCTCAAGCGTCACCAGCTCATCATCAACACAAATTTGTCTTCAATCTTTCAAATAAATCTCATCTGTTCTGTTTTTTTAATGATCATACTTTCCCCTGTTCCTTTCCTTCATTTTTGCCTTTATAATTTGTGTTTTTTTTCCTATGTAAAGCCGTTGTGAATAAAAAGGCTCCAAAATAAAAGTATGTAAAGGCAAATAACAGTATGTGGAAAATTTGCCTGTTTGCTGATTTTTCCAGAGCATCTCTAAAATATTGAAAAGAAAATGCAGTTTGGGAAGCTGAAATGCTTTGGTACAATGTTACTTTGAACGTAATTGGCTGGTGTTTGCAAAGTTGATAATCAAGACTATATTATTTCTGTGATAGTGTTAAGACAGTGTATTAATGCATATTAAGGTATATTTGTTGTTATGAGCTACTGAAATACACAGTTCTAAACATGTTTGGATGGACAAATATTACATTAGCATGAAAAATGAAGGTTTATGACATTTGGAATATATTAACCAACAGTTACTGCACTCCAGTTTGTTGCAATCTGATATTGCATTATATTGTGCAGCCATAGTTCATGCTGTGCATGTTGATAGTAAATTTGCCAAATTGGAAAAACTTTAATTGCCTTTATCAGCAACACAGACTCTGTGTATTTAGTGACTGAGATGCTAAAGTTCATGTTGAGTGGTAGCAACAACCTGTAATGAAATTTCCAGCAAAAGTATCAAAATTTAATATTGTCCAGCTGCTCCTGTATTTGACCAGCTGGTCACTAATCAGAGTCAAACAGTTTGAATCAGATTGCTGACTGATCACCTGGTGCATCTCTACTTTGTAATCTTAACCTCGACTAAACAACTTTATTGGAGTATTACTTCTGAGCCACACACAACAAAAGTGAAAGTGCAAAGAATCTCTCTTGAAAGATTCTTCTGGTTTGCAAATCGACAACACCGTTAAAATGAGAATAAAGGAGACCAATAAACCTTCACTGTGGATGTGGAAGTGTGTCAATCAGTAATCATTGGCCCAGTCACACTGTGCAGCCTCACAGAAAACAGTAGTGACAAGACTAGTGAGGTGTGAGATTTCAGCTCAGTCCCTGAAACCACGAGTTAATCTGTTCCATCTGTCTGGGTCCTCACTTAACTGTTTATTCTCCCACCTACCTACCAACAACAAAGATCCCTTTGTCACCACAATACACACCAGGTGACTGATTTTGGTAGTAGAATATAATTGGGCAACATCTTTTTTCATATATGACAGAATGTGAGTCCTCAACCACAGCTGTGCTCATGTGAGAGATGAGACAACAGAACGAGCCGTTGTCCTGACGTGTCCACCTGTCGCCTGGCGACATCTGGAGCGGGGCAGCCAGCGAAGGCGCCGCTGAAGGGTGACCTGAAATCTCTAAATCACACAGCCAGCCAGAACCAAACTAAACAACCCCAACAGGAAAGCAACCAGCAAAACTTTTATGTAAGATTTATGTAAGTTTGATGCTATTCCTGGTTTGCTCTTGCTCAACCTGCTTGTTACTCTCTGTGTGAATCCAACCACACCAAGTTTTTAAAAAATGCAACAGTTCCAGTCAAAGACAGACATGCTGACGGGTTGTAGGAAAGGGACCAACGGTTTCACACTGCAGCTGTGAGAGGGCGTGAATGTGTCTGTGTAAGGGTGGGGAAATTAGAACCTCCTTTTTTGCATGAGGGATTTTTCTAGTGACTCGTCCCTATGACACACTTTACATTTCATGTGGGGGAAATGTGTTAGGTCAGCCCCTCATGACTTGTTTCCAATGAGCAGTTCGGCATCGGTTCGGTACGCCGGTAGATTCAGGAGAGTGTTTCTACCGCCAGTTGACGGCTCACTAAACCAAATGGCTACCAGAGCATCTCACTCATGTGACGATAAATGTAACATACTACTATACCTCACGCTTGCATCAAGCATGAGGGACAATGACGCAAGCATTGCCACCCGAGCCGTACGGTACCATTGTAAGGTCCTGTGGACCTATAACTGAAGCGGGTCCTGGAATGGTGCTGTACAGGTCGGTTCTATGAGCCGTTTCTACACTAGAATCAGACGACCAACAGGCATACCGAACCACAGCAACCAGTGGCGTATCGCTCAGAAACGAGGTATTGGTTATCGTACCTCACAGAAAATACTGTATGTGGACTGTTACAGGAAAGCCACTGTAAATGTGCCACAAGCTACTTTCACTGCTATTTGTTTTTCTGATCACTGTTATGCTTTATTTAATTTACACTTTAATTTTGAGAGTTCCAGTTCTTAACTTTGACATTTCATTTCTCTGTGGCCTGCTTTTTCTGTTTGTGGAAATCAACTTGTTTCTTTGTCAGTTTTTTTATTTTTTATTTGAAAGATCGTTAAGAATGTATGAGCTAATTATTTCTCTATGTTGGTTCTTAACAGATGATGCTGTGCAAAACTGATGTTTGACTCTATTCCTGGTTTACTCCTGCTCAACCTGCTTCTCAGTCTTTTCTGAAATACACGCTCAGAGAATGTTCTTCAGGTATTTTTTTAGAAGCCACTCTAATTCAGAAAATTCGGAATTTCACACAGTAACCCTGGATTTTATGCTGTTAGAAAAGTTTTAACTTCAAATCATCCCCAGTTACTCTTACAAATGGAGCTCCACAAGGTTCTGCTCTCAGTCCCATTTTATTTGTGCTTTATTTACCTTCATACTAATATCTTAAAAGATATTCTTAAATCTTATATTCTTAAAAGGCAGAATATACTTTAGTTCTGGTTTGGACTTTTAAACCACAGCATGATGACACTCCATACATTTCCAATGTTTTCTGGCCCTATATCATCACTAGGATCCAAACTTACATTGATTGGGGCCAGTTTTCTGTTCCTAAATGAAGGCTAAAAGCGATAGAGCTCCTGCAGTAGCAGCCTCTCAAAATCACTTTCTTTGCCTAATTTTACAGTATATTTTGCTTTTTATCAACTTTCTTATAAATTGACATATTTATCTTTGCCTCCTTTCTGATGTTTTACCACAAGGCACCATGTGGACTTTATCTTGAAAGTAGCTATATAAATAAAATGTACTTACTTCTTTCACTCGTTTTATTGGCTCTGTTTTATCTCCTCGTTGACTGATATATCTTCTGACGCATTTGCTATAACCTTACTCTAGAAACACCCAATCACTGAGTTCCCGCTGCTGTGAAATTCCCAAGCTAATCTGGTGAAGTGAAGGCCTCAAGCCAACAAACCCAGTTGGTCAGGCTGCACAGGACTCAGATTCCAACTAATTCAAAGGTGAGTTACAGTACGGCTGAAAATATCTACTACCAGTGTGGAGCCTCAAATGCCGGATAGCGGAAGAGGAATAAATCCTGCTGTTTATCGTCAACATGATCTTAAACAGGTAAAGGGTGAGTCTTCCCATTTGGGTTGCTAATGGGGGAAGGGGGAGAAGGCTGCTTTGACATGCAAAGCTCCCCCTACAGAGAGCAGAAAGCTCCAGGGCCAGGGCTTGCCTCAGGGTGTGGTAAAACAAAGAAAATGATCGGAAGAGCGCATGCATACAGGTGGTAGGATGGTAAATGTCACACACAAGCATCACTCTGAATACGGGGGTTAACCACAGGGGCTCAAGGGAGGCAAGTACTCATAAGAAACCCCTACTCTGAATTCTGCAGTTAAGTGGATGGCAAATGGTGAACTCTGAAAGGACGTACACTGTAACACATTCACAGCATGTCACAACATTATCAACAGTCAACACACCCAGGTTTAACCTCACGTGCTTGCCACTGATTGCTGCCTTTTACTCCAGTCAACATGACTAAGTAAACCTGAGATCTCTGCAGCTACAGGTGAAGGATTAAAAAAAAAACCCGTTCTTAAGAACAAGCTTTATGTCAACTTCATGCACCATGACTGCTTTGCAAACACGTTTGCCTTGCTTTAGCATCCGGTTTTACCTGCCCTGAAACTTAAAAAGCAGTGGTTATTCTGTTGTTTAAGTTAAAGGAAGTGAGTCGAGCACCAATAGGCAACATTTCCTGTAATCAACAACCATAAAAGCTGCAAAATCAGAGAGTCTGTGATCTCACAAAACTGTCTTTGAGAACAACATCAAAATATGTAATCTGCAACTGAAATATATTCTAAATTAACAAATGTGTTTTATGTTTGAATACATTTCACATCCATTTTAAGGAATGCATCATACAGGATGATTAGTCAGTCCATACCACCATGAACAAGTCAGACATGTTTCGGTCCATGCCCCACCCATAGATAAATGCCAAGGTGCTTTTCCTTCAACAAATAGTGTTTTCTCACTTTACTAAAGAGAGCAGAAGACCATTTAACAACAACAAAAACTATCTTTACATCCTTTAACCAGGAGAAGAATTAGACATCTTTTTATAAGAACTTTAAACTCTAAACAATCATATTTGTCAAATCTATAAACTGATAGTATGATTCAGGGCTTTGTAGCTTTGTTGTTTGAACGTTTTGTTTTATTGTTGCTGTATTAACATTTTAAAATATAACTGAATGCAATACGGTTTAGCTTCAGAGCGGCACTACTAATTTATAGCTGTGATGACGATGCTTTTGTGACATGCTGATAATACTTTTATTTTAAAATATGCATACGAGGCTCGGTTTTTAACTTTAAAAAAATTAAAATACTTTTTATTGCTACTGTTAATAAATACATCAAAATATTGTGGTACAAAGCTTAGTCCATATTATACTCCAGGACCACAATGTGTGCAGACATTAGATCCTTGTCTCCCAGTTTCTGCGTGTGGATTATTGTGTGTCCACATCACATCCAAGGTTGGTTTAAATTAAAATATCTGTCACATGACCCGGTTCTAATATCGGATTAGAAAAGGAGGCGTAAAATTTCTGCACTGTGATGCACAAATCTACGAACGCAGGCATATGATGAGCCAGGTGGTAGTTTGTCTCCCACTATCCTTATAATCCTCTTGTAGGGAATATTAGAGGAGGCGCAGGGGGGTTAAATAAGATTTAAAGAGCCTGCCCACACTTTAACCCCGAACCCTGGTGAAGCACAAAATCTTACAGTCAAAACAGATATTATAATAATTATCATCCATATTTTTTCTATATTCCTTCAATGTGTTAACACACTGCTTTTATGTGCAGATTAGGGATGGGACAGCTTTATCAAGGCATAAAAATTGCACTTTGGAGCATACAGTGATGCACTGCCCCCTCCCCCACCTGTTGCTGATCAATAGATAATAGTTTGGGGAGGGGCCAATGATTTGTACTTTTATTTTTTGGTAACTGTATGTCTATGGTTGCAAGACACAGCATTCATAGCTGCCCAAATGGAAATATTACTCTTGAAAAATATTTCTGTTTGAAATGGGCTTCTTCAATACACAGCTTACTTAAAAAAGTGTGATTTATATCACTAACCTGCACACAGGAACTGCATTTAATCACATTTTTGAATTTACTGATGTCTATGAATGCTCCATGGAGCATAAACAGACACGGAGCTATGAGAGAAAATTGTGAAAAAAAACAAAACATTTCCAGTCATACTGTCAGGTTTGTTTTTTTGTCTGTTGTCAATAACTGAAACTTAACATAATAAAACAATATACTGATAAGCGATGCCCACCTCTACCAACATTAGTAAATTTGAAGGTTTATTATTTGTATCTAAATAACAAAAAAAAATCTGATTTAGATAAAAATATTAAGTAGCTTTGCATGTTTTTCTATTTTAAACAATAAAGATCATGTTAGACATTTTTGTTTCAGATCATTTAAATACAGTGAATGTGTGATATTTCTCCTCTAGGTAATCATACCATGGGAATCTCATTTCTGCCTTTTCCCAGTAAGGAAACAGAAAAATGGCTTCCTCCAGGACAGCAGTTGTTCAGTTATGACCTCCACCAGCTTCTGTTGCATGAACAGGTTCTACAGGTTGCCTGTAGGCTAATGACTGGAGCAGATGGAGCAGCTGTCTCTGGGCAGAATCACCAAAACCAAGTGTTCAAAAACTGTTTTGGGTTCCAACACCCCCCTCTGCACTGTCTGTGCATCACAGTGGGGGCCACTCATCCTACTTTTTCCCACAAGAAAAGGGGCCCAAAATCCTACCAACAACCTCCCCCCCCCTCTTTTCCTCTTTCTCATCCAAAGCATCAATACAAGCATGGCGTCTGGTCTCCTCCAGCTACAGCTGGGTTACTGGTAGAAAGATGTCCCCAATCTTTACAGGAAAGAGAGCAAACATTCATGCACAGCAGCAGCAGCAGCAGCGCAGCAGCATAAAGGCCCCTCTGTGGCTTATCGCGTCAGAACATAACCGAGGGCGCCCTGCTTAAAACATGGATGCCAATGCAAATTAAGAATTATTCCTCCCACAGCAGCACTTATCAAACCGTCAGTAAAACATTGTGTTCGCGGAGAAAGTGCGAATGCGTACCGGCAGGCGCCCGGAGGATGATCTGATGGGCTTCGCGTCCGGTCCGTGGGGGGTCGAGTACAGACTGTTGGCTCTTTGTTCGGCCGCTGTCGTGTTGCCGATCTGGGTGAAGTATCCGACCGGTACCGAGCTCATCGGCGGGCTGGACAGTCCGCTGCAGAACAGCTCGGTCTTCCCTCCGCCGCCGGACAAAACCTTCATCTTCTGCTGGGCGCAGGGGAGCCCCGCGGACGGCCGGGCCGGTGCGGGAGAGACGCCTCTGGGCATCCGCATCATTTTCCTGAGTAAACTAAAGTTAACCGGATTGGTGCAGCGGAGGGAGAAGCTTGTCGTGAGCCGAGCACAGAAATGAAATGCAGAACAACAGTGCAATTAACCTGCAATATGATCAATATGAAAAGTAAACATGCAGACTAAGCGTGTTTTTTTTTATATTATTAGGATATTTATATTACACTCAATGTTATGATCCTTTGTTCTGCAGAATAGTTTAAAGAAACCTTCCCTTACCAGTCACTAAAAGCGGCTCCCTAAATAAACAAACACATTTAAATATCCAGCAGTAAAAAGGGAAACAAATGTTGTCAGGGTTCTATGAGTTCGGATCCAGGTTAGCGAGTCTGCCTCTGAAACGGAATCGGAACCAATCCAAGCCAACTGTCCGTACAGCGCAGAGCGGCACTCTCCATACAACAGAAGAAGAGTCTTTTTAGCGCCAAACTCGATCCCGCGAAATTCAGATCTCCCGCGGTTAGATCTCGCCTCTGATTGGCTGGCGGCACGCTCGGCTTGTCACTTTTGTATGAAACAGTTGTGCAGGGCTGGAACTGGAGCTCTTAAAGGGACAGTAGCATCAGTTTGACACCAGGCTGTTTATTGTTAGGCTGGATGAAGACATTAGAAGTGTGTTATATTAACTATATGTGCGTCATTAAAGCCATGATAAACGAGCATATAAGAAATACATCTTTATATTTTATAAGGACTTAAAGATTTAAAGATCGGAAATGTATTAGGATAAATTATGGAAATTACCTAATTCTTGATGAAAAGAAAAGGATTCATATTTGTTCACTGGACGGTGTTGAGTTATTTTGCTTCATATGACCGCTTATTATTACCTTTGATAGAAGAAAGAGTGAGAAAGTGTTGTAATAACATATTTACAGTTTAATTTGATTGTCTTCTCATTCTTATATTGCAATTTTTAAACTGTTTTTTAAGAACTTTATTATCTTTCAAACAACCTTTATTTTGAGTGAGGATATCTTCCACCATGTTTTTTTTAATATATATATATTCTTTATACTCTCCTTCACATTTCCCTGTAATAAAGTGCCTGCTGGGTGTAGCTAAGAGGAGATGCAGAGGGCAGTCTGTAAATGATAACTCAGTCAGCTGAACTCTTGCTTATTGGCTCACAAGAGATATTGAAAGAAAACACCCCCACCCCATTCACAGCGACCAAACCAAGCCATATGACCTGACCCCCACTGGCCAAGACAGTAAACTCACTACCACAGCAAGACTATTGTCATGACTGGATCAGGGTTGAATTTTAGAGAAAATATGTATGTAAAAGTTTTCAGAAATATCTTTTGTGTGTTTAGCTTATTAGGGGATTTAACCCTTTCATGCATAAATTGCAATCTTTTGTGTCAGGATTATTTTTTTCTTACGGCATAAAAAAAGGTAGGAAAAATAATTTTGTAAAAAAAAATTTTTTAGGTGATCAATTGTAGTTTTCTCCAAATACAAAGTTCCTTTTTGAAAAATACATCAGTAATATTGTTCTTTAGGGGTTATCTGATGTCACAATATTTTTTTACCTGCAAGAGTTGTCTACAGTAGAAGGAGGGACAGGGTCGCTTTTTTGTCTGTCGGCCATATTGGATTTAACAAAAATAATTTCTTGCATTAGCAGTTGATGGCCAGTAGTTGATAATGTATTTTATGATGCGTTACTGTCCGCTTCAGTGGTCTGTGTGCAATTATCACAAAAAAAATCTACAAGAAGCACAAGAAAATGGCTTTTAGATAGCTGTCCACTGTAGTGGCCACGATGCATGAAAGCGTAAAAAAGCCTTAGTTGACAGTAAATGAAGAAACTTACAACAGTAAAAAGGAATCATAAACTGTATAAAATAAAGAGATTGTAACTAGATCTTATTTTATCTTCACTTTCTGTTTCTTCATCTTTAATAAGGCAAACTGGTGAAAAGTTCCTGCGTTGTGAAATCCACAGACTTGGGATTTCACTTTCTTTTACAGATTGCATAAACTGGAGTGATCCACCAAATAAAGGAGGGCATACACACATGTTGTTAAATTATATCTAGGCTTGGGTGACTTGAATTAAACTTAAAATAAACTTTAAACCACTAAGAGATGGAATGTCAGCACAGAAAGACATAACCACAACATTTGATTGTTGCTGCTTTGACATTGTTATGCTTACAGGATTTGTCTGAATACCTCAGTGTATGTCAAAGTTTCTCTTACATGAATGATCTTATTCAGAAAGATCTTAAAAAAGAATTGAGAGGATACAAAGTCAACAGTTGAAATAACAAAAAAAGCAATAACTGGAGAAGAAGAAAGTAGCAGAATGCGAAAAAGTAAAAAATATAAAATCTCTTTTTTATTTGGTGTCTAATGTGACACTTAATCTCATTCTGCTTTTGATTGGTTGATTAGGATCTGGAATTAGGATTTCAAACTGTAGTCCTGGATGGCCGGATGTGTCAATGCTTCAACGTGCTTGAATCAAACCAGTAGGTCGTTAGCAGGCCTTTGTCGAACTTAATCGCAGGCTGAGGAGGTAATTATCCGACTGATAAATTGCCTCATTATAAAACATTCCCCCTTTTACCAGTAGTTTTGCACATTTAATTATTTGCAGACAAACATTAGTATGATGCATAGTAAAATAAATTCTTAGTTGTGTTTATTACTAACTGGTTTTACTTATAATCAGTTATTTAAGTCTTAACTTTTCTGCTTATCATTATGAAATCTTAACCCTGACAAACATAGAAGAATCTCTTTGCTTCTTTTGTGTGGTAAAACTGTTGAATGGACAGGGGGAAAAAAAATTGTTTTGATATATAATGAGAGTAATTGGTTTATAAATATGTAAAAAATTACTTTCTCTGAATCATAAGCAAAGTTATATTTGAACTGCCTGAAAAACATCTGGTTTCACGTGTACTCATTTTGGTACATTCTTGTCCAACACCCCCATCTTGTGCTGTAAACTTTTACCACAAGTTTTTACTGCCTGCTAAAAAACTGAGAAGTACATAAAATAAATCCTGTCTTCATTTTCATTCACAAAGTAAACTGCAGCCAAAGATTGTGTCACTGCTCCCTCTAATTTGCTCTTGAGGAATTGCTTTCCTTGGGTGGTTAAAAGTTTCTCATGATCATGAAACTATTTCAAGATATTTAGAAAGACCATTTTTCCCATCTGCACTGAAAAGATATGGAAAGAGAAGGTTTTGAATCAATATACATATACATATATTTTGTGGTAATAAACATAAAATCATGGCTTAAATATGTTCTTAATTAAAATGATAAAATAGGTACATGTATAGTTTAATGCTTATGATAATTTGACAGTTTTGCTAGAAAACATGCCCATTTTATATGCCAAAAGCATCTGTGAGTATTTTTCTATTTCTATTTCTATTCTATTTAATTTATGAATTCAAGATCTAAATATAAATTTATAGATCTAACTAATATAGAATTTTCAAAACTTATTATTGTTATTATATCCAAGTCAGTCTTATTTGCAGCAACCGACTGATAGTTTCAGATCAATTTAATTTGAAATGTACTCAAACCTGGTTTCCTTTAAATGTACAGCACTTTATAAAACTCTGTTATATATTTCATTCTGAAAACCTCTGCCAAACATCTATTTTTGACATTCTTTTGATGCATGCAACACCTCCAGGATCTCACGCAACAAAGCTGCTGTACAGCCTGAAGGAAACCTCAAACCCTGTGAGGAAAATACATTTTTGATCCCCTGCAGATTCTGTATGTTCGCTCACTTAGAAACAAAACTTTAGAATTTTTATAATATTTTTGATTTTGACAAAAAAAAATTCATAAAAATACAAAAATATATACAAGTCAGAACTTTGGTTGATTTTATGAATCAATAAATCAATTACAGTTCATTCTGACCTGAAAAGTAAAACTGAAAGATTTCCTTTTGTAAACCTTTCCAGTTTGAGCTGGTGGTGCTACAATAAAATTACACCAGGGGACCAACAACTTCGTCCAAGTCTCTATTTTATATGAAGAACTACAGGTTCTAGATAAAAAGAAGAAAGAAATCAGTGGGTTAAAACATATTTTAGAACATTCAGTTTTTGGTCTTTGGAATTGACAATTGTTAGGTTGTAGAAAATATTTTTAAAAAGTCAACCTATTCTCTTAATTTTCTTCAAATTTAGCCAGATGTTTAAAAACAGACTAATAACTTTAAATAAATAAAAACGTAATAGTAAAAATATATATTTTTATTTATGTAGCAGAAATGTGGCTTGGTTGATAAATAATTTAGACAAGAACTTCTAATTACCACTAGAGGGAGCTGTAACTTTGTTAACGGCAAGTAGAGTAAAGGTAAGAAGTAGGTCATCGTGTTCATGTTTTCAGTAAAACAATATTTGTCTTTTTTATAGGTTTGTAAGCGCGTAAAAATAGTATAAACATAAAATCTACTCTTCTGTGTAATTATTCAGAGGTTACACTGAGGTTAGAGCCTCGACTTTCAAATTCAGTTGTTTTCAGTCACATCATTCTCTAAAGCAGATTATGCTGCTAATATCTTAACATATATTAGAAATCTCACATGAAGTGATAATTTATAAGACCATGTGCACAAAATGTAAATTTTTTTAAAATAAAACTTTAAGCATTCGCTGCAAGAAATAAAGTTCTCACCACTTTTTTGTCACCTCTTTTACACCTGCAAGGTCACAAAAGAGGGCATTTTTTCCCCTTTTTTTCTGCTATTTTTTGGCATAAGGAGCTAACTTGTGACCTTCACCACGTTAGAAGCTGCTGACGCTGGCCGTTACTCCTTCAATGGAAAAATAAAAAGCATTCACAGGAAACTCCCTTTGCTTGATTTCCAACCACCCAACCTCAAGATTCATCTGAACACATCCTGTTGTATCAGCCCTTGGTTGTCATTCAAAGCCCAGAAGTCAGATCAGCGTCACTGGAATCTACTAAAGAGGCGACTCATTCATTTTTTTAAACGCTAAATACGCCACACAAACTGTTTCACATCATTTTTTTTTTATTTCATAACATAGATACAAATTAAACGTTAAAATAAAGAGTTTATGAAACTCACAGCATGTTGTCTGTAGAAATAAGACAATCCCTACAAACGTTTATAATAAACTCTAGTATAGAGTTTAGAATATATCAGCTAAAAGTCCCGTTAAAAAATAAAACAACAACAAAAAAAAAAAAACATCCAAAATGACTCACATCTTACAAACCCACATCAGATATGTACACATGCTTGAACAGACAAACAATCTGTTTTGGGGGTTGATGGAGGGTGAGGACTTGGTGCAGATCATTTCAGATGGGAAGTGATGTTTGGAATGCATTAAAAATGTAAAAAAAAAAAAAAAAAGAGAGAAAAGGATAAATATTTCACTTCTTCTAAAAGAAACTGCATTTATGAAGGGAAGACATACACATCGCTTTCAGTTTCCAATTCCTCTGCTTTGGTGTGTTGATTTTATCTGTCCAGGAGCCAAAGAATGAGTCTCTGTTTTCTTGCTCATGCACTGCTGCTGTTGATCCCCACTCATCCCAGAAACAGTTCAATGTTTTCTTCTTTCCTCTGTCTTTAAACCCTCTGCCTCCTCTTCTGTCTTCTACCTCTTTTCCAAATACCTATCCCCCCTTTCCTTTTTCTTTCTTTCTTTCTTTCTTTTTTTTTGCCCCTCTTGTCCTCTTGCCCGGAGTGAAGTGGAGACATGTGTTTCCCTGCACCTGCATGGAGAGAAAGGAAGAAAAGTGAAGTCAGATCTCTGCCTCCCTCCCTTCCTCCCTCCCTGCAGAGGGGAGCAGACAGACTGGCGCCTAGCATGGAACTTTCATTAACCCCAGGCAGATAGCAATGAATCCGCTCCACGTTCACTGGCCTGTTTAATTGGCTGCACATTGAATGTACTTTTAGCACAGAGTTTGATCTGGATTTATTTCCTTTCGCATTAAAAACACAACTTGTGCCCCGCTATGACTGATTTATTTAAAGCAAGTTTCTTTATGGAGATGTATGATGCGTACCAGTATTGTTCCATCCGCATCCTAATGGCACAACCGTTCTTCTTCTTTGGAGAAATTGCGAGTAATGTCCGCAGCCTGAGTGAGAAGCAGAAAGAAAAAGAGTTTTAGCAGCTGGCAGCATGTGACAAATTGGTACAAGAATAGCTTAGATGTCAGAGATGAGGTGCAATCACAAAAGATCACTATCAGCCTCTGGACCACAGACAGTTTAAAATAGAACAGAAGCAGAAAAAAGCTCCATCCTGCGCGAAACAGAAGCTTAACATCCACACTGAGACTCCATGTGCGTTTTGTTGGGGATGTTGAAAACGAGCCCACCCTGCAGCCCACCATCCCCTCCATCTAACCCTCACCTTTATGGATAAAACCATCTCCGGCGCAGACGCGTCCTCCGCCTCCAGCGCGATCTGTAGGTCGAAGATGTAGTCGATGACGTGCTGGAGGATCTCCACCTGGCTCACCGACTTGTTCTGCGGGATGCACACCAGCTCCTTCAGCTTGGAGTAGCAGTCGTTCATGTCGCACAGCGCGCTCACGGACTCATCCACGCACGGGTGTTTATTCCGGCCGATGGCCAGGCTCTGCTCCGAGATGCAGCACACGGCCTTGTAGCAGCTCCTCACCGAGCGGACGGGACTGATGGCCTTCATGCTGGGACGATAAAGCGATGGGGAGACGCCGCGGCTGGTTGTCCTCGCTGTGAGTTTCGGGTACTTTCCTTCGGGTTCGCGTTTGGATCAGCTACAGCGATGTGACAGCGGCGTACAGTTACGTTTTTATACGTCGCGGACGCCTACGGACCGCCCACGTTTCGCATCGCGTTGTGATTGGCGAGCGCGGAAAAGAGGTGCGCGCTGATTGGTTGAACGTACCTAGTGGATGGACTATCAGGAATGAGGAAATTTGGATGAGATGCCTGAAGGGGTTTGTCACTCCGTGTGTTAGCGATCTTCTTCAGGTGCTTTCTTTATTTGATATGGATAAAATTACAAAGTAAATAACACGATCCCCTGCTTCTGACTAGTTTCAACAAATGTAGTGCTGCCTGAAGGTTTACTGCATAGATAGATAGATAGATAGATAGATAGATAGATAGATAGATAGATAGATAGATAGATAGATAGATAGATAGATAGATAGATAGATAGATAGATAGATAGATAGATAGATAGATAGATAGAGTGTACATCACATTGAAAAGGGTTTCAAAAGATTTTCGGACTAAACGACCCCAAACTGATGTAATATGGGGAAAGGGTCAGTGAAACCAGCTTGTTTCAACACAAGTTTTGTAATTTGGAAGAAGCGATCAGTTTCTGTCAGTTTCCCGTTATGATCTTGCATCATAAACATCTTCTGCCTCGTTGTTGCTTATCAAGAATTCATTTCCATATATTATCAGGACTTTTGAGATGATAAAGCCTGCCACCCTGTGAGTGAAATTGTCATAAATGTTGCTTTGGAGCAGATTTATATGTTGCCCCCTTTCAGTTTACACCGAAGCACGTCCCGTTCTGCTCCTATTTGGGTCTTATTTTCCCCTTTTCTCACAATCCTGTTTTGTGGAGGAATGCAGGCCTGAGCCAGCTGTGTGTCCTATCCCGGCCCAGCTGTGTTGATCTAACGCGCCAGTCCCAGACATGCTGGCGCCAGCCTCCCGACGTCATCCATTCACCCCGACGCACACTCCCCTCTCTGGCAGACGGCCCGCCCTCCCACAAGAACCCGTCGGAGCGGAGAGGCGAAGAGGCGCTCGGAGATCTGATTGGCTGAGAGGAGCTGCCAGTCATGGATGGAACCGCCTCTCCACAGTCTTCTTGTTTGGATCTGAAGTTGTATTCAGCTAAATTACGTAGTAAAACTTTAAGATAATAAGGTTTAAGATGTAAGTAAACACAATAATTAAGAAGAGTGGTATCCTTTAATAAGTGTAACCCACTGCTTGTTGTTGTTATTAATCTTATTATCACTATTTTTGGTGCCTGGCACAGCAATGACGCACAATCACACGTTCTTCAAGATTGTTTCTAGTTATAACAATCATGATAAATATTAAAATAACATGTTAGGAGATTGGGGGAGGGGCATGGGGGATTAAGAAGATCATTAACGTCTTATCTTCATGCTGGGATGTGTGCGTAAAAACCCACGGTTGGAGATATCCCTCCAGTTACGCAGAGGTTGAGCAGATGTTAAAGCTAAAACTGCCTTCCTCCTGATCACCCCCACCCTCCCTCCACCTCTCCTGCTCCTCCTCCTCACAACCACTGACCCTATGTGACAAGTCACTCAACGACCTCACTTCAGAGCAAACCATAATATTGAACCGTGAGACAAGACTTCGATCCGGGCGCTGTTTTAAAGAGGCATCATGTGAGCGGCGCCGGTTGTGCAAACAAAACTTTGACCTTAAATAGCTTTCTTAAATATGTCAAGAGAGAAAGGGGGAGGAGAAATATCGCTTCACATTTCCCAGATCTGATGGGAAAATAACCGCTGGATCTGACTTCAGGGAATGAAGCTACCAAGGAAACGAACTGGTCTGAGGTCAATTCATCAAATTGCGGTTATTTTATTTAGAAAGACCAAACTTTTTTTGTTTTGTTTTGTTCCCCCCTTCTTTTTTTTTTTTTTTTTTTTTTTTTTTTGCATATACCCCTGCCTGCCCATTGCATGAGTCTGGGTACATCTGTGGGAAGCACACACACTCACACACGCAGCAGTGTGTCTGGGCAAAGATCAGGTGCTCGCTGGAAAGGCAGCGGACACAATCGGGTCTCTCTTTCAATGGATGGGAGAATTCCGAGGCCGGCGTCAGTGAGTCTGCCTCTCCCTCTCCCTCCCCTCGCCTCTCTCTGCTCCTCTGTGCAGCTGGACGCAGACAATCAAGCCATCAACAATCGTCACGCATAATTAGCAGCACCCCCCTTCCCCTCCCTTTTATCTCACTCTTTATCTGCCTCTCAATTAAATTTTAGACCATTGTATTTTATTTATAACCACTTACTTCAAAGAGAAAAGGAAAATGGTGATATTCCTTGAACAAGAGAGAAACTCATGAACTTAGGTGTTTCCACAGCTGCTGAGCTGCTCATATTCTCACCGTTCATCTTTATGACCCAAACAGCGTGTTTCAAGATAAACAGACTGTCTCCTTTTACTCAACAGGAAAGAGTGTAGAGTAATGGGGGTCATCTTGTGAGATGAGATAAAAAGGAGTGTCCAATGGAGAGACTGCATTGTACTTCCTGTGTTGGATAATTAGGAGGCAAGAAACATACCAAAACTTAAATTCTTTGAGTGTGTGGTGTGTTTTTGTGTGTGTCATGCAGGATTCCTTGTCATCCTCTGCTCAGGGTTTTCTGTCTGTGCTTCATCAAAGACTCTTCAGTCTTCTTCTCCGGCTTTGAAGGGCCTACACATCCCCAGCTTTTGTCCCTTGTGACCCAGGCGGTGACACGACATTTTCTGCACATTGTTGTCTTGTATCGGCCGCTTGTTAAGAGCCTTGGAGTCTCTTGTTCAAGCTTATGCATGATGATGATTTTGCAGGAATTTTAGAAGAGAGAGAAAGAAAGAAAGACAGAGAGGGGGAGAAATAAAGCACCTAATCTCTGAGGAAATTAACTGACGTGTATCGCGTTATTTCATTCAGTCCAAGAGCAACCCACTCTGTGACCTCTGTGGATGAGAGGAGCTGTGGGGGGAAAATTTATACACAAGGATCCCCTTTTCCATCTAATCATGGAGACGAAACAACTTTTCTGGAAAGTGATGACACTAAACATCTGATTGTATGCAATGTCTTGCAAAATGACTTACATCCATGTAAAAACCACAGCGCTCAGTGTTTTCATGTGGTAGACTAAAGTACAATAGTGCATTTGAAAAGATTTCCTACATTTATTTGGGAATGTGTGGCATGTATTTCTGTCTAGTCCCCTTAACTCTGCAAATATTTAATCTCAGTAAATTCAGCTGTTCTCTGAAGGCCTGAGAGGATCTTTAGAGAATGTTAATGAACAAACAGCATCAATAAGACAAAGGAACACAGCAGACCGGTCAGGGGGGAGGTTGTGAAGTTTAAAGCAAGATTAGGTTCTAAAACAATATCCCAAGTGCTGTTTAGTATGTCATTTGTGAAAAGATCCATGTGAACTCTGGAGGAGCAGCAGAAATTGGCAGCTCAGGTGGGAGAATTTGTTAACAAGGCAACTAATTGGGATTTTATGGAACAAAAAATAAATCTTAGTAAGAAGAAAGATAGTCTATCCTTCCAGAGTTAACAGAAAGCTGAACCGAGCTAAAAACAGGACAATCCTAGAAGAAGACCTGCAAAAAACTTGAGACTAGGGGCTGATGTTCACTTTCCATCCGGAAAATTACCCTAAACATACAGCGGGATGTATGCTTGCAATGAAACGCTTTAGAACAAAGCAGATTCATGTCCAGACTGATTATCCGTAGTCTTGAAAAGTCTTGAAGATTGATTTTAACATATTCCCACCATCAAATCTGGCTGAGCTTGAGTTGTTTTGCAAAGTAAAATGGTCAAAAAAAGTTTTAGAGCCAAATACTGCAGCTTTAATTGTAGTGAAAAAAGACTCTTTTACAAGTATTGACTGAGAATGCCTGAATGCAAATATAATAATGGACTGCTTTGTTTGGGTCCATCAAATGAAGACCCACTGAATACATTAAAATTGCTCCAGCTGTAACATGATAAAATGTTAAAAGAATAAAATACAAATGATACTTATCTAAGGAATTGCATGTTTTTAGATAAATAAGGCAGCAGTTACGGCACAGAAACATTAAATTTCGACACCTGACAGATTAAGCCCCTAATCTCAAAAAGTTTCTGATTTTGAGGCCTGGCTTTGTGGGAACTGAGCTTTTGAGATCCTCATGTTGTCAGATGGCCCATCTACGTCCTTGAAGTGAAGATTTTATCCGCCTCCCTCTGTCTCTCTCTCTGTGAGCAGGTGGAAAACGACCCACAGAAAGTCATAAAGCCCACAGGTGCCACATAGGGGCAAAACAAGCTGAATTTACTGTTCAGGAGACAGAGGACGCCAGGTGCTGGTCACACCATTGTTTTGTCGTTTTCGTCAACATACTGGAACAGTTGGTCTGTGCTGTGGCCATCCGGAAAGGACAAACATCTGGGGTTGTGCAAGGAAGGCCAGACATGGTTACTGTGGTAGCTGGCGCTTTGCTGAGTGTAGGAGAGCGTGATCTGATCAGTCACAGCGCCTTCCATCATTCCACTGGTGCAACTTGGAGAAAACTCTGAATTTCATTTGGTCATTTTGGACAAGAACTTTTTATTGGTTCATGGAAAGATACCTAGATTCTTCAGCTCCAGCATGCCGCACTTCCAAAAGCTGAATTACCACACCAACAATTAGACAATCATCAGAAAATGGGTTGAAACCGTCCTCTAAAGCAGCTTCCCTGCTCTTAGAACTGGGCCTCCAGACAGGACAAAGTGGCCAACTGTTTTCTCCACAGCTCGTTTTTTGGTCTCATTTGTTGTGGAGCTGCATTCTCAACTTCAACCAAAATCACGATGGATGAAACATTTTGCAGATTACAACCAGATGATGGCCATGTAATTATTTTTTTTGTAACAGACGCTCCTTCTGCAGATTTGCAAGGCTCTTGCATTGCGGTGAAAACACTTTAAACTCCTCTTAGCTAGATTTTTGACCTTACTTTTAAGGATAAGCTTGCACACTGGAATCCCACACACTGCGGCTTGTTAATAATGAGTCTTTGAATTTGCCATCCAGATCTGATCCTGGACGTTCCAATGGCTTTTAAAAGACAGCTGGATCTGCTTGCTTCAAGACATCCAAGTTGGAGAAGATACATGTATGGGTAACTAAAATGGAAACAAACTAATCCCACTATTTTTCAGCTTGTCCAGCGACATATCATGTTGCAGTCAAAGACATTTGGTGAAAAAGTTAGAGAGGACAGAGCTGCCATTTTAGAAGACAAAGCCAAATATACAGTACATCTGTGTTTTCTCATGCACAAGTTCATGCTTGTGCCTCAGTAAGTGGATGTAAATTTCAGTAAGAGGAAATGACCTCAAAGAGACCAGAGCAAAGAAAACTGAGGTGGAAAATGTCTGATGGGCGCGCTGTGTGTCTGGCATCAGAGGAGAGAAAGTAACTCAAGGACAGTGACAGAATAAGAGACGGGTTGAAGGGAAGAAAGCTGCGGAAGGGGTCCGTCACGGTGGTGGCTGCTGCGAGGGGATCAGCTGGTTGGACTTCACACACACACACGCCCACACAGGGGCTGCCAAGTCCCTGGTGAGTATGTGTGCACCTGTGTGTGTCTGTGTCACGGCTTTCTAGGTCAAGTAGATCCCAGAAACCGAGTGACTTTCTCCGTCTGTCACTGACGTTGTATTCTTCTTTTCTTGCCCCCAACCCCCAACACACACACGCTCAGACACACATGTTTGCGCTGCTATCTTTGCGGGGACTGTCTATTGACTTCCATTCATTTCTACAGCCTATACCTTACCCTTACCTTTACCCTAACCTTATCCATTACATTCCTAACTCTAACCAAAACTCAATTCACACCGTAGTCCTAAATCTGAAGTATATGTCAGGAAAATGGTCCCCACAAGGTATTAGAAACAAACGCACGTCCCCCCACCCCCCCCCCACCCCTGCTCACCCCTACACACTCTCTCCCATCTCTCTTGTCTGTTCCTTATGCTGCCAATGAATTAAAATGGTGTAGACTGAGACATGATACACAGCTGATATCCCCCCACCTCTCTCCACACACCCCCCACACACACACTTACTCTTTGTTAATCTGGGTCAGCGGTGTCCGTCTTGGTCACCCCTCCAGATGAAGAGGGCAGAGTGACAGCAAAGAGGTGACCTGAATAAAAGCCCGTCTACTCATGACGAAGCTCTGAGACGAGTCACACACTGAAACACACTCCGTGCTTCCTGCTGGACTCTCATCATTCTCATATATATACTTCAAAGTCTGTATTTTTCTCCACTGGGAGATATTTATTTGCTCTGAGGATGTTTTCTATAATGAATTAATCATTTTTATTGCTCTCTGCTTCAGTTCTGCATTCTAATGTTTGGAATGTTTTTTTACGTCATAAAAACATAACCTTGTCTAGCTAATAATGGATAAATTCACTTTTATGGAAAATAATTTTCCTTCCTCCTCATAACGCTCCATGTGTGTTGATATACTGCATAAATCCCAATACAGTTTAAATTTGTTCTTGTGATGTGTCAAAATAAGAAAAATGATCTGCATGTCATCTCAGAATTTAACAGAACTTCCTTCCACTTTTTAGTCCAGAAGTGTCCAAGTCCATTCCTCCAGAGATTTTTAGAAGCATCTCTGCTCGAACACACCTGAATCAAATTAACTGCTAGTTACTTGGCCTCTGGTTGCAGGGTGGCAGCTCTCAAGGACTGGACTTGGGTAAGCCTGCTTTAATCCTCTAGCTTTGGTGTATCAGTTTCTTGTAAATGAAAGGAAAATTGCCTCAAAATCTCCATTATGATTCCAGAGAAAAATAGAAACACAAGCAAGAGTCGCCCCCAAAGAGCGGAAAACCAGCAGGAAGTTCTATCTGCTCGGCCACGCTTGGCCTGCATATTGTACTACGGACATTTCCTGCTAACATTCCCTGGTTACTCTGTAATTACTGAAAATATCCTTCCTCCACCGGAGCTAAAGCCACTCAAGAAGTCTAAAAAAGCTCCTTCCTCTGGTCTCTCAAAGAGGCCAAAAGAGAAAAATGGCCAATGGAAGCAAGTTCTCAGAGATCGGGTTTTATTTTAAACCCAGATATATGAAGGTTTTTTTTTTTTAGTTGTTTTTCTTGTTGAGAAGAGCTGAAAATCAATCATAAATCACTGGTATGCAGTAAACTACACATCATAATGATTGCTGTGATGGTTTATATTGAGTATTTGCTGTCTTTTATAATGTGATAATGAACTTATTAGTGCATCTGGTGTTAAGATATGTGTTACTGAGCACATATCTACATGTGACCCTAAATATACGTTTTTAAGGGCTATTAAGCCATTTTCTCTGATCTTCTTCTACTCCCCAGAAACAAGTACGATACCCTGACCTTTAGTGGCAAGGGTTGGTAACCCTAAACTGTGGGATTTTTTTCTACAATTTCAACATTTCAGTTACAAGCCACAAATACGTCTGCACCAAAAGTGTCCATAAAAATGGTTGTACACTTAAGTTACTTCACAGAATAAGTTTCTGAGCATTCACAATGTCTTCATTAACAAGTCAAATATTTAAGTTAAACTTACTAAAGTGTGTTTGTTTGAAGTCAACATATATTGATTAATTTTGGCTCCATTTATGTAATTCAACAATACACTGAGTTCACTTTTTTGAGTGTATTCACAGCAACACTTTTCTCTGCTTTATACAGCCAGGAAAAAGCTTTAGTCAGCTATTTCTTTTCACGATTTGCCGTTTCTGACCACATTATAACGATGTGCAGATTTAACTTGAATGCTTGGACCATATTTATTTTTCTCATAACTTGCATATAACACCACACCGACACAGCAGCTACTTTTAAACTTTTTTCAAAAACATAGAGCTATTTTCAGTTTCATCAACCACATGACACCTACAACCTTCTGGGTTTGGCTTGGGAACACCCACACATCTCTAAATTCAGGAAACATTTGGCAAGTGAAGATCACTTCCTTGCTTTTGTTTTGATCTTTCTGTTTTTCTCCCTCTTTAGAAGCTACACTTTGTACTTTCTGTGTTTACTCGTCTCTTTTTTGGATTGAGACTTTGACTGAACTATTCCTTCTGTTAACTTTATGTTCTCACTCTTTTTTTATCTATAGTTGTACACTTGCTACTGCTGCTATTATCGCTGTTAAATTATTTGCTTTCATTCTGTAGATTGTGGATTCATAAACTCCGTGTTCAAAGGTCCACTTCTGATTTCTGGATAAGATCAAAGGTCAGGAACATAGTAATGATCAAATTTCCTGTAACAAAAATGCTTAAAACTTAACAAGCAAAAACAATTTCCTTTTGTAGCTTCAGCTGATCGTCTGTGAGCCTTAGTTGCTCTAATGTTTAACAGTACAAACTTTATTATTTTATTTAAAAAATCTTTAACTTAAACTTAACCTGATTAGTTTTCATGTCTGTGAAAATGAATGCCCTTTCTCTCCACATAAGAATAAAGATAACATCAATTCTGATTTGTTTGTTTTGTAAACCTTTGTTGTTCATTTTTTAAATAGTTGAGGCTTTAGTTTGGACAGTTATTATTTGAACTCTGTGCAGCTGGATTTGATTATTGCTCTTTTTTTTTATTTTTTATTTTTGGACAGTTGTTTTTATGTGTAACCGTGGCAACAAGGTATTGTTTTTACAAATGTAAGCTAATAACCAGCATCTCAAATGCTCAAATAACACATAAATGATGACCATATCTTTGACTCCAACGCCAGACAGAGACTTAAAGAGGAGCGGCAAAAGCAAGCGAGGTGGATTAGCAGTGTTAGCCAACAATTGATGGTGTCATCCAGGATATGTTGCTGTGAAATGTTGTCTCTGCTGCCTGGATATTGAGATGTTAGCATGTTGTGACAGTCAGGAGACAGTCATACAGCAACAGCTTTCAGTGAAAGGTTTCGTCAGTTTCATTGCGTGACTGACTGCTAGCAGAAATCCTTTCTGCCCACAGCATCACCGCCTAATCGACTCTTTGACCATAAATGATAGGAGTTACGAAACCATTTAGCTTCCCTTTGGGATAAATAAAGTATTTTTCTAGTGAACTGAATTGAATCCATAAGTATTTTTGCTATAAAATAGTAGCATATTTCATACAGAAGCACATTAAACTTAATGTAAAATAAATATTTTGATCTAACTTAAGATTAAATGCTAATTGAGCTTGATTGTAAGCTGCACTTAGAATCAGATCTGCAGTGCAATTTGATTCAGAGAATACATTTGGGTTGTATTAGAATAAACTGGCTTGCTTAAATTTCGACCAGAATTCTTTGTATCTTGAGACGCCATTTGTCGCAATTTGTTGCTGAAATGAATTACCCCACATTTTCTAAGATTAAATGGAGAAAGGACGGATGCGCGGTGAAGGCATCCAGGCTGATGACCTCAACACAGAGCATTCAGATAAGGACAGACGCTTCAAACACAGCAGATAATCTTCTCTGTGAAGGACACAGAGCAGCTCCTCAGGTCAAAACAGGAGATAGGCTCGACAGGCCCGGTTTACGCGGCATGAGTGAACATCCACGTCTCTGGATTGTATTCACAGGAGCTGGAAGCTCTTCTCCTGAATGCCATCAGAGGATAAGAGCTTTAAAGGTTTCTGGCTGATGGAAACTCACCTTTATCTAATCAGTGCAAGGACTGTCAACAGTGGCATTTTGTAACTGAATGGGATTCAGCCTAACGTGACAGACAAGCGATGATAACGTTGGAGGTCATTCAATTTGTGTGTGTGTGTCCGCATGTGGGCGTGTGTGTGTGTGTGTGTGTACATTCACATCACAACAGCCCTCATAATGACTGTTTAACAAGTGGAGTAGAGCTCACCTGTGTCAACGTGTTGAGTGAGTTAATTATTGGCCTCCAGACGTCTGCAATTCCTCAGAGAGACAGAGAGATTACAGAAGACAAACCGAGGAGGAGATAAACAGAGAAGCTCGCTCTACTCAGTCTCAGGCTCATCAGCAGGAGCATCACTGCTATCACCAGGGGCGGACCGGGACAATAATCCAGGTCGGGAATTTCATACAGACTGAGTTCAATGTAACCAAGGCTGGGACAAACAGTTATCTGTCTAGACTAGCAGACTAGCATTAAAACAAATGTTTCATACCATTCATTCTAGAAAGAAGACATCAAAGAACTATCCTCATATGTAAGCCTACTGCAGTAAGTAAATAATCAGTTAAGCGCATTATGAATTAAAATGGCCTCAATTATTTCCACTGTGATTAATAATATTTATTAAAGGGGAATTTTGTTTAAAAAGACTTCATAATCCATTTTTATTCATGGTTTCAGTTGTAGGTGGTTTTTATTTCTGTTTTATTTATTGTCTGCTTGTATTGCTTTGGATATTTAAAATATCTTCCAGTTCCAGCGCTGAGTGTTCTGTAAAACATTTACGTTTATTAGGCTACGTTCACATTTCCGAATATATGTGTGTGATCTCCTGTGTGAACTGCAAATAACCTGAAAGTTTCCTGCATGCGCAGTAGAGGACACAGTATCAGCGTAGTGGTACTGTGTATTGTTTATCGCTCAGCGTTTACGGAAGTAAACATGGATGCTAAAGGTGGAGCATTTCTGTTAAAGTTGTTGTCCAACTGGATCCAGCACATTACCAACTTAATAGTTGCCGTTTTGTTCTTGCTTCAGCGCACCAGGACGCAGAATAGTGACGTTTGTCGAGTATCAGTGACGTTCAGGTTGGACGGATGCGACCTGGCCGCACAGACACAGGTCACATTTTAAAAGATCAGATAAGCAGCGTGGCTCGTGTTTTCAGACTGTTCTGAAAAGATCAGATACAGGTCAAGTCAAAAAAATCTGATTTGGGTCACTTAGGCTGCAGTCTGAACACAGCCTTAGTCTTTGGGAGGTCAAACTTGCATAATTATGCCATTACCATTATATTAGTTGAAGCTAGTATCAAAACGACAATATTATTGTTTATCGCAATAATTTTGGGACAATTTCTCATCCAGAAAATTTTCTTACTGTGACAGACAGAACTAAGAATTTAATTTAGATATATTGTCTCAAATGAATATATGTTATAATAAAACAACTGAGAACAGAAAATTGAATGCCCTGCTATCTGAAAGGATTACACATTATGGGTGATATTATATTTTCTACATCACACATGCCCTCAGAGCTACTAGTGTGATTTTTATATCATTATCATCCATACTCTGTTCAGTTTCTTTTCATGCCAGATGTGTGCCCCTCCTGTTGGGGAGGCAGATGATCCCCCAGCCCCTCCCCTACCAACAACAACACCCCAATGTTGGGCTAACCTCCTGGTGACTTAACCGCAGCATCTGGCAAATGTTAGGCTTCACCTGAACCCGCCGTTTACGCTGTAACCTGAGCAGGACGCTCACAGATGCGGCTCGACAAGCCGTGTGCGTTCCTGTGCGTGTGTATTTGTGTGTTTGTATGTGATCGTGCGTGTCTGCCTGCCTGCAAAGGTTCTGCTGTTTGCTTTTTCAAGAGCATCGAGAGACAATTAGGAACCAGAGAAGTTGGAGCATGCACCGCAGGGAAGCCCTTTTCACACGGCGCACAATACCCACCCGGCCCGGAGAACCTGGTGCCGGAGCGAGCGCACACTGTGGCAGTGTGCCGTGCACGTGGTTCCTACAGGCCTATGTGTCCTTTTGTTAACACTGACTGAGGAGATGAGGGAAAAAAACCAAAAAAACAGAGAAGACCTAAAAGACAATAATCCCACACTCTCTGCACAGCTGGCATATTTTCTGAGAAGCTATTTCCTGTAAAAATTCTGACACAGGAATAATGATGGCTTTGATTGGGCCCCAGTTAACGGGAGGCACTTCCTGTCCCTTTGTATTGGTTTCATTGTGAGACGATAGAGTAGGAGGGGGAGGAGTGGGCGAGGCAGGGTTTGAGGGAAACAGCTGCTGGAGATGACACAGTCAAGAACATCCCTGTGACCTCCCACCCCTGCACACACACACACACACACACATGCACACCCCACGCACGCATTCACACACTGCCACCGCTCACACAGCTAGATGAGTACATTTGAGCGTGCTATTTCAACTGCTGACCCAACTAAAACTCTAAGTAAAGACAAATAAGTCACTCAGATTGTGGCTGTAGACATTCAGTTATTAAGAAATATTTTCGATTTAGCAAAAAGACAAAAAAAGGTCAGATCAGTTCCTGTGAACCCTCTGAAACCAGCACTAAAGAGCAGAAGTTAATTTATATAAAAAGTTATTTAGCACTTAATATAATAACCATGGCAAAAAAAAAAAAAAAGAATGTCTATTCATCGTATCTCAGGATGACATTTTTAAAGTTTTGTGTTACTGGTGATAAGCTGAAGTGTTTCCTGTGATTGTTTGAACACCAGAGAACATCTTGCTCTGTCTCAGATGGCACTGCATCATCTGAGACTGTGATGCACTGCCATCACTGTCTCAGATGATGCAGTGATGGCAGTAAAGGTGAGAGGCTTTACTCCTTAAAGCTTACTTTAAGGAGAGTAAAAAACAAACTGAGCAGAAATCAGGATCTTCATGAAAGCCTAGATTTAACAGTGCTGATTTGTTTATTGTGTTATCAGGAAAGTGGTGCTTGTTTAGAACAGGGATTATTTTCATTTCTGGCTACACCAAGATCATGAATGTCCTCAAAGAACTGGTTGTGGTGGAGAGTATTAATAAAACTAACCAGGAAACGGTTACAATTGTACAGCTTCTTAAAATTGGATAATACTGAACATTTTCCACATTGACATCAATTTCACTATACAAAGAAAAGCTGATTTGAGCAGACTGATACAGTACTGGTTCCACTGGCAGATTATTTCACTTACAATATAGGAAAATATCTTAATAATCTGCCAGTGGAACTGGTATTTTCTCGACAATATTAAGGAATTATTTACCTAAAACAAGTTCCTACATCTTCCTGCAAAGTTACTTGTAAGTTAGTTTTGTCTTAATTGAACTGTAATAAGATTTTTGCACTAGAAACTAGACTAAAAATACTTGTTTTTTTAGTGTTTTATTCAGGGCTGTCATATTAAAATGGAGTAGACACATGCACTCCACACTTTTCTGAATTTTAATTGGCAAAAAAACTACATTCATCTTCACAATGATGCACAAATTGTCACATAAAATCCCAACAAAATAGACTGACTTAGAGGTTGTAACATGGTGAAAATTAGAAGAAGTTCAAGGAGTGTGAATATTTTTGCACCATGCTGTGTGAACAGTGGCATGAGGCGTCTAGTCTCTTTTTTTTTTCAACTCCCACTAAAATGTTATTTAAAGGTTAGGGTTTGCAACCAAGCCTGCGCAGTTTGCACAGCCTCACTTGTTATCTGTAAAGGAAAGGCTGTGGTTCACACATGAAATGCTGTAAAAGCAGCTTCATTTTGTGTCCAATCTCATTTTAGACAGCTTAAGAAAAATGTGGTAAGAGCAGTGTATGAAACATATTTTTAAAAAATCGGTGTCTCCCTCAAAACAGCTTCAAACGTCCATCATTTACCCCTTGAAGAAACTTTGATAATGAAAACTCCTCCATCATCTAATTTCCCTTGTGGAAACATCAATTAAATTAAAATTCAATTAATTTAATTGAATATTTGAAGCTCACTCACTTTCGCTCGTGCTGTCGTGCTCATACTCTCTCTCTCATACCGATGTTGTCTATCTGAGCGAGGTTTTCCATTAGCATTTTTTGCAGAGATCACAGGTTGTTCTGTTTCCTGCCATGCTGCGTGTTTCACCACAGAAGTTAACCAGCCTTCATGTGCTCTTTGCTCTGCAGTGAAGCTGATCACTGGAAAATCATCAGCACAGCAAACACATCACACACACAGCTGCATGAACACAAACAGTTACTGTTCAGCCTGCTGTTGAATTCATGCTTAATTTGTAAAGTTACGTTTCCTTCTGGATAAAAAAACGCCAGTAATCTGATGAAAAACAACACTAAACTGCTCTGCTCTTCTTCTTTTTTTCTTGTTTAGAAGGTGCTGCTTCTCTTTCGTTTCTCTTATCCTCGACTCCAGCAGTGCCAGTCTCTGAAGAGAACTGATGTGAACTCCAGATGTTGGAGTAGACTAGCTGGAGACAGAGAGGGCACAGGGTGCTCCCAAGCGTACTCCTTTTCCTTATGCCTAAATAATATATCACTTTTTTTACAGGTTCAGCTGCTGTATTGGGCTTCAGTTACGCTCCACGTCTTTAATCAGTTTGTAACTTTTAATTTATGTTACTTTAAAAAAGGCTGATGCATGTTTGAGAAGAAATCTCTTTGAAAGCTCATTGACATCCGAGATCTCCTGGCTATAATATTAAGTTTTGACATATTTTATGTCACATGATTACAATGACTGCATGTGTTTATGTATTGGTGCTTGTAAGTCCAATTTCTACAAATGTTTCAAACCTTAAACAGATGTTTGGAGGTATTGTCTGAAAGCTCTGGTTAAGAAAATCCTAAAATCTTTACATACAGTTAGAGGACATTTTCCTGACTCCAAATAAAACATAATAATCTAAGTGGCTGTTTTCACACTTATTCTGACCTAAGAATGGTAGTACACAGCTGGTGGTAAGATCTATCTCAGATAGTGAAAACAAACAAAGAAAAGACAAATCAAAGAACCAGTTTGGTTGTAAAAGTGACAGTTTTCTTCTTAAACAAAACACCTACCATCTGCTGTGATAAATGGGTCTTGATCCTGAATTGTATATGATTTGAGCACATATTTCTGGATATGAATTGAATGTGGTCTTATCAAATTAAATTGAATTTGTGTTGAGGTGACATTTGCTGTAAATCTGCCATCCATAAGCAAGCAGAATTGAGTTGAATTGAAAAAGATTACCTGATATAATAAAAATAAATGGGAGACTTTTGTTGCAATGCTCAACAACAAAGTAAAGACAATGACAAATATATAACTAAACAGGACCAGATTAATTACGTTTCAGTTTGAAACAGACAAAAGACATTTTGAAAGTTTAGCCACTTTGAACAGATTTTCCCTGATCTGTATATAAAAGAGAGAAGAAACAAAAAGAAAACCTGATACAACATCAAAAGACTTTTACTTTAGTATATATTCTAAAATTAAAATTAGATTGACAACGTTTCTATTTTATACAATGATAAATCAGTCAACTAATTTCACTTAATTAATTCAAATGGAGAAAATGCTGGTTTGAGCTCCTTTTAGCTGTTGAGACTTTTTTCTAGCAGAAAAACACAAACAGTCTGTTCGTCCCATGACTCAGACTTTTATTAGTTTAAAAACAACCACTGAAGTTGTTCTCTTCACCTGATCCGGATCTTTATTGATTGGGTCAGGCACCAGTAAGCCTGTAAAGATCCCATCTCTGAGTTTTCTCGCCCATCCATCACTCCGGCTGCAGCGTCACCTTCCTCACATCTCGTTTCACGCTCTTCCTCCTCCTCCTCAGCCTCCATCCCTCTCTGAATGAATCAGTGCTGCAACAGGGTCCAGCATGCTGAGTCCAGATTCACCAGCATGCATCGCTGCCCATGCATGAGTGTTCGCATTTCCTAAAGCACTGATAAGAGGTCTAGTGTACTTTACAGGTAATTTGAAGTCTCCTCACAAACTGACCAGGAAGTGTGGAAAATGAGAGTTGCTGTAGGTGTCACTGGCTAGATTACGAGAACAGATGTCATCTGCTGCATATCAGAAGTCTTTTTCACAGCTTGCTACAATAAAAACCGCTGAAACAGGCTGATTTGACTAATGTTAACAAATGGTAACAACACAGGAGACTGAAGACCTGAAGGTTGATAGAGTTTTAAAACACAATCTTTGGAAATTCAATTTGACTTCTGTCTAAGAATAGATTTCCTAAATTATCTGTGAGGGGCGTGAATAAACACAGTAACAAACTCACACATACAAATGTATAGCTCAAGGTCATGCTGGCCAGAAATGGCACACTAAATCCACTTTGCTGTAATTAGAGCACTAACTAGAACATCAGGTTGTGACACATTAGTCCGGTCACCTCTTTGTGATTAAGTCCTGTCGTTTCCTCTGCAGAGCATCATCAACAAGCAGCCTGTAGCTGTAGGGGCGTTGGTCAAAAGTTCAGGCTCTAGCATTGCCTTACGATTGAACTCAAAAATAAAATATTTCATTTTTGTGACAGAGGGAATAACAGTCAATAGCAAATACGGATCTGCTAGAGAAAATTGTTCAAACAGTGGTGTTCAATATCCAACCCCAGAGCCGTTTAAGCCTTGGAATAAATTCAAATTTGCCCTGTATGCACATATGGGTATTTTTTAAAATTGTTTAGGGTAATATGTTCCCTCACAAATAAAAATAAAATCATAAAATATAAAAAAAATTGATGTTTAGTTTATTAATGAGCAAGTACACATAAAAAATAATATATATATATATATATTTTTTGTGTTTCCACTTAAAAATAATAAAATTTTTGCGGCTTGTTTTTAACTAAATAAAATAAATAAACTCAATCCTATTAATTTATTTTTACAAAATTATAAAATAAAAAGGCAACACACGGTGCGGACATCTGGCTGTTGGCTGCAGTTTGTTCACCCAGGCCTGTGTCTGCAGATGAACAGATTTAATGGTTCTGTCTGATCAGCACTGATTGGGACACACTTGAGTCCATGTGTTATTTTTCAGTGAGGTGCTTGAAAGAGTGAACATAAATGTATTTTTACTAACTCTGCAATCCATCAGGCATCTGGTCGGCAGGAGATTGATTGATTTGATTGACTTTCAGTTCAGTTTTTGGCTAGACTTTGTGTTTGATACAGAGTTTGGTTGGTTTCGTATTAAATCATCATTTGAAAACTGATTTTGGTGTGTGGTCAGACTCTCTGATGATCTGAAATATCGAAGAGGGACAAATACATTTTCTTTGCACTACACTCAAACATCCTTTGAGTAATGCATCCCAAGAAAATGCATCAAGCTATAATGTGTAAATGTAAATGCTGTGCATGCTAAACCAGGGGTGGAGTGTTTTCTCTGCATTCTTTGCCCATCTGGATTGAGAGGTCAGGAGTTGCAGTTGTGTTGACAAAAACATCAATAAGAGCGTGTGCACGCGCATTGCTGCGTACCATGATCTTGATACCCTTGAGCTCCTCTTTCCTCTGTTGCAGTATTCTGTGGTTTGACCTTTGACCCAGCCATTTGGCCCTTCCAGTGCTCACGACTCCCTGGTCATCCAGCTGTGAAACAATCTCTGTGTGTGCCTGAGCACATCTGTGCTTTTGCTGCATCCTGAAGAAGCTTTGTGTTCTTCAAATGAAATTAAAAAGGTCAGTAAACACATTTGTTTACCGCCTAAAGAACCTATTATGCGGACTATTTAGCTGTTTCCACCTGATTTATTGGCCTGTTTGTCCCGGCTTTCAGTCTGCAAGGTGAAATCTGCTCCATAGTTTTCCCCTTAGATTCCTTGCTCCCTCTGCAGAGGACCAGAGGAACTGCATTCATGTAGACAGTTTAATTTAACTACATTTACTTGATACAAAGCCAAAATCTATGATTTTTTAAAGTCTATGTAAGAGTTTCAATCTTTTGTGAGAAGCTCCACAGTCCACAAATCTAGTAAATGTTTTACTTTGTGTTACTTACTGACCATTTCAAAGGATTTTATATAAATATACAAACATTGTCTTTTGAAATATTGCATATATTTCATATGGTTATTTATCATGTGGAGTTTTATTTTATTTATTTCAGTTATATATTGAATATATCATCAATAAATATTTATAAAAGCTTCAATAATTTCAGTGAATTTATTTGTTAAACACATTGTATAACTCAATTGCACACAGGCTGATGTTTTTAAACCTTAATTTCTGGTAATTATGATGATTTTCCATTTACAGTCAATGAAAACATGAGATTTAAGATCAAAATATAACACCAGAGCAATTAAAAAAGCCTCTTATATACAAATATGGGCTTAATGAAAAGTATGTTTTATACCTGTTATTTTCAACAGGTAATTTTAATCAGACTAATGAGCTCAACTTGAACAGATATTATAAGTTATTGATCACTGTTTGATTCATCCACAACACATGACGGAACCACACTGCAATGAACAATTACGTCTGCAGAGAGGATCATCAGGGTTGACCTTCCTTCTACCCACAACTTGTACATGTCTAGGGTCAGGAAAAGGGCAGCTAGCATGTCTGCAGACCCCACACATCCTGGACACAAACAGCTTAAACTTCAGGTCAGTGTTATAGAGAGACATTTTCCTCCCTCTCTCTGATGAACAGTCAGTGTCCAGACTCTTACCATTCATATTTGCACTAATTCCATCTTATATAATTTCATATATAGGAAAGAAAAAAAACGTTTAATGTTATCTTTTTATATATATTTGTTCAGAGGAATGCTGAATTAATGTTAAATTCCTTATTTGTGTGCACAAACTTGGCAAATCGAGATAATTTTGATAATTATATACGCATATATCTGATAAATTTAGCTTAAATCAGATGTTGTGAAGGAAAACTGCCTGATCCACAATTTCAGAGCAATTCTCCATGAAATAAGAGAGTTTCCAGATCAGTTCTTAAAAGTATTTTACTAGTGATGCACCGATCCACTTTGTTCTTCCGATACCAACACAGATATCTAAAATTCAGTATCAGCCGATACAGAAAAACAGTGACAGATTGACTTAAAATGTTTCTTTTCTTTTAAACACAGATATAAATTTTTACTGAAATACAAATTTAATTGATATTGCTGCACCAGTACAGCTCAGTTAAACACCAATAGCTTCAGAAGCTTAATCAAACATGTAAAAACAACACACGTTTGATTTGTTCAGTCGGTGTAGTAAGGAATATAACAACCTATGTTACAACAACAAAAGGTTGAGTACGTTGGTCAAACATGTAAAAATCGCAACAAACCTTTCAAATGGTTCAGAAAGAGTAAATTCTGAATATAATATAGAATAAATAATAAATATTGATGTCGCTCAGATATCCCCTTATGGATCGGGCACATTGACCGATACCCAATAATTTATATTTGCAATATCTGGATCGATACAGATATAAATATCAGATCAGTGAGTCTCTAGTGTTTCCATCGTTCAGCTCGGTGTGTAAAAATCACAGCCACAGCCTTAAAACCCTCCAGTTTCTCCCACTGCTCTTCGTTCTTTCTAAACTTGGTGGGTCCCCACTACAGCACACAGGGCCCCATTTTTTGATCTCCTCCCATCCCTCCTTTTTTTCTCTCCTTCCTCTATCTCTTTCTCTTTCTCTGTCTCCCCCCTGCTAGGATCCCCACAGCTGCGTGGACCAGGTGCGTTCCGCCCCGACACACACGCACACACACGAGCGCGCACGCCCACAGGCGCACACACACACACACGCACGCACAACCCCCCCCCACACACACACCCTTACACCCGCCAACGGACGCAGCAGGAAATGCCTAATACCAGTTTTAGAATGATGCCACTATGCCAGCTTGACAGGGAGGCTGCAGGATCTGTCACGAGAGAAGGCGACAAAGACCAAGTGAGAAAGTGAGACAGATGGAGGGTAGTGTCTCGCCAAATTCTGGGAAACTCAAGGAATACGAAGAAATATTTGTGTTAATTAAACTTTTGCTTTTACTTTCCATCCTAAAAGGTGTCCACATGTGGACAGTTTCACTTCCGTCCAGGGTCCGAGCACAGTCAGCTGCACGTCTCTCCCCGGGATCATCGCGCAAAAAGGAACTTCTGTGAGAGCGAGTGTCTGTCTGAAGCGGGGCACGCATGTGTGACTTTATGTGTGGGTGGATGTACATGTGTTTTATAAAAAAAAAAAGTACCAGTTATTTTGGTCTGTGGCTCACCACAGCTCACACTCTCCTGTGTCTTGTACTGATCTCACAAGGCCCTGAGAGAACAAGGGGGAAAAGTGTGTGTCAGAAAGAAAATGTCAATGAATAAGGCCAAGACAGATCAGAATGTGCAGAAGAGATGAAGAGCAGGTGAAGTAGAAGGGAATTTCTCATTAGGACTTATCTGAAATATGAAATCATTTTTAAAAATCTGTAATAAATCTAAATTTGGCCGCTTTTCTACGCGCTCTTCTTCATTTGTTGTCCTTCTTGACATTTCCTTGTGTTTTTTTAATTTTTATGTTTGAATAACTTTGGCTGTGTTGGTGCAAATAGCACAAAATTTGGCTAGGTTGCTTATTTTTGGGTTAACCCCAACAACTAAAAATGGTTTTCCAAGCCTTTCAGAAAAATCTGTGCCCCTTCAGAGCCATTATTATTGTGAATTTAACTTACATAAAACATTTTTCCCATGTTTTTATGAATGTATTGTTGCAATATGACTAAAAGTAGAAGCTTTTAATTCTCATTCTTTCTTGTTGAAATAATATATTTTAACTACTAAAATAGGCTGCTATAAGTATTTTTAGACGCGACTAAAGTGGTTGTGGTTCTAACTCTCACAGGGGGCCAATATGCTAAAATATTTTCGTTTTGCCTTCGACTGCACTGAGAAAGTGTTCATTAATCCGTCTGCAGGACAGACAGGTTCATGTATCAACCCTTTCTGTTCAGCATTGATGGAAACTCCTCTTATAAATGTTTAACAAATAAGAATTAACCAGTTACTTCTTATTTGTAACTGGTTAATTCAGTTACTGATGAAGTTATGAAAACTTTCAAAACCATTATCAGGCAGTTATATTAGTTATGGAGAAGTAATATAAGTAATCAAAGTACTTAAATAGTGACAGAGTACTGTATTCTCTGATGTTGCTATCCACTGTTTATTAAACATTAATGAATGTGCTATTACCTTATGAACACGATGCACAAATGTTAATATATTAACTTATCTGACTGAAATAACATTGAAAATTGTTTTAAGATTTTAGAAGAACAAAATCTGATTAATGTTATTACTCTGAAGTAACAAAAATACAACAAAAATGTCAAAAGTTTGAAATATGAAAGTACAATTAACAACCAAATTTATCCAGCAAAGTTTTTAGGCATCACTGAATGTTTGTTAGCTATAAATGTGTGAAAAATGTATTTTTGTTGATTATGCTGTAATTTTAAACTTTCTACTTCCTGCAATCAGTCAAGTTCAGGACTGGAATCTGGATCTGAAATATTGAGTCTGAGCTTCTCAGAAAAAGTTTAAAATTGATATTTTAGGGAGTTTTTTTACAGTTGAGGTTGATACTGCAAATGTTTGGGACTCTATCTTTACTTTTTTAAACAAAAGTGTGAAAAATTCCTTTATTTAATTGTAAAGGTGCAATAAAAATTATACTGTATGTTTGACAGATGGTGCTGCTAACATTTATTCACATCTAATTGTTTTCTTTTTTACTTCAAATGGATCATTTTAACACTAGTTGCTCATTTACAAGGTGGAATTAATTTTTTCTAAGACTCAATAAAAAGTTTCATTATTGTAACCTTTTCAACAAGCATTATTTTTGAAGTTTTGAACATATATTTGAAATTATGAAAACAAAATTCTATTCTGAAAGGGGAGAGATTGCAATCAAAAGTGTCAGAAAACCACATTTGGATAAACTTAGTTAAATGTTAAAGGCTCTAAATGTTGTAACAGAAATATTAGTTTCTAGATGTTTCATGCTGGTAGAAACACTTGGAGATGTAACTGCAGCAAAATGTAGATCTATAAAATACTGACTATGGGAGGCTGTGGTGAAATAAGCTGAAGTTTTCAGTTGTGATGTCATAAAATGTGAAACGTGAAAATACTTCAACTTTGTCCTGGTTTATTAAATAAACAGCATTTTAAATTGAGTCTATAAAGTTGATTACAGCAGCAACATTTCCCTAAATCTGCTTTTTATTTATTTAAGTCTCAAATGAACAAAAGATTTTTTTAGTTGACCGTAGAAAACTATAACAGCCCCATCACACCTTTTCTTAAAACACATCTGCAGTGTGAAGTAGATGGTCATTAACAGCGTCATGTTAAACAGACGTATGACTAGCAGCAGCTCAAATCTACGTGTTAGTTTCTGTTCAACTTTTAATCCGATGATCTACAACCGACGGGTTCACGTTTGAATAAATGGCAGCTGTTTCGTATTTTTATCCGAGCTAAAAACTTTGACTTCATGTCAGTCAAAACGAAAGACTCTTATACAAGCTGCTGCTATAATTTCTTTTTTGAAAAGTGCTCTTTTGGAATTCACAGCAAAGTTAATGCATTTGTGGCTTTTTGTGTATGATCTTACAGCATTGTTAACACTCACAGCTCTTATTACGAATCTTCATATGTTGATCAGAAACCATGAACTGGTAAAAAGTGAATCATATTTAAATTATGCTGAAGAATATGGAAGGAGCCATCTGGAGGTGATTCTCTGAGGTCAGTGAGCAACGATGCAGAACACCCATCGGTTAGCTGCAGCAGCAATGCGGTCCACGAAAGACGTCGTTGCATTACTTTGGGTACGAAACCTGAAAAGACTGCCACATACACATAGTCGACGCATACACAATCACACACCCTGCTGACACCTCAGTGTGGCCACACTCTCACCTCAAACCTTTCCATTCACTGAGCAACAGGCCAAATTTTCCACCAGCGGATGTTTTTTGAGGCCAGCTTTTGTTTGAAGAAACACAAGGCCTCAGTGGGGGCCGGAGAAAGCCGCGTTTTCTGGTGGATACTTCACCTTTTGTTTCCACTGACTCAAATCACCTGTTATTAGCTTTTTATTATTTTTGTTTATCTGAATCAGACACAAATTCAACATTTTAATGAAGATGACTTCTCTCATGCGTCTCTTCCAATTTTAAGACAATAAATATGAGGTTGCTTACAAAAAAGACACCCAAATCTGAACATGAGTTTGTCCTTCCATATATGGAAGCAAAACACCAAAACTACAGACAAAATAGTATTTTTTTAGCTCTTGCTCAGATACACACACTCCAACAGGAAGAGTGTGGGTGTTTGGGAACAGCTGCATGGAGACGCATCAGACCTAGCTTCCTCCTGGTGCAGCGAGCACCAGCTCTCCTCCCTTTCTCTCTTTCACTCCCTCCATCTTCTCATTTCATTGACGTTTAATTATTCTTTTCCTTTTTTCAACAACAACAACAAAAAATCTGCTCCTCTCCTACACAGCGAGAAACAGACAGTATCACACCACCATCTCATGTTGGCTCCACTTGAGATTCAATCTGCACCGTTGGCAGAAATTAGCAGACTTTGGCATGCACACAGAAAACTGTTAGTGCATGTTGCAATGCAAACACAACGTGCGTACACGTGTGTGTGTGTGTGTGTGTGTGTGTGTGTGTGTGTGTGTGCCTGTGCGTCTGTCCTGTTTTTGTCCTCCTTTCCACGTAATGGTGAAACATCAGCACATCACCACTTGAAAGCCTGAATATTGCACAACATTTTCCTGTGTCGAGCTCTAATCGCGGCGCTCGCTGGCAACGTTAAAACTTTCCTCCACTTGCACAGCTGTGTGAGGTGAGGCTGAGATGACTCAAGACGCAGATGGACAGAGCAGATAAAGATTCAAGATGAACATGGGGAGGAAGATGTTTTGGAAATTTGATTGTTGCATCAGCGTCTCGGTTGTAAAATGTCAATGGTTGAGATGGTCTTTGAAGCCGCTTATCAAAATGATAAACGGATGCTGCATATGCTGGCAAATTTGCACACCATATGAATGTTTCATCCCCTGGTTTGAATCAAGGCCAGACAAAGCTACATGCACAGGTGCAAGAGAGGCTGAGCATCTCCGTGTTTCACTTTCCCTTCCAGTTTTCTCTTCCTGCTCCCAAACGCTAACCCTCCGCGCCGTTCCAGCCGGTATTCCTGTTCCTTTAATGCCTCTTTCAGCCACTTTCTGTCAGCAGCACGCCCCCAGTGCACAGTAACTGCACTGAAGACACTCAGCAGTTATTTCTGGGTTTCCTGTGTGTCATGCGGTGGTAGCTTGAGCTAGCTAGCATGGCTGACAACACACAGGCTCACAGGTGCGGCATGTCACAGAGTGGGCCGTCAGCCAGAAAGCCTGTGGGCCAGTTAGTAGTCAACTGGGCCCTGTAGCACGTGCTGCCCTCCACCCGAAACACGGCTCCAGTCCCAGAGGGGCAGAGAACAAACTCTGTCACATTTCCTCAGTGGAATTAAAAACCATTGTGTGTGTGAACATGTGTGAGCTCGCCGCGCCACACAAACCTGTTTTAGATAACCTTTTTATTAACCTTCACATAACTACATGCACAGTAGCTGCGTTTATTTACTTCTTCGCCCTTGGCGTTGAATCATCACCCACAGATCCGACCTGGAGTTTAACCAGCTTGCAGGGGCCACCAGGATTTGCCCTCTCTCCCCAGCTTGCCCCCAAGCCGCAGATGCAGGAACCCAGACAAGGCTGCACTTCTCTGGGCAACACAGAGACGCCGCTGTGCTCTGGTTCCTGGAGCCCCGACGCTCTGATTGAGACCGTGTGCCCCTGCAGGAACCAAAGGGAGGGGAAGGGAGAGCATGGGAGGGGATGCGAACACATCTGGCATCTGAAAAACCCCGCACATAGCTGCTCATATCATCAGGAGATAAATGTACAAGCAATTAAAAAAAAAAAAAGAGTAGAAAACAGACATATCTAAAGCTTGCCTGTTGGAGCTCTACAATTTGGATGAAGCAATTATGTGAGGAGCAGAACAAGAAGGCACAGCCATTCTCCAGCTGGTAGGACAGCACAACTCCAAGCTATTGTTCTATTTATACATCCTACCAAACAACGTTGTGCTGGTGTCTGAAGCAACAAATTATGTTACTGCAAAGCACATGAAGAGGAAATGCCAAAAAAACAAAGCAACTTTCAATCATGTGAATAAATACCACACAAAAATAAGTTAAGATCTATTGATGTCGTCAAAGGGAAGCTAAATAGAAAGCTGTGAAAAGGAGGACACAATAGAGAGCGTATCAGTGCAAGACATTTTGCGTGGGTGCACGGCTGTGCAAGGTGTCTTTTTGGTGTCTTTTTGCTCGTTTTGCGTGGGCGCTCCCCTTTTGCATTAGGCGGCGGTACAGGACGGCGTTCAGAGCTGCTGCTGCTGCTGCTGGTGGAGACGTGTGTTTACGTGAATGCGTGTGTATGTGTGGGTAAAAGTGCAGAGAACCTCCGATAAACAACCGACACTTTTATCTCCACGTCTCAGCCCACTGTTTCACAGCGCCACCTGTTTTCACAAACCTGCTCATTCCTTCATTAGGAGGGTTTTTATTGAACCTATTAACTAAGAGATGTGTATTTTTAAAATGTTTCAGCGAGAGACGCACTTTGTGGCCAGCTGTGGGGCCATTATAAGCCCATCTGCAGACAATAGGCTCTGTCTGATGGGCACACACAGCCTGGTTCCTGTCCTGCCTCGCCCCACTGTGTTTGTGTGTGGATGCCTATATGACAGTGCCATGCATTTCCATGCCCCTTTTTAACCTATCACAAAGACACCACACACTCCTGCAGCTATTTCTAAATGTGACTCATTTTTGCATGAAATTTTCGCAGCACATCTCGACTCATTCTGAACCTAGTGTGTGTGGCAGAAATCAGCAGCAGCTCGTTGAGGCCACCGGTGCAGGTGGCGGAGAAGACGATCACAGATCCCAGCCCGCGATTCGAACTCGCTTACCATCAAAACCTGAGAAACTCAACAAGCTCATCTTATGAAAAGGTTATCTACTGTTAAAAATGATTTTAAAAAAAAAAATCAAACTGACATGCAAAGTATAAGCAGGCTCTGGAAAAGAGCTGGTTGGCCAAACCACATACCACTCAGAGCAGTTCGATCAAGCAAGCCGCAGCTCCACATGCCTCGACACACACACGCACGCACGCCTGCACGCACAGCTCCTGCATGCAGACACATGCAAAAATATCTGCCCCAATACTAAAATAGGCCCGGGGAGGTTGCACCTGCACCTGTGCCCTGGTCCACACCTACACACAGGTGTCAGGATGTGACACATACACACAGACAGAGAAAGAGAGATAGCGGAGAGGGAGGGGGAAAAACAAGAGCGGGGTGAATCACACTACTGCGGTCGACCAGAAAGCTTTTTCTAGATATCATCTCTGTATTTTGGATTCTAACCATGAGTGTGATTTTCATTTTTAACTACACTTTCACAGCCACATGTTTAATTTTAAAAAACACGGCGTGCAGAACGGTTTCCGGGGATTTCTTGTTTCTTTTCTGAATGATTGTATTTTTAAGATGTTCAGCTGTAAGTTGTTATTTTTCTTGTTTTTTTTATCCTAATTGTGGTTTTGCATGAAGTGGGGTGAGGGGTTCAGCAAAAACCGAACCAGACAAAGAGCATAGAGGCTCAGAGCTTCTCATTCTGCTTTCTAAAATGAGTCCTCTCTAAACGCGTGTCTGAGTCACAGATGTTCCCTCGCTGCTGTGGCGCGTCCCTTCTCAGACGGGACAAAATAGTTTATAAATATAGCATAAAATAGTGGGCAGGTGTGTGCATAAACAAATACTGACACTTAGATCAAAATCATCCATGCAACAATCAAAAATATGAAAGAGATAAATTTTATTGTTTCTTAAATGAGATATGAAAGACAGCTTACGAGACAGCTTTAATTAAAATTTATATGAAATGTTAAAAATAACAATAACAATAGAAAACTGTACGTAAAGCAATTAATCTCTGTTAATGTTATAAAATGTTTCACAGTTATTGTACGTCTACTGACTCAAAGCACCTTTATATGTGTTTTCTACATTGTTTTAGTTTAGAAAGTTTACATAAGAAAAGTTTTATGAGTTTATTTGATGATGATTTTTAACATGAAAACAGCAAGTGAAAGTCGATCATGTTTAAGAAATACCACCACCGTGTGGACATTGAGTGAGCTGCAGTCCAAAACTTTTGACTTTTTCTCTAAAATAACATCAGGTCTCTGTTTTACTTTTGTTTATTCATTCATCTTGAAGGTTTTTTTTTATTTTCGTAAAAGAAAAAGAAGCATTTTTTGTGTTATAAATATGACTTTTGCAGCACATCTCCACACTTTAGCTGAAATTCTAAATATGTAATTTCAGGTTTATTAATAGTTCCAAAACATGTGAATAATATAAAATTATATAAACAACACTATTTATGTACACTCATTGGCCATTTTATTAGGTACACCTGTTAGATTACCTGAAAAAACTAACTGTGACTCAACCAATCACATCACAGTAACCCAGTGCAGAGAAACCTGGGTGTTGTGCAGGATAAAAATCAAATGGGTGGACATTTTTTTAAATGAGTCACCATGGTGTCATTTTTTGCATCACAGAAAACTGGCATTTTATCACAGGGTGTTCACTTTTGTTGACTAGAAGTCCTTTTCTTTTCTTCCCACAAGTTGGAAAAATTGTGCAAACTAATATTAATCTGTTTGAAGATGTCTTCTGTCTCAAATGTCCTGTTATGTTTTTCATCTTTCTGTCTTAGTGTTAGGAAATTGTGATAAAATGGTGATTCTGACTTTGATGTAAAAAACAAATTGAAAAGGTTCATGGTGTATTCTTGTCATATCGCCCACTTCTGACTGGAATCATGTCATCAAGTATTTTCCAGTTTGTCGTATAATTTTTCAGACTGTATATACAGAAGATAATAAAGAGTAAATATGCATTGAATGTTATTTCTGTTTCAACCTCTCTGTTGCATTTCACATCTTTAGATTCTGTTGCTACATACAAGTTAAATCTGTCACTAATTCCATTTCCTTCTTTACAAAGCTCCACTTTTCTTCAGGTTTCTTTACTTTATTCCACTGTTTTATTTTTCAGTCTACTGCTTTAAACTGTAATATTTTCACAAATTTGAAATGTTTTTATGATACATATATTTTAGGGATGTGGCTTGATTTTATTGCTTTTTGCTGATGTGAAACAACAAAATTGATTTTTGGATCAATGTAGTTTTAAATGCCCCCACACATGCCTTACAGCTCCTCCTTGCTGCCTCCAGTGGGACAGTAAACCCCGGTCCCTTTAAGGCCGCAGTATCCTTTGGGTACCTTCTTCAGGTACTGCTGGTGGTAGTCCTCCGCGTAGAAAAACTCCTGTCCCTCCAGGATCTCAGTAGTGATTGGACCGTAGCCTTTCTTATCCAGTTCCTAAAGACAAAACACAAAAACGTAAATCCAAGCAGCAGAAAAAAGTCAAATGAAACCATCAGTGCTGAAATGTCTTCATTTGCAGCAGAGCATTCCCAGTGGTTTCCTTCCAAACATTCAGAATTTCTTTTTTTCCAAAACGGCTCTTAACGCGTCTTTTCATCTGAAGTATGTTGATACTGAAATATAAAGAGACAAAAGCCTCATAATGAAAAGATAAATATTATTCTTACAGAATTGTGTAATTATTTAATTTCATTTAGTTTACTTTTTGTTATTTCTTTACTGCGGTCCATCATAAAATAATTTAAATTGTGTCACTTTGACTGTCACTATGATTATAAAATCAAACAGAATACCTCAAAAACAAAATGGTTCTAATATATTTGAACATGAATTATTTCACTATACATTTATCTAAATGATTTGAGAAAGTCTTGTATTTAACTGATCACTATACCTAAATCTTTAATGCTGAAAAAAGTTTTTTTTTTAAAAAGTTTCTTTTCTTTCAAGCATTCAGTTGTGCTTTACTGTGGGCCAAAAAGTGCCATAATTCAATTAATATGTCATCTTTTTACATAATTATTTATATATGTAATAAAAACATACACAAAATAAATAAAAATGCATGTATTTAAAACAATTAAAATATGTCTTAAAATTAAAATGTATTCAAAACACAATTCAATAATCAAACACCAAAATCATAATTACAATTTGATTGAATTAGGTGTTAAAATCATACTGCATTATTTCAATATTTAATTATTTCATATTTGAAAACAACTACTATGACTGTCACAAGGAACACAAGTTAGTTAAATAAATCTATATTGTATAGTTTTATTTAAATAAAAAAAGAATCATGCTAATTTTGTTTTAAATAACATAAATACATACATGTTTAATTATTCATTTAAACATTTAAATATTGATAAATCTGCTTATTATTTTAAGGAATTGTAATTTTATTTGAATTTACTTGTTATATATAAGTTACAAAGCATATAAAATATTTTATTTATGTATTGAATTTACCCTCACAGTTGTGAATTTTCAACATTTCATTTTACGCTCCTCAGTCCGACTGCAAAGTGACTGAGTGGCACTAGAAAGGAATATCAGCGTCTTCATATAGTGCAGCATGTCTTCTGCGGCTCTCTGTAGGACAAAGCATCAAAGAGTATCCGCTCACTTTGAGAACTCCTCGAGACATTTTCACACTTACCTTATTCTAAACATGACGACAGAAACCTTCAAACGCTCTAAAACAACGCTTTCTTCCACACACTGAGCCCTCTAACAACTATATCAAAGCTATTCCTGCTGCGCTGAGTGGTTTTCTCCATCTAATAGTACAAGCGTTCAGTCCTCTATAGATCACTGCTGCTGGAGCTGACGAAACAAGCTGGAGGAGCACTGAGACTGTTTGTGGGCAACAAGTAGGTCTCTCCGCGTCAGAACAGTTTGCAGCACTCTGGAGGTTTGTTTTGCTTTGTGAGGGAGTACGCCAAGTTCAGCATGCATCAAGAGAAAGAAGCAGAGCGTGTTCAACATGGGCTCAAGTTGTTCTCATCAGCCTACGTCGGCCTTCTGTAGGATTTAAATGTTTTGCTCCTGATAAGGAGACAAAAGTTGATATTTGACATGTTTGCAAAGTTGGTCGGCAAACAAAACTTAAATTATTTGAGGGAAGCATGCATTCTATGGCCATTTATTTTAAAGTGGCAGTATGTCACTTATATAAAAAATATTTGTTTACATGTTTGTTGAAACTGTCACTATGTTGTGACAGTTTGGTATGAGACAGATAATCAGTGAAAAATTGAGTTTCTCTGCCTTCTCCCAGTGCTAACTAAAAACAACCAATCAGAGCCAGAAGGCGGGTCTTAGTGCTGTCAATCATGCCATTCACACCCATCTGCTCTCTGATTGGCTACAGCATCTCCCTGTCAGCAGAGCCTGTTGTGAATGCTAAGTTTAGCTGGCAGATAAGCAGTTGTTTTTCCACCATCAGAACATTTACAATGTTGATTGACAGCGCTAAGACTCACCTCCTGGCTCTGATTGGTTGTTTTTGGTTGGGAGCAGTGCATTTCTTTCGACAGCTCAGGAAGAAGGAGGAGGAGATCGAGCTTTTCACAGATTGTCTCATATCTACTGTCACGAAATGCTGATAGTTTTAACTTGAAGTTTTGATCAACGTTGTAGCTTTAAGGTTGTTAAAGGTTGCTGTATAAAGTCTGCAACTTTAAGCATTAAATGCTGCCGAATCAAAGAATTGTTCTAAATGAAGAGCTTGCATATGAGAAGTGTGTAGTACATGTTCATGCTGCTGGGAAAAACATACCAGAAGATAAAGAAAGAATGCATGTTTCTGCAAGTTTTGTATCTGTACCTACAAGAGATTTGTAGGTACAGGTGATAAACGCAAAAAAAGTTCAACAACGGCTGTGTTTTGTTCTCCTGACAATGCTGAGGATGTTAAACTTTAATGAAAGGAGCTCTATTTAAAGATTCATTACAGCCCCGCGATCTGATTCATCTAAGAGTAAAAGGAAATCTTTATTTGAAGAGGATTAAGATGAGATTATAGAGGAAAAGGTCAGACAGCTTTCTGAAAATGGAGCCGTGGGCAGCGTGAGACCTTTCAGTGAGATAACCATCAGAAACTGGTCAAGAATACCTAACAGACGAAAAGGAAACATTGTTGAACTCGTCTGAGGAAAACATTGACCTCAATTATGTCTTCTCACTGAAAAACACAAATTTGAACTTTGACTGCTTATAGCTGCATTTGAACAAATTAGATTATCATTGAAAATATTCATTTATAATTTACACAAACCGTGTAATGCATTCAAGCATTTATTTTTGCTTATTTCGATTATTATGGTTTAAATCTGATGAAAATCCAGTCAAGTTTCAGAAAATTTGACAAAATGGCAACAGTAATAAAAAAAATGTAGGGGAACTGAAAGGTTTTCCTTTGTACTGTGCAGTCAGACATTATGACTGCTTTGTTGTGGCTTCTTTAGCATGAATTAGTGGATCAGTGCAGCGTGACATGGAAGGATCTGCCAGTAGTTCTTGCTTTATTATTGACCCTCAGCTTGTCTGCACTGTAGGCTCTGGTGGTGACGTTGTTCCTGTTTGCTGACCAACCAATCACAATGACCCCATGGTCATTACACAAGCTACAGTGTACCAATAAAATAAATCACCCAATAAACTGGGTGATTTATTGGCTGGGTGAACAATAGTAACCCCACTGTTGCCAACAATGTCTCATTTCAAGTGTACTGAAATATTTACACTAGAATTTAAACCAGAAATACTTGGAAAGATTTTGTGTTTTAGTGTAACATTCGATTTAACAGAAATAAATCACGTAAATCTATATATAGTTTGTGTTTTTGATTGGAAAAACAAAGATAAACTACTTTTTGGTTACATTTAATTTAATCCAGCACACTTATTTTATGATGGAAACTTTAGCAGCTCAGTTTGAAGGCACAGCTGGTTGAGAGTAACATCCTGTTAGAGAACAGCCGTGTTGTGTGCATATTTGTCCACATGGAGGCAGTGTCGCACCGGCTCGGAGTGGCAGAGCTGGGACTGATGCAGAGGAGTCAGTAAATCAAAGCTCTGAGCCCCACAGAGAGGCTGAGGCAGCAGCTGACCTCTAACTCCTCAGTGGCTGCTGCTTCAGAGTGAGGGCTCTGGTCCCCCTGCAGGATCCAACCAGCGCAGCCTTTAACAAATACGGCAGACAGATTCACTTTACCGCTTCACACTATGCAGACACCGCCAGGAAAGGCCATACTTTGATGATTTCAGTCAGCAGCGTTGTGGAAAGCCGGCTGACGGAAGTGCAGAGCTGCACGCCGTGGCCTAATTAATCAGTTATCACCAACAAACCACAGTCAACGCCGCAGAACCCTCTGGGGCGTTCTGGACGGCCAAGGAAAGGTTTGCTATTCCGAGCCAAACACACACCTCCACCCTGATGCCCCCGCACCACTCCCTCGCTCTCTATCCAAGCCTCTACAGCAGTCACAACACGGCAGCCATTTTAGATCTATAAATCAGAATGCATGGCGTCATGCCACTGTGTATAACCTTATGTGGCTTCACTTTCTCTCTCTCTCACTGCAGCAGCGGCAGAGGAATGGAGGAAAGAATATGGAGGATAAAAGCGTCAAACATGGAGGGAAGCGGAGTTAGCAAGACGTCTTCAGGTTGATGCTAATCGGGACGTTTGGACTGAAACTGGTGGACCTGTTCGGGTTTTGTGCATTAGTGGGTGAGGAGGGTTCGAAAAGCGACAGAAATCATCTCTGGAAACCATTCAACACACCTAATATAGGGATATGAATCCTAAATGTAAACTAGAAGCGCATCTCCGCCTCGGCTCAGGAGGTTTTAGGAGAAAACCGGAGTCGGATGTGAACCAAATGTGGTTAAATTTAATATTAAATTCAGAGTTAAAAATCTCTAAGTCGTCCTGAGTGAGAAAAACATCCCTGAGTGTGTGCGGCCAGAGCGGCGCTCACTCAGCCCAGTCAGCCCTTCCTTTCTTCACGCCTGTCGGAAACACTCCCATGTCAAAGACATGGCTGAATGGGTGCATCCCTCCTCCTCCTCCTCCTCCTCTTCCACTCTCTCCATCTCCTGATGGATTTTCATTCTCTTGCTTTCTCTCTCTCCCTCAGACCAACGTTCCAATGTCCTCCCTGCTTCCCAGCCAAGCGAGAGAACCCCTCCGCCCTCCAGCAACGTCGCCGTTGCCACACAGGCGACCCCAGGACACAAATAGGACGTGACACCCCGAGAGAGGGGCAGAGGTGGGAGAGGAGGGAGGAAGAAGAACATGTACTCTCCCTTCTTCTCTTCTTTACCCCACAGTCTTGTCTCTGTGCCTCCTTCCCTCTGAGGGCCTTCAGCAGAACAGCGGTGGGGAAGACAAGTGCACTGACGTAGAGTTTGTGACACTCCATGACTCAGTGAAGACATCTGAAAATGGATATGACCTCAATTTGACTGTTTTCTTAGCTTTGCTGCAAAAACACAAAAAGTATGTTTAGTCTAGTTTCTAGTGCAAATATATTAGTACTCTTGAAATAAGACAAAACTATCTTACAGAAGCTTTATTTAATAATTCCTTAATATTGTTTAAAAAAAAGTAATAGTTTCACTGGCAGATTATTTCAGTTATAACATGGGAAAATGTGTCATTATAAGTAAAATAATCTGCCAATGGATCTTATACTTTTTCATCAATATTGAGAAATTTTATTTACTTAAAACAAGCTCATACTTCTTGCTAAAAAGTTACTTCTAAGCTAATTTTGTCATATTTCATGTAAACTAAGATTTGCATTAAAATTATACCAAAAATACTACATAAGATTTTATTTTTTGCAGTATATTTTCCTAGCAGAGTAGTAATGGTACTAACATAAATCAATTCAAATTCAAACATACTTTATTGTTCCCACAGGTAAATTAAGTGTTGTTGTAACTCATATTAATTCAAAATTCTTCAAAGAGTTATTGTAGATGGTGATGGCAGGAACAATCTCCTGTAGCGGTGTGTATTACAGCGAATTTGAAGAAGCCTCTGACTAAAGACAGCGTTTCTCTAAGACAGACTCATAAAGAAGCTAGTCAGAGTAGTCTTTAATTTTCTTTATTTAATGTAAAAATTGCTGTGCAATGCAACTTCAAACGTATTTATGACTCTGATACCTCATATAACTAGAGCAAAAAGATGGTGCTCTAGTTATATGAGACTAAAATCAAACTTTTGGACCTACATGCAAAGCGCAGCTGTAAACGAACACCGTAAAATTGTGATGGCTGCATCATGCTGTGGGGATGCGTTTCTGCAGTAGGACGGCTGAAGTGAAGAATGGGTGAAACTAAATGCGCAAGAATCCTTAGAAGAAAACTGATGCTAAACATACAGCGGAGCGATCATGAAAAGGTTTGAATCAAAGCATATTTGTGTGTTTCGACTGCCTAAAACTAAATTTAAAAATAGAAAAGATGGTGCAGACATACCCAGAAAGCTTTCAATGGAAATCTCACCTCTGAGATTTGAATCGGTAAAGAAAATTAATATTTTTCCCTTCAATTCTCAATTATGAGCTACTTTGTGTTGAAATAAAATGAATATGTTGTAGTTTGTGGTTGTATTGTGACAAAATGTAAATAAATTAAAGAGGTTTAATAACTGCAAAAGGTAAAAAAAGTAAAAACAGGAATCAAAACAAAATTAGTGCATTACTAAAGCTAGGGACTGAATTTAGTTTGCATTTAAGAAGCAGAAAGTCTTAGTAGCAAAGTTTAGATGTATCAGAGTAAATATATAGATTTTTTTCCTCATGAAGAAATAATTTAAAATGAAATCTGTTGGATCACTTCCGTGATGCCAGGTCATTACATTTTTGCTCAATCTTGTATTATTTTTACAATACAAAATTGAGTTCTGTGTAACAACATGTTTTCTAGGTGCAATCAAAATTTTTTATTTTGTCCACCATGTGCTAAGAAAACAGACCAAACATTTGCAAAATGTATTTTGATGAACAATTTTTTTCATTTCATTAATTAAACGGGTTAAACTTCCAGCACATGCAGCAACATATAGCTGGTGTCCTCTGAGCACGGCTCTGAATTTCTCTGGATTTCAAATACCTTAAACCTGGTAATTAAGCTGGTTTTAGGTTTATATATTAAAATAAACACTATACGTAGCGCTAAAGTTAAAAAATGAAAATAAACTGCAAATTTCCAACCCAGACGAGTTCATTTAAATAAATCTAGAAGTTAAAAAGACAACAGATGAAGGGATCTCCATTCCCATCCTGCTCCGGATTCCCTTTGCTCTGATCTAAAACTGGAGTGGCGTCGACTGCAGCTGCACACCTGAACTCTGGAGTTCAGAAAAAACAAAAAAGCCCTTCAACATCTTAAAAATGTAAATACACTTTTGAGCACGCACTGCACACAACAAAGCTGCTCTACGGTGAAGAGGCGCTGGTAATAGACAGACGGTGGCTCAGCCTGGAAATACATGAAAAAGCCTGACATGGTGCAAGCCGACGAGCGCGCTGCAGCCCCGGGGTCGCCCTCTGTGACCTCAGAGAGGCAGAGATGGCAGGACGCAGAGAAACAGATGAAAAGAGGGAGATTACGAAGAGAAATGAATGTAAATAAAACACATTTAGCTATTGGGGAAAAAAAAGAGGAACGGAAGATAAGAAGGCATCCCGTATGTGCCCGACGGATGAAGAGATTTTTATTTTCTGCTCTCCTCATCCGTCTTTCCCTGCTGCAGTACGGGTCAGGATCCATTTTAGTCAGGCTCTAATCTTCGCCGAGCCCTCCTACATTTTGTGAGCGAGGAAGCCAGCACTCCTACATCCCTGGAGCAGAGAGGGATGCACGTGCTTTTTGGAGCGAGGGGATGAGCGCTTAAACTTGTTTTATTGTTGTTTTTATAAGGCAGATGTGAAGCGGAAGAAAGAAAATCTCAGAAGGTCCGTCCTGATTTCACGTTAAAACGCGTCTGAAGAGAAATCCCAGATTAAGAACAACTCATTTTATTAACGGATTTCTCAGTAATACCAATCAGTTTAGGAGATGGCAATAACTTTTGCAGAAATTGGGGAACAATTGGAATATCAAAATCCCACTTTTGAACTTTCCGGAAAATAAAAAGCAAAAATAAACTTGTGACTAGAAGTCTGATTACAAAACCTGCTGATGCTCCTCAGCCTCAGGCTTCTGCATGTCACTTCTAACCTCAAATGCCTTTTTTCCCCCTGCACTCATCATCAGAACTTCACTCCCCCTTCCCTCTTCATCCCGTTTTCAAGCTCATTAAGTTGGGATGCTTTATCAGAGGGCGCACTCCCTCCTCCAAGGCCCGACACACACACACACAAACGCCATATTCAAAGCTGGCTTGATAAATCCTATTGTTCATACATGCACACACACATATAGGAGCCCCCGTTTTTCTCTCCAAACCCCTAACCCATCCCTAAGCCCCCCGCCCCACCCGCCACCTCCGTCTCCTCCTAATCAACTCTTCCCATCCCTTCTCTCTCACCCTCCACTAAACCCTACACCCCTCACCCAGCTCTGGGGAGACACTTTCAGGCAGAGAGGGAGGGATGAAGAAGAAGGGGAAGAAGAGAGATCGGGGAGACGGAGAAAGAGAAGCACTCCTCCTCTCTGCTCTGCTGCCACAGCGGCTGGGCTACAGAAGCCTTTGATGTTCTGCAAATTTCAAATTTCATTACAGAGAACCCCCTTCTCCCCAGCGCTCCCCCCTCCTCCTCCACTAACCCTCCCTCCCTCTTCACTCTTGTGCTTAAACAAGCTTTTCTGCCTCACTCTCTTACCCCCCCCTCACTCAAACCTCCCCCTCAACGCTGAAGTTAAGGAACTGAAAGCCCTGCAGAGGAGACTCCTCATATGGGTTAATTATTCATTGGGCTGCGTGTGTATGTGCCAGATGCATGTTTGCGTGCGTGTGTGTACGTCTATGACTCACGGCCCCGGCAGTGGGCTGGAATCTGGATTTTTGCGATGCCTGTCTTATCTCTGGTCATCATCCACTCCCTCTTGTCACTTCAGTGAACGAGGCTTCGTTTCTGCCACGAAAGTCTTCCAGACCCCGAACGCAGGAGCAACGCCTTCATCTAGCTTCGTTCTGAGACAAGTGTTTGAGAGCAGCGCGCTGCCATCTTGGTTGGGGTTGTGTCAGCCGCTTTAGGAAAATGGGAGCCCCAGTGGCCCGTTGATGGGAGCGAGGTGACGTTAAAGTGCTTGACAGATTGGTTGTGTCAGCAGTGTTGGTGGGGAGAAGGAAGGGTCGAGTCTGAATGTGTGTAGAAATGTGTTTTGAGAGTCTCTGCTGTAAACCTTCCTTGAAATCAATAAAACAAAAATAATACAACTGTGTTTTAATATGTCCCTGCATGGTTTTATAAGCTTCTGATCCATGTTATTACTGTAGTTAGGCAGTAATATGGTGATTCTGTGCACCAGATTATCTAAAAGTATCAAATAAAACAAAACAATATGTGTGTGGATATATTTCCTTTACTCCGATACCCTTAAATAAATTTTTTATCAACAAATTGCCTTCAAAAGTAATCTAAAACAGTCCACCTGAGTGTAATTCAGTTCTGTGAAGGCCTCAGATAGAACATTAGAGAGAAAGTATCAGGAATACAAAGGATCACAGCAGACAGGTCAAGGAGGGAGATATGCAGATGATTTAATAAATGTTGGGTATTAAATCAATATTTCAGGGTATGAACATCTTACAGAGCTCTGCTCAATCCATCTTCTGATGATGGAAAGAGAGTTTTAATCAGAGAAGCCTTTAAAACTTTGGAGAAATACACAGCTCAGGTGGGAGAAACCGTTACCAGGACAACTACAAATCATTTCTTTCCAGAAGTGCGGCAAGAGGAAATCCACTGTTGAAGGAAAGCAATAAGAACTCGTTTGCAGTTTGTTAGAGACAGAAAATGGATGGAAGAATCTGAACACAACAGAACTCATGAGGCAACACGGTGCTGGGAGTATCATGCTTTGGAAATGCTTTTTATTTGGAAAAGCTGACGTTACCTCAAAACACTTTTCATCTTCGCCCAATGTATGTTTTTTTGTTATTTTGTGGCATTAATCTGCAAGCCTTCAAGTGTCAAAAATTGCAGCAACATTGATTATTATATAATTAATTAAGTGTAAAGTTGATTATAATAAATTGCTCTGCCTGCACAAAATAGTGCGTTTTTGTTCATTGGTGGTAATAGCAAAAGAAATAAAATATACATTAATTTTTTAAAAACACACACACACACACACACAAAGAGATTTATCTTACACCTACAAATAAAACAAAAATAAATATCCAATTGCAGCGGTAGAGTCTTAAAAATGCATTTTGAATAGAACTCAACAAAATTAGCCTATGAATAAAACCAAAATTATTAAAAAATATATAATTCAAAAATCACAAAAGTTCATAAATTTTATAACTTGAAATATTAAATCTTTATTTGGCTCTAGGATTATAACTGAGTTAGGTACAAAAACTAGCTCTGTAAATAATCCCAGACTAGAATATTCCACACCGATTGCAGATTAAAAAAGCGTTTGAAATTCCTTAAACACTCATGTCTGGAAAATAAAAAGAAAGACTCATAAATATTGTTTTGATCTCATTTTGCCTTGTTCCGGTGAACTCAGTATCTCCACCTGCTGGATGTTTTTTTACACACCTATTTTGTACAGAATTTTAATTGGTTTTGATTGACATTTCATGATTTAGCTGCTCAGTTCAATGCATGAGAAGTAACTAAAACTCATACACATCAGCTTTAATAAGGTTTATGTGTTTCAGGAAGTCAGTGTGGGACATTAGGTCAGCAGAAAGAGAAAGAAATGTCTCTTCAGGTTATGTGAAATTTTTTAGTTTAGTTCAGGTTTTGATGTGAATGTAGAAACTCTGAGTTACACGTCTCTTAGTATCATGATGCCTAAAACACTAAGGGTGCCTGGTTTATAAACACAGAAGGTGTGTGTGTGTGTGTGTGTGTGTGGGTGTGTGTGTGTGTGTGTTTCAGTTGACAGCCTGTCAGCAGTGATGGCCCCCTGACATGGCTTCTTCCCTCTTTAGCTTTTTCTGCTGTCCTTCCCCGCCTCCCTGTCCCTCTGGTCCCAGCTGCCAAAGCTCCCCTAACCCTTGACCCCAGCTCAAGGCCAAGGTTGAGAGGTTGTTGCCACGACAACATAGCAGCCCTCTGATCCTTGCCTGCTGACCCAGAGCGCCCAACGTAACCAGGAAGATGATAATTTGCTCTCCTTTGCCCCCCCCGTCAGCTAGTCCATGAATACCATTTAGAGCTGAGAGGAGGTGAATGAGCCAAGAAGATGCAGGGATCAATTTTAAATGATGGATGGATAGACAGATGGACTGAAAGAACAAAAGGGGAACGCGTGTGCTGCTGAAAGGAAATCAGTTAGGATGACCTATTGACCCTCTCCCCTTCTTTCAGCTTAAAAAGATGGAGATGAGTTTGATCCAAACAGAACTCGTTTTTTCAAACGAAGAGGTCAAAACTGAAAGCACCGACTAGTTATTGTGATTCAAATAACAAAAAAACGGTTAATGAGTGAAATAAAGACATCAACTGCATGAACTTATTCTTATTTGTTTGAAGTGTCCGCCATGTTTGTTTCTTTTTACCCTTTCGTCAATTCAAACTCACATGGCGATGCCATTTTAATCAAATACTTTGTACCTGTAACTAAAGCAGATTTCAACCTTATACTTAAATTAGACTTTAGTAAGTTAAGCTTAGTTTTAGATACATGTATTTAAAACTTTTAAAGAGTTTTTAAAGATGTGCAAATACCGTGATTTAATGAGTGCCATACAAGATCACCATTGTGAGCCATCTAGCACTCATGCAGTTTTAGAAAAATCATAACGGGACACACACACATGTTGGCTGGTGTGTGTTTGTGTGTGATCACCTTCTGGAAGGCCTCCTTGCTCTTCAGTGCAGCCTCCTGTTGAGCTGGGCTGGATGGGTAAATGACTGAACGATACTGAGTACCGCTGTCATTGTGCTGCTTCATACCTGCAGAAAACAAAAAGCAGGATGAACATAGAAGCCACACAAGGGAAGCACAATCAGAGGATGGACATGTTCTGCATGAATATGTCATCACACCACATTTTCATGAAATGAGAAAAACTGCCAATACCAAGTCTGCGTTTCATTTCATTTGCAACGCTCAGGCCTGATTAGTCTCAGGACATGTACAACCTAGAAATCCCTTCAGTAGAACTTGTCTGACAACATAAAGTAGGCCACATTTTGTTTAAAAGCAGCATTTTCAGAAAATTACATTTTGTATGTACTCAGATTATCTTCTTCCAATATAATTCTTTAGCCAATCTGAAACAAGCAAAAAGGAAAAGCAGAAGAATTCACAAAAATCTTTTCACAACAGTTAAACATAAGATTTGGTTCTGATAGATATTACTTACTTTTCTTTACCATCTGCTCTTGAATTTCTTAATTAATGCCAAATTGGTTTGGATAGTTATTGTTTCTTAGTAAATCGAATTCCCATTTAAAAAACTGTGGTTTATATTTGCCTGATATTAAGATTTGTTTATTGAAATCTTTAAGTATCACAAAAAGTAAAAGCAGATTTTAATTTGCAGAGGAGCAAATAGGACTGTAGGTAGATGAATTTTTGTCTCCTGTAATCTGAGAGACGCTCTCAACATTTTCATCAGGTTTACATCAGTGGGTTTGGAAGGAGGCCAGGCCTAAAGCACCTTGATTTAGAGGGCTAAACAGCTTCCATCACTTCTAAGGTTTTAAGAAGCTACAATCCTGAGCAGCTCTTGCATCAAGGAATGCATCAGTGTGCAACTCTCTGCTGGCTGCACCGTTTGCTTTTTGTCTGATTCTTATGCTCATCCATAACTGGAAAATGCTGCCGCTTCTCCATCTCTGACTGGTTGCTATGAGCTGCAGTCAGTGGAGGCTGTAACAGATACGCCTTCCAGCCAACTGAACGCACCATCAGCTCACATCATTACAACTGCAGCGTTCCCCTAAAGAGGCACATTTCCCTTTCAGGACTTCTCTAATGTTTCTTACTGTGTTAGGTAATTTTCTGGCACTAATTCAAGGAGAAGCTCTAGCTGTAAACCCAACAGTGATTACTAATCACCTTATAAAGATGACGTGAGAACGAGTTGGCAAACGGCTTCTTGGTTGCACATCAAACATGCACCAGTGCTGGATTCCAAGCTGTGTTTGAGCTCATCCAACAAATCTGAGTTTCAGCATAAAAAAAACCCTCCTGAGTGAAGTCATTGGCTTTTCAATCACTAAATGTTCTACTACGTTCAATAAATAGTAACTCAGGGTGTCCAGGTTGGGTGATGTTTTTCAGTGCTGCCATATGCCAGAGCTACAACTGAACTAGATGTAAGTATTGGTACAGAAACCAAAACTGTTATTCTGTGTAAAACGATAATAATTAGTTGATGGTTTTTATCAAGCTTTGATATCTTTTACATAACACAAAGTGTAAATCATTTTACAAATTGGTTAATAATATCAATCATAATAATCCCATTTCATAATACTGCCCACATCAATCTAATGTGGATTGATATGCAGAAATGCATATCAATCCATATTAGAGTTGCGGTAGGCCGACACACTTTAATACACAAATATTTACAGTACTTATGAATACGCAGTCTACCCACAGTGACAGTGGCTCTGTGTGTAGAGTAGTTGTCTTGTGATCGCAAGGTTGTAGGTTTGATTCCAGCTTCCTCCTGCCACATGTCGATGTGTCCTGGGCAAGGCACTAAACCCCAAATTGCCTACTGATCTGCGTATCGGTGTATAAATGTGTGTGCGAATGTGACTCTAGTGCAAAGTGCTGTGAGTGGTCAAAATGACTGGAAAAGCGCAATATAAATTCAGTCCATTTACCATTACAATGTTATTCCGTCATCAAAAACATACCTTCGATTCTTTCATGCATGCTTGAGACATCCTGCAATCTCCCCTGAAAGCCATTCCGTTTGCAGAAGTGCTAGTTTTTCAAAGTGGTAAATTGCAACGTCAAATTTATTTTACGTCTTGTTTGATGTACGAAACATTTTTATAACAACTGAAGGTAACATAGTTAGTGTTAATGTACTATAAAATGGTACTATGTGCCTGTAAAACACATAATATTGCCCCTTTAATAAAATCAGAAGGACGGAGGTAGCAGTGATGTAAGACTGCTCTGTAGCTCTGGCTCTCTCCCCAGAGACGAGTCAGCACTTCACACATTGGGACATGTGTCCAAAACTGCTCACATGGCATTGTTAGCGACAAGCAACAACTTCCCAAACGCTGAGCTGTAAAGTTTGGATGAGAGGCGAAAGGTGAAAAGAAACAGGAGAAAAGTCCAGCTGCATCCTAGTAAAGCACTTCTGTTTGTCATATATAGGTGAGAAATTAGACCAGAAAAATACCAAAATTCAACATTTGTGCAATTTCATACAACAGGACTTATGTTGACCTCAGTGCGATTTACTCTGAATCTTAAAATCTGGCATGACATTTGGCAAGCCTGGGAATTACCCAGAGGATGCACTAAGCTCTTTAACTAAGATGTTTGTTACTTCTGGCTGCATTAACCGAGGATGGCCGAAGCCTGACTACTGAAACCAAGGCCTCAAAGCAGTGGTTGAGATTATGTTGCCTGTATTTATCCGTTGTAATAAATGGATCAGTTGTGATCACAGTACTGTAAGTTAACCCTGATGTAATGCATCAGCAGTACTGCTGCGTCGCCTTTCTGTGTTCACCACGGGAGAGTAACAATCTCCACTGACACAGAAAACGTCTCCTTGACACAGTAATCTGCATATCTTGTTGTCTTTAGATTAAACGTTACCTTACATCATGGAATGTCACAACCTATCTGCGAAGCGGCCTGCTGGAGCGGAACGGCCATAAGTATTCATCTGGTCGTCATTCAAATCAAATCAGACAAGCAACCAGCGGCTGCTCTGTGACACACACTGAATAAACTCACAATAAGGGATGTTTGCTGCCTCAGAGAATCTGCTTCACTCAATGTTCCTCAATAAAACTACATTCTTGCGTGGTTCAAATATGATGAAAATGTGTATTGGAGGGGAAAAGCTGAATTACAGAAACCTGTGCTGACAACATTCAGGGGAAACATTTTTCAAATACAAAGATTTTGAAAACAAAGGAGAGAAGCAGTTACTGTAGTTGTGATATCAGTTCATACATTCATCCTACAATTATTTAAACAAAACAACATTAACTTTTTAATTATTTTGCCATCAGTAACTTTGTATATCTTTTTGCATAAGAGCCAGAGGAAATATCTCATTTAAATATCAATTGCTATTGAAGAACTTTCCTTATTCTTTTATGAAGCAATAATGCATTAAATAATTCAGAACATTACAAATGAACTAAAGTTTTTCTTTACATCTTAATCCCAAACAACATCCAGATGTTTTCCAGTAAAACCACTTCCGACATTAACATTACGGCAGCAGAACGCTGCAGAATTGCTCACCCCTCTAGCACTTGCATAGAAATTCTTTCTGTGAAATATTGCTGAGTGATGATGCAATTCTGCAAAAATTTACTTCACTAAAGTTAATCTGTGAAAGTTTATATATTCTCAGTGTAGACAGTTCTTAAAGAACAATGTCACAACTACTGTATGTTCCAGCAAAAACAAAACAAAACAAAACAAAAAAAAACGTTAGCACAGTGATCAGACACCTAAATTAAAAAATAAAAGTGAGCTGCAGTTTGTAAAAATTTTCTTATCCTAAGATTTATTTGCTTTTAGCACTTTTCAACAACAAACCTAATGCTGTTCCATTAGGTTTTAATTGATAGGCCAACAAACATAACGCAAAATTAGGAGGACGAAGGAAAAAGGTCTTCAAAGATTTTTACAAATAAGTCTAAAATTTGTGGCGCGCACATATTCAGCCCCTTTACTTTCAAACCTCAAAATAAAATCCAGTGCAGCTTATAGCTTTCAGAAGTCACTTGATTAGTAAATATAGTCCAGATGTGTTCATTTTATTCTTGGTATAAAAAAAAGCACGACCCATCAGGCAAATCATTTTGGCCCGACCCAGGCCAAATTTTGGGTCTAAATTATAGCAAAAAATCTATCTTTTAACAAGTAATTTGATAAAGCATTTGAAGACTAAACTATCTGCGACAGTGGAGAGGAAAAACTCTGCTTTAGCAGAAAGAAACCTCCAGAAGAACCAGAACTTGATTCAGTACAAGCAACCATCCGCCACAAACGACTGGAGGTTTGAAAAGTCAGAGCAGATACACAAAAAGAAACTGATACAGACTTTCAGAGTTATAAAAAGTAAAAAGTTAATAACGAAAGAGGGGGAATGTTTAGTTGTTGGCAGCATTATCTCAGCTGATGCGCTCCTCCTGGGAGCAACCACAGGTAAACAGAACATCAGACCAGAAGAAGGTAAAAAACCGAGAGAAAACATACAGATAACAGTTTAAAATGAGCAAATGATGCAATTTAGAGAGTAGTAGAAGAATAAAGTAGCAGAGTAAAATATATGTCCATAATTGTCTCTATAAGATCCTCGTCTCCATGACTAAAAAATCAAACAAAACCCCCCATAAAAAGAAAGAAAAAAAATAAAACCTCCCGCCTTCACCTCACTCTCTCCATTTTTAACAGCCCCCTTCGTTATTTTCTACATCCATCAAAGGCGGCAGTAATTATTAATGAGAACCTCCCTGTTCTCTCTGCATTATGCATGAGAGCCTTGCCTCTGAAAGCAGAGGGTAATGGGGGTGGACAGAAGAGGAGGGGCCAGAGGTCGCACATGTGCACACACACATGCACACGTCGCCTTGAGGGGTCACTGACCTACGCCCACCGAGCTGAAAATATTAATTAATAGCCCCTCCCAAAAATGGGAGAATTTTAACGTGGCTCCTTTAACTTACACGGGAGCTAAAGTCAAAAGGAAGTGGGGGGTGGAGGAAGCGGGTGGAGGGGGTGTCACTAAGGGAGTGACTCTCTCCTGGAGACAGTCAAGCACAAACCTTAGGACACAAACGTACACGCAAACACTTTTGGTTGTGTTCAAACCCGCTGAGAATTGCTGCAGCTCTGTAAAATCTCTTCCAGTGTTTTTGTTGCAAGGAGGGAAAAAAATGGCTCCACTCAAGTTGTCCCTGCTGGCTGTCGGGGATAAAAGCCTGTCATTTTCCCCCCCATGTCCAACTTTCCCTTCAGGTCTCTGCTTCCAGATTTTGCTCTAATTCTCCATTCTCCTCCGGCTCGTGGCTTGTCGTTTGTTAATATGTGTCCTTCTAGACTCCGTTTGTAACTGTCTGAGCTAAAATCGAAGATCCTGTAAATTTAGGGGTTTGAGATGATTCGTCTTGCAGAAAGCACAATAGAGTTTCACCTCAGTTCAATTTAAGAAGATAAAAATATAATAAGAAGGTATTCAGTTTGAAAAAGATGTCGATATTTATGAGAAAGGAATGAGAGATTAAGATTTTATTTGCTTCTGAACTTTCTATTATTTTCTGTCTGAGGTAACTAGCTGCGTTTAGAAAAGTACATAATTGGGCAATTTCACATTTCGAACATACATTCACTTAATGGAAACACACCAATTTTGAAAAAAACTCATTTGTTGATTACAACTATCAAAATTTGCAAAACACTTTGTTCCAATCACACGAGTCACATGATCAACAACCGGACATTGCTACTGGCGGAAACCATGAACAAAACGACAACAGGAAGTGGTAGGAGGATGATGGCGCGCCGTGATTTTTAATGTGATTTTAAGTACATTTCTTATTTAATGGAAACAGTGCAATTGCAAAATTGTATTTTTCCAACATTAGCGGAATACTGACAAAGTTTTACACACATCTGTAATGGAAACTGATACACACAGCTAGCTCTGGAGTCCGGCTGCTGCTGGTGTCCAGTTATTGTTGGTGTTTTTCTATAACTGCCATGTTTTTGAGCATGAAGGAAGAATATTTGATCTCAAAATTATTGCACTAGTTTTGTCCGATTAGATGGTGGTAAAGTGAACGCTAATGAACAATCTAATGAATTTTCTGTTACGTCTTTTTTCCTCCCCACCCTTTTATCCTTTCATCATCCTCCCCTTGAATGCAGTATCAACCCAATAATATCTGTAAAAACTGTAACCTTGCCCCACATCCGTTCCAACATGAAAAGGAGATTACTTAATGCTGATGGGTTTTATTTTGGCTTTTTTATTAGAGAAATACACAGAAAGACCTGTAATTCCAGATAGATGCAGAGATCCCCGTACATGTGTGATAGTAGTAGTGTTTGTGCCGTGCCCTGCAGGCCCGTTCCGGCTGTGTGCGTGCCAGCAGAGCTCTCTCCTCCTCCTCTCTCCTCTCGACTTCTATTTTTGCCCTGTTCTTATGTAAGCCGCTGCTAACGCGCTGGAGACAGAGGCAGAGTACGAAGCAGGGATGGTGAGAGCCTCCCTGGTGGACACACACACCTGCACAAGCGTCCATACGGGCTGCGTACGCATGCAAAGGCACGGGAAGGGGAACAGAATGCGACGTTATGCTTGCACATACAGAGGCGATATTAAATCACAACGGTGACTCTGCACATGACACATCATGCACATTACCACAGTCGTTTTCTAGAAAGGGGAGCACATCTCGCTCGGTTATTATCTGATTGCTCATTAAATACACAGAGAGACACAAGCAGGCTGAGTTTACACTCTGCAGAAGCTTCACGCGTTAAAAACAGCTTTATTTTCTGTTTTTAGTGGCGCAGCGCTCTCTAACATGATCACTTCATGGTTCTGGGCACGCTGTCAGAACGCTGTAACTCTGGCCCTTAACTGTTTATTTTTAGCTGCTTCTAAATGGAATAAGTGAAGCTTGATGCCACTGCATAAGATCAAAATTTTTACTCCTCAAAATGTATAAGCGTCAACATTAGACAGTATTTTTACTCAGCAGCTTTTTTTGAGGCAGATTTCCATAAAAATTATGCTCATCAATATTAATGGATTCTAAAACAACTCCACATATTTTCATTTTGTTATATTTATTGCCCTTTTAATATTAGATTACAATAGGAGACGGAGCCAATCTGATCTCATATCAGCATAAATTACTGAACTAATTCCTAGATCAGATATTGGACTTTCCATCCTCTGAGTCAAACAGCATGATCTTGTGTTGCTGCAGGTCTTATTTTGCCAGATTTTCAGGTTTTATGTACTGTGGTAGAAAGTCGGAGTACCCAGAGAGAACGCATGCATGCATGGGGAGAACATGTAAACTCCCTGCAGAAAGACCCCAGCCCAGATTCTGAAGTATGAACACATGGACAGCCCCACCTTCTTCTGAGATATTCCAGTGTTAAAAGTAAAAAAAAAAAATAGAAGCAAGATTCTTATGTGCTTTTTGCAAACATTTAGAGTGGTGGTGATTGTCTGCTATAAGAGAAGATTCCCCAAAGTGCACTGGACGGATAAGTTACTCCAACGAGAGGAGCAGATCAGAAAAGGCATCATTTGACATTAAATCTAAGAGACCTTGTGAATTCTGCACATGTAATCTCTTCGGTCGTAACTTTAACAAACGCTGACCCTTAAATCTGAACAAAGCTCAAATGGTTGCAGCCATTTTTATTTTTCAATTTTTTGTTCTTGTCTTTATTATACTCCACTTATTTATTTTAAAGCAACAAACAAACATCACACATTAAGGCATTTTGAGGTTAAACCGAACTTGTGGAAGTCTTGGCGAACTTATTTATTTTTCCATGAACCGTTGAAGGAAGTGACAAAAACCTCAGAGGAAGAAACTGAGGGCAACTTCCTTCTGTGAACAAAAGTGGAGTGGCATCAGATTTTAGTGGTTGTAGGATTTCTCTTTTGCTATTGCTCCCGCTGACACTAGACCCATGTCTTTGTTATGGTCATATTGACCTGAAATGTCTTGCAATATGGTACGCTTCCTGCTTTTGGAGCGATCTCCTCTTTGCATTTGAACTGCGCCAAAGTTCTCTTCAACCAAACTGAGACCTAACATTTTAGGCAGACCAGAGTTTCTGTTTTTAGTCCTCATCAGAGTTTGATTACATATTCACACTTCCACAAACAAACCGGACTTTCCAGGCAAACAAATTAGAGTTTGATTGAAGTGGACTACACAGAATGGACTCTTAGAGTCTAACTAATTCTTATGCATCATATTCTATAATGTTCTTAGAAACACAAGACTTCTTTAAAAACATATATTACAAAATGTATTTCATCAGAATTAAATGGGGGTTAAAACTCAACCCCCGCAATGCATACACTCATGCTGCAATCTCCATAAATTAGGGTTGCAGCACGTGTGAGAGTGTAATGACTGACACCTGGTAATGAGCAGGCCATCATCAGCCAACCAAGCAGGAGAAACAGGGTCAGGTTAGGAGAGTGTGGGGGTGACTGGGGCCACAGGTCAGAGGTCAAGGCCTCCTCATGGGAGTGGGGTTTGCTTTAGATGGCAGGGGCACCCCTAACATTAAGGGACGGGGTGACACAGGGGGATATGAGGAGGTACCCCAACAGGGAATTGGCGTGTGTCGCAGCCAGCTGGGGTAAAGATATTATATTAAGGAATATTCATGCTCATTTCAGCTGTCGGAAAGGAACTGCCGCCAGATGGAAGACAGCTTGATTTATGTCCGTTTGATTGTTTGACCCTATAACTGTGATGAGCTGCAAAAGTGTATCTTCATTTTGTGGATCGGTGCTGCACAGATTACAGGGGAATCTAAAAATCTAGGTTTTGCGAAATGTCAAAACAAACCGTGAACGACTTCATCTCAAAAACGTGTCAGACAGAAATGCAGAATGTCTCTTTCACGGCAATCCCGCTCCACAAATGTTTCCAAACCGGTGTGAGTGTGCGTGTACGTGCAGACGTTATCAAATGAGGACAGCTGCGTCGGCCATTTTAGCTGTGCATTTGTGTTTTTGTGTCTATCGGCACACGCCTGAGTTGCCTGCGCACTGACGCAGCATCAGCAAGCCCACACCATAAATACTGCATGGCCCCAAAAAATAGAGAGGATGAATGCAATGAGGGAAGAGGAAGTACAGGGGAGGAAAAGGGATCAGGAGGAAACAAGGAGGGTGGGAAAACATAGGTTGTTAAGATGAAGGGCGGCTGGGGGTTGAAGAAAGGGATGGAGAAGAAGGGAAGATGGGGGGAGGGAGGATGAGGAACAGGAGGAGATAGTGACTAAGAGATAAAAGAGGAGCGAGTGGATGTGAGTGTGTTTGTGTGATGAGCGGATGGCCTGAGGGAGCGGCCGAGTCAGCGTGCCGCTCTGCGGATGTACCGAAGGGGCTCCGGGCCGTTTGCTCACTCACTCGCCCCTTCGCTCTGTTCGCTGCAAAGAGGACAAGGGTGGAGGGGGAAGGGGGTGCAGGTGAACCTGACAAGTTGGGGGAGGATGGGAAAATGTGCAAACATGAAGAGAACACAAAAACTGAGGGGGAAACGGGGGAGAAAGAGGAAAACCAGAAAAAGGGTAAAAGGGGGGCAACAGAGAAAAGTAGAGGGTTGCAACTGATGCAAAGATGCAAAGACAGAGAGAAGCTGCACAAAATGATCCATTTTCCACTGCTTACCCACAAAGTTTAAGGAAATCATTAAGGAAAACATGACCTACAGGCCTCTGAAGGTACTTGAAAATAATAAACGGTAAAATATAAACAAAAATATAACATAAAGCTATTAGTGGGCCGTATTTGCATGTTTATGTGCATGTGCATTGGTTAAAGTGCCGCCACATGAATATTTATCCCGAATTCAAACAACCTTTTCAGTCATGATGATAAAACAGGACTGCTGTGACCCTCTGACACAAAGAAGCCACTTTGTTGACAATTTGTTTGTGCCTGAGAACTGTGCCTGAGCGCATGCGAAGGTATGCTGCTGAGGGCTTGTCAAAACACAGACATAAGAAACTTATGATATGGAAGCGTGTTGAATCGAGGGGGGTATCGAGGGGTGGGGTGGGGTTTATGCAACATCCCAGGGAAGCCAGCGGATTGAGACTAACGTTGCTGAATATGGAAAGAGGGCACATAGCAAAGGCTGCTGGGAGTTTCTGATTGGCTGCTAATGTTGCTATCCAGGCCGGGATTGGTGGAGCCGATGCAGCCCGACATCACGTTGTTGGGACTAAACCCTTTTGAACTAAGGCAAAGCAGCAAAGGCACAGATATCAAAACACATTCGCCCGCCCCCACGCGTACATGCATGCACGCATTTGCAGCTGCACATATTACATGCAACTAAATAAGTACCTATGCACGGTTTCAATCACATGCCAACACTGATTATTAAATAAGCCTGGCCTCCGTAATGAAGCACATCAGGAGGAAACGGGATCCCAAAACGCTCTTCGGCTTTTCCCCACATACCATCTCACGTGAATCTACACAGGTCAAAGCGGAAAGAGAAAACTTCTTTAATTTCTTCATTCTCTTTTAAGCCCAGCTCTAAGGTGGACAGAATAAATTGAAGCTTAAGCATGCATGAAGGCACAGCCAGCGGGCCGCTTTCCACCACTCCACGCTACATTTGTCAAATCAGAAGAATTTCTGCTACACGTGAACCCCGGATCTGAGAGCAGGGGAACGGCACCGATTCGCATTTAAGTCACGCGTGAGGAGCAGAGCTCCTAGAAAAATTTTTATATATACGAGTACTTTTGAGTTTGCGGTGATTTTTCAATATGTCGGTCAGTTTTAACTGTGACTAACAAAAACAGAGTGCATAGAAAATTAGCTGCATGCTATTAATAAAACATGAGATGAGCCACGGCAGTGTGATCGGGGGAAATGTATGACGACTCCTTTGGCCTCGCTGCCTCTGCCCTGTGGCGTGTCGGCTCAACTCTGTCTGCGACTTTGCCTGTGGTAAGACGTGTCTCTTCCCTCGGCTACTGTGAAGAGGGGACTAATCTCTTCTAATCAGGAGAATGTGGTTCTCAGATAAACCAAAAAAAAAAGTCTATGTCTTCCCCTGCCTCCCGTCTTCAACATACCGAACAATGGGACGGCCTAAACCCGAACAGCAGCAACAAAACAACTCATGACTCGTTTGATTTATTTTACAACACCAACCAAAACATTTTCACAGATCATCATAATGCCACCACAATCTTCAAAATATTTTATTGCTGTTCTTGTGTGACAGACCAACACAGAACAGAGTGTTATTGTAAAGTGGAAAAGAAACAAAAATATTGAAGGTTTAGTAAAACTAAAGATCTTCACCAGACGTAAAACATGCATTTGTTTTGCCTGTTTTAACTCGGCTGTATTTCTCTACCAGATTTAGATCAATTTTGAAGACTGCCACAGATTCTCAATCGGATTTAGGTCTGAATTTTGACTGGGCCATTTTAATACATTGATAAATTTAGATTGTAGATTTAGCTGTACAGTTAGCCTGTTGGAAGGTAAACCTCCACTGTATTTTCAAGTCTTTTGTAGCCTCTTTCCTCCAGGATTGCCCAACTTTGACCAGCTTCTATGTCCTTTTTGATATAAAGCTGCATGATGGGACTCTGTGTTTAATGTTATGGACTCTGTGTTCAACCACATAAAGTTTTGCTTATAGGCCGAAAAAGTTTTTTGTTTCTTCCGACTAAAGTACGTTATTCCATGCGTTTTCTGTGCAGCTTACATAAATTGTGACAAACATTGTGTGGTTTTCTTTAAAAAAAAAAAAAGTCCTTGTTGCCAGTCTTCCATAAAGACCAGGTGTATGGAGTGCACCACTAGTAGTTCTCATGGATCTTTGCAGCTCCTCCAGAGTATTTGTGAACCTTTTGGATGTTTTTTTTTAACCTGTGTGCTGTGATTCTGTTGTTTGCTCTACTATTGTGCCGCTTCTTGGAGTAGATTTGTTACCTTAGCTCTGATTTGTTCTTTTTGTAAACTTTCGTTCAGATTTTTTTTTGGTTGAGGCATTGAATGTTTGGACAATAATGCACTCTAATTTTGGATGTTGTGCAGCTGGAATGATTTTTGCTTTTGAACAGTTGCTATGATGCTTAACAGAGGAAATGATATATTTTTGTCACCCAGGACGTGTTACTGTGGAATGTCATCTCTGTCGTCCTGATATTGAGCTGTTAACATACTATGTCATGAGATTGTTAAATATCTACAGTGTCTTACATCAGAAACTTATTCAGATTTGTTGCAACACTGACTGCTACTGGAGATTCTTCCTGCCCACAGCATCACCGACTCTTAGAGGATACATGAATAATAAGAGTTATGGCAGCATTTAATTTCTCTTTGTGATAAAGTTTTTTGAACTGAAGTGAATTTGAATTTAGTTATGTTCTCTAACAGACTGAAGATGTCTCAATAGAATAGCTGGATTAATTAAAGGGATTAAATTACACACACGGGGATGGACTCTTTACTAAAGAGCTTAACAATGGTTTGCTCTGGATTTCATTTGGGGGTATTAGAGTAAATACCCCTAAATGAATACATATGTACACCAAACGCTTGAAATTTATGATTATAAAGACAAAAAAGTGTAAAATAGTCAAGGGATATGAATTCTTTCGTACGGTATTTTATGACACTTCCTAAAGTGATGTTACTGAACGAGGTGCGTGCGCCTCTTAGGACTGAAGGTCGGGCCTATGAATCTTTGATCCGTCTCTCCTGGTCCCACCCATCCCTACATTCAATATGAGGTAGCAGAGTGCCACTTGGCCCGTTCCTGCCATCTCACACACACACACATCCCCACCCCCCCACATACTCCGACACACACACCCTCCATGTGTCCTCCTGGTGCATTAATGTTCTTACATCACCTCCTCCAGTGAGCACAGAAAACAAGAGAGCAGCAGACTCGAAGAGATGTAGAGATGGCTTTTAGTGGGGGATGGGTACGCTGTGCACGTGTGGGTGGCAAATATGTGGCAGGCTTCACAATAATGCAGCAATATGTATCATAAGGCAAACACTTAAATCGGGGGCAATTTTACTCTAAAAAGGTAAGATTTGCTAAATTCATTTCCTCCAAGAGGCTCGAGTTTGAAAAAATTATATTTTTGCAAGATGTAGTTGTTTTGTTTTTTTTTAAAGTGTAAGCTGTGCACAATGCAAGAAATACTTTTTCCACAATCTTGGCTTGAATGTTGTACCACAGTGGTGTGCACCATCATGGATGGCTGGGTCTCAGACACATTAACACTGTCTGGCATTGACTTGCACCCATGAGACCTTCCCCCCACTGCAACATGCACGAGCGCATGCCTGGGCATCACCCTTCTGCTCTAATACACTCTCGCCCCCTTGGGATGGCTCCTTTTTGGAGGGTGACTGCGGTTTGTTTGGATGCGCGCTCCTCCTACCTTGTGTAGGATCGTGATTCTCCCAAAACTGTCTAAGGAGTTCCTCCAGGCTGATGTCTTGAGGGGAGAAGACCACCCTCACCACCTCAGTGTGGGCTGTCAGACCTGAGGGGGAATCACAGATTGACATCGCTCAAAACCAATGCCATCCACCTCATACCCTTTATTTACAAATACTGAACATTTTTAATATTAAAAACAAAAGGAAATTCCAGGTTTAAAATTGCAGACGAGAGAATCAGAGTCCATGCACCACAGGTAGAAAACATTCAGGCTGATTCTCCTATGAGCTGTTATTTCTCATGGCACCAGAGGAGAAAGAGAGAAACAGAGGGTTGTATGGAGAGAGAGAAAATGAAGGCAAAGAAAATGATGAAGCTTATGGTGGAGGTTGCCAAAAGCTCACAGATACTCATTCCTGTTTGCAGCTGCCAGGATACTGAAGCCTCAACGAAATGCCTGCAGGCGCTCTCTAACTGAAGGCTGCTTTATGTCTCATATGTTCTGCATGTGCATCTGTGCACTTTTATAGCAGAAAAGGTATTTTACATTTTTTAACATAGACATATTTTATTAGTAAATGAGGCATCATCTAAAATCCTGCAGCACTGTAGAGATAATATAAATTTAGACCTATGTACGGGGACACAATGTAGGTTACAGGAGATGACTGAGTTCATATACAAAACAAAATTTTGTGAAATATGATTTACTAACAAGCCTGGAATTTTTTTTAATAAAACATGTATTTGCATATGATTATCTTAGAAAGAAAAAAAATCCTAAACAGTTGCCTGCCAACCAATAATAGAAATATATATTGGAAGCATTTACATATTTTTATACTGAAATGACAGTTAACGAGTATTTATGCTTATAAACTGTCAGCAACAAACTGTATGGGCTAGTAGTAGCTGCAGAGACTTTAGCCATAAAAAAAAGCAACAATTTCATTTGGAACAAACAAGATCTCAGAAAAAGGTGATCATGTGCCACGACTCTCAAAGCTTGTTCCACATGTAGAGGGTAAAAGGCTGGGAAAGATCAGGACCAGTAAAGCTGCCAGAGCTTTAAAGTTCTGCTGAAGGACCAGTCACCCGTCAGCTAAAGAATCAACAAGCCAGCCTGTTTAACTCCTCTGCCACTTAAAACAAGCAATGCAACCCTGGACACCAATTAAAACGAGTAAAATTAGGAGTAGAGCTTTTACATTTGTTCAAAAATGTACTGATAAAGTGTCATGTTCACACATCCTGAAGTACACTGGCTCCTAATATTGCTTTTTTTTTGTATCAGGTTTTTGTAATGTAAAAAAAAAAACATGTAAAAAGTCATATGTGACAATAATCCTTTACAACTGAAATGCAAAACAAACAAATCGTTTAAAAAAGGAAAAATAAATTGGAAAATAATAATGCAATAATGTGTTTGTACAGTGTGCACACCCTTACATTATTTTTAAACCACTTTTTGTGTTGTACGCATTTATATAATTATTTTTCCTCCCCCTCAAAAAGTTAATTATTTCTTTACAATAAAACATGTCATTGATTGCATCCCACAAAATAAAATGTGAACTAAGTTTTTTTGCTTGAAGTCATGAATTATATTAGTATTTTAATCAACCATCCTTGGAAAGATATTTTTTACAGCTGGCATAATAACCTGAACTTGACTGCATTGTATTTTAGCAAGAACTGAATTAGAATACATTTAATTAAAAGGAATGTGTTTAATTTAATGTGAATGTGACTATATAATTGAAATGATTTTTACTAAATTGGATCTTTTCCTTCTTTTTAAGTGCCTTGAGATAACACCTGCTGAGAATTGTCACTGTATAGAGTAAAATTGAAATATATGTATAATGTAGCAAGTATATTTCAATGTAGCAAGCATAGCAAAAATTAATAAAATAAAAATTTTATTTATGCATTCACAAATAAAAAAGCCAAAGTATTAATAACACCAGAGACTGAGCTGGAAATGAGCTAAAACAGATCCAAGTTAATTCAGACAGCAACTCCAACAAAAACATTCTGCTTCATATTTTATTCAACATCGTATAATAGAGATGGTAACTTTACCTTACCTCATGCTGTTCTAAACAGCGGGCCTTCAAATATATCTTAATTTATTACTTTGGTAATCATTGAAGATGTAACTTCGTTCATGAAACCTTTTTCTCCATAATTAAATGAGGTTCGTGTTTTTTTCAAACTGTAAATGTAAGAGATTTAGCTCCTGACCTGCGCGGCATCAACCATGTCTTGTGTCTCTTCTGAATGATTTGCAGAAAAAGAAATGCCAGAAGGGCCTTTGAGCTCATTGCAGAGTACAGAACAGTTTCAATAAACGGCAGGAAGTCGTATTATTGGTTCAATCATTTTACCCAGGTTCTTCGTAAATAACATTTTTCCTTCCACAGCTTTGCATTCTGCGTTGCAATTGTCTGGCGCATTAGACTGTGCTTGTGCTGTAAATGAGGTAAATTATGCTGATTGATAATAAGATGCTCCTCCTTCTACAAAGGGAATTTCTGACTGCTCTCCATCCTCCCCTGTTTCTGTCAGTCAGGCCATCCACCTGTCTGCCTCTTCTTTCCCGTTTCGTCTGACAGTTCCATCAGCCCTCTCAGTCAGTCTGTCCTGCCACGGCGGCGCTGACAGCTCCTCGGCCATGTGCCGTCGCAGTGTTCTGCTCCGTCATGGCCACTGGAGCGACGCCTGCACTCTCTGAGTCGATGGACAGGACCACTGCTTTTTTTCTCACGCTTTTTTTTAATCCTCCCTTAAAAAGTTTATTCCGCTTGAGCACTTATTCTCGTCGTTTTACTCATCCTTCTCCATTTTCCTCCACAGATGACCATCTTGCTACTAAGAAGCTGAGAGAAGCAGCAACAGGGGAGGCTGCTGGTAGAAACCGTGTGACAGAGCATCCTGTCGGTGCTCTTCATGCCCCTGTGTCTGCACCTCGACTCAAAGCTGCCCCCCTCCTCATAAAGTCCCGAACGAACAGCTGATCATCTTCATTTTCAATATGCATCACCTTCCTATGAATCCATTTGACTGCTACAATAACATAACGGGAATTTTCTTAACATTACGATCAACAAGAACAGAATCTGTTTCTGCAAATCACATTCTGTGGGAAAGAAGCCCATGTATGGCGCCTTCGACGCAGAAACCTCTGTTACTAAAAAAACACCGCAATACAGCACAGCAGAGAGCAAAATCCTCACAAGTAGGTCATGTGGGAGTGGGGATGTTGGGGGGGGTGCAGCCCATCTGGAGCAGTGCATTCTGAGTAGTTGACTGCGGATGAAGGGAAGAACCAAGACGAGAGAGCTTTATTTAAAACAATCTTCCTCTGCATCCGCTTCCTTTTTTCTTTAAATTCTCTTTAACCTTGACACTTGCAGCGTCAAACGTTCTGCCAATCTGTTTCACTTCCTCGCAGGAAGGTAGAAGGATCTGTTAGCGGGAATCAGAGAGTGGGAGGTGTAAATACCAGTAGAAAATGTGCAATACCTGTGCAGACTTCATTGTAGGTCGGGTTGGGTGTGAAGCCCCCGGCAAAGCCCACCTGGGTGGAGAAGACTCCTGGAAGCCGCCAGAACAGCTTCTCAGCTCCCCAGAAACAGCCCATTCCTGCACACACACACACACACACACACACACCAAGGCACAGTTAGGCCTTTTTGCACTGCGTCACACAGAGATTTCATGAATGCAGTGAAGTTTCAGGCTTTATAAACGGATGACTGTGCCACCTCACCAAACATGATGGTTTCCATGCCTCCTGGAAAAGGCTCCACAGTGGGATTCCCGTTAACGGCATGCTTGTCTGTGAGGTAAAACAGTGGAAAATGTGTTATGGGATCATAACAGTAAAACGAAACAGTGTGACTTTCAGTGTGTTAAAGAGCCTGAAAGCAGCGTCGAGTCGGCCTCAGCGGCTCTCATTTAACAACATCCTGACGGATCAGAGCTACGAGGAGATATTTAAGAGATTACACAGCTTTGATTGTCCCTCTGATTCTCCCTGCTGTTCTCTCTTTATACAACTACACACATTTAAGGCATTATTGTTCAGCTTTTATTACTCAGATGTCTCAAACGTCCAGTCAAAGTTCAGACAACAAGGTGTCCCCATTGCGTCACCTGATCTGCAGATGTAACTGTAACAAAAGGTGGTTGTGCAACATGTTGACTCAGGAGGATAAAGTACAAATGCACACCACACTTTTCAGGTTTTATTCGGGATTTCATTTCATTTCACAATAAATCCCACAAAAATGCATTCAAGTTTATTGTTGTTCAAAATGTGGAAAAGTTCGATTAATATCTTTGAAAGGCACCAGGATTTACATTATATGACACACGTGATCAATATCAACAGGTAATAGGTCTAATAGAATATTCAATATTCAGTATAGAAAATATTCACTGAACTCTGACCCAGAACTACACAGCATTCTGAAGGATGCAGGCTGCTGAAGCCTTTCCTGCAAGGGTTGTAGCATCCAAGGCAAGGTTGGTAGCATCAACTAACTCACTCACCCTCTGGTTACCTAGCAACAACTTGCTGAGCAACTTGCACAGCAGCAGTTTACGCTTTTGCCACTGTGCCTCATAAATGCTTAATAATGTTGAGTGCAAACTATGGATAAAAGAGCAAAGGTCACGCCATAAGTTTTATACTAATTCAAATATTCAAAACAAAAAAACTCATCAATAATTATCAATATCAACTGATACGTTCTTCAGCTTTATGGAATAGTCCTATCTCAACCGCTTCTTGATCACAGTGAAAATATTGAACTATAAATAGAGTGTAGAAACAGTGCAGCCTGAATTTAGAGTGCTAAACGAGAGGTGTGTGTGTGCGTGTCTGTGTGTGTAGCCCTCAGATATGTCAGGAGGATTAAGGTTTAAGAAGACTGAGGTGACTTAGCGTGCAAATCTCCACTCAGCAAGGCTGGTTTGTATTGCAACCACTAATAGTTGTCTCCAGATAAACAGGCCACAGCGTACACTAAGAGCTTAGCTATATATCGGTAATGGATGCTTACTCCAAGTTCCATGAGGTGATCGCTTATTGTCCGATTAAGTTACGTTATGTGTGACACTGACCTGAATACTAATAATCACTAATCTGATACAGACAGAATAGTTCATTTCCTAGATAGGCCTGGGATGATCCTTAGCTGTGACAAAAGGCCAAAGACCATTAGCTACCTGCAGTTGCTTCAGACTTAAAGGAGATTACGATAAAGACAGACCACACTGAAGCACTGACAAGAAAATGTTTTCCCATGCTGGGACTCTAAAGATAAGGGCTTTTGAAGAAAAAACGCTTGAACAGATAATACAAGTCTTGTTGTATTGGGGCATTTTTTGATATTTCACAAAATCGTTTGGTTTTCTGTGCAGTAACAGATTGCAGACACATGAAGGACTAAAATGTCACGGAGGCCTGGATGCCCCCAGGCAGCCGCATCGTGGACTCCTATTGAGCGGCAATTCTGTGTTTTTATTTTTTTATTTTTAGCAGGAGGTTGTTTGGCGCTGCCAGGTCACGCTCACAAGCACAGTCGGCTACAGAATCAAAGCACATCCATGTGACGGACATGCTAAATCTTCTCTGTCTCATTGGACGACTTCAGACGGTGGAAGAACAGAAGAAATGGTCTTCTAACATTTTCACCGTCTCCTAGATATCACCCCCTGGAGTTGCCAAATGACTTCGAGAGGTAAAATGAGAGAGTGAGAGGGAGTTAAGTGTGAGATAAAGGAGTAGGAGGAAAGGAAAGAATGGTCGCAGGAGGAGATATCTGCCTGCCAAAACGATAAAAAGAAGTAAATCGCCAGTTAGAAGCAACATATTAAAGTTCCGGTGAGGAAGCGAAGGACTCCCCTGGCTTCCAGACAACCAAACCTTCAGACACCTTATAAAGAGACGAAGCACTTCATGTAAGTGAGAACCCCGAGAAAACAAACACAAACGAGAAAATATATACAATAAAGAAAAGGCGAGTTAGCTAAGAACCTGTTGACATGATATCCGCGTGTTTCAGCTGCTCTCCATCTTTACTTCACACTCACTTCCTAATACCACTTTGCTCTGACAGTCACTTGCATGCTGACTTGCATGCAATCTGCAGCACAACTGTTGGTGCATCAACCGCTGTTGTGTTTTTTTTTTCCTGTGGAGGAGCTGGCAGAGGTCCACTTGGTGCCAGGCTAGCACTTTTCATTGTGCCCAGTCAAACACACCCTCCTTCTCACACCCCACTCTGCAAGAATTACCTCATCTTACACACACGCATCGAGAAAGAACCCGGCTGAATACCCTCACTACGCTGCCTTACTATGCCAGCAAAAGAAAGAAAAGAAGACGATAAAAAACAAGCGGGGAGGGGGATTGCCTGGGTTTACAAAAGAAGTTAACAGGCTGAAAATGTGGAAAGGACTCATGAAAAGGTTTTTTTCCTGTTTTGGATGAGATCCAGGCTTAAGTTCTTTAGCACACCTTTGTTTTTGCAGATATCTGGAAAGTGCAGATCACAGTGTACGCCATGTAAGGAATGAAGCAAAATCCTTTGGTCACCTTTTGTTCCTTTAAGCCTAGCTGCTGTAGGCGGCTGGATCAGAACCAAAACGTTGGACCGGACGCCCTACCATTCTGCTTGAATCAAGGTGACTACTGTTCAGGGGCACAACAATCTGGTGCTCAGTGGAAAACAAACACCCAGTTTGAAGTCTTGTGGTGAATTTTTTTTTTAGCCTTTGATACTTTCCGATTCAACCTATGGTTCTGTGTTTCTCACCCGCACAACTGAAGTCCAAGCGCTGCTGCCTCCTCACATAGAGACAGGGGAGAGGTACCATCCCAGCATGCCAAACTGGTGACGTTGGGTTGATTTCCAGACCGCTCGGCTTGTTTCCTTCCAAAAATCCTCTCTTTCTCTTTCCCTTCCCTCCCTCTTGCCATTCCTCTTTCTAGTTGCGCACAGGTTGGCAAGGAGTCAGGCACGAGTCGTCAGAGGAGGCTGATGCTTTATACTGGTGCCAACTACCCTCTGCTGGATGGGAGGAAGGGAAGGGACGAGAAAAGAGTGGGGAAAGGGGGGCGGAAAGACGGGGGGAGACTGAAATCTGTTTTTACACAACACAAAGAGGTAAATTAAGGAACTAATGAGAGCGGCCTTCAACAACCCAGAGAACTTTGTGAAACACTTAAACATACACGCTCTGGCCACTTTATTAGGTACACCTTGCTTGTATTTACTGAGCCCTCTTTTGCCTAAATTATTAGTGGCAAAGAGATTTTGATTCATATTGACATGATAGCAGCATCGTACAGTCGTTACAGATTTCCATGATGCAAATCGGCCAATCCTCCACATCCAAGAAATGATCTTTTTGCAGTTTTTTTTTTTTACATGTCCTGTTCAGCAGTGTAGCAACCAGAAATGACTTGGTACTAAGTGAGAAACCCAACAGATTTACTTGCACATGTGAAGCATTACAGATTTCGCTACATTTATTAGGTCTTTCTATCTGACATATTTTCTACTAATATTGATCATGTGACAATTGATATTGATATCGTTATTGTATTATAACCCAGCCCTAATATATTATATTATTAGAAACTGATTTGGGTTCATTTCAAATCCAATGGACACAGATACGGAAAAGAAAGGGAAAGAGGTTAGGTAAAACATAAATAGAAAATCAGGAAATAAAAATAGAGGAGAGGTAGAAGTAAGTCTGTCGCAATAAGCAGTTAATAAATTTATCACATTATAAATTGAAATGAGGTCAATAATTTCTACCCTGATGGTTAATATGTTAGGGCAATTTCATTTACAGAGACATAATCAGTTTTAATTATTGTTTATGTTGTGTGTGGTTTTTATTCCTATTTTTTCTTTCTTTTTTTGTTGTTGTGTGTTTTATTTTGGATATTTAAAATATTTTCTAGTTCCAGTTTTAAGTGTTTAAAAAAAATCTAGTTTATTTTTCTGGGAGCGAGCAAACTTGCATTATTATGCGATTATCAATAAATTACTTGAAAATGGTCTCAAAACAATAATATCATTTATTGCAATAACTACTGGGACAACTTATTGTGCGGTAAAATCTATTATGACAAGCCTAGGGAGACAAATTGAGAGAAGACAAGAAAATATACTAGGAATCTGTGTAAACACCTGCAGAAAGAGAGAAAAACAAGAACCAAGAAACCACAGCGACAAACAACAACATGCATATAGAAAACAGCAATGTCACTGAAAAGTGCACAATAGTAACTAAAAGATGTATTTAGTGCCAACCACAGGGCAATGTATCACAGTGTATCACTTGTATTCATAAGGTTTATAAGGAAGCAGTGTGTCCCCCAGAAGTCCAGGCAGACACGGATGAGATCGGAGTCACAGACATCCAAAGATGGGAGCCCCAAGAACACCACTGCAGGTATTTAGCTGAATTACCATTAGTACACAATGTGCTCTGTCTGCCAAATAATGGTCCAACCAGTGAACAGTTTCTGTGGACAGATCTGGTAAATTATGCATTTGCAATGAGTGGTCCTATAAGCCGTACAGAGGTCAACAGAGAGGGCAGCAAGCTGAGTGTGTGTTAATATAATGGATAAAATTATTAATATCTTTAGGAGCTTCTGTTACTGTTATATGTTTCCTTTTTCTAAACCCAGACTGGAAGTCAAATACAACCTGGTTGTTAATTAAAAGCCCCATTAATTGATCACTAACAAGGAAATTGAGAAGTTTGGCCTGGACAAATAGCTTGGCGATGAGCCTATAGTTATTTAGAACAGAAAGGAGATTTCCAAGAATCAATGTGTGTTTGGAGGGATTGTCCAGTTGGAATTCCCAGTGGCTTGACTGGTTTGACGCTTGGAGCCACCAAGACTCAAGTGACTAAAACCTGAACAGGAAATAACTAGAACATCAGTGTCTCTGTCCAAATCAAAGCCAGTTTTTAACATCCACACGGACTGAAAAGTACCAGCTCCAAAATCAGATTCAAATTCATTCAGATTCAGATTTATTCGTGTCCCAAATGGGCAACTGATGTTACAGCAAGTATAGAAACTAAAAGACAAAGTATCAAAGAATCAACACAATTAAGTTCAACTTTTGACTTCAAGATAAGACAAAGAAGAGAAAGTGTTCCTGAAGGAGTCATGGTGAGGCCTTTAACCTAAAAACATTGAACCAACTTCCAAGCATGGGGTTGACCACATAATGTAAAGACATATTTCACATAACAGATTGCAGAAAGTGAATGGAATAAGATGGCTGAACTTCTGACCAGAGCTGTAAATTGAAGTCCCAACTACAGGTCACAATGCATATTCTCCATTTCTGTGTCTAGAGTTAGAATTTTTTGCTTTCTGTCATCTATTGTTAAATCTGTGTGATGTTTTTACTCACCTATATTTTTGATTGAATGAGGTTTTCCAATATCAATGTCAGTACAAAAAGGAAAAGACTAACTTACATTTTAGGAAACCCTCCTTTTTTATTTGGCTCACATTTGCCTATCTTGTAAACTTGCATCACCACTTTGTCATTCCTCACAAACTGAATAAAAAACAGAAAGGGCATCTAGAGAGAGCTGTGAAACAATACTGGCAATATATCATTGCCATGAATCTGTACATAACAGTTACAGCGAAACACATAGCAGAAATTGATTTCAGTCAGCTTGCCTCCCCCACCCCATCCTGTTTAGAAGAAATATTGGCAGTCTATCCTGCCCTGACTCAAAATAATAGCTACTGTGCCCCTACCATGTAGCAATCTGCCATTGGATAATTCTTGCCAAGGTCACAGACTACATCACAGGGAATGCAGGGCAACAGGAAACAGAACCAGGGACAAGGAGTAACTTTATCAGGGTGCCAGGGCAAAGGGTTAATCTGAAAACGAGTCCTGTTCGATGCAGAGAGGAATTAATATCTCAGGTCCACAGGGCTGGGACTGAACTGGGCACATGTGAAGACACTCCTTAAATCATTACTGTTTGGAGGACCACAGAGATACTACACACACACACACACACTGGAGACAAAAAAACCCCATCCTCATCTAAACTGCCACCCCCATGGTGAAAGGGGAGGAACAGATTTCTGCCATGCCGTGTCTCCGAGCTGCTTCGACAGACGGAGAGGCAACTTACGACGGGGTGGAGCCTTCATGCGCATAATGCCCAGATGGGCCCCTGGATGCTGTAGTACCTCTTCCTCCTATGCACTCACGCCTGGCTCCCACAATGCACTTAGCGGACGCAAGTGTCTGAACGGGTGACAAATGCAAGCAGCCGACTCAGATTGCATGTTTCTCATAACCGGCCATCCTGTTTCATAAGAGAAACCCAAGCAGGTGAATGAAAGTGTCACAGTGCGATGAGCCAAGTAATAAAACTGTTGACAGCAACTACTAACAGCAAACAACCCAGTAGGCTCTTACAACCACTAAAAAAGAGTTTATCAGTGTCCAAAGAGTAGATCTCAAAAAGTTACAATGGTTCAAAAGACTTTATAATACATGTTGGTTGCCAAGGTTAACTTTGGACAAGAATTTTAGAAGTTACCGTTAGGCCTGTCACGATAGTAAATTTTGCTGAGCGATTAATTGTCTCAAAAAATTATTGCGATAAACGATAATATTGTTTGAAGATCTTTTTACACTGATGTAATGGAAATGACGTAATAATGCATGCGATTTCTTGCCAAAGATAGATACACTTTATTTTCAAAAGAACACTTAACACTTGAGCTGATAAACAAAATAAACAAAACAACCAAAAACAAAATGGATTCTCAGTCTCCATTAACAAAAAATGTACTTGATAAAAACTAAACAACATAAAGCCAAAGTGGAAATAAATACTGCATTCAACCTAAAGACTGCAGATTATGAAGTCTGTATATTATGTTGCCCTTCAGTAATAATTAGATTTAAATAGAGAAGATGGGCCCATCGACTACCTGATGCAATAGTTCACACTACATGATTTTTTGCTCCTATTTTTCCCCTTACAACAATCTTAGAACTTGGTCTTTCTAAGATTGTGTGGTGTGTTACGGTAGATCGTCGTTGCCGCTCCGATCTAAATCAGCGGTTTTCCCGGACTGGGAGCTTTAATGCAGCCTGTTGAATGTGACAGGTAGCCAATCAGAAAGCACAGATTCTCCTCCGGGCTTTCTGAGGGCAAATTACGGAGGGGAATCCCAAACAGCTGACACGGCGCAACCCGAAGTCCAGCGGACATTGGAGATGATATGTGGAAACAACATTAATGTTTATTCAACATGCAAAAAATATAGAAATGACAAGAGGAGGAGTTGGAGCGAAATTGCTACCGCAGTTGATAAACCCGGTAACTTTTCAGCTGTTCTTCCTTAAGGTGACTAAACAGGTTCTAATGATTTTCATTCAGTCAGGACTTTACGCTGACACTAGCAACATGCATTGCAGGTAGATTGTAGTAAAGCATTGATTAATACCTGGTTTTAAAATTAGTTCACTGGACTTGTAGCCATTATTTTGTGCCCATTGTTGGACACCACATGGCAGGAACGAACCCGATCGAACCTTTATACCTAGGATTTCTGTCGGCTAATGTGTGGTCTGTCAGGTTTTGAAAATGGGCCGACAATCGGCCGACAGCTTTAAGATCCTGTAGGGTGCGCTGGGCTTTACACTAAGGAAATGAGGAAGGGAGGGTCAGTGGAGAGCACCGGAGTTGAGCCTTTTTTCATTTGGTGTCATCAACGATAATGGCGATAACTGAAATGACGTCGATAGTTTTAATTTATCGTACGATTAATTGATTTATCGTTTATCGCGACAGGCCAAGTTACCGTTGATTCAAAGATGTGTGAATCAACATCACCCAATTTAATTTCAGGACTCACTTTACAGCTACTCATATTCTAAGATAGATATTCAACAGAAGTATCACAAAGCATACCTTTCCACATTTGGTCAGGTGACAACCAAACTTTTTGACAACCTGATCACTGACTTACCACACAGAACACCTGAATTATACTGAGGTTAAATTACCCATAAGTAAATTGGATTTTATTTTATTTAGGCTTATCAGAATAAAGAGGCCAGAATACTGATGAATGCCACACTTCTTAGACTTTCATTTGTAAAACATGTTAAAAACATGTACTATTTTCACATCACAATCATGCACCAGTTTGTGTTTTAAACTCACCTGCACAAAACTAAAAAAGTCTTATTTGTGATTGCTTGCATCCAAACTGTTTTATATCTACTCAGAGAGGTAGCAGTAAGTGTAACAAAGTTTAATCTTCTGTTAATATGTAATCACATCCTTGTTATTTAACTGCAATGCTGGGTTTATTGTTGAAGAGATCTGAAACTGATATACTGTCAGTGTTGTTCAGTGAAGCATTCGATTTGCATTTGATTTAAAGAACTTTGAACTGAAAATGCTGTTTTTCAAGTTCATCAGCAGAGGGTAAAAGCTGATCAAATCAATGTAGCTTCAGTTCACTTTTTGTTTCCAGAATACATGCTTTTTTTAATATATAATCATGAACACAGGTACTTTTTTAATAATAGAACATTAAAAACAGCAATTTTAACTAGAAAACTAACGGTATTCACTGACCTTGAAATTAGCGATCCTCAGTTATGATTTGTCTTTAACTGATTCATTTGGATCATTACTCTGGATGTTTCTTTAACCTTTATGAAAAAAATAACCCTGAAATTTGGCTGAATCTGTTTGTACAGAGTACAACTAAATGTTTTTCTGTGTTTTTATGATGATCATATTCCACTGAATTGGAGACAGTCATCAGGAGTCTGACCTCAATTGTTTTGAGGAACTGTTGTCTAATACATTTTAGGAAATATTATTTTCAGCTGCTTCCACCTTTGGATATCTTGTTTTGATGAGATGTTTTAGAAATGTTGAGGTTTTTTATGTTTTGAACCTTTGAGCCACTATATCAGGGCAGGCTAACCCATAAAAACTGACATTTCACAACTTTTCTAAAATAAGAAAACTACTGCATTTCTAGCTTCCCCTGACAAGCAATATGCACCACCATTCAGGCATAACATTATGACCACTGACATGAAAACCTCTACATGCCATCTGCTAATGGGTGGGATATACTAGAAGTGACAATTGTCCTGAAAGTTTAGTGTGTTAGAAGAAATTTGTTGGAGTTTAACAAGGACCAAATTGTGATGACTAGACACTTGGATCAAAGCATCTTAAAACCTTTGACCAATGAAGCAATGGAAGAAGGTGGCTTGGTTCTTTTATATGAAGTAGATTGTTGGGCGTGCATGAATTGCTTACCTGGGAAACACATGGCAGCTGGACATCTTTTGGGAGGATGGCTTGACTTCCTTCCAGTGTTCAAAAGTATGTATGTTAGGTTAATATGCCACTCGAAATTTACCTTATTTTGCTTTTACTGTCGTTTGTCCTGTTTGTCTGTGTTTATCTATGATGGACAGGAAACCTGTACAGGCTGGATAGGACCCGGCGCTTCAAGACCCTGCATGGATGGATGTAGCTCCTTTCAGCAGGATAATGCACTATGTCACAAAGCCAAAAATGCCTTAGAGGAGTTTTGAAGAGTTGCATTTGCCTCCAAATTCCCCAGATCTAAATCTAATTGACCATCTGCCTATTGGCCTGCGTAACACATTAGTGCAGTAGGCGGTCATAATGTTATGCCTGAGCTGCGTATTCTATTTAGGATTTTGTATTTGGAGAATGTTGGTTAAACTAATTTATATCCAGTGAGTTGGTTATTAAAGTCGTTTCAGTTCATGATGTCATGCCCATCTGTTGCTGCAAATGAATAAGCTGAGCTTTCCATTGTGATTTAGGTATGCATAAAAATATTATAAAGTTCTGAATGAAAAAATATATATGAAGTTGTTATCTTGCATTATTTTGAACATCAGTTCTTCTACAGTCAATGTGTGTGTGGGTCTTTTTTTTTTTTTTTCAACGTTAAATAACAAAGCTTTATAGTTCCAGCAGACGTGGCTCCGGAAAAAAATCCAACTCCGCAATTTTGATAAACTTTTATAAACTTACGTTACTCTGCAATTTACCTGCTACGACCATTCTCTCCTCCCTTCCCCTCAGAGCCCGCTCTCTGCTCGGTCTTATCTGTCATTCTGTCAGCGGCGAGCAGCGACACGTTCACCAGCAGCAGCCCTGCGCACTTTATGAGTGTTTGTGGAAACCAGCCCGAGTACGGCGGAGCCTTCCGGGAAGGTTTCATAACGGCCTCCATCACGGACTTACGTTAAACGGCGAGGACGGGAGGGAGCGATACCGGAAAGGGAGGGAAAAAAACAAAAAAAAAAACGGCCATCAGTATGAATATTCATGGCACGTGGGCCACGTCGTGCGATGCATATTAACTAGTCAAGGGGTTAATATGACTTTGGCACAAAAGCCTGCAGAGCACCGTGTGCGGGAACGAAATTAAATTTAAATAAATATCCACCACATTCAGCATGCAAATGAGCACTCACCAATTATCTGCTCCCGTTTTGTGGGAGGTGCGTTTGGTGGAGCAGGTTAAAGTATAGATGTATAAAATACCAGTCTTAATGGTCTGTGCAAGTTTTGGTAATTGGATGTTTTCATTAGAAACCAGCAGAAGTGGTTAGAGTAGCCAAAATCTGTCCCCACGTAAAAGTAGCACTACTTGAACACAATTTTACTCAACAAAAAAGTGAAGCAGAAACTATAAAAAGTCAATATGTATTTGATCATGTACTGAGTAAATAATATCTGATTTAATATTTAAAAATGATGTCATCAGGCGGACAAAAATAGAAAATTATGCAAATTCTGGTGTTTCATAGAGCAAAAAATAAACACAAATACATAAGAGTTAAAATATAAAATTACTGAGAGGAAACATTTCCACATCAAATTTGTTCAACAGAAAGCTGGACAACAATCATTTCAGAAGCTAATGAAAGTGGTATATCTACATTGTACACTATCAATCAATCAATCAATCAATCAATCAATCAAGTTTATTTGTATAGCACATTTTATCAACATGGCCGTTCAAAGTGCTTTACGCTGTGAAAACATTAAAAACTCATCAATAAACACATGATACAGTCAACAATTGTGAAAACCAATAACATACATTACATTTTGTGAAGTGAATTTGTTAAAATCATCAACACATCAAATATGTTGGTCAGTGTTTCATTAATTATTGTTCTAAAGCAACTCTAAGCAGGTGGGTTTTAAGTCTCAATTTAAAAGGACTCGGTGTTTCAGCTGTTTCACAGTTTTTGGAAAGTTTATTGTGGTGCATAGAAGCTGAATGTTGCTTCTCCATGTTTGATTCTGGAAGCAGACCAGATCCAGAAGTCCTGAGCGGTCTGGAAGGTTGATCTTCCCAGAGCAGATCTTTAGTATATTTTGGTGCTGAGCCGTTCAGTGATTTATAAAACTCCGCTGTCGTAGGGACAGATACAGGAAATCCTTCCTGCCACATGCCATCTCACTGTACAATAAAAGCTAAATCATTGTTCTGCACCAATCAGTCCAATTTCGCACAACTGCACTGTGGCACACTTGCTGTACATATATTTACATATACATACTGTTTTTGCATTTTTTGAATCTTTGCAAGGACTGCTCTAAGCTGCTTTTATATTGACAGCATGTTATATTTTATTCTTATTTTTATTTTGTCTACAATTGCTACTCAGTGGTGGTTGTTGTGTGTCTTGTCTCTATGCTGTAACTGCGAAATAATTTCCCTGCTGGGATGAATAAAGTAATTCTATTCTATTCTATTCTTATAAACTACCAGAAGTATTTTAAAGTCTATTCTCTGAGCTTTCACATTATATATATATCATAAGTGGGTAAATAAAACTGAATATCAAAGAATGACATTTTCTATCAAAGTCTTTTAAAGGTTCAGCTCTCCACTGCTTTCAACTTGAACTTCAGGAAGACGTAGCGATGGGACGGTAATGACGATAATTGTTTGTCAGTGGGAGCATAAAGTATTATTCCTTGTTCTCTGATCCAGTCAATGAGAACAACAACAAAAAAGAAGTACTCAGGGCATTGTTCCCATATTCTGCAAGCCAAAATAACATCACAGCCTCCTCTACAACCCTTCCCTCCTCCCTGTCTTCCTTTTTCCTCTCTCTTATCTGCCAGAGAAATGAAGCTCAGTCACCTGTGGAAGAGCTGAATGCTGAACGGGGGGACTTTGCAATGCAAATGCCAGGTAATTACCCGAAAGCCAGGAGAGTGGAAGCACACAGATGAAAACAGAGCAGCCAGAATAAGAGCGGAAGGCAGAAGGAGAGATGAACCAAGTGCTAGGTTCACATGCCTGTTGATGCCGGATGATTGGGGTGTAACTGAGTTTGGAGAGGCGGTGTGGGAAGAGAAGAAAGGATGAGGTACAGAGGACCAAAGGGATGTGAAGACACTACATAAATACAGTAGACACGCTGTGTTCATTTTCTCCCCATTCTTTTCTGCTTCTAAAAATGCGCTTTCTACTTTAAAAAATCAATCAATATCATTTCTGTAACCTCTGCAGAGTTGTGATTTTAGAAGGATCTACTTTAATGTGAAGGAATTTCTGTGATCAAATAGATGTAGGAGTGGATATGTGTGTGCTTGAGTGCTTTTGTGCACATAGGCAATTTGTCCATGAGTGTACGTACATGCTTTCTTACAAGCACTTGTGCATACATGCATGCATGGAGTGGTTGCATGCATATATTTGACTGCATAGCTGGTGTGTAGTAGCGGAAGATTTAGCGAGCACGCCAGCTTGCAGCTGTTTGATTGTCAGAGAGTGAATGCGGAGAGATGTGCAGATGCGATTATCAAAGAGATTATGAAATGACCTGGAATTAAATACTGCAGCAGACTTTACCAGGGTATCACTCCATGTTAAGCCCCGGGTTTGATGGGAGACACTTGGTTAGCCAGGTCACATACCTGCTATATGCGGTGTAAGTCGACATGCTTTTTGTAATTCACTTCATGAAGACATAAAGCCCTGCTTAGACAGTCTTTTTATATGTCTCAAAATACAGTTTCTGTCAAATGTTTGCATTCACTCATCACTGGCATCAATTTCATTCATTTGGGGCTTTTAATGATTTATTTGAACTTTTGCTTTTCCAGGGTGGAATGTTTTTTAAAATCAAAAACTATAATAAATATTAAAAACAAGAAATTGTTGGACAGGTCTAAGTTTAACATACATTTTTTCCCCATACATAATGTGTCAAATGATAAATATAGGCTCAAATATTAACATTCACACAGTGAATGTTTTTTTAATACCTTGTAGCAAGAGAAGAAAATCCACACATTTTTTCTAACAGTCAACAAATTTCTGGCATCATTCTGGATGGATTTTGATTACTCTTGTTTTGGCAGAGCTCAATTAAATTGGTGATTTCCTAAGATGGACCCTTCTTTTAAGACTACTCAATAAGCTTTCAACAGGCTTGGACCTATGGACCTATTGGATCACCATCTGGATCCAAATTTCAAACATCTTCTCCAAGTTTGAATCAAATTTGCAGCTGCACGCATGGACAAACCAAAATGTTTCTGGAGAAAGGTTTTATGATCAAAATGAGACAAAGATTGACTTGTTTGGCCAAAATGTCAAGAAGTACGTTTATAGGAGTCAAGAGAAGACTTTCAAAACTAAGAACACAGCAGGGCCGTGCAGAGACCTTTGGAGGGGCTCAAATTTAAAAAAGGGCACATTGAACAAAAACACCATACAGTACAACAACATAGCAACAACCCATATTAATCAAGAATTTAATTGGATCCTACTAGATCATTGCCATTGTTGTTGCGCAACACCCCCCCCCCTCCTTTCTGTCTCTACTCTCTCACTCTCGTACTTCCTCTTCTGAGAGGGGAGATGTGCTACCAGCTCTCCGTCTAACGGGTCCGTTGAGTTTCCTAAATCTGCTGGGATTTACCCTGTCCAGAACTGAAGTAAACTCTGTTTAAGCTGGTTTCGAGAAACGATTCGCCTGGTTATCTGACGGCCTACATCCAGGTGTCCCACCCTTCTTCCCCCTGTGAATTAGCCAGACTGAGCAGCCTACAGCCAACTAGTTTCACAGAGCACACCTGTTAACGGTCGCTCGTTCTCTATTTTACAACTTGCATTTGTTATTGAACCAGGTAGGTTTTAGTGACTCGGGCGAGTCCCAAGGATGAGGTTTTAAATATGGGCTACCAGCAACCTAAAAACATTTTCCACCTCTTCCTCTCCAGAATCAAACATCACAGCTATTTTACAACCATCAAAGAACTTTAAGGTGACTCATTAACTGAATGTCCACAACATCTTTTAGATTTTCTTTATGCTAAATATTTTATTAGTAAGGCATTTTTGCAAGGGTCAGTACAGCTTAATTCAGTAGCAGAAATAATCAAATAAGTAAAATCAATCATCTAGTCTATCTTTCCCTACTGCTGACACTGAGAACTAAAAAAGGGAACCTTTGAGAGAGACGGACGGAGCCTGGCGTTTCGAACCCCAGACCTGGCACGACGACGAAGAAGGTGCGGCAGCAGGAGGAAGATGTTGATCGGCGAAGGCCAGGATCTCCGCAGGTCTGATGAGCCTCCTCTCCGCATGGATGCTGAGGTCACACAGGACTTGGTGCTGGCAGGAAAAAAGGCACCAGTTCTTCTTCCTTGTCTTTGTCTTCATCTTTGTCTTTGGGGTCAGAACCCAGCCGATGAGAGAAGTGCGATTCGAAGCCACAGATTGTGGGCCAGACGGGTTGGTCTCCATGTGCAGGACAGTCTCCGGCTCCGTGGCTCCGACTCTTCTTCAGCTGCAGAGTTCTTTGTCCATCTCGATCTTGGCTCGAAGCTGCCCGGAGGATCCAACGAACGGTTCCTCTTTTGCACCCACCTTATATAGGGTTCATCTGTCTGCTTAGACAGATGATCTCATATCCGTCACTGTCTTAAGAGACATCATGTCATGATGTCTGTGCCAATGTCTCAGGGCTGCTCAACCTCCTGTTTCCATATAAGGTGCTGATCATCTCTGCTCTCCTGTTAGTTCCCCTTTTTCCCTTCCTGTCACCTTTCACCTACCATCTACCTCCAACATATCAGTGATGTTTAATTGCAGTTTTATAACCTTTTACACCATTTCAAGTTCAATGTCAAAATCACATTTATATCACATTTATTTTCTTTAGCTTCTCTGATTTAGCATTCATTTATAATTTTATAACCATAACTTATATCACATTTATTTTCTTCAGCTTCTCTGATCTATCATTCATTTATGATTTTATAACCATAACTTATTAGTTACTCTTATTATGATCTTAATGTGAGTTATTACAGATGTTTTTCTGAAAAGAAACCAAGAATAATACATGATTCTAATTATTTACTACTAAAGTTACAGTTACTTGTTTTTCTTGTAGGTGTTCTCACAAATATAAGTGTAAGTATTATTACAAGTAAACCAATATTAATATAAGTATTTTACTTTGAATCTTATCAAATTACTCAAAATGTTTAGATTTAATTTTTTAAAACTTTCATGCTTTAAAATAGTCTCAGCTATTTTTATAAATCTGCAGGCTGGAAACTTCCTCTTTTTCCAGGAAACCTGCTTTTCCTGTTTAATGACTCTCTCTGACTGACTATGATTTCTTATGATTAGATAGAAAAAAGTAGAATTAAAGCAAAGTTTGCATGAGACAAAAACAACACACACAACTAGATTTATTTTATTGACACTTAAGTCTACTGTTGGGCCTTGATATCACTTGAGTGATTCATTTTAAAGATAACTTTATTTATTATTACTGTTAAACTAAAATCTCCAGCATGGGGAAGTGGGATGAGCTCGGATTTTCTTGACACCATCATGTGGGGACAATTCAAAGTAAATGTAGTATATTTTCCCCAACAGGTATAAAGTTGCTGTTTCTGCTGCTGACAGTCCTGGAGGTCTGAGCTGATCTGAGACTGTAGCTGTTGAACAGAAGAGAGGAGAAAAGGTCTCTGGTTATGAAGTTATGAAATAAGTAGATTTGCTGCCATTTTGCTAAATAAGCCCTAATAATATTTATTTAACCTCTAGAGCAACTTGACTCAAAGGGGTTAACTCTATATTATTGTGTGATGTTAGCACCTCTGAGATCTAGAATATGAAGGATCTAGAACATGTAGGCTCAAATATCAAGACATCAAGGCAAAGAAAACTCAGTAGCTGCTGGTAGGGGCCCTCCAGACATTCAGGGGCCCCTAAATGGTTTAACTGTAACACAGACAATAGATCTAAACCTGTAGCATCATTTATAGAGAATGACAATGTTATTAAATTTTATTTAATGCATTCAGCTGAGAAAAAAATTGTACATTTAGGATTTAATTAGGAAGTTTACTTTGTAAAAGTTTAAAGAATCATCTTGATAGCATGGTTGTTGGGTTACCATGGCAACAATATGGCGTAATCTTTGTGTTTGAATTGGGTTTGTTCACAAATACATCACAGCAAATAACCAATAATCAGTGATTGATTTTAAACTCCGCTAATAAACCTGGTCTCCCTCTCACAGACTTATTTTGCTAAATTATTATATTTAGCTAAATATTATTGCTAAAGGGCACAAGCAAGCCTTCTGACATACAAATAAAAAAAATTAAAATAAAAAAATATAAATTTTGAAAAAAAAAAACTCAAATAGGGCACTAGGGGCATCAAGGATAAAAGGGGCAGGGGCTCCAGCCCCCTCCGCCTTCCCCCTCTGCACGTGTCTGGAACACAGTATCAATTGTCACATGGTGGAGGTAGCATCATGCTGTGGGTTTGTTTGGCTGTCACAAGTTTAGAAAGAAAGAAGACTACCTGCAACTTTTTTTTAACTCCATCTAGAGCAAATCTAGAGTTGGATGTTGTGAACTTGGACCACTTGGGTGTTTGAATGGAACATTAATCCAAAGCTAATGCTACAGACAGCTTAATTTGAACTTAAGATGATTTTTCTCCATTACCAGTGATGTTTAAATTCAACTTGATGTTGTTTCAGGTGAGTAAATAAGTTAGATCCAGAACTTAAAATGCATACAATGGCAAAGTTTAGATCTGGCCCACCTTTGTTTTTACAATGCAGAATTTTGACCCTATGAATTTATGAAAATCAACAGTAAATTCAGACTTTTGAACACAATTCTTGCTTAAAATCATCACTGAAATTGGAGTTTGAATATCCATCCAAACCCCATCATTAAAAGTTGAAATTAACATGACATTTCTGCAGTTAAAGAGTGGATGCAAGCTTCTGACCAGAACTGCACTTCTATTAGCAATTGACCAGAAGAAGAGGTCGTCAACCTGGAAACTGCTTTGCTTGTTTAGTGTAATTGTGGCTTTTTAAAAGTCTCACTTTGACTAATTAGAATAATAAATCATGCCGCCTCTGTGTTTTTAAAGGAATCATTTCGTCTCGCCAAAGCAGGTGGGATTGTGGGCTGGTGAGACAAAAACAAAGGCTTTGATTGCTCTGCTGAAGCTGCTACAGGCAGTTAGGGGCAATGTGGTTCTCTGGCGGTATTCACAGACCAGAGTGGGAAAAGCAAACTTGACAAATTTTCATTCATATGCCTGCCTGTGCTTGAGTTTGCTTGACATAAATCAGCAGGCTTATTGGAGAATGGGAAGAGATGGAGACTAGTTTGAGTGACTTGGAAGGGTGAGGGTGGTTTGGACAATGGTGCATTTCCAAGAATTTGCAGAAAATTCTTGGAAATGCAAGCATGCTTGCATTTCGGCTATAGCAGAATCTCATTTTTCTCTCACTTTAGAGACCCAACACAATGTAACAAAGTGAAAATCATGATGCAGCAACCAGTGACATGTAAAGTTGATTTATTTCAACATTTCTTTTATAGATTCAAGGGAAGATTTTTTTCCTGTGCTCATAAAATCTGAATAAATTTTGAATTTGTACAAAGACAAGTTTACTCAATACAAATAGTAATTTAAGAAAGCATATATTCCCCTTGAGATTTTCTGTTTTAATGAAAATCGTACCTCATTTTTTTGCACATGTACATAGGATGGATCAAATGCAGACCTACAAAGACAAGACCGTCCTCTAAAACTGAAATACTGAGTAAGAAAAGGAGCTGCAGAAACCCACAGCTCTGTAGGAAGAATCTACATTGTGAACATAAGTTGTCTACAAATATACATAAGTTGCTAGTTGCGATAAAGCCATAAATGGGAGAGAGAAATAACTTGGAAGGAGGTGACTTTAATAAAAGCCAGGTTCGTGGAGTGCATAAATAAGTTTTCTTGTCACGCATCCTCGTTCTTGAACTGTGGATTTCTGCAGCTCCTCCAGAGTTACCATTGCTACCTTATGTCTTTTTCTCTGATTAGTGCTCTCCTGTCTGGTTGTCGGCTTTGGTGGACATCCATGCCTTGGTAGATTTACAGTTGATGGATTTAGCAGAGCTCTGACAGACATTGCTTTAAATTTCTTCACAGTTTTCTTCCTGACATTTTTGCTGTTCTTAATCTTCAGGATATGGATTTTTTTGGTTGACTTCTTCAACAGCCTGCCTGCAATCTAAATCAGCCTAACACTGAAAATCTATCAAGGCGTCTATTTTAAAGAAGAGAAGTGGACAAAAATAGTGCAGAAAGATGCACCCAACCCACCAAACCAACTCAGAAACACAATTGTCCACTAGTGCTTAATTTTGGACTGCAGGAACTTGACACATCAGGAAAAAACCCACCCACCCCTGCATGGGTGTGGGGTGTTGTAACTACTGGGATTCAAACCATTTTCCTTCTGTCCTGTTAGCTCCCTGCTCTAATCTCTGAACCATCAAACTGGTCATGTTCAACCATCAATCAGACACGTTCATATTCTGAAACTAGAGGAGACACAAATGGGAGACTTTGTTGGATAATTGAAAAGCCTTTGCAATATAAATGTTTCCCAGAGCTTGTCCCGTTGTTCCACTGATTAACTGTTTGATCATTATAAGACTTAAATGAAGCAAAAATAATAATAAAAAAAACACAGTAACATTATTACTGCCTCTGAAATATTCTTAAATATAACACGACTTTGAACTTAAGTGAAGTGTATTACTGTCACTTCTGAAATGTTTCCACTCTAAAGAAGAAAGCTGTCACAACCTCTTGTGTTTGAAAGTGATTACACACTGCATGCTCTCATATTTCTGTGTGCATTCCTCTCATTTGACACTAACTGAGCCTATGCAGTGTATCCTTAGGTTTCCTATGCTTCTGAGGACAGGCTTCCAATTAGTTCTTCACTTTAGACTCATGTAGCATAGCGTTTTAAACTTAGTTTTGCATTTGTTATCCAGGCAGTTCCAATAATTAATTCCATTTATGAAGTGACTTAAATTATTGTCAATATCTACAGTTTAACTCAAATTTGAAGTGCTCTCAAAACTTAATACCACAAGGATCATCAAGGTCTGCAGTTTAGTAATTTTGGTATATTGTTCTTATGTTCTAGACTTCAGAAACAAAATTTTACATATTTTTTTAAAAGATGGCCAAAAATATGAAGTAAGACATTCAGGTCATATTTGGGTCTTGGTGTTGGAGACCCTGATCAAAGTCAACTTCTGATATCTGCTGACTGTTTTTTCAGCAGCTCCCAGCAAGCCTAGCAATATGCCTCTGGCAGAGCCAACTTTTAAGAATGTAGCACATTATTTTGTTGATCTGACAAATCTGGGAATTACTAGTTTTTCACTCAGTAATGTTCCAAGTGAAACAGATTGCTGCTATATCTCTGTGTCATGTGATCTGTTAAGATATCCCTGGACAGCTAAATGTGTGTAGAGAGTGAGTGGTGGGAAAAGAGCAAATGAAAATTATTAAAATATATGACTTTCAAAGCTAAGCTTAAATTTATGAGATAGAACCATTTTTGTGTCAGTTCTGTTGACACAAAATTAACTGTGTTAATCTTGTGTCACCAAAATTAACACAGTATGACATAATATGATATAAGTTGAATCAACAGGTCATACTGCAACAGAGCAGAAACTAATGTTAGCATTTTTAGCTATTGTTTTTCTAGAAAATATATTTTTCCACAGTAAGATTTTGTGAACATTTAGTTGTCAGAATGTCATGAAGCATTTAGTCATCAAATATATTTGGATGATTCGATCATGACCTTTTTGGAATGTCATCTGCTCATCACTGCTGTTGCAAATAAATGATGAAACTACATTTTAGGTGTTACTGTGTGAGAACACAACAGCAGCTTTCTGAACCATGTAAACCCATGTTAAAGCAGAACACGAAGAAAACAACAGCTGGGAAAAAATATTGGTTGCTGGTTGGAGAGACTGCAGCGTCCGGAACATCATAGGAGGTATATTCCTGATGAAATGTGACAAGCTATTTTAATGCATTTTAATGTTGCAGAATTTACAAGCTCATAAATAGAAATGATTTTATTAAGTTTACTGGTGCTTTGGTTATTATTTTATAACTTAACTCTGCTTTAAACCTGCCTGCTATGTTCCTTGGTCTTCATGATGTTTTTGTAACAAGCCTCTGAGGCCTTCGGAGAACAGCTTGATTTATTCTCTGAACTACACATTGGCGGACTGTGTTTTCTAATTAGGTTTGATGTGGATTTTAAAGGGGGCTCAAATTTGCATTTCTAAAAAATGTGAACCCATCCATCATTTTCCTCGTTATCTTTATGAGGGTCTATCACATAAAAAGCCTAATTTATTTTTACGAGTTTTTGGTTATGATGTGACAAAATGTGAAAATGTTCAGGGGGTGTGAAGACTTTTACACATTGCTGTATGTGAAACAAGCAGCCAGACAGAGAGCGGGTGGATAAAAGCAGAAAAAAAAAAACGACCTGATGGGCGATTTGAGTGAGCTGAGTGCTGCTCCATAATGCCGGTCCACTTCCTCTCCCTCTCGCTCCAGCCTTGCTAAGAGCGGCTGGGCTAAGCTACTCTTGCCCTACATACAGCCTAAACAGCAGATTACCGACTGTCCCTCTAATCCCATGCACCGGGGCATGTGCCACTGTCACCATGTACGAACCACCCAATCACCCTGCCGCCTCTGTCGCAGCCCCCTGCTGGGCTGGTAGCCGAACAACCTCCCCCCACTCCAAACCCAGACCACAACAGCTTCTCTCATTCTGGTTTCTGTCTGTTAATTTTTTAAAATTTAATTCAATCTGCAAAAAAGCTTGCTCATAGCAAAAAAATATCGAAAACCTTACTCTATTTGCTGCTCTTCTTCTTCCCTAGCAACACCCCCTCTGATCCCACATCCTCTTCCAGCTTTAACCTCCTCATGACCACCTGGCATCATGGCACAGCCTCCTCCAGTCCCCCGGCCTTACCTAAACCAGCAGACCTGAGATTAGGGTTAATCTGGACCTTGTGTCATCCTGTATCCATCCACCTCCCCCCAACGCCCCATTCTTTCCACCCTACCTCCCTTCCTCTGCTTTACCAAAGAGGCTTTGGTTTAAAATCCTTTACTGCAAACCCCCACTCCCTTTGCAGAGTCTTTGCTGCCAACTGCAACTTTTCCTCCCGCACCATGTCCTCAGGCAATCCTTCAGCAGACACTGGGAGAACCTGTCCCCGAGCAATGAGATGCTTGCAAAGGATTTTTTTTTACTGATTGTCTCCTCCGTTAGAATAAATCTGAAATTAGGCATCTGCAGAAATTTGCTAAAATAAAACAATAAATCTATTCATTTCTACAAAGTGAAACATAGAAAGTCTGAATCCATGAAGACTTTTTTTATGCTCAAGTTCGGGACAGAATAACTAAACAATTCATCCTTCCGTCTTCGCTCCTCATCAAGGCTTCCCGATGCATTTAGTGATTTCTGTTCTAGCTGGAGGACTGAGTGAAGATGTGAAGGCCTGAGTTGGAGGAAGGCTTTTATAATGGGTGGAGAAAGAAAAAGCAAAGATGCACAAAGCAAGGAGACAAATAAAGAGCCAAAGTGCTAATGCTCCCTTCTTTTTCTTTTCTTTTTTCTTTGTCTGTGGACGTAAATGGCAAATTCCCCCTCAAGCAAAGTCTCCCATCTTGAGTTGAAAGGCCAAAAAAAGAAAAAATAACACTTGGCTGACGAATACTGGTAGAAAAGAAGAATTAAAGTTGCAGAAGTGGCGGCAGATGTAGGCCAGTGAGGATGAATAAGGAAACTTAAATGTAAAGGGAAAAATAAAAAGACCCTTGAGGATAAGAACCTGAATGAAATGATGCTTTCATGATAAAACAGAATGCAGAACGTCGTGGCATGATCAGAAGATGCACATCTTATAATGTTAATATCCAATTCCTTGTGTAGTTCTAGTCAATTTGCTTAGCGGTGTTTAAGTTATTCACATTTTTCACCATGTATGTTTTTTTTTTCATTTTAATTAAAGAGTGGATACACCCCTTAAAATATCTCAAATCAGAAGTTCCTCATTCTGTTGCGTTTCTGTGAAAAGAACAAAAATACAGCAACGTTACAATCATTGCATGTTGAGGTGGACCGGTAGTAGTGACTGACGAAAAGCGGGATCACCCGCTGGCGGATGAAAAAAAAAAGTCAAAGAAGAGAAAAGCGTTCGAACTGGTTGCTCAAAAAACGTCCTCAGAGAGCAAGAAGGGGAGAGCAAGCAATGTGGTTAATGGACGTAAATTAATTGCTGTCATGTGGATTCTGATCCCAATAAATCAGGGTCAGTGAGGTCTCTGGTGCCATTGCTCCATCACTGGGATTCTGCAGGAAGAAACCTTGATCTCACACACACACAGAGACACACACCGACTCACAGCTGTACACATGGAAATATTTGACTTTTTTCAACTCAGTTGAAAATTAAAATTAAACCTGCAGGGAGAAATAAAATTTTCCCCCCAAAAAACAAACAAAACCTAAAATAAGAGTGCAAAAATAATATCAAGTTGCAGCGGCACTCCACGACTATATTTTGGATGCAGGATCCTTGCATCAGTGTGGGTTTTTAAAAAATGCACCACAAGTTAAGGCAGGACACTGGATGCCAACTGGTGCAGATATAACTGGGTTATAAATGCATCGTGCCTCAATAAATTAGCAATGCTTATCATTAAAAATTACCAGTGTGCTTTCTGCTTAGCTAGGCTGCAAAATTGATTTACCTTATTTTCTGACCATGGTCATCACAAATACTTCCTCTCTGCTCTGAGAATTACTTCATGTGTTAATCAGAAAATATGTGAACCATCCATCCATCCATCCATCCATTTTCCGTGCACCCTTGTCCCTAATGGGGTCGGGAGGGTTGCTGGTGCCTATCTCCAGCTACGTTCCAGGCGGGAGGCGGGGTACACCCTGGACAGGTCGCCAGCCTGTCGCAGGGCAACACAAAGACATACAGGACAAACAACCATTCACACACAAACACACACCTAGGGAGAATTTAGATAGACCAATTAACCTAACAGTCATGTTTTTGGACTGTGGGAGGAAGCCGGAGTACCCGGAGAGAACCCACGCATGCACAGGGAGAACATGCAAACTCCATGCAGAAAGACCCCGGCCGGGAATCGAACCCAGGACCTTCTTGCTGCAAGGCAACAGTGCTACCAACTGCGCCACTGTGCAGCCCAAATATGTGAACCATGTATTTTAATTATAATTCACACAAGAAAATTCAAAAACAAAACGTGTTAAAAGAGGCCGCAGCACTGCAACAACCCACAGATGAAACTCAGAACAAAAACGCCGTCCACGCTAAAGTTGACATTTTTATATTTAATTTATAACCACTTACAGTAAAGCATGCCTTATTTTGTATACCGTACAATGTGCCCTCTTTGATACCGTATGCCCCAAAGCAAATCACTCATGTTCAAACAATAATATCTGAATACGAGCGAAATGGTGCAAAATGGGAAGTAGGTCACATAGCAATTTATTTGACAAAAAGGGGATGGGGGGTGGGGAACTGGGACAGGGTGTATGCAGAAGCAGCAGCAGCAGCAGCAGCAGCGAAGGTTTTAGGGACCAGAGATCAGATTTTAACGGAGAAAGTGATCGATCGAAGAAAAGTTACAAACACTTAACGCTCATTAGATCTGTGTTTGGGCTGGTGTGAAGCTGGAACAATAAGCTCCGCATGAAGTCTCGCTCACACACAACAAATAAAGCATGCTTGCTTATCAGAGGCTTCATTGTCTGTTCTTGTGAAATTGAGACCAATTTCGCAGCGTTGCAACGATACTGCGTATCAGCACAACTGACACAGAGAACAGCAGCAACATTGATCAGCTATCAATGAGCCGCCCAATAATCCCTGACCAATATATAACAAAACACAAGCGGATTTCTAAATATATTTCCAACAAGAAATACATTTTAAAAACCGTATAAACTACAACAACAAGTATATCATTAAGCATCATATATGTATGATTAGAAAAAAACATTTCACTCCCATGTATTTTTTTGGATAAACTGCATTTTTATTAAGAAATATTCTTGCACTTGTAATTTATCTAAAAACTGTAAATATTTTTTTTAAATAAGAAATAAAAAAAACTACAGAAAAAAAATTATTCAAATGCAATATGAAAATAAATTACATTTAGAGGCTATTTAAAAATGATACATTTCTATGGATGAGTTAAATCTGATATTTAGAGACGACTAATATAAAACATTTTATTAGATAAATATGAGAATTGCAGGTAAGTCAGATATTACAAAAAAAATCATTTATATAATGTCGTAGATATACAGTAACACACACCATGTCTGAGGGGTGTTAGGGTGATGCGGCCCTCTTTGCATGTTTAGAGACGATGTCATGTACATCCTCTGCAATCTGCACAGACTGCGCTCAGGACCTGTAAAGCCACATTAACACATGAGAGAGGCTCTGGAGCACCAGTCTTTTCTAATGACCCGATAATCCGACCCAAATGCTGCCTGCTTGCTAATCTCCCCATCAGATTACCAAAGTGGGAGACGAGCACTGCCTATTTGTCCCTACCTGCCTGTCTGTCTCTTTCTGCCTGTCTGTCTCTCCAGACTTGTCTCTTTATATAATCGCTTGACTCTTTTCTGCCCGTGTTTCTCTGTCTGACGAAAAAAAATCTTTTCTCAAGTCTTTCTGATCTTTGCAGCTGCCAGCTAGCAGTGGTTGAACGCCCGTTTGCTACTCTCGTCTTTAAAAATTAAGGACGAAGTGCGAAGGCGTAAAAAACGCTGTAAAAAATATTCGTTCTGCCATATTTTCGAGGTGGACAAGGTTCAACTTTTTGTGAAAAAGCAGCATTTATGCTAAAACACCATAGCATGCAATTAAAGGGAAAATTAAAGAATGATCTTTAACAGAAAAATACTTCAAATTAAAGGAAAAAAAATTTATCTTGTCTTCACAAACAGAAAAACAGGATCTCTCTGGTGTTTCACACTAGAGCTCTACTCCAATATGTCCGTGCATTTCAGGTGGAAATCATCCAACCTAACATCATGTATGTCTCACATCAGCCATGTCTGCGTCTACATGTTAGCCTTCGAGGCCACATAAGATATCACTTTAAATCTACAGAAAAACACTTTGACGAGCCCGCTCCTCGGGTCTGTACATGCATATATTTGACATATGGATTTACAAAAAGCTCAGACAGAAGCTCAGTTTGCACACAGATAAACAAAAGATTTGATTTATTGCTTCAAATCTATAAAACTGTGCGGAGTCAGTGACAGACTATGGACGGTGTCTACGTTCCATAAATTGTGCACGTCAATCTTCTTCTCTGATGTGTTTAAGGAACATTTTTAAAGATTTGTCTGCATTGTTTTGCAGAGGCTGAAATAAGATCAGTTTAACTAATCTTTCCATTTTTTTCTGATAACCGTATATTAATGAAGGATAATAATAATAATACCCATTCTGAATAAAGGAAGCAGTGATGCTGATGTATGAATAAATCAGATCAGCAGCCATAGCGAAACGTTACATTGTTTATTGTAAAAAAAAAAAAAACAACAGTAACAGCTTTAGTCTTAAAAGGCTTTTAATGTGTGACCTATGTATTTCAACCAAAGTATTTGTGTACTTCTACACACCAGTGGAGATAAAATACATCTGTAAAGTGGAAGAGGTTCACAGCCTCACAAAAACAGTGAGAAAGAAAATCTAATTCAATACGATTGAACGACGACCAGATGAAAATATGCTCCCGTTTCTGTGTGGATACGACAGCTGTGGACACTTTTTAAAGAACGGGAATGGTTACAGCAGCGGGAATACCGGGATGAGCTAAGTGGTGAAGTGAGGCATGAGACGGAAAAGAGCAGTGGTGCGCTGGAGGGAGCGGGAGTTGGAAAAGGGCTGGTAATAAAAAAAAAAGAGCTAAGGTCATCCCTGGTAGATTCAGCAGCGTTAGCGGGGCTCGTGTCCGTGTGCACGTGTGTGTTTGACAGGGAAAGAGAGGGGAGGGGGGGTGGCCGCTGCCGCTGCCCATTTACCAGAATCAGCTGATGGCTGCGGATGATGGAGCGGGGAAGGAGTCAAGGGTCAAAGCCTCGCATTGTCAGCCCTGCTCCACTCTCTCATGGGGTTCCCTCCCTCTGCCGTCAACCCCCCCACCCCGCCGACCCGCGGCCTCCTCCACATTAACATCCATTCACCAGCTTGGTGCATTGTTGTTGCTTGCAGCAGGAAGAGAGGATGCGATGCGTAGCTTACAGACGTCACTCTTGCAGATCATTTCTGTTCTGCTGCGGTCGCTCCAAACCGTTCGTCTGCTTCTAGTGTGTGAGTGCACTAATGTGTGTTTATATGCAGGTGTGTGTGTGTAGGACAAGACAAGAGAACTGCCCCAGCCCCCCCCCCCCCCCCACACACTCCTCTCATCCCCCAGTTTTAGATCTACCCTCTCACCCCTCAGCTACTCCCCCTACCCCACCGCCCAGTGCAAACCTCCCCCCACTTTGCCTGTGTAATCCCTGCCAGCTGGCCCTGTTGGCTAATCCCTCTGCACTGATCAGCTGGGCCATGCATCCAGTACGGGACAGGATAGGGACAGGGGCAGATAGGGGCGGGACATTCGATAGATGTGTGTTTGTGTGTGTGTATGGATGTATGTGAGATGGGGGGTGGTGTCGACCAGAAAGCATAAATTGAAGCCCGTGCCTTCTCCTCGGCGCACTGTGTCTGCGTGTGAGCCAGTCGCCTGTCCTCCTCGTCCGTCCGTCCCTTATTTCCCTGTTCTCCTCCTTCTCCCTTGGATCCTCATACATATATACCTACCTGGCTTATATATGTATATTCTACATCGTGGGCTTTTTTTCCCGTTGTTTCTGGTTTTGTCTTGAGCAGATCCAAATGGATTTTTCCTAAAGCTGATGAACGGCTAGAATTTAGCTGAGTCCGTGTTTTTTTTTTTCTTCCTCCTGCTACCTTCTCCTCCTTTCCCCCTTGACTGCATGCGTGACACCTGCCTGCATCCCATCCCTTCAGTCCCCCCTGTTTGCTATCCCACCACCCCTTGTGTCTTCCGAACGAAGAAGAACCCAGACAGGATGGAGATGGAGCAGCGCAGCCACAACAACTACAGCGGCAACAAACAACAACAAGACCGGGAGCGAGGACCTGAAGGAGGACACACTCTCCATCTTCTCTGCTGTTTTTCGCTTCAGCCTTAGAGAGGAAGGACGTATTCGATCAGAGAAAAGAAAGATTCTGTTTGTGGTAGCATTGTGTAGGGTAAAACGGAAAAAGAGACTGATTGCAGTGATGACGAGTTTTTAAAAAAAGTGATTTCCTGGAGTGATTTGTATGATAAAAAGCTTCAATTCTGAAATCTTTTCCCTCTTTCCATCACACTTTACTGCTTGCAAATCGATTTGTGCGTCTGTGTGTGTTGATATTTAGGTCCTGCTTTCTGGTCTGTACAGATACATGCGCAGAGTGTACAGAGCGAGAGAGAACAGTAAAGAGATGGAGAGCAGGAGGGAGGGTGAGAGGGAGATAGCGACACAGCTTTACCAACTGGGATGAAGATCGGTTTGGTCTGGTTAAGCCGTACTGAGCTCCAGAGAACAAGCGACGCGTAGAGTCCGGCGCTTTGCTCACATCAGGACGTTGCGAAGCGTCGTTGGTGTGTCCTCGTGAAAAAGACGAGCGTCCTTCCTTTGTTTTGCTCTCAGGGGGAAGATGTTCTGCAGGAATGGTAGCGATCAGGTAGCCGGGCAGCTGCTCTCTTTATGGTGCAACAAAGGTAGCTTCGCTCGCTCGCTCTGCCGCGCTCGTCTCTGTTCTGTTTACCCAAACAGCATCTAAAGGCTGTGAACCCTGCTTTGATGACAACACTTTTTTTTTTACTCTCCCCCCCTCAAATTTTGTTGCTGCACATCCACATTTGCATGCGTGCATGTATATGTGTCGTTCAGTGCGAGCCACCGTTTGTAGTGTGTGTTTGTGTCTTTTTCTGTACTATCTGCACAGAAAACATAATATTTTTTAAATCGGACTGCACATTTGTGTGGAATTAACATGGCTGGCTGGCACTCTGACGTGTGAAAGACCCGCAGAGCCGCATCTGAGCCTACAGGGAGGACAGATCACAGGTGAGGAAAAGGGAATGAGAAAGTACAGCTGAGTGGAGGCAAAATATTTTTGCACTTTTGCAACAGAAAAGAGGAGAAAAAAATGCAGCAAAAGAAGAAGTGAAGTCCAACGTGCGGTACATTTCAGATTAGAGGAGAACATGGGAGCTGCGAATGCTTGGAAGTTTGGGTTTGAGCTCTTTGTGTTCACAGTGGACCTTGATTTAATTTCAATACAATTAAGGCACGCGGTGAATGCCAAGAGAGAAGCCACAGTCGACCCTCACCTGCAGCGTGTAGGCGACAGGACAGGGCTGCACAGATTAACACGTTTCACAATCCAGATTAACCACACACACCAGAGACTGCACGCACAGATCGAAGAGGAGCAAATGTATATTTTAGGACACAGACCCACAACCACTGGGCACTGGTCGGTTAACATACTGGTTTCCATATTGTCCCAGCAAACAGAGCCATAGGCAGCATTGCAGTGTTACTCCTGCAGCCAAGTGGACAGAGGGATCACACTGGGGGGATTTGCCATGTGGTGACAGTGGGACACTTCAAAGCTCTGTGTATTTTCTCGTGAGAATACGCTTCCTTGTGAGGTTAAAAAAAAAAAAAATACTGCCAACTTGTGGAAAGCAATAAATCAAACTCCTGCTGTGTATTTGTCTTGTAGAAAACTCAAAGTCATCCTCCTGCATGTTGGTTTATAACTTTAGCTTTGATTTCAGCTGCAACACGCTTACCTGCTTTTGAAATGATCCATTTGGATTTTTGACTTTCAGCATCACACTTGTGTCTTTTCCTTCTTTGAAACATTTCAATAAAGTCGTCGTTTTATGGACTGAACTTCTATCTGTAGTATTTCTTGTTAAAGCACAAAGAAAATCCAAAATGACAAAGCCTCAAGTAATTTTAATAATGAGCATAAATTATTGTATTAAATAAAAGAAAATCACAGCCCTACATCAAATGATTCATGCTGCAAATCGCTGCAGGAAACAAAGATGCGAGCTGACCTACATCCCAGATGATGGAGGCAGAATACGCAGAAGGTACAAAAATAAGAATTTTTTTTTAGGGTAAAAATTAATTATTTACAATAAGTTGACATTTATAATTCAGATTTTTTTCAGATCACACACAACAGCAACTAAAAACTTCACAAACAAATTTATTTAAGAGCAAAAGCTGTGTCTTATTTAAAAAAAAAAAAAGATGCCACAGCTATATAGCAGGTCTATATCTACGCGTTTCTATTCGCATGCATTCATCTCCTCACAATCAAAGTGTGCAGGGGGTGAGCGTGCCACATATGTTGAGACAGAGGTCATCAACTGCTTTCAGGTCCCTCTGCCTGTCTGCACATTATGCATCGTCACAATGCTCAACACAATTAGGAGACATGCGGAGGGGGATGCCGAACACATCAAACACTGCAGAACCCCTGGTGCTGGAGAGCAGGTGACCATAGACAGACGGCCCCTCCCCCACCTCCGAGAAAAATGATCTCCCAACATGACATCTTTTTTTTCTTACATATATGTAAGAAAACAGAGGTAAAAAATGCCATGAGGCTGCCTTATTCAATTAATACTAAAATAAAATAAACATAAATAGCGTAAAATAGATTATTCTGAAACTTCCGACTGACAATACGCATTTAAAATGCATTGATACAATAATATTCTCAGAAAAAGATTGTGCGATCTATCTTTTAATACAAACTACATTATGATATTTAGAGGATTCATTTTCTCATTTTGATTTGGAGATTATTTTTTTCCAGTAAAATGCAGGAGAAGACACAGAAAATCTAATTTAGTCACGTAAATAGAGGTCGGGTTGGTGACATGGCGAAGCGTCACTAATGGAAGAAAGAAATGGATGCCTTATGATAATGAGGCAAAAATAAAGCAGAACCATGACCTTGCAGTGCAAAATGAACCCAAACCGTGTAATACGTCGCTCACAAAAGAATCTCATGAGTCGAAAATATTTTCTCTGGATTGATCTTGTCAGGATTTAAAATATATGTAAATAATTATATCTTCAATCATAGCTGTATGATAATTCTGATATTTTTTTATTTGATTTTTTTTATCTTTATAGATTTGATCCATTTACAGAAAAGAAAACGTGGGTTGAGGATGCCATCTCAAACACCATCACAAACTCTCCCATCATGTCTGTTAGTTTGCTGCTTCATCTCCAGCATGCTCTCAGCGTAATATGCACTCTGTGGGATGTTCCGGAGCTGACCCTCCTCCTCCTCCTCTTCCTCCTCCACCTCCAGCACCACTTTCTCTTTCTTTCTTCCCTCTCCGTATGAGGCATCTCCATGCGCCCCTGCTTTATGGCTGCTCATTTGCATCCCAGGAGGGGCTGAAAGGCGTCCCCAGAGACACGCAGATAAGGGTCAGAGGAGAACCCCTTGAGGGCGGCACGCTTGCCTCGCACACACACCCTCCCCCCCACCACAACACACAGACGACACGTGCCATGGAGCTCCCTCCCGACACACTCAACGCTCACCAGCCGTGGCTCTTTTATCGGCTGTTGTCACTTTGTTAGATGCTGTCTATTCATGATAAACTTGCCTTTAATAAGGGTGAATCTGATTTCCCAGGGTTATCCCTAGCAGTGGGCGACATGGACTTAAAGTTTTATCATGATATTTTGCTTTACTGTTGTGATAATGAAATATTTGGGGTGGGCATTTATTGTATTGTTTATCATTTATTATGCATGCCATAATAAGAATTTTGATTTATTGTTGCAATAAATTCTTATTAATGATGTTAAAACCCCCAAAACTGTCCCTATAGAGGGATTGTTATTTTTACATCTTTCTTCACTGTTTGTTTAATGAGAGCGTAGATTTATATAAGTAATTTGAAAATGTGATTCAAAGCTGTTATTGTGTGCAGTCACACGTCTGCATGTAACGTTTATCATTATCACAGCAGTACTCCAAAATATCGTGATAAAAATTTTAAGTCAATATTTCCCACTCCTACGATAAACGTGATAAGAACGATTTAAATAACTGAGAGTGAATGGGGACGTTTGTGTGTTGCGGAGAAAAATTACCTCGGGGGTGAAGCAAGTCAAAATGCATCAACACAACGAATCTAATATGGCATTTAAAGAACAAGCACTTGAGGAAGTGTGGCTATATCGAGGCTCAATGTAGGAAAAAAATGAATATCCGGAGCGGCCAGATAGCAGGTAAAGCAGCGCACAGCTACCAACACTCACCCAGATTAGCACCACAGTCAGAAAACTAAACAAATAACCTGAAACCAAGTCTTTGAACTGGCGGTTTAAGACGCTGGTTCTGCTCTCGCTCTTGGACTGCCGCTACGCGCTACTGGTAGTAATATTTCACAGCAACCTCCACCAGACAGTGAACTCTCACAGTGAACAGCTGCAGCATGTAACTTAAAAAAAAGATTTTAGATATGTTTAAATTAGGTGAATTTGTCGCCAGATAATTTTTCCATTTTGCCAGATATCATAGTATCATTTAAACCTAAAGCGAAAAATGAACAACCATTCCAGGCAATCGGCAGTGATTTGCGGAGATCGGCCTCATTGATGATCAGTATCGGAATCGTCAGAATGTCAGAATGTGCACAACCTTGTTAAAAAGGTCAAATTTTTGTAGCATAAAAAAATTCTACAACCAAAAAAAACTTTTTTTTTCCAACTTTAACGCGACATGCCTAGTGTACAAGTCAACTAAAAAACACATTTAGTAAGAGAGAATAACTCGACTAAAACAGATTCAGTTTTTCCTCCTACCAACAACTTTCCTGTCATTGCCTCTGATCTCCTCTGATCTCATTCAATCATCAGAGATGACAGACGTCATGTGTGGGGTTCCCCAAGGTTCCATCCTCAGACGCCTCCTATTTAGCATACATGCTTCCGCTAGCTCACGTTATATTAAGTAATTATGAGATTAGCTACCATAGGTATCATAGGTATGCAGGTGATTCATAACTCTTTATCATAATGTCGCCAGGTGACTATAAACCCATTCAAGCACTTAAGAGAGGCTTGAAACAAGTCAATGGATGGATGTGCCGTAACTTTCTCCAGCTCAGCACAAACAAAACTGAAGTTATCTTTGGACGCAAACATGAACAATGTAGAGTTAGCTACTGCAGCTAAAAACTACTGATCAGGCCCAGAGGCTGATGGAAAATAGATTTTAAAATACTTTTGTTAGTTTATAAATCATTGAATGGCTTAGCACCAGAATACTTTAGAGCTGTTGTTTTTCTATCAAGCTTCCAGACCAATCAAGTCTTCTGGTTCAAGTCCACTCTGCATTCCCAGAATCAGAACCAAACAAGGAGAAGCAGCATTCCAGTTTATGGTTCACTAATATGGAGCAAATTTCCAGAGAAATGCCTAATTGTTGAAACACTGAGCTCCTGCTGTTGGCTTGGAGGTGGCTAAAAACCCACTGTTTATGTCATACACTTAAATCCTACTTCAATCTACTGTTAATATGCTGACAGTCTGACTGCAAGAATATCAAATAGCTAGCCAATTTATTTTTTACTAACAAGTCTACATCGGTACAAATATTAGATTTTTGCTTGTTTAAATGGGAAAAATGCGTCAAAGTGCACAATATATGCCCTTTTGAAATTGTTTTTTCCAAATGTAATATGTTGGAGGACATCAAACTAGACATTACGATGATTATCATGGCACTTAACACCCACATCACTTTAAAATCTCTATTTCTAAGACCTATACAAACCGCTGAGACACCTCTATCCCTTAAGAAACAGGTTCAGAAATTTAGAACATCCGAAATGAAAACTGTAATACAGCCTGCTGTTTATTTACACACCAACGTTGCGAAAGCGTGACCAAATATTCTTGAAAAGCCAAATTCAGTTCGTTTCTTGCAGATTATAAAGCTTTTCTCAATTTTTGATCAGATGACATGTGATAAATTTCCACACCAGTACACTTTATAGACGTATCGCTTACCTCGTGTCCAGGAAGGAAGGGCGATGAACTGAACCCGACCGAAGAACTTGGCAGGGTAAACGGTCCTGTGTCGCCCTCTTGCGTCCACTTCGACTATTACAGAAATAATTTCCAAGACAGAAAATGGCGGAATGTGGATTAATCAAATATTTATAATTACTGAATCTTGTACGTGTCGTCTTTTACAAAATGTCATGTTCCACAAATGAGTGAGTTTATGTAAGGTTTTTAATCAAGCTAAGTCACCACATTTCATGCCAAAAAATAACTGAAGCGATCCAAAATACGTAGTTCTAGAATGTATTTTCAATTTACCTTATGCAGGTAGAAGATGCATTATTCTTAACACAATTATGAGAAGTTGACAGATATACCCAGACAATTTCACAGCAGATATTTGACTTGAATGGCTAAAGAACACAAAGGTGTGTCTCCAAGAACTGCATTCTATTTGTATAAATTCTGGTTTGACACACACTTGGCCCAAAAACCGACATGCACCAATGCAGAAGTGGAATTCAATCCTCGTGAAAATATCAGTTTAAACTTTACTGGTTTAAAGGAGAATAAGTGCAAGTACAAATAGCCAATGAGAAGCAAAACCCAACATAACTTTGTGGAGCATCTTTATTATGCCACAAATAAAAGCCAGTAGATCTCAAGGTTTCCTTTTTTTTCTAAACTGACAATGACACTGAGCAATGCATGGCTGCAATTAATGATTTATTATGAATGTCTGGCTGAGCAGAAATAAGAATTGGGGAGTGTGGAGGACAAGGTGACACAGAAAAGTGGAGCTGTAGGAAAGGCAAAGCAGGGTTAAAGTAGAGCCTCCATCATTTGCAGGCTGATAACTGAGCAGAAAAAAAAACACTAATACCATGTAAAAACAAGCTGAATAAAGAAGCCACTTTCAATTCGAACATAAGGAATGGACACAACTCTGCTGAATATACCACATTTATTACTTTAGAACTGATTAATAGAAAGAGTGGGGGCAAGGCCACTCGCATCAGTCATAAGAAAACGGAAGGAAAAAAAGCAGCCCATAGCAACAATGACTCAACTTCTTCGAGAAAGAAAAAAAGGCGGAAATAAAGTCTAATGAAGACTGTTAACAGACGGCCCCATTTTTTCCCCATAAAATTATACAGTGAGCAAAAGCTCATCAACTTAACATGTTCTCTGAATTTAAACATTTAACCCCATTCCTTTGTTTTCCTGCCTTGATCCTCCTCACCCCACATCTCCTACACACTCCGACAACATGTGAAAAACACAGAGGGCTTTTCTTTTTTTTTTGTTTTAAACGAACATCTGTAGTCCTCCTAAACAAAAACATGGCAAGCATGTACAAACAGAAACTGAAGTGAGAATAGTTGGCACCAGCCGTCGGTGAGGAATCCACTGTGGAAGAAGTTGCTCTGGGTTTCTTGGTTGACGATCTGAGCATTATTTGCAGACAGGTGTAAGGGTTGCTTTTAAAGATGAAAATCTTTCCATTCTTTTTTTTTTTGGCAGAGGGGGACACTAAATTTTTCCATTTGCTTTCTGTATGGATTTTTGATCATTAAGGTTTGTGTGAGAATTACAGACTGAAGTCTTGGACCATAAAAAAACAGATGCCAATCCTTGCATTTACAAAAAAAAAAAGGAAGAAAGAAGGAGAGGAAAAAGCAGCGTACAAGGAAAAAGCGTATGTAGTGGAATGGGGTATGGCAAAAAAAAAAAAAAAAGATTTCAGCTAAGGATGCTATGCATTTAGTTGTAGTCCTATGAATAATTGTTTCCTTTTTACTACAAGTTCAAAGTAAGTCTTCAAAGTCAAAAAAAAAAATCAAAGTCTTCATTTAGTTTTTTTTCCTTTTGTCCTTTGTTAAATCTTCACCCCTATTAGAATTTCTTAGAGATCTGAATGTAATAATGTACTGGAGCGGACAGGGTTTTAGGAAGGGGCATTGCAGTCCTTTGACCAAAGCACCAACTGTTACTTGACTCGTCCTTGGCGCTCCTGGAAAGAAAAAGCAAGAAAAACAATTAAAAACAATAATTACAAAATAAAGTACAATAAAACATTTTTTCTTCCATTTCCAATGAATTATAACAGAAGGGGACGTGTGGAGCATGTAAACAAGATAATAGAGATTGTATACTGTGAAGAGTGGATATCACTGTATCAAATAACCGACGATGTAGGTAGAATAAAAAAAGCAAACACATTTTTATTAAAAAGTCAACGTATCCGGGCATAATTCAACAATACATGTGCATCAAATTACTCCTGAGCTCAAGCAAAGTTACCTGAAGCCTGTAATGACTCCTGTTGCTTGGGTTGCTGGGATATGGCTCACTGCCTTGGACCTCCACCTGTCAAACACAGAACAGAAAACTGAGCACAACATAAAAAATGTCATTTCCATCTATAGATTTCAATTATAACCAAACATTTTAGATTAAAAACAACTTTGATACTGTAAAAAGAATATAGGTTGTGCTTCAGAGATAGAGTACAATTAGAGCAGTAATCCAATACAAGAAGTTATTTCCAGAAATTTATGAAAAACTATTTATAAGCATTTATTTAAATGTTCAAAATTACATTCAAGAAATGTAAAACTACACAGCAAAGAAAAAAAACCCAAAAAACGCATTCTGGGATGTAAAAGCATGTTTCCAAAAATCATACATGTACAGTTTAACTATAAAACTGTTCTGTGTGCAAACAAATGGAAGAAAGGAATAAATATTAGATTTTATCAAACACCCCGACCTGTGAAAGAATTCAAACTCTGCTGCTTGATACTTTTATTCCTCATGCTTTAAATTCACTATGTAAAGAATAAAGTGCAACAATGGTAAAGTAAAGATAGTATTTCACTGTTTCGTGGTTTTATCCAGTTCATTGTAAAGCCAAAAGTTAAAGGTTACAATAAAAATTAGGGAGCTAAGCTTCTGGACTATACCAGAAAATGTGTAAAAATATTACTAAATACACACACCCTATTGTCTGTTACGGCAAGTAGCTACTGCACACATTGGTATATTAAAATAACTGGAGATAGGTGCGATGCATGCCTATGTTCTCCTTCCATCACTCTGTGGCCTTTAGCATTTTAGCCAAGGTCATTTGTGTCCAGTGAGTATCTGCTGCCATGAGACTCCAACTAAATATTACATTAGCATGTAAAATGCACTTGGAATATATTAACCAACAATTATTGCTCTTCAAACAGTCCTTTGTAACATATTGCACACACTCATGTTGCGATGATATTTTGTCCAGCTGTATTTCCTGCATACAAAACCACCACCAATATGGCGGCTAAGCTGAAAAATAAACCACGCAAAAAAAAAGTCATTCACACAGGGTATTTCCAGTTTATCATTTGACTCATGACTAAAATATTTAAGAACTGCACAATACTTTGCTATATTGTCATGTGTTTGCATTTTAACACTGAAAAGCAGTAATTGAAGGCTAATATACACAAAGTGTCATCAATATACACTTTGAATGCCAAGAAGGATAGATACAAGACTCACTGTAGTAGATTCCCACAATTGACAGATTATGGTAATCTGTCAGAGGTCATGAGTAAAAAGAAAAAGTGGATTTCTTCTAATCGATACTACAATCATTACATTCACCAACAATAACACTTTTTTTAAATATTGTGCAGCTCTAGTGATAAACAGAAGGGATAAGCAAGTCATTACAGAGAAAATAGTTAAACAGAATAAAAATGAAACTCGTAGTAATAAACTTTTCATTCTGTATAATATGACAGAAAAATGCAATATTTAAAGACATTCAGAGTTGAACAATTTTTTTATTACACGTTTCAATCATGTTAGGAATGGTGTTTTACCTTTTTCACACACTCTTCCTCCTCCTGACGCTTCTCATAGTGAGAGAAGTCATCGAAGATGGAAGTGGTGTGTTTATATCCAGCGATGATCTTTAACACCTGCCTGGCCTTGTCCAGCGGTACCTCCTGTGTGTCCCGAGAGTTGGTCACCGGTTTGTTTTCGTTGTTCTCTAGCCGAATGTGCCTCAGCTGACTGTTGGGAACGTCTTTAACAAAGATCCAGCGCACGTCGAAGCGGCCCTTCCACTTGTCCTGCGACCACACGCCAGCAGACGTGTTGTAGTCCACCGGTGAGCGCATCTCCGCTACACCGCAAAAGTGCCCGCTACCGTTGACGCTGAACAGAAGATAAAGCGGCCCTTTGCCCGCCAACGAGCGGTAAGCGGCGTCGAGCCGTTTGTTGCCGTGCTCCGTGCTGCACCAAATGTTGTACTTGATGGAGCGGTGGATGTCGTCCTCGGAGTAGCTCTTGATGATGAACACGCGGCCCTGCTTGAGGTTCCAGTCGAAGTCCTTGGGGTTGTAGTTGTTAACCATGCGCAGCTTTTCTAAAACGGGGTGAGGCTCAGACGGGACTCCGGGAACCACGCCGACGCTGGAAGAGGAGGGAGGCGACTGGCCTGAGCCGCTTCCACCGGCGTCTCCAAACCCATTGGCCCGGTTACGCGGAGGGACCCAGCGAGTTGGTTGAGAAGGCTGCTGCTGTTGGTGGTTTGGCGGTGGCGGACCCTGGGAGAGGGGCTGGGGTATCTGAGCCATACCTGGCTGTCCAGTAGGTGGAAGATGATGCTGCCCCAGCTGGGAGACAGGTGGAACCAGCTGTCCATTGCTCAGAGGCATCTGTGGGTTCCCTGCAGCTGTGGCTCCAGGCTGCGGAGAAGCCTGATTAGGTGGCTGCCCGTTGCTGGGAATAGAGGGCACCTGATGAGGGGTGGCAGCTTTGGGCATGGTGCCCTTGTTGTCCCAAGTGCCAATGTCCATGTTGTGTTTAATGGGCGGAGGAGGCAAATTGGCACCTGCCATGCCACCCTTGGTTTTAAGCTTGGGTTGAGGCTTGGCGGGTTTGCTGGCGATGTCGGCCCAGGAGGCCGGCTTGGCTGGGGCAATGGAGACAGGAGGCATGCTGGGAGGTCCAACAGAAGATACAGGGCCCAAGGGCCCCCCACCAGGCAGCCCAGAGCCAACCACCTTCGGAGCCATTTCTCCATTCCCACCAGGGGCAGCACCACCGATTTTAAGACCCGCCATGCCCTGGTCCAGGCTGTTCATGCCAGGTGCCTTGTTGAGGGGTTCGTTGGCAGCAGGTGCAAATGGAGACTGTCCATCAATCATGGCACCCCCAAGCGAGCTGGGGGCATAGGCGTAGCTGCTGCTGTAGCCAGAACTCTGCGGTGTCCCCGACTGTCCCTGAGAGCTGCTGTTGCCCCATGCGGAGAAGTCGATGCCGCTGGGGAAAAAGTTGAAGCCATGCTGGCCCAGGAACGGGTTGCTCCCCAGGGGGCCAGGCTGGCCGAACATTGCATCTGGGAGGTAGTGGGGTTCACCATTGCTCAGCTGTCCATAGGAGGCCAGGTAAGGCATAGGAGGGTCCCCACCAGTGGACCATGCTGCCTCATTCAGGGAGTAGGAAAAGCCAATGGAAGGACTGTAGTAGCTGGGCATGTACGAGTCCGACATGGCCGTATAGGCATTGCTCTACAACAGAAACGGACACGGTATTAATAGTATTTCAAATAACACTCAATATTATTTCTGCACATTTATCATGCGAAAATTCCATATTTTTTCCAGAATCTAGCGTACTTTTCAACCAATTTTTGCAGTATAAATACAAAAGTTCACTATGAAGTCATTTGGAGATACTTCCACACTGACTGGACTCGGTAAATATAAATGACTTAAGAGGATGGATAAACGGTAGCAAATTATGCCAACAACAGATTGAAGGGTGGATACAAGTTTTACAAGTCAGTTTCAAACCCCTTAAAAATAACACTGGATAAGACTTCAGATCCCAAAATATCAGTTTAGTCTAAAAGCATTACCAATAGTGCAACTAAACAGGATTATAATGAAAACAAAATTTCCTCAAATATTTAAGCACAAATAGGCCTTCAGCATCTCTCACTTATTTTATTTTGTAACTTCCCAGTAGAGAGAGGTTGCAAGCGAACCTCTCTCTACTCCATGGTATTTCCTTACAGGTAAAACAACAACCAAATATTTGTTAAAAGTTTTCAGATATAAAATCCTTCAGTGTCCTGTCTGAAAAGCAAAATAAATGACACTCTACAGATTAAAAGGCATAGGATTACTTTTTAATGAATGAAAGTGAATCAGTGATGCCCCAGATAACAGAATTCAACTGGAAACAAGTTTTTGTAAATCAAGTTTCAAATTCTTTTACATGTAAAATTCTTTTTTTAAATTTTAACCCATTGTAGGCAAATAGGTAGGTCGTTTTTTGTGGTCATTTTTTTATTTAATTTGTAAACTCCACTTCCATCATTGTCAAAAAAGAATAAAGATATGATTTTTATTAATGCATGAGGAAAATGCGGTCATGGTGGTCAACATGATTCATCAACTTCTCAAACATTGGTCAAATGCTCACCTGTCTGGCCTGAGTATTCAGGTAAGGCTCAAACTCATCGTCATTCAAAGTATCCTTTTGGGTCACAGCTCCGTTTTGCACTGAACAGAAAAAAGACAAACAGCTTTGTGAATCCGATATAGAAATGTTACAGTTTCAATTTATATCATCATGATCGCCTGTTATATGGCAAGATTAAACTTATCAGATGATGAGGGAGCAGCCTGAGCAAGTAAAAAGTTAAAAGATGTTTTGATGTACTGAAGAGGTGGACTTTGTTACAGTTAACAGATCAAAATGATATAAAAACCCATGAAAGACAGAAATGTGAGTAAGACTACAATAAAGTGAAATGTAACACATAAGAAATATTAGTTATTAACTGCTGTCTATTGGCTATGTTACCATCGGTGAATCTGGGCTGATAGTTCTGTAACGGTCACTGGATTTGCAATTGCATAAGTGACTTTTTAGGATCTTTAATGATAATGTAAACTCAGAATGCTATATAGTCTAAAGTTTTTAAGTATTAGTAAAACAAAATTCAACTAATCTGGCATCTCTGATTTCAAACCAGAGGGGAGGAAACGGTGTCTAATGGTGCTGAGATTATCAGAAAAATGCTAGTGCTGGAAAACTGTGATAACAACATTGACATTTTTTTCACATTCCCTTCTTTACCATTACACAATGTTGCCACCACTATGGGTGGTTTTAGATTCTCAGTCACTAAACATGTAGATCCTCTTTGAGGCTTAGGAACCTTGACAGTAAATGTAACTGGTCCGATATAATATCATTACACACAGTGTGAATGAATGACATTTAATATACAGTATCCAACCAAATATTGCAACCACCCAAGCAATGTTTTATAATCGCAATGTTGCATCAAAACTATGATTTAAAGTACATCCGATGCAAAATCTTAAAATCAGTAGCAGAATCCTCCCAATGTGATACATGACAAGTCAAATTTACTTGACGAAAGTAAATTTTCCTTTCAAAATGTCTAAATATATTACAATTGATAGGTTAGACAGAATAGACATCCAGGACTTTTGAACATTTTGTTTGACAGACGTCTGACAATTTTTCATAAACAATCTCAAATTCAGTACATCTATTAAAACAACAGTTGATTTTTTTTTATTATTATTTCTAATTTTATTGTCCAATAGATTAAAGCCTCAAGAATTAATTGTCTTTAGACTAATGGAATGTGTAAAACATATTTCATAACTATATAAAAAAATAAAAAATTACACACATTTTGTGATGATATTACATTTTGGGTTGCAACTTGTCATTTTGGGAGGACATAACTGCTTGAGGATTTTGGATTTTAACATTTTAAACCTTCATATACGTTTGTGGCATTTGAAGTTGGTTTTAAATGAAATCCTTTTGACATTCAACTCTTCTGAAAATGTTGATGGCAAATTTTGCCGAAATGTCTTCTGGGATCCTGCTATACATTATGTATCATAGTAAAGATTGATAACCGCAAGTGAAATTATAGAAACAGGTTAAAATTAATTTAAATGTAGAGTTATAGCATTAGCGGTAAAGTGGTGGTAAAGCATGTGTAGAGACGTGTCGTTTCGGGTTAACATAGCAATATGCTAACATTAGCACGCTACCAAGCGTCCTTTCAACTTGACGGTCTTGGCTAACATTAACCACAGAGAAAGGCACCTGTAGATTAAACACAGCTAAAATGCCGTTAATGTGTGCTGTAGAATCAGACTGAGTGGTAAAATGTTGTCTTTGTTCAGTTCTTTGGTCAGAAAAGCGTCCAGTCTAACCAGGAAAACGATGCCGACGTGAATCATTTTGCTATTAACATTAGCAAGTCAACGCTACCTGTGGGGACCTTTTTAAAACTTGTACCGTAAACGCCCCAGAACTGGTTTTAGATAAACCAACGTTGCATCTTTTATATTTAAACCTAAAATATGCGTAAAACTAGTTTGTGATAGACATAGAGGGGCCTTTAACCAGCAACAAGCTAACAGAACTCACGAACGCAGGATTTTCAGAGCGCACGGCACGTAAGGAGATCCGTATTCACAACCCCAGTCAGTGAGTAGCTCTTACCTTTATTAGCTAGGCCTTTCGGTCTCTGGATTGGGTCCAGGTGATTCATGAAGGTTTGATTTATGAGAAGAGAGGAAGGGGAAAAAATAGATGAAGAGATGTATTTTCACCAGTCAGTTTGTTTTGCAGGTGGTCAGGCCTACTGCACTACTGAGCCACAGCCGCTGCCTCGAAGCTAAGCTACCTGCGCTAGCCGTCGCGATGCTGACAAATTTGGCCCTCGCAAACGTTCAGAAAATACCTCTTTTTACCTGTTCAAGAAGGCTGCTGGCTGACATGTCTTTCCCCCCCACGGCCTGTGTAACTGTATTCTCTCCTAATTAACAGCGGCGGGGTGTATAATTTGTCCGGCTATGAAGGAGTTTCAGGCAAGCACTCTTATCTTTCTACAGAGCCTGGTTTCTACACAATGGCGGGCTGCAGTTTGCTTGACAGACTCCTCAACATGGCTGGGCGGCCCTCGTCAACTCAGAATGACATTTATTCACAACGAACACGCGCCCTCTAGTGGCTTGGAGGAAGAATATATGAATAGTCCATTAAAGGTGGGTAGAACACCCTAATTATGCTCAAGAAGGAGTAGCACTACTTCAAACAAATTAGGGTCTTTCTGTTTGTATTTTTTGTTCTTTTTTTTTTTGTTTAGAAAAAGTCAGAACCTTAAGATTAAAGTCAGTTTAATTTCACAATTCTCACTTCTGGAATTTTTAGAAAAAAAATCAGAATTCTAAAATTAAAGCCAGAATTCTTTTTTTTTCTCTATGGCTCTAATCGTCCTCCGCAACTTCAACATAGTTTTACTAATATACAAATGAAATGTAGCCACCTCAGGAATTACTCAAGAGTTTAAAAAAAATAAATTTCAACTTAATGGCTACTATTAACTTAAGTACTGAGTAACTGATCACAATATCTTATGATGTGATCAGATAGGCAAAACATAGTTTTGTGCAACTTCTAGTATTTTAAATATTGAAAAGAGAAGTATAATATAAATAAATGACCTCCAAAAGGCACAACAAGGTCAACAAATAGAAATAGCATTAGAATAACAAATCCTGTGCACGAAAAAGAAGTCTCACTTTAACATAAACTAGATTTGTGAGTCTGTCTGGTGCTTTTTTAGTGAAAATGCGTTTACCTTTCATTTAGTGAAGTACGTCACAGTGGATAGAGTATCCAGATATTTAACCCAAGTTAGCAATACTAAATGTAGCTAGTTGTTACCCACTTCTGAAAAGAACTTTAGATGTTACAGCCCTCAAAGCTTAACTTTTCATTTAAATATTTATCCAAGACACTTTAAACATGTATAGCAATTTGCAAAGTATTTATGTTTTCTAATTTTGTCACATTGCCACACCAACCTAAAGTTCATTTTATCAGGATTTGAGTTGACTGACTAAGAGAAAGTAGTGCATAGTTACAAATTAGAAGAAAAATCATAAATAAATTTCTATTTTATGCAAATAAAAATCTGAAAGTGTGACCTGCATTTGTATTCAGCCCTCCTGGTACTTGGTAGAATCATATTATGGCGCAATTGCAGCTGTGAGTCCTTTGCAGTGACGTGCGGTCAGGGGAGGCAAGTGAAGCAGAGCCTCACCTGTCATAATGGAAAAATATGATAAAATAATTTAAATAGCTATTTTCACCCTGTGGTTTGTACTGTAAAGTATTTATTTTTTATTTAGCTTAACCAATTTTGATTATTGTTTCTTAAAAATTGCTGAATTTTCGCATTTCCCCATTCAAATGCTCGGAAGCGCAGCCGGTGAGGCAGCAGCGAGCTGAGCCTCACCTGGGATTGCGCAACCTCTCGCTAACTCCATTGGCTGCCATTCTATGGGAGCATGCTCCTCCTGTCTGTACGTCGACAATAAAATGGTTAAAAAACATTTAATATATGAACTGATTTCCCATAATTTAGCTCATGTATATAATGTACAGTGTTTTTGTCATCAACTGTGTGCGTAACGTGTTTCGTGTGCTGAGGAGCGATCAGAAACAGCAGAGAACAGGCAGTTCTCTTGCCTCAGGGCAGGGGGCGCTCATGATCCCAGACATTGTGACTCCACAACTGCAGAGTAAGACAGTAACAGCGAGCTAGCCATACAGTAAAGTACAGCGATATATTTATAGTTTTCTCCTCTTACCACAGCAATCACTTATTAATAATCGCAAAATAAACATTAAGCCTAAAACCATACTACTGCAACAGACTGAATGTTCTGTCTGTTGTTGTCTATGGCCCCGGTTCGGGATACTCCTGGACTCACGTTCTCTTTGACGTAATCACTGATCTAACGGATCGAACCCCACTCGTCCGACACGTAGACAAAGGCTGATCTGATCAGGAATTACTTCAAGGAAGCAAGACTGGTTTTTGGAGTATTCTGAGAGCAAAGAAGATTGAAACATGTTGTCTTTTTGTGCTATCAGGTGGAGTGTGTCACCAATTTAAGTTTGCATCTGGTTCTGTGAAAGCTACAAGAAAACATACAGTTTTTTTTATTTGAGACTTTATTTTTATGGATTTGTTGTCTGATTTTAGGCTTGATTAGATCAGTGTCAAGACTGAGGCAACATTCCTCTGTAGCCTTTCTTTTTGTTGACATTTTGACCCACCAGTTCATGATGTTTACAGTGACTCTATTTGGTTCAGATGTTTTCTGGATCTAAATACCCAATAGAACCCACAGCAACACAAAGTATTTGCTCCCTTGTAGATTTCTTCTGCTTTTACTTTCCTGTCACACTTACATGTTTCAGATTTAATAACAGAGAAAATAAGACAAATTCAGTTTTTAATTTTCTTTTGTATTTACTAATGTTGGAAAAGTGCAGTACAACCCAAACTGAACCTAACTTAAAATCTGGTTGAGTGTCTTTGTAGGATTATTTTAATTCCACCATGTTGGATGCTTTAATGGGCTTGTTGCCATGGCATCTCAATTAGCTTTTAATTGGGACCTATTATGAAAAATTTACTTTTTGTTTGTTTTTAATCTTCCATTTGGGTCTCAGCTGCTTCTAAAAACACCTAGATGGTTTTTGGCATTAAGTTTATGCTTTTTTTTTGGCAGTTTCAAAACTTTCCTGATTGTTAAATCGCATTCAAAGGGCACCGTTCCAAAAGCAGGAAGCGGACTACAACCCAGAGCATTCTGGGTAAATACAACGAGTAGCTGGAGTAAGGGGTTTTTTTTAAGACAAAAGAGAAATCCTACAACAGCTAAAATCTGACGCCACTTCATTTTTGTTTACATTTCAAGAAGGAAGTGTCGTCTTCGAAGGTTTTTGAGTTGTTTCCTTATGTAGTTCATGGTGCAGCGCCCCCACAGGCGAGGAGGGGAACAGGTTTCTAATTAGTTAAGATCATTTGATACAGTTCAGTGTGAAAGCTCACCAGCTAAAAATGTAACAAATGTTGCAACTTTTGTACCAAATCGAACCGAGTCCATAGGTGAAAACACCCTAAGAAGGGAGAGAAATACATTTTTAATTGTGACAAGTAGTTAAAACAGAAATCATGTGCATGGAGCAAATACTTTCCACATCATCGTACGTTTGTCAACTCAAAATGTCCATAAGCAGAAAGGTTTGCTTTACTCGTTCCAACCTTAATATGAGGTTAAAACATGAGGATTATGATCATGAACTCATACTTGCCATAAAGTTTGGAGTTCAGGAAAGTTATCTGAACAGAATGGAGTAAACAAGGAATGGACCCCACCTCAGTCTACAGCAGAGACTCCTGGTGAACTTTTATCCTCACCTTTTTGTTTTCACTCTGCAGACTCAAGACATGCTGAGCAACCTCGAGTCAACGTCTGTGCGCATCGTCAAGCATCACCAGCCTCCCTCCTCCTCCTCCGCCGGCCGGACCGCCCCCTTCTTCCAGCCCCAGCAGCCGCCGACCCAGGTCCGGCCGCCGGCCCCGGCCGCGGCCAGCAGTACCCAGGGCCCCGGCCCGAGCTGCGCCGCCAGCCAGGGCAGCGCCGCGGACCTGCGGATGGACACCAGCAACGACTCTCACCTGGCCGAGGAGGCGCGGCCACGCGATTTAATATGGACAACCGCAGGAGTCTCCTCGTCGGCTACGAAATCCTCCTACGAGGATCTGACCGAGCAGAACCCATCAGCGAAGGAGCGGCGGCGCCTCCAGAGGCAGGAGCGCCTCGAAAGTAAGGAGACAGAGTGCTGAGAGAATAACGGCGCCGCCGCCATCTTGATTTAGAAAACCTCAAAAAAACACATGGAATCATGTAGGTTAGATTTTTTGAACGGAACCACTTCTTTGAAGCTGTGGGTTCCTTTTCTGTGCCTTTTTAAGATCTGGTGTATTTTGAGGGATTAAAACGGAAGAGCATTATGGCCGCTGGACGAATAAAAGGAATTCTGACTTTAATGTGAAGAGATCAAAAGTCAGAATATGTGAAATCAGAATAGTTGATATACTAACATACTAGGATGTTTTCACCAGACTAAAAATACTTGGTTAGATTTTCTCTTTGCAGTCAAAGTGCTTCACAAAAACACAAACATAAAAACAATAAGATACAAGTTGATGGAAAATGTAGCAGTCTAGTAAAAAAGTCTTTAAAATAAACTTTGTCACACCTGACTGATCTTTAGCTACTTTCCAAAGAACAGGCAGAAAGTTCTGTCCCCCGATGTGAAATGCTATTGGGCATGTTTATGAATATAAATGCATGCCACACTTTTCAGATTCATAAAACTTGTCGATTACATAAAATTCCAATAAAATACACAAAAGTTTGTAGTTGTAATATTACAAAATGTGAATTTGTTATTTTTTTGCATTAAACAAAATTTAGGTAATACTTTTAACATTTGGTTGCAAACCCTCACCTAATCTTCCCAACGTATCTTTATGCATAAAGATGCGATTGAACATCTCCAAAGAAAATCAAACTTTTTCTTTGTATTCTTAGGCTAGATCCTCTTTTATCACATTATTTCAGTGTATCATGTTACATATCAGTCACTCTGTGAATGGGGGATGCTATGGCTGGTCTTATTGAGGTTTGTTCTTTAATAAAAGCACTTTTTAAACACTGGAGAATTTAAGTTTTGCACACAGTCGCTTTTCTGAGGTTGTGTATTTGAGCCTTTTACATGTATATCAGAAACAGCAAGTTTTTCACTGATCTTGTGGCGTTTTTGCTTTAAGTTGGTAAAAATAACCTTTTTTTCTCATTCCTTCATGAGTTTCCTGCTGAGCGCTGCTTGTGCTCAGATCTTCTCAGTTTGGTTTTATAAACTGGTGCCAATGTGAGCTCTGCACATTCATCTGTTTGGTGCAGACTCGTTACAGTTACCTGCTGTGTCGCATCGTAATGTACACACTGTACAACATTTTATTGTGTGTAAAAATAAATAAAACATTTTGCATTAATACTGTGTGTAGTCTCTTTTCTACATTTGAGCGTTTTGGCTTGTATGAATGACATCTTAGTAAGAAAAAAATCTTTATTGTACATGTTAAGCATTGACTTTTACAACTTTGTATTACAAACAGTAGACAAGAGTAATTTTTCACCAAAAGAATTCAGACATTTTTAGATTAATCTCATAGATTTTCAGGAACTTTCTTTTGGATGTTTGAGTTTGAAATGTTTAATTTTTCTTTCTTTTTTAGAAAAACTAATTTATATTTAATTAAATATAAAATTTTCTAAAGAAAAACAAAAAAACTAGAACATTTCTAATTTAAAAGTTAAATACATTTGATAGGAAAAATGGCATCTTAAATGTCCATGTCTTTTCTAGATAATTTCTGATTTTTTCTAGAAAATGTTCAACTTTTCAAACTCAAAAGTTTCTATATTTTTTGTAGAAAATTTGAGATCCTCAATTTCTGAAACTTTCTAGCAAATTTGCAACTCAATTTTACATTTTTTTCTAGAAAACTTGAGATGTTTAAAATTGTATTTTTTTTTTCAACCAAATTTTCAACTTTTAAAGCCTCTGAAAGTTTAAAGCCATTTTCCAGAAAATTTGAGATTCTCAGTTTCTGATTTTTTTCTAAACAAATTTGCAACTCAAAAATGTTTTTTTTCTAGAAAATTTCTGAGATTAATCTACAAATTTCTGAGTCCTTTCCCCCCCCTTCTGGTGCTAATACTTCACAGTAGAGTTTTGATTCCACTTGCTGTAAATCCAAAGATATTAGCTAATACTTTGATCATTCTAAAGTCCACTGCTTGTTTTTAAGCTTTTCCAGACGTTCTCTGCTTCATGAGTTGCAGAGGAGGCTACTCTCTGGGCTACTGGTCTCCACGTCTCCCCAGTAAGGCAGAATGAAGGGCAAATGAGCCACACGGCTCTCCAGTATGCTCCAGAGATGCTGCGCCACAAACTGGTTTCCCTTCTCTGAGAGGTGCAGCCCATCTGACAGGTAGGCGGTGAAGTCCTGGACAACATTTAAATAATTCAGTCATTTATTCAGTCATTTCAAGGCAGCCACTCAGACTCTAGCAAACTGAATCTTTCATTTTCATCTATCAACCTGTTGCACAAACTCCCAGGAACCGGTTGAATTTGTGGATAAACCTTTAATGTATCAAATACATTTGCAGAAAACTGCAGATTCGTACCAGCTCAGTTAAAAATACCTGAACTAAAACATCGTCTTACAGAGGTTTTGTTTTCAGAAAAATACTTTATATGAACACAGAAGGTCTGATTCCGAGTATACTGTTTATAAATTAATATTTTTAAGTGTCTTGTTGGTACCTTGAAAGATTTTTCCACATTTTGTCACATTTTGTTTTTTTATTGGGATTTTACATGATAGACCAAGAAAGTCTCAAATAGCAGTAAAATTAAAGAAAAATGTATAAGTTTCAGCATTTTCTTTGACTGAGGTGTACTTGTATTCAGCCCACTTTAATATAATGCACTAAAATAAATAACAACCGTTAATATACAGCCAGACCTACAATGGAATGGTTAAGATTAGGAATGCAATTTATTGGTTAATGAGTTCATCTAAACTTGATTGATTGACAGACAATCGGCCGTGTTCTTAAAAACTTTAATTTTATTTTGTATCCACAGGGCCAACCATCTTTCCATAACATAAAGGGCTAAATTTTTCATAATACGCTGAAATAAAAAAATAAAAGTACCTGAATAAACAGAAAATTGTGTTTTTTCTCTCATGAAACTTAGACAGGAACTTCTTAGGTTGCTGAATAGAAAAACAAAAGTTGTAATGAATCTTAAGGAGTAAGTCCAGTGTTTACATTTCAAATCAGAACCATGTAAAGGTTTCATTTGGACTGTTTCTCTTTCCCGTTGTGGTATGGTCCCACCATCTTTGTTTCTGTATCAACTGGCTCCTCTTAGGGATGACCAGTGCTGCCCTCTGCTGGGTGGCGGCCAAACTAAAACATTAAAAGAAGGTCTATGCTGAGGCTATTAGATAATTGATTGCAGCTCATTTTAATCCAATAAACCATTAATCGTTTGTGACTCTAATGAGACAATGTGAAAACATGTACTGTATGTTAATTACGTCCAAGATTGTACTCACTTGTCCGTCTTTCTGCATGAGCGTCCAGAGGTCCAGAACGTCCGACCCACACTGACCAGCCGCCTGAACACACGCCTGAGCGTACTGTCCTGCCACCGAGTTGTGCCGATTTAGAGGACATCCTGGTGGAGACACAACAGGAAGCAGTCGGGGTCAACACAGGAAACCAGGAAGAGAACAACCCAGAGGTCCGGAGGTTACCTTTGAGGACGCACTCCTTCTCCCAGGCCGGCTCGTGAATCGGAGGAGGAGTGATAAAGATTACTTTGTCTGCTGGAACACCAGCTGAGGTCAGAAACCTGCTGATCTCCTTCAGGTTCTCTGAATATTCCTTTAGAGGGACGTGCTGCTGTGGGTTCTTATCTAAAGGAGACAGAATACTTATGTACACAAAACTTCTGTATTTTATTAAGTAGTAAGCCTGAAGAAAGTAGATAAAACTCTGGACTTCTTCAACTAAAATGGGAGTTGGCTGTACCTTCCAGCGAAGCATCGTTTGCTCCAAAGAATACGGTAACAGCTGCTATGTTATTTTCTGCTGGATTCTGGCTGCTGATGAGGCGAGGAAGGACGATCTTTGCCCATCTGGAGTTATAGCCAGACAATCCTCTGTTCACAACATCACATTTCCTAAAAACAGAATGATTCTGATTCACAGATCCATCAAATATATAACTAACAAGATTTTTTGAAATTTATTTCTTAAAAATTAAGAGATTTATGACAGTGTTTTAAGTCCATTTGAGCTCCATAATGCAATCAGGTCAAGTGATATTATTATTATAATTATTATTATTGGCAGTGATATAACTTGGAAAAGTGTAAGTTATTTATTGTATCTCGGAAGCTGCTCATTGGTTAACTTGACCTCATTACTAATTAAAGATAATTTCAATAAGCTAAGGCAGAACAGTTCAAATATTAAACCTAATGCACACATTTGTAAATATTATGTTGACATTTTATGACAGTTCTTTTTTTTTTTTTTTTACCCCTCCAGGGGGTCTTTTTTGTGGGCTCTAGTTTCCCTTATGTGACAGTGGGCTGACAGGAAACAGGGAAGGAGAGGGGGGAAGACATGCGGCAAATGTCGTCGGGTCCGGGAGTCGAACCCGCGACGGCCGCGTCCAAAATATGGGTCGCGCTACGCCCTACGCCACCACGGCACGCTCCTAAGTATCCACTTTTAACATATTTCACAATTTATTACAACAAGAAAACAACAAAGCTTATAGAAATTGGTCCGAGATTTATTTAAGAAACTCTAATTAGCATCTGATGGTAAACCAATCACGTCAAACGTATTTTAACAGCGGTTATCTAGCTTACGAGGTGCACTTGAATGCAACACGAGCATTACGCCGTGGCTGTAAAACACTGTGTAAAGGCGCAATGTCCAAAGAAACAGAAGTGGTGGGGAAAATAGCGAACTCATCACCAAAATTTGAATATTTACATGTTTAAAGTATGATTGACTTTATTATGTGTAAAATATAATTAAAGAGTACCTTTATTTAAACATATTTTACAATTAAAACAAAAAAACAAACAGTGAAGCTGAAAATGGATATGGATACCTTAAAAGTACAACACAACCTTGGGGATATTTTATAGTGAATCAGTCACTTTAAATTCGTTTTAACATTGATAATGTAGTGTACGAGGTGTACTTGAACGTGCCACAAGGTTGTCGATGTCACAGTAAAATACCGTGTAGAAGCGCAATTTCCAAACAGAAACGGTGAGGAAAAACAGCAGACTGACTTCTCACCAAAATGTAAACATTTACATGCATAAAATATGCATCTGAAGATTTTATAAAGGAAAAGTCTGGTACAATTAAAAGAGGTCGAAATTTAACAAGTTAAACAGAATCAAGCTTCCTGGTTTGTCATTATTCGCATGTGGCATTCTGTTGTGACAAACTGTTTTTATACAGAACAAATCGCCGATTCTGGAAACAAACGAAGAAATCACTGAATCTGTCATCTCCTTACCTTGCAAGTTTATTTGCAGTTTCTGCTCCCCATCCATTGGGTTGAAAGGAAAACTGAAACATGCACAAACAGAAATGTTACAGGTGGCGCTGAGCAGACGACAACCAGAATCACGCTTCGTATCTTCACCGCATAAAACCAACCTGTGTGATGGAGTCACCAAATAAAACGACTTTAGGCCAAATTACTGTGCTGAACTTAGACATGATTCAAAGCTCCTCCGTTTATTTTCTTCTTCCTCTATGAGGGTTGGCAAACAGCTAACAGGCGAATCACCGCCACCTTGTGGATTAAAGTGTGGATTGGGGCTTTAACAAAAATCTGTGCAAATTAAATGTTATAAACGTTATTATTAACGAAGTAAATATGTGCCATCAGGATTTGAATTAAAAATGCCTCTGAAATTTGAATGTTGTATATTAATGCTTACGTTTTCAGTGTTAAGATAAATTCAGAATATATTTTTAACCTAAAAAAAATTCAGCGTCATTATTTGTACATGGTTGCAATTTTCATTTATTAAAAGAAAATCACATTCCTATTTCAAAGTGATCAAAATTTCAATATACATATTTTTTTCAGTTTACATTTTCAGTGTTAAAAAATTCGGCATATAACAAAATTCAACTTTTCAACATTCAAATGCAATATTTTCAGTGTCCTCTAATTCAACTTGCTCAAATTCACTGTCTCAAATTCATCGTCTAAAAATTCTCTGTAAAAATGGCGAGGTCACTGGTTACTTCAGGTCACAGACATTAGCAATGGATGTCAGCTTCCTCCCATAGTCCAAAAACATGACTGTCAGGTCAATTGGTCTATCTAAATTCTCCCTAGGTGTGAGTGTGTGTGTGCATGGTTGTTTGTCCTGTATGTCTCTGTGTTGCCCTGCGACAGACTGGCGACCTGTCCAGGGTGTACCCCGCCTCTCGCCCGGAACGTAGCTGGAGATGGGCACCAGCAACCCTCCCGACCCCATTAGGGACAAGGGTGAACAGAAAATGGATGGATGGATGGATGGATGTCAGATTCCAGCTCCCAGCTAATCACGTGACGCAACCGTCATATTGAAGAAATAGCAGCATCCATATGTCTATGGCAGCATCACCCAGGCTGGCGACCATGGAGGCGAAGGCAAACCCAACGGTGAGTTTAATTCTTTCATATTTCTGTAGTATATTTTATTTTGCGCATGAAGTTTGATACATTATCTTAAATCTTGATTTAAAACATGGTTTTGGGCCGTTGTTAATCTTACACCATGTAGTGCTGGCAGATTACTTCTTGCTACCTCCTAGCCCCCCCATCCCCTCCCCGCTGCCTCTCACCCAATTTCCCCTGTTTTATTAAAAAAAGAAATACCACTTGCGCCAAGTCTAGAATCTTGAAAGAGAACTGATGGGTGGCGACTTTCTGGGTTGTTTGTATGTTGTCTTAGGTGAGACTGAGACAGGCAGTCTTAGTAAAGTGTAATTTTTCAGGAGATGCTACCGCTAATGTAGTAAGCTAATATGGCTGCCTTGTATGCTTCAAAGAGGGGCTGTGAACACTTCCGACATTAATTATAACCACAACCCCATTCTGTTCAGCTACTGTATTGTTCAGGTGACTTCATTTATGAATTAATTAAGAAATTTGTTGTCATCACAACATCATCCAAAATACCAGTTACCTATTTCTGTATGTCCGACAGTAACGCCTATTACACACATATAAACATTTAGTGTAACAATAATTACGAAACTCAAACACAAGATTTGTTAAGGTCAGCTAAATTGTGGCGGGAGCTAGTAAGGACCCCAGAACGCTTCGGACCAATGATGATGTCACGGTTGCCTAGAGACGGACACTAAGCCCCTTTTGCACTGCACCGCTGGACCCGGGTTTGTGACATCACGCATATTGATGTCACAAAGAGCTAGAGTGCTTCTTGTGCAGCATCACACTCTTGAGTTCTTCAGTCAGAACCATTGCAGAAGAGAGAGAGAAAGCAAGTAGGATTGTCTCCTAACAAGAGTTTGGAAACTAAAGCTTTTCAAGATAAAAAGGAAAATATTAACAAGCAAATAAAGGAAAACATGGGGCAGACTTTGTTCAGACAAAGAAGATCAAAGGTGAATCAGCTCAATAAGGCTTCATCTTCTGATTCTTCGAATGAAGAAATGGCTAGAGAGACAGAGAACCTCGATAGCGTTTTGGATGAAGACAATATGCTGTCGATTGAAAGACAGTCACTTATTAAAGAAAATGAGGAGCTGAAGATTAAAGTAATGGATGCAGAAAAAGCTGCACTTGAAAAAGACGAAGAATTAAAAAACCTGTGTGATGTAAACAGAACTTTAAAGGACGATAACAACACATTGAAACAGGAAAACACTGCACTGGAGCAGAAAAACACCGCCTTGGAAGAGGAAAAAGATAGATTGAAAGGGGAAATCACTGCACTGGAGCAGAAAAACACCGCACTACATCAGGAAAACGACATTTTGAAACAGGAAAAAACCGTCTCGGAGGAGGAAACCGCCCTGTCAAATTAACACGCTGGAGCAGATAATTTCCTCTATAGACCAGGAAAACAACGAGCAGAGGGAGATAATATCTGCATTACAAGAGGGAAACAGCATTCAGAGGGAGAGACTCGCTCATTCAGAGCGGTTAAATCGCGCCCTGGAGCGACGAATAAACCGTTTGGAGCAGCGAAATTCTGATCATGAGCAGGAAAACAGAGACCTGGATCACACCCTGAATTTGAGAAGAAGGCAACAGGAGCAGGAAAAAACCACCCATCTGCTAGCCCTTGCTACTCTGGAGGTGAAAAATACTGTCCTGGAGCAGAAAAACACTGCCCTGGAGGATGAAAAGGCTGCTCTGGAGAAGGAAAAAAGCACTCTGGAAGAGGAAAACACCGTCCTGGAGCAGAGAATAACCCTCTTGGAGCAGAAAAACAAGACTTTGGAGCAGGAAAATGCCACCCTAGAGCAGGAGAACAGCGCTCTGAAGCAGGACAACAGCGCCCTGGAGCAGGACAACAGCGCTCTGAAGCAGGAGAACAACGCCCTGGAGCAGGTGAACAGCGTTCTGGAGCAGGATAACAGCGCTCTGGAACAGGTAAACAGCGCTCTGAAGCAGCTGAACAGTTCTCTGAAGCAGGTGAACAGCGCACTGAAGAAGGAGAACAGCGCTCTGGAGCAGAAGAACACCACCTTTGAGCAGGAAAACACTAACGTGCAGCTTGAAGTGGAACAGCTGAACAAATGGCAGAGGGACAGAATGGAAGAGCAGAACCAGCAGCAATCTGAACAGGAAAAGCAAAAAGACAGCCAGTTGGTTTCAGACCAGCCACAGAATCAGCTGACTGTATTCAGACGTGTGATCAGAGGCATCTGGAATATACTTCTCAAAATGTACCTAACAGGCACTCTCAGGTACTGGATTGAAAGATGGTACTTCTAAAGAAAGAAGTGTCATGAGGGCTCCAAGCTTCATGCTTGATTATCGGTGGCCTCCAGACGTGCCTCCAGGGCTTCATAGCAAGTCCCGTTGGTCTGCAGGTGACCTCCAGGGCTTTGTAGCGAGTTCCGTTGGTCTCCGGGCCGACCTCCAGGGCTTAGTATGGAGTCTTGTTGGTCTCCGGGCTGACTTCCAGGGCTTCATAGCAAGTCCCGTTGGTCTCTGGGCTGACCTCCAGGGCTTAGTATTGAGTCCCGTCGGTCTCCAGGCTTACCTCCAGGGCTTCATAGCGAGTCTCGTTGGTCTCCGGGCTGACTTCCAGGGCTTTGTATTGAGACCTGTCGGTCTCCTGGGCTGCCTCCAGGGCTTCATAGCGAGTCCCGTAGGTCTCCTGGCTGACCTCCAGGGCTTCGTATTGAGTCCCGTAGTTCTCCTGGTTGGCCTCTAGGGCTTCGTATCGAGTCTCATTGGTCTCCGGGCTGACCTCCAGAGCTTCGTAGCAAGACCCGTTGGTCTCCGGGCTGACCTCCAGGGCTTAGTATTGATTACTGTCGGTCTCCGGGACTACCTCCAGGGCTTCATTGCAGGTCCAGTTGGTCTCCGTGCTGGCCTCCAGGGCTTCGTAGTGAATTCCGTTGGTCTCTTGGCTGACCTCCAGGGCTTTGTATTGAGTCCTGTCAGTCTCCCGGCCTGCCTCCAGGGCTTCGTAGCGAGTCCCGTTGGTCTCCGGGCTGACTTCCAGGGCCTCGTAGCAAGTCCCATTGGTCTCCGGGCTGACCTCCAGGGCTTTGTATTGAGACCTGTTGGTCTCCTGGGCTGCCTCCAGGGCTTCATAGTGAGTCCCGTAGGTCTCCTGGCTGACCTCCAGGGCTTCGTATTGAGTCCTGTTGGTCTCCCGTGCAGGCCACCAGGGCTTCGTAGCGAGTCCCGTAGGTCTCCTGGCTGACCTCCAGGGCTACATAGCGAGTCCCGTAGGTCTCCTGGCTGACCTCCAGGGTTTCGTATTGATTCCTGTTGGTCTCCCGTGAAGGCCTCCAGGGCTTCGTAGCGAGTCTCGTTGGTCTCCGGGCTGACTTCCAGGGCTTTGTAGCGAGTCTCGTTGGTCTCCGGGTTGACCTCCAGGCCTTTGTAGCGAGTCTCGTTGGTCTCCGGGCTGACTTCCAGAGCCTCGTAGCAAGTCCCGTTGGTCTCTGGGCTGACCTCCAGGGCGTCGTGGCAAGTCCCGTTGGTCTCCCGGCTGACCTCCAGGGCTTCATAGCGCGTCTCGTTGGTCTCCGGGCTGACTTCCAGGGCTTTGTTGCGGGTCCCACTGGCCTCTTGGTTCCCGTTCTGCTGCCAGCGTCCACCAAGGCTCTGCTGCCGGCATCCTTGTGCTCTTCCTGTGTCTCCAGTTTGTCTTTGTTTTGCTGTTTTTTTTTTGTTCTCTAATGTTTTACCTCCTCCAATCCCTCTGATTGAAGCCGTTTCCTCCCATGGGTTGAATACGCTCACAATAGTCATATCACTGCAGCCACTGGTTTTTCTCCTTTCGAAGTCTCTCTAGGTTACCAGCCACAATAGCTCTTCTCTACTGAGAACAACATTGCTGTCACATCCGTACAACATCACATCGCCGCTGCAAGAACATCTAGAAAACCACCATCGATGCCCTCAATAACACCTCTGCCCAGAACAAGCGCCTCGCTGACAGGAGACGGACCACGGCTCGCACCTACACTCCTGGCCAGAAGGTTTGGTTGTCCTCCCATGATATTTCGTTTAAATCAATGTAAGTTTGCCTTGTTTTCCACATTCTTCATGGGTGTTTCTAATTAAATTTATTTCTTGTTTCTAGTTATTTTCCTTTGTTCTAATTAGGTTCCTTTAGTCTACTTACTCCTTTGTGTTTGTATTTTTGTTATTTCTCCTTGTGTAATCTTCCACCCTTTCCTTTGCCACTTTCTCTATCCCTTCTCAGTCTGCTTCCACTCCCTCCACTCACATCTGCTCATCAGCCCATGTCCTGGACAGTGGCGCATAGCACTGTTGCCTTGCAGCAAGAAAGTCCTGGGTTTGATTCCCAGGACCTTCTTTCTGCAAGGAGTTTGCAAGTTCTACCCATGCATGTGTGGGTTCTCTCCGAGTACTCCAGCTTCCTCCAGAAGTCCAAAAGCATGACTGTTAGGTTAATTGATTTCTCTAAAATCAATTAATCTTCCTGTGTCTCCAGTTTGTCTTTGTTTTGCTTGTTTTTGTTCTCCACTGTTTTACCTACTACTGGGCTTCGTAGCAAGTCCCGTTGGTCTCCGGGTTGACCTGCAGGGCTTCATGGCGAGTCCCGTTGGTTTCTGGGCTGACTTCAGGGTTTCGTATCGAGTCCTGTCGGTCTCCCGTGCTGGCCTCCAGGGCTTCGTAGCAAGTCCCATTGGTCTCCGGGCTGACCTCCAGGGCTTTGTATTGAGTCCTGTCGGTCTCTGGGCCTACCTCCAGGGCTTCGTAGCGAGTCAAGTTGGTCTACGTGCTGGCCTCCAGGGATTCGTAGCGAGTCCCGTTGGTCTCCAGGTTGACCTCCAGGCCTTTGTAGCGAGTCTCGTTGGTCTCCGGGCTGACTTCCAGGGCTTTGTATTGAGTATTGTCGGTCTCCCGGGCTGCCTATAGGGCTTCGATGCAAGTCCCTGTGGTCTCCGGGTTGACCTGCAGGGCCTCGTATTGAGTCCTGTCGGTCTCCTGTGCTGGCCTCTAGGGCTTCGTAGCGAGTGTCGTTGGTCTCTGGCCTGACTTCCAGGGCTTCGTAGCAAGTCCCGTTGGTCTCTGGGCTGACTTCCAGGGCTTCATAGCGAGTCGTGTCTGTTTCCCGGCCTGGCCTCCAGGGCTTCGTAGCAAGTCCCGTTGGTCTCGGGGCCTTCCTGTAGGGCTTCATAGCGAGTCTCGATGGTCTCCGTGCTGCCCTCCAGGCCTTTGTAGCGAGTCCTGTTGGTTTCCCTGCCTGCCTGCAGGGCTTCATAGCGAGTCGTGTCGGTTTCCCGGCCTGACCTCCAGGGCTTCGTATTGAGACCTGTCTGTCTCCTGGGGTGCCTCCAGGGCTTCATAGCGAGTCCCGTTGGTCTCCAGGCTGACCTCTAGGCCTTTGCAGCGAGTCTTGTTGGTCTCCGGGCTGACTTCCAGGGATAACACCTCCGCCCAGAACAAGCGCCTCGCTGAGCGGAAACAGATCCCGGCTCCCACCTACAATCCTGGCCAGAAGGTTTGGTTGTCCTCCCATGATATTCCTTTAAAATCAATGTAATTTTGCCTTGTTTTCCACATTCTTCCTTGGTGTTTCTAATTACGTTTATTTCTTGTTTCTAGTTATTTTCCTTTGTTCTAATTAGGTTCCTTTAGTCTACTTACTCTTTTGTGTTTGTATTTTTGTTATTTCTCCTTGTGTAATCTTCCCCCCTTTCCTTTGCCACTTTCTCTATCCCTTCTCAGTCTGCTTCCACTCCCTCCACTCACATCTGCTCATCAGCCCATGTCCTGGACAGTGGCGCATTTGGTAGCACTGTTGCCTTGCAGCAAGAAGGTCCTGGGTTCAATTCCCAGGACCTTCTTTCTGCAAGGAGTTTGCAAGTTCTCCCCATGCATGTGTGGGTTCTCTCCGAGTACTCCGGCTTCCTCCAGAAGTCCAAAAGCATGACTGTTAGGTTAATTGATTTCTCTAAAATCAATTAATCTTCCTGTGTCTCCAGTTTGTCTTTGTTTTGCTTGTTTTTGTTCTCCACTGTTTTACCTCCTCCAATCCCTCTGATTGAAGCCGTTTCCTCCCATGGATTGAATACGCTCACAATAGTTGCAAACCTGAGGCCAGCAGGTGTCAATCAGTTATTGTAGATCTGAAATTTGGTTTGATGACCTCAATATGAGAAGCTACAGACTGATGGGAGGAACCAAAGAGCTCTGTAAAGGTAAAGGCAAATCTTCTGAAGTTGGGATATAATTAATTTAATTTCACATAATTATCGCGGTAGAAGCCACTTGTTTGTTAAAATTTTATGAAATATATTTGTTCTATTTGATGTTTGTTGTGAATGACGTAAACTCACAAATGAACGAGGTAATTAGTCCAACGTTTAGAAACTACAGCAGCTGTAATGCGCCACAGCAAAGGTAAACAAAGGTAAAATAACCTGAACAGGTGATCAACTCAAAACCACTCGTAACTTTTTAATCTCTCTCTCTCTGTAGTTTTAGCAAACCTGTTACCGTGGCAACCGGTTTCAGTTATACTCTGCGTTTTGGCAGTTGGAAATTTTGCTCGTTTTTCGCTTTTTACGTTGCCATCGTAACTCCAATTCCCAATAAAAGTAATAGTTCCCCTCCCGGGAACGAACCGCATGTTTTGATACCACTTTTGTGGGTGGGCATGCAGCGGTACGAGCCGCTTTTAACAGTGACGGAAGAAGAAGTTAAGAAGAATGAAGAGGCATTCTATTAGGTGTAGAACAATAGGTGCCTGCCATGCAATGCATTGCCATGGGCAGGCCCCAATAACAGCGAGCTAGCCATACAGTAAAGTGCAACGATATATTTAAAGTTTTCTCCTCGTACTACAGCTAACACTTATTAATAATCGCAAAATAAACATTAAGCCTAAGACCATACTACTGCAACAGACTGAATGTTCTGCTCTTTGTGTGCGAAATATTTCAGTGTTTTTTTTAGGGGCATTGTTGTCCATTGCTATGGCAACGAGTCCGTGCGCGTGACCTGCCCAATGCAGAGAGTGAGAAAGAGGTCGTTTTGAGTTGTACTTCAACAATTTTCCCTTCGCTGTGGAGCATATCACGAAATTAACAATACTTACATTTCCAAGTTTTTGAGTTAACGGAATTATTATTCCGTTAACTCAATCCGATGGCATATAAAATAATTTTTTTCCCCTCCAGCATTGTCTGCATGCTCGAAATTCCCTTATGTAAACGCAGGTGGTCTACATTTGTATATCTGATTATGATTAAGTCAGTGCCTCACCAGCATTGCACCTTACCGCACGTCACTGCTTTTGAGTACGGTATATCATTTCTAGCTTTGCATGTCATGAGATACAAATTTTGTCTGTCCTTCTTTTGCAAAATAGCTCAAACTAAGTCAGATGGGGCAGAAAGCATTGGTCAACTTATAGCTTCAAGTCTTACTGCAGATTCTCAGTTGGATTTAGGTGTAGGCGATTTAAGTTTGGGCGCACAAACAATTAATTTTCATTCGATTCCACTTTGTTCACAGTAAAGATCATTTAAATATAGATATTTAAGAATTTAAATGGAAAAAAAGCTTTGTAAATATTTATTTACAGACAAGTCTATGAATACTTTTACAAGATAACACATGCTTTTCAGTAAAAAGTTTTCATAAGGTCTATTTTTTAAAAATTGTTTATCATCTGTTATTTTGTAAAAATAAGAGAACACCCCCTCCCCCAGATTGTATGTGTTTTTGGGAGTGAAATACTACATAAAACGTTATTGAGTATAGACAGTAACAACATTTTGAACTTATTTGTTACTCACAGTTTCAACAGAGAAGGTAAATATTGAGTGATTATGTCTGCTGAATCTCAAGCTCACCAGAACCAGAAAGTATTGAAGGTTTTTTAAGTGACTTTAACACTTTAAGGAACTCCGGATCTGTCTGGATTATGAACCTTGCTAACAGTGAAGTAGATTATTACCCTAACTGGTAATGATGATTCAACAGCTTTTGCTGTAATGGCATTCCTCTGCCACTAGATGGACTCAGAGACACTTCTGAGTAAAAGCTAAGTTAAAATTAGTTTCTATTTGAGCTTCTTATTAATGATGAATCAAGATTAGCTCTGTTTGTTTTAGTTTTTTCTTTTGACTCAGGACTAAGTGAAAAAATATGCTCCTGCACATGTTCTGACCATATGTGGAGGGACATGGGGGCATGAAGGACACTGAGAAAACCATACTTTCTTTTGGCATTGGAGAACAGGTTAGTAGTCCATAACAAAAAGGCAAGTAAGAAGAACATAAAAGGATATGTTGAATTAATTTAAAAACAATTTCAGTTATTGAGTCATCCCTCACAAACTTACCAATCAAAAATACCAAAATACCCAAGCACATTGATCTGCATGGCCCTCTTCATTTCATTTTCCATCAGGCAATTATTCTTAATTATTGCCATTCTTGCTTTTCTCTGTAGTTATTCTTTCCCTTAATGCAATAGGTTAAAACAGTGACACCCTTGATTCATTATGGATGGGCTGTGACCAACGTCTGATCAAATGACTCAAGGACAGGAATAACCCCATGCAGGCAACCCACCACAACCCAAACACACGCATGTATATCAAACCATTTTTTAAATCAGATATTATATTTAAAATCTTAATTCAAATGCAAAACTCAGCAAGTAATTACCAAAAGCAGAGCATAAGCAAAGATGAAACACATTAGATCAATGATTAAACACAATTTCATGAACATTATAAGATACACAACTGACTGCACTCAGTGCATCAGTGTGACAAATTGGGATGGCAGACCAGTAGCTGTGAAAAGACATTTGACTTGTTAGACATGCTTCAGACAGTAGCATGGCATGCCTATATCATATTCAGCCTTTCAACTCTCAATCATTTTTGGGTGCAGATTTTTTCCCCCTTCTCTCCAGGGTCTTGTTGACTGGTGTGGATTGGGCAGGTGGCGGTGCACGGAAAGGAGCTGGCCCTTTACCGTCCAATAAAAATAGCTGCGGTCTCCATGATGTCACCGCTGAGTAAATCATAGATCCTGAGAGTGAAGAAGGGGATAAAATGAGGCAAATTTTAAAAGATACGTACTTTTTTTTTTTTTTTGAATATTACACTTTGCACTTCCATTGGTAATTCAGATTATTTTTTTTAAATGTCTTGGTTTTCATATTATTCAGAACAACTTACACAAATGCTCACTGTTTTGCTTGCATTTATAAATGCTAGCTTGCCTGCAATCTTGACGATGTAGAAAAAGAAATCACCTTCTCCCACAGGTGACACTGCCATTTTCAACTAGTCCCACCGACTGTATGCTGCCAGAAAGGGTGTACAAACTATAGTCGGAGTCTGATCTCACTCCCATACCTGGCATTCTGGAGCCACAACACCATGCTGCTGATGAGGAACCCGATCAGTCGTAAATCTTCACTGTTTGACCATGTGACATGCAAAATTTGTGATTCTGCCCTCAGTTCCCTTTGGTATCTCATTCTCTTCACCTTTTGCCACCCATATCGCTCCTCTAACTGCTCCGTTCTCTGACACAGAGACAATCCTGCATTCCCCAGATCAGTTCTTAAGACTTCAGCTCCCTCATTTTTGATTTCCTTTGGCTTTACATCTGGATTCGAACATGTAATTTTAATTGTGTGTGCATAACTTCAGTGGCCCAACAGGAGGGTGTTAGCTATGTCAGTAACAGGAATTTAGCACCTGTCAGCCTCGCCAAGGATGCAGTTTTTCCAGATTTTGCCCATTTCACAAGATTAACTATTGATACATAGTGAGGCAGCTTCGGGTGTCATTAACTAATCTCAAGTGTACAAACAGACTCTAGATACAAAGGGGAAATAAAAACTGCAGCCATTTCTTGGCCTTGGCAATTCCTGGTATGTTAACAAGGTGGAAGGAAAAACAATAAACACTAATATTTCTATTTTTATTTTCTGAACATCTTTATATCAGTGTTTTTTGCTATCAATGTTAGTTGTTTAACGTTTCCTTTCAAAAAGAGAAGTGGATATGTTATATGGTGATTAACTGTATTTGTTAAAGTTCTGTTGATTTTTTTATGATAGTAAAATAATATGGATATGCAAAGAGAATAAATGAAATAATATCAGAATCTTTAAAAATACATAAAATATTTAACCAAAAATGTTTTCAACTGAGGTACAGAAAAATAACTGAGGCTATTTATATTCAATAATAACAACTTCAGGATAGTTCTAAATATACAGAGAATTTGAGGTTTTTTTTTATTATGCTCTCGGTGGTGTATTGAAAACATGATTTATTTGTAGAGAATGCTAAATGCTTTTCAGCAATCTTCACAAATAGAACATGAAAAGTGTGGCATGCATCTCCTTTTACTTTGATACCCCTAATCAGAATCTATTCCAAACAATTGCTTTCAGAGCTAAACTAAGGAGTAAACACAATCTTTAAAATCTCACGGAGAACTCAACCAATCGTCAGAATTTCACCTAAACTAAGAGGAAGAGCATCGATAAGACAAGCAGCAAGAGGCACATGGGAAATCAGATGCCGACAAAGAATGAGAGGATAAATATCACTCCAAATCCATAAAAAAAAAAATCTGTTTTCAGTTTGTTAGAAGATATAGAAGACATGAGAAAATATGTGTGTGAAGGAATTATTTTCAGATTGGATTAAGATTTAACTTTTTGCAACTGCATATTATCTGAAAATCTAATAGGATGCAACAGACTTTACACTGGGGTGGAGGCTCACTTTTCAGTATTACAATGCACATTTGTTTGTTACAGTGGCCTAGTCAAAGTTCAAACCTATCAGCAACAGTGAATTTATGAAGATTTGAGAACTACCAATCTGACTAAGATTGCCCTTTCTTGTGAAGAAGATACGTTTTAGTTTCTAGATGTGCATAGCTGGTAAAGACATACCTAGAAAGATGTTCAACTTTGATTTCAGCAAAAGGTGTCTTTTTTTTAAATTGACTAAGGGAGGCCTGCATACAAAGGCACACCACACTTGTCAGATTTGTGTTGACAAGTATTGATATAAAAACTGAAAACTATGTGTCATTTTTTCCACTTACAGTTGTGAAATACTTTGTGTTAGTCTATCACAAAAAGCCCTACAAAATACAGTTTGTGGTTGAAGTGTGACAAGTGTGGAAAAAATAGACTGAATGATTTTGTAAGACTGCAAAACTGAAAAGCAATCAAAGCAACAGATTGACTTCTATTATCTTTTTTAGTTAATCAAAGTTGATCAGACCTAATCTTTCTCTTGAAACCAACGAAAATAATCCATCAGAAGAAAAGAAACATGCCTTGATTTGTTGTGCATAAAGTTTAATTTCTAATTACATTTTTTCCTTATATTTCCTTATTTCCAATATCCTGGTGGTCTGTGAGGACAATAAGTTGGTTGTTTGAGAAAGAAAATAGCCGCACACTTGCTCACTCTATGACAGAGGATTTATTACCAACATTTGTGTAGAAGGTTGAATGAGCTGGACCTGTCCATATGTGGCTCTTTTGTAAGAGCGCGCCTGTGTGCCAGAGTGTCTTTCCAATGACACCGGGTGATGATTTTCAACAGCTGAGATGAGTTTGTGTGGAAGTGGACAACGGGGCAGCTGTACATCTCTGCCTTGGACATATACACCCACATTCACACGAACACTAAGGCTTATAAACAACAGTGGAATCCTGAAGTCTAGCCCTCCTGGGACCAAGCCACACTAAGACCTTAATAAAGGACTTGTTGTTTCAGGAGGCAGCTTATATCATTTTGGGTTCATATTGCAACCTAAACATCTTTCAAGACTGTCTCTAAAACCTCACATGCTTTCTGAAACATCCAAATGATCTCTGATTGTTAAAGTTTAAGCATTTTATGAAAAGTTATCAGGACCACCAATGTTTTTTTTTATTGCACTCAGGTATGTCTAGCAGACTATATACTATTAAAGGTGCTGTTGCAATTTGAATAGTGTGCTAAATAAAACCAAGTTGCTGTTACTACCTCAACTGGCCTGCAACATCTCAGCCAATGAGAGACACTGCCTGCTCACAGCCTTTTTAATGGGGGTGGAGCAGCACCAAAGGGTCACAAGGAATGATGTAATCTGTGTTTATTTTCAGCATATACAAGTAAATGTATACAACTCCTCAAGATCTCGTTCACAGATTCGCTCTATGAGTGACAGATTCAGTTTTTGCTTGCAAAGATTTACATATTTCATTTTGGATCTCTACCTTATCGGTTGTCTTTTTGACTTGTTTGGTAAGGCAAATATCTATGAAATCACTCCCATTTCCGTGTGACTTAAGGCTAGCATTATAAACGGAGAAGCGGTGTTTATCACGAGGGAAGACAAGTAAGAGGCAGAGACAGAAAGAGAGACGGAGACACAGAAATTTAGTCATGGCAGTTAATACTAATAGTGGCTTCCCTTCCATTCCGTCAGCTGCAGCTGTTGATCACGCTGGTGTAACAGTGAGCTTTCTAGCATTGCATCACTCTCTTTCTCCAACCACTACTTTGCCATCCAGCATTACTATGCAGGAAGCTTTTCTGATGGCAATGAACAGAAGCAAGAACAAAAAGGCTTATTATTATCATGTAAAAATCTACATTTGTATATTTACTCATAAGCTCATATAAACTGAGATAGGAATGCACCTTAATGAATTTGAATCTGCCTCAATGATTGGATTGTAGGAATGATTTGAGGAGATAAAATATATTGCGAAAAGTAAATAAATTATCAAATTGAGGTGATCCAATCATTTCCATGGCCACAGGTGTATAAAATGCAACAACTAAGCATGCAGGCTGTTTCTGCAATCATTAGTGAAAGAAATGGTCAGTCTGTCTGGGAAACCAATGATTCTGGGTTTGTCAGTTGCCAGAACAATGACACTTGTCTGAATGATGTCAAGTGTAAGGTCTGGTGAAGGGAGGATCATGTTGTGGGGATGTTTTTCAGTGTCGGGATCAGCTCTTCAGTTCCGTTAAAAGGAACTCTTAATACTTCAGCATACCAAGGATTATGGACAATTTCATGCTCCATGCTTAGTAGGAAACAGTTTGGGAATGACCCAGTTGTTTGGAAATGACTGCGCACCCGTGCACGAAGCAAGTGTGAAAGAACTTAACTCTCCTGCACAGAGTCCTGACTAAACCATAAAAACTCATTTGTGATTAATTAGAGCAAGGACTGTGAGTCCTCTCGTCCAACATCAGTGTTTGACCTCACTGAAAGAACGCTCAAAATGATCCAAATTAAATGCAACGTAGAGGAAACGAATTTCCAGCAGTGTTGAAGCTGTTCTTATTGTAAAGTGTGGAATGGCAATAAACATCATGCATTAAGAAGAAGATATCACTCAAATTCATATGATTACAAACTCAGACAAGCAAATATTTATGTATTTCTGCATGTGATTTCGACCTGTTTGTCTTTTAAAAGTGCCTCGATATGACATTTGTTGTAAACTGGCACTGTATTAATTAATTGAAACAAATACAGAGACAATATAAGATGTACAATTTATCTTACAATTATTCAAACTCCACTGTAAAATAGGTTTAAATAACTAAGTAAAGCTAATGTTACAATAATTTTATCCATAACTTGACTTGACAAAAATTTGTCACATGATTATGCAATTGTAATTCATTAATGGGGAAGCATAGTAGTGGCTCCATGATGCTGTGCTTCCTTTCGCACTGGAATGTGATAGGATGAGGAACTCACTAAAGCTTGGTTTCACAAGACATCTTGGAAGATGCTACAGAGGCCGTCAGAGTTACTTGACTTGAACTGTAAGAAATCTCTTGTGAGATTTGAAAGATGTGGTTGCAGCATGAACACCCATTAATATCAATTACCTGAAGATCTTTGTTCATAACAAGTGAACTAAGATTCCTCATAAGTTGTATGGCTCTGCGTCACACTTGAAGAAGGTCATAACAGTGAAAGAGTGCTTTACTAAGTGTTAAAGATGCATGTCAAGGAGGGTTTGAATAATTTTTAGACTTCAGTACTCACTAAAAATGTCATATCATGTTTAATTTGGAGGAACCACTTGTTATATTAGCTAGTAGTTAAGCTATTTTAATAACTTCAGTTTGATGGGGTTTTTTAAAATTGTAAACAGCTGTTGATTTGTGTTTAGTTTTTGTCAATTCAGCCCTCAATTTATATAGAACCATTCACCAATAGAGTTTAAGAGCATGTTTAATCCACCAGCATGTTAATAACCTGGCCTCAGTTATTCATACTATGTGTAATGTATGCACAGCAAGTTGTTGGTCATGTTCTCCATCTAGAGAACGCAGCAGAGAGACGATGTAACTTCCCAAGGAGCTCGTCCACTAGCATACATCAGAGACATTCCACCTCATCTGACACTCGTCCATGGAATTCTGCAAATTTTCCACACTATTCTCACAGGCATTCTGAAGTGCCTGTCAAAAAGACTGGCATGCCCAGACCTCAAGTACAAGAAGCACGTAACAATTTAACAAAGCATAATTTTACTTTGTTGAATTTTGGTTTTTTTTTAAGCCTGGATACACATTGAATCTTCAGTTTCTGCTCTCTTGGTGCTCCTGGTGGTCTGTTTGTTTGTGTATGTGTGTGAAAATATATTTTGTTTGCACTGCTGATAGGTGATAATTTGTCATAGATTGTGCAGAGTCCCTTTCTCGTCCATGTCAGTATGGCCAGTGTATGCAACCTATAGTTGACACCTATGTGTCATACTGGGAGCACACTAAATACTTCAGATGACTTGAGGGTTTACTTGGCAACCAATGGCTGTTTTAAGAGCATGGATACACTTTCAGTTTGGACCGAGCACAAGGTCTGCAAGTATCCAAAGTGCACACAGAGGAATAGAAAAGTCACAGAACCACATGTATCATGTGCTCATTGTTGTTTGTCTGCTTATCTAAGTGACTTCATCCAGATCTATTTGTGTAACATGACATAGTCGTTAACAGCCGTTTGTATTGGAAATGAGATATTGCAGAACCATAACTTGTTTCCATGTTTCAGAGCTCCATAAATTATATTCACAATAGAAGGAAATCTATTTCAGTATTTCAATTCAAAAGATGATACTCTTATAGCTTAATTACACACAGATGTGTAAATGTCAGGAATGAATTTCTGTTAATCTTGACAATAATGACTTGCAGCTAATGAAAACCAAGAGAATTCATACAGAAATCTTATTGTTATGCAGGTTTCCAAACAAGACTCTCTACAAGGAAGAGAAGCCATGAAAGGTCTTTGCTACTGAAGATGGAGACAATGTTGGAAAGTATAGTAGAAGAAAACCTGTGATTGATGCATATAAAGTGCATAAGAAAATGGACAACCAGGCCCTTGAGAGGATTGTGAAGCATAGTCTATTTAAAAGTTTGCAGGAGATTCAGAAGGCTGCAACTCGAAGGTGAAACTTCAAGAACACAGGTGAACACATGACTAGCCTAAAACCATCATTCCTTTTACTCAGTCACTCCTGAAACAGATGCAGTAAAGGAGTTACTTACATGAGCTTAAGAGAATGAGGAACTGACTGTTGTCTCAGTGGTTCAAAGTTTTATTTTTAGAGGAAAGTAAATTTAATAATAATAATCAATTTTATTCATAAAGTGCATCACATTCACACGCTGATGATGGCAAGCTACTGGACTGTAGCTACAGCTCTCCTGGGACAGACTGACAGAAGAGACTGCAATTTTGCACCATCGGCTCTTCTGACTGACTCTAGCTGGCAAGACAGGTGAAGTGTCTCGCCTAAGGACACAAACGAGGAGGGTGGGTAGACTGGGACTTGAACTGGCGATCCACCAATTGCAGGGCAAACTTCTATCGCCCAATTCCTCACATCTTGCATTTCATTTGGAAACCAAGGTCTCAGAATCTGGAGGAATGGTGGAGAGATACAGAATTCAAGCTGCTGCGGAGTTTCCACAGTCAGTGAGGACTTGGGAGGCGACGTTACCTGCAGGTGTTTATTCTCAACTACAAAGCAAGTGTAACACTTACTTTCTTACACTTACACAAATTGTCACTCTGCCATGACAATTTAAACCCACTCCTCTCTGCTGAGTAGGTTTTTATATGGTTATTTCATTCTCCAGGGTGAGTTAAATCCCACAGAATCTAAGGAGTTCTGCCAGGAGCAAGATGAGAATACCAGAGCAAATTATCACCACACAGCAATGATACACTATTACATGCAAAAGGAAAATCAGTCAAATCACATGTGGGGTTCACCAAGGCTCCATCTTTGGTGCCCTCTATTTAATATTAACATGCTTCCACTGAGTCAGATAATAACAAACATAATATAGCATGATAATTATGCACAGCTCTACAGCACAATGTCACTAGGTGACTATCAACTCATTCAAGTGTTGAGTAGATACATTCATTTGTTCAATGAATGGATGTGCCATAACTTTCTTCAGTTGAATAACATCAAAATTGAAGTTATTATTTTTTAACCGAAGGAGAAGCTGTGATCAGCTGTGTTCTGATGAAAAGTTAGCACACAGATTTAGATTTGACAGTTAGAAACTAAACAGGTCAGTCTTGAAATGTGACTGATGGACTTGGACCTGGACCTTCAAAGACACAGAAAGACAGCTACAAAGTCAGCCTTCTATCACCTGAAGAATGTTTCCAGGATTAAACAAGATTTTAAATAACTCATTCATGCATTTATCTTTACTTGCATTGATTACTGCAACAAAGTCTTCACAGGTCTGCCTAAAAACTCAGACAGCTGCAGCTGATCCAGAACGCTGCTGCTTGAGTTCTCACTAAAACCAGGAAGACAGAGCACATTAGCACAGTTTTAAAGACCTTACAGTGGCTCCCTGGAGTTCAGGTAATACTTTTTGTCAATAAATTCCTGAATGATTTTGTACCAAAATACATGTTATTCTATTGGCCTTCCATACCACTCAGGACTTCTGGTTCTGGTCTGTTCTGTTTCCCCAGAACCAGAACCAAACATTTAGAAGCAGCAGTCAGTTTTTAGGCTCTTCTAATCTGGAACAAACTTCCAGAAAATCCTGAAATAGTGCAGTCAAATCAAAACTAAAAACCCATCTTAGTTGACTTTGAGTGTCCAACGTTTTACTTTCCTTTTGTTACATGACTGTATTACAGGTTTTTATGTTTTCATCATGTAAAGCACTTTGTATTCAAAGTTTGAAATGTCTGGTTGCTGAAAATGCTGTACAAATAAACCTGGGCATACTTTTCAATAGACTCAGATTTAAATTTTTTAAAATCCCCTTTTATTAGTCTTATACAATTAATGAATATATGTGAATGTCACCTATTTAGTAAATTGAATGAATTACTTCAACTTTTCAATGGAGGGAAAGTGGAGTCTACCATTATGTCCATAATCTAAATGATTTGTGCTAAATCATCATATTGTGGATATAACCGCGCTGCCGGGAATAAAAATGTGGAGCTGGAGGGTAGGAGTGGAAGGAGATGGCGGGGTAGGAGGGGTCGACACTGCGATGCACAGGACAGGACACCCTCATGCTTGCTTCATAAACCTCTCCACATTTTGCAACCGCGGCTGTTGAGGAGCGCGCGGGAAGCGGAAGGACTGCGCACCTTCTGGAGTGATTATGTCAAATCTGGAACGGGCTTTGCTTGACGCCGCATAACCCCAACTGAGCTCTCCCCACTTCCACAAACAGGGATGTTGTCGCGCAGTCGGTTGCGAAGGTCGGTTCCAGCAGAACAGTGAGGACACCGCTCGTTTACCATGAGCTGTTTGGATGTTATGTATCCAGCCTATGGACATTACGCACCGTACGCACCGACTGCTCCCGCTTTTATCAATAGCTTACAGGTAGGATGCGAGCAAATATTTAAAGTTCAGTTACCCCTCCACCCCCTCCAAGTTTAACTGGAGTCACTGGGATGAATGTAGAATATTTTTAAATTGGATACATTATGCTGGTTGATGTGGCTTGTGCGCAAACGTGAATAGGCTTGGTTTTAGGCAAGACATTTAATACATTTACGATTGAATTTTTATTTATTTATTTTTAATTGAATGACTCATTTATCTTGTTCAAATCAGATGTTTCACGCACTTATATTAGCGCGCATGGACATGCCAGCGCAGCAGCACAATGATAAGCATGTCAAAAAGCCTCATAATAATTTCCAGAAGTGTTTCTGCAGCACCTGTCTTAACCCTCTCCCTGCTCCCCCTCCCATGTCCCTCCTCCTGCCCGCTGATCTCCTCCTGACAGGCTCCTTCAGGTCTGAGCAGCTCTGCGCCCAACAGTCGGGATTTTATGGAACCTTCCAGCGTTCCCGAAGGGATGTCTGGGGGCCCAGGCACTGGAGGATCGACTTCCTCCTCATCTTCGTCCAGTTCTTCTTCCTCCTCCTCTTACACACCTGCAGTACCGAGGCCAGCGGAGGGCCCCAAGGAGAAGCAGGAGGGCCCCGAGGCAGAGTACCTGACTTCTCGCTGTGTGCTCTTCACTTACTACCATGGAGACATCAGCAGCGTGGTGGACGAGCACTTCTCCAGGGCTCTCAGTTCCTACATGGATGGAGAGGGCAAACGGCGGGCGCCAGAGCAACAGGGCACAGGTAGCTGCAGGTTTCACATGACTAATGGGTCTGAACCAGGCATATTAATGTTGTTGTTAATATTTGGCACCACTAATGGAAATTATTGTCTTCACAATTAAAGTCATGAGATATATCATTGTAAATAAAGCTAATATAGGCCAGGATGACAAAATATTCTGCTAGCTTTTCAAAATAAAGCTGGGATAAATATCAATGTTGTTTGTTTGGGGAAAGATTTAGTGTTTGTGACTAACCAATCTATTATTATTATGATTATTGCTATCATAATTATTAGACATATAGCTCTAAACTGATTTTCCAACACAGACAGAGGACAACTGGCAAAAAGTGACACCCATACTGGTTGTAGAAATGTTTGTGCAATTTGATCTGAATTTATTCAATGTGACTCACATAATGCCCGCATTGAGTATCCTGCTGGTATTTCTGATCCATGTTCAAATGAGTAAATACACGTGGTTCCCATAAATGAGTTTTGTGATCTTAGTCCCATTTTGCAAACATTCGGTCTGAGCAAAACACATAGTGGGCCCACAAATGCGTGTCAGGTGTGTTTTGGGGTGTATTTCATAAATTTTAAGACACTGATGGAGCTGGCAGTTCTGCAGAGCACAGCAGAAAGTTGGACTGAAGGGTAGATGTGGTCTTGGAGAAGTCAGGGCAGAAGGTCATGCAGGTCAACGGCTCTTTGGCCGAATAATGTGGCTTCTGTTGTTCTGGTTGGGCCAAAAGTTTGAAGTAAGACATAAAAAAGAAGAGTCTGCGCAGCTGTGTGCGTTGCTTTATGTAATTTGTGTCATTAAAAGTTTTGATTTATTGGGCCTCAAGAAATTTAAAATCTTTGTAAGAGTTTGTGTTGTAACTTTGATATTTAAAATCCAACTTACAATTAAACGATTGTATGCTTGCTTATCTGAACCTATGCCGTGAGTAGGACACCTGAAATTGAAAATCTTCCTAAGCTCTATGCGTCCAACAGGGTGTCCCTCAGCTCTCCATGTAGGGTCTGCCCCCTCAATCGCTGCCCCACTCTGCTCTCTCTGCGCTCTTTTTTCTCGTTAGGCTGGACGTCTTCATTTCGGCACCAGCGAGCACTCCCTGCCTCACAACAGATGCTATGTTTATACCCAGCTGTAAGCGTACAGCCTCGCCGGCGTATCCCCTTCAAACATCTCCCCGGCAGCCATTCTGACTCTGATTCCAACTCATGCTCCACAATGGTTGCACAGTCAGCTGCCTGCCTGCTACTCGGATTTATATCTATTCTCAGTGCAGTAGCAACAATGAGAGACATGGTGGGTCTTCTTGAGGAATAGCTAAATATAAAGCTATATTTCTGAAAATATATAACAGCATATTGAATCTCTGTCAAGGGCGTGCAGAGAGCGGGAGGGGTTGCGAAAACAACAGGTGAAGGTGTGGGGCGCAGAAGAGAGGGGCAGCGGGTGCTAGCATGGGGTCAGAACTGCTTGTGTGTGTTTTTAGATTTTCAGGAGCACCGGGCTGACATGAAAGTGAGAAGTGTCACCACAGCCAATGATTTAACACTCTTTGAGCCCTGGGCTGCCTCCAGGTTACAGCGTCTGCCTTATATAGCATTCTAGGATATATGGACATCTCTCTTTCTAAATTGTGTCTCTCTTTAAGTGTATGGGAGCGTGGTTGTGTTTATTTCTGTGTCTTGTTGGACCTGGGTCTTGTGACCCTATGATCCAATGAGGAAGATATCTGACCCAGAGGGTGTCGCAGTCATGTGAGCAACATCTATGCTTTAGCACTCGTTGATTCATTCCCATTCATTTGCTTCTGTGAAATAAGTGCACCAACCAGTCAGTTAATCTGTACTTTTAGAGCACTTGGTATTCACAGTAAGGGCAACACAATGTGCTTTATGTGAAATAAAAACAGAAGGGAGCGAAAAATTAAAAATCATTGGTTCTAAAATCCTGATGTGAGTTCTAAAACTAAAAGCAAAATGAAAATATTAACAATAAATAAATAAATAAAATGTTTAAACTCAAATCTACGCTTGAGTCAAACAAGTGATATAAATGTTTATCAGCAATAAAACAAATTAAATAATTATTATAGTGAACAGAATGATTTTAAATCAATATAATATCCAGGCAAAACTCTGATTAAACAGTTCAAACCATATATTTACGTAAACTGTATAAGAAGGCACTAAGCTTTATTCTTTCTGTCAGTAACGCTGTTTAAGCTTTTCCTGTTTTATGTCACATAGGGTCACCAAAATGATTTGCTAAATGTAAGAATATTGTGAGTGAGTGAAGATTTTCAAAGATTATGTTTTTTTCAAAACCAGAAGTTTACGTAAACTAAGATTACGATTCCTTTAGAGAATTTAGGAGCCCAGATTATGATGTCATGGCTTTGTAAGCTTCTGACAGGTCAATTTATGATGTTTGAACCAATTAGAGACACATCTCCACAAGTCTGAATCATCCTTTGGTACAATTTCCAGATGCCTGAAGATGCCGGAGACATGACGATTCAAAAATGTAAGTTTTTCTCCATAATTAAGGGAAAAATGAGAACACTTGGAAGCCTGAAAACACAATCCCAAGTGTGAAGTACCTGGGTGCCAGCATCGTGATGTTTGGCTGCATAAGGGAAAGTGCACTTCACAAAATAAATGGTGTCATAATGAGAGAAAATTATGTAGAACTAAGCTAAATCAAAAGTTACACAAAATATTTTGGACAGAAAAAAGTGTCCCACAGCCTACAAGCATGAAGCAGCTGCAACAGGTCTGTCAGGAGGAATATATTAAAAATCCAGCAAACTATTGTGAGAAATCATGAAATGATACTGAAAACATTTGACCCCAATCAGGGTCAATTTCACCAAATACTGAGGAAATCTTGGTATACTTCTGAATTTGAAGTTAGAAATAATTTTGCTAATCCTAGCTAGACTAAAACAAAGAAATAAATAAGACTTATTAAATGTCAGACACTGAAGGAAAAAAGTTATGCGTCTTTTTAAACATTTGATTGTAAGTGTACATGGTCATGGGCTCTAAGAAAAAGAACAGTGGAGTTCTTACATGATTTTTTTTATTACTAAATGTCAGACTAAAAACATAAAACAATACATTTTGAGTTTCAAAGCGTAGAATATAAATTAATTAATTGTAAAGATTGTTCAGTTTTACTGTGATATTGTTTCTGAATGCCATTACCAGTTTGTTTTGATTCATCTGGAGGTAATGATTGTGCAAAAAACAGCATTCAGCTTCTATGCATCTCAAATCTGGAACAAACTTTCAGAAAAGTGCAAAACAGATGAAACACTGAGTTCCTTTAAATCAACATCAAAAACTCACCTGTTTAGAGTTGCTCTTAAACCACCTTAAATGGAACATTGACCAATATATTCGATTTTTTGTCATGAAAAGGTGGTGTTGAGGTGATGGTGAGGCAGACGCTTGTAGACCCAGGCAGGATGAATAAATGATTTTAATAATGAATGTCCCAAACAAAGTCCACACAACCAGGCAGCACGACTGAGCAGAAGCCAGAGCTCAACGCCAGTAGCAACTGGTAAATTCAACGGACAAGACGAAGGACTGAGCGCACATTCGACAAGGACCCGACAGAGACGCAGACACACAGGTGGCATTAAATACACGGGAGGGTAATCACAGAAACGAGACACACCTGGGAACAGTCAAGGGGAGGACAGGACAACAAAGAGACTCAAGGACACAGAAAACAATAAATAAATACACAGAAAAACACGGAACATGACATTTTTATTGATTATTTTAACGATGGCACTTGGCAAAATGCAATGCCTGTTACTAGTTTCACAATTAGTGACTGTATGATGTTTTTATGATGTAAAGCACTTTGAACTGCCTTGCTGCTGAAATGTGTCATACAAATAAACTTGATTGATTGATTGATTGATTGATTGATTGATTGATTGATTGATTGATTGATTGATTGATAGGACTCAAGACTTGATCTGATGTTGATCGGAGTTTTTCTCTCGTCTGTTAGAAACTTCTTCCTCTAACAGTCGGCGCAGCTTCCCCCCGTCTTTCTGGGACAGTAACTACACATCACCTCAGAGTCGCCCCCACTGTGAGACCAGCGCTGCAGCTTATTCCATGGACCCGTACGCGTCGGCGCTGCATCCAGGCCTGTCACACCCGCATACTCACCCCCACCCACACGCCCACACTCATCCCCACCCCCACCCTCCGGAGGGCTGGGGGTACCCTCAGGCCCAAGCCTATGGCCCCCCTCGACCTCTACATGAACTGTACTCAACGTCGGCTCTGGAGTCTCACTACGGGGGTCTGCTCGTGCCCACTGTGAGACCACCTCATCTTCCCACCTTGCCAAGCCACTATGAAGTGGGCAAGCTGGAGCCCACCACCTCCTGGCCGAGCCTGCTGCCCCCTGGAGATGTCAGCCAGACGCTGGCTCTCAACATGGATGCAGGTAGCCACTCAGAAATGTCCTGAATCATACGAGTGTTTCTTTTTCAATTTGTCTTTGAAAGCAAAAAAGAAATGTCTTTGCACAATGTTCATTCAAGAAGTTTTTGAGCTTTCAATTTGCATTAACAACAAAATGCAGTAAGAGCAAAAGAACAAATAGCGACTCTGCAAGTAAGGAATTCAAAAACAGTTTTACAGCCGCTAAAATAGGAAGGTGTACAATTTCCACAATGTTGTGTCACAATTTAACCATAAGTGGTCAATAAAAATAAAATTACATCAAAAGAAGACAGCTAATAAAAGTGGTCAATGTTTATTTGTCCATGAACTAATCCACTTTCAAATGAAGCTTTGCTGTAACTTTTTAAAAATCTTAAAATAGATTTGGAGCAGTTAACTCAGTAGCACAAATGTAAAATCATAAATAAATTTAAGAAAACTGATCAAACAACTTGAAAACAAATCTCTATATGCAATATTTAAACTCTAAATGTACAAGCTTTTACTATGCACATCATAAAGGAACACACTGTTCTGAACCAATGAAAATGAGTTTATTCACTCTTAATATGCCACCTTTTACACCACCTATGACACAATCAATCAACCAATCAATCAATTAGACACCGGCTTTATTTTTAGATGTGTTTCTGGTTTTTCTGGAGGTTTCTCCTGTGAAACGAAGCCCATCCCTCCCACTGTCGCCACATGCAAAGTCAGGCATTATGAATTGAATCTGACTGTGTTATATTATTACTAGGAATTAACTGAAATCCTTATAACTGATATTTAAACCGTCTACATGATGGGATTATTTTTAAATATAAGTTGGACATCTTCTAAAGTGTATTGTGATGATATCTGTTATATATATATATGATAAATGTAAACAGATGCAAAACATTAAACATATTTGTGACATGTTTCTTATGATGATCAAGATAAACAGTGAATTTATAAATAAACAATAAAATAAGTTAAACCAAATACCAGATTGAACTGAGAACTGAGGTTTTTCATAAATATTATGTCTCATCATGAACTCTCACTTTATAGCCTACAAGTCTTATAAATAGGTTTGACCAAGATCATCAATAGTTTAAAAATCAATACTATATCAGGTTAATATCAATTCTGATTTGCAGAGACACACAGGAACGCATGCTCCAGGTTCAACCCCCTCTTCACCCCCCCACCCCTCCTCCATGTGCAGACCTGCATACAAAAACATACAACACATCATAATCATCACAGAAGCTGTTTTCACCCGCCTAAACCAGCATGTTTGGCCATAGAAGGCTCCATGACAACCTGTGTTCTGCCGTTCACTGTTGTCCTTCTCATTGTTTCCATGTTTTTTTTTATTTCCTCAGGTCTCCAGCAGCACAAGAAAGGCAAGGAGCTGTACTGGTTCTAACGAGCCCTTCAGTAACACTGACCTGCCATTACCAGACCCAATTAGTCCCTGGATCTGCTCTGCTTTTCAAGCATTGTGTCCTTTCACTCCCACCCCACACCCCACACATTCACACACCACATCCCCATCCACCCCCTTCTTTCTGCCTTTAGCCTCCCCTGCCAGTACACGGCCTTGCTCCAGGTCGACATGTGTGCACCATGGAGATAAAGAAGCGAGGGAACGAGGGAGAGAGGCCCAGCATCTGAACTGGCTATGGTGTGCACCATCGTTGCTCCCTCTCCTCCATCTCTGAATCCAGTTGCTCTGGCAGGATGAGGGCCACGGTGACCTGTTTGGATTGGGAAACAGGATCACAGCAGACATTTGCAGCTGGGGGAGAATAAAAAAGACAGAGGGGTACAGGGATGAATCACAGCGTGAAGGGATTTCTTCCAACCTTCCTGGTTATCTCAGTCTCATGCTCTGTGTTGCTACAGTCATTGTCATTATCCACTTATCTGCATTTCACAAATGCAATGTGCAGCAATATCCAAGAGCAGAATTCATGGAGGTTAGTGCTTTGTGACAGTCATCACAAGGCCTTTAAAAAAAACAAAACAAAAAACAAACAAAACAAACATTTCTTTTAAAATAAAGTGTTTTTATTTATCAGTGTTAATGTTTATTTTTAATATGATTGCTTGGCCAGTGTTCTGAGATTCTTGTGGCTCAGTTGATGTTTTTAAAAGTGGACAGTTATAGATCAGCCAGTGCAATGTGGTTTTGGTGTAGTTTCTCAAGGATATTGTTTCAAATGCTGTCAGATCATATTTATCCATGAACACGCTGAGAGAAGGTAGTATTTTTAATATGAAGATGTTCCATTTTAGTTTAAAATTTCAGGGTTTTCTTTCCTTTTATTGTGGTTTTGAATTTGGACTTCTTGAGTATTTTTGGGTTTTTCCGTGTGTGAATTATTTCTCATTTTTGTGTCCCAGAAAATTTTATTGTCAATAAATATTTTTATGGTTAATTACCACATCTCCTGAATGATTACAGTAATCCTTGTGCAAAAGGCTTTAATTCTCCCTCATTTCCTTGTATTTTTCTTCAGAACTCGCTTGCGTTTCACAAAGATATTTTTGCCAACAGTTTCTTTGAACACAGACAAATACTTTCTTCCAGTTAAAACTTTGTTCAAATCCCTTTCTTTCTGCAGAACATACATTTTATACCTGAAGAAATGGGCTTTGATAAACTTCTGCCCAATGTGTAAGTCACTTTTTACTCACTGTTGGAACAGGAATGGATAGCTGAAGCTACATTTGGTAATTTTTATAGATTAAAATAAATAAATATGACCTTATTATGAGTAGAATCAACAAGTTACAAGCGCATATACAGTAGATTTAAAATAAGTTCTTTGGAAATGTGTTTATTGTGTGCACATAAACTTTGTCCATGTCTTGTGTTTGTAAGTATTTTCGATAATTGAATAAGGTGACAAGTTATTGATTAAGACCGTTAGAAAATATTTAATTTAGCATAAGCAACATATGCTAAACTGAAGATGTCAGACCAGCTTCTCAAATTCAGGGAATGCACAGATGTTTGTGTCCCTGAGACGGTAGCAGAGCCAGATGTGATCACGGTTTTACTTCCAGACTCAACTCATTTAAAAGGCCTTCCATTTGAATTCCTGCTCACATTCACACTTTGTCACCTACAAAGTGAGAACGAGTGCTGAATGGCAGCAATGTGCAACGCGAGAGGAAGCCAGCTATCCGAGCAATGCTTCAAATGTTGCTCTGTTATTGATCCAATAATCAGATTACGCAGTTTGCAAAGTAAAGCCTGAACCAAGCGACTGCCGCATTTTAGAGGCTGATACATTATTTTTGACTCGCAGTGTGAGAGCAGCCAGCAGTGTGAATGACTAAGCTGAGGAGATATGCAGGGTAATGAAATTAGACGAGTTTACAAGAGACAGCTTTCCCTCTTAGTTTCCAATTCTAAACACATCGTTGCTTTATTAGAAGGACGTTTCTTTCCGCTTTGGATCCTTCAAGAGGTCCAGCATTTAATCTGATTGATTCAGTCTAACAGATCTGAGAGAGGAAGTAGGAGGAGGCCATTCGTATAAAATAATGTTAATATAAATTTAGAGTGTTTTCTAAACTGATCTATATTGTGTGTGTGATGCTTTGGAAATGCTGCCATCTTCTGGGGTTTTCACAATAAAGCAACAGTTAGCACTTTTTGCGTTGCACTCTGATCAGTTGTAGGTTGTTGCAACTATTAGATGTAAAATAATGTTAAAATTACTGTTGAGTTCTCAGCATTAAGGTAATTCATGTTGGTTTTATTAGTACAAATTTAATATACACGTACTGCTCGCTTTATTAGGAAGACGTGTTCAGAATGTTTGATCAAGACTAAATTATAATGCCAAAACAGAAAATTTTACCAAGTAATTTTTGCCTACTTTTTAGTACAAATATCTTAGTACACCTGAAATAAGACAAAACAAACTTACAAGTACCTTTTCAATAAAATATTCGAACTTGTTTTAAGTCATAAATTCCTTGGCAGATTAAAAAGTACTATTTCCATTGACAGATTATTTCACTTACAACAAAACCCATGTTATAAGTGATCTAATCTGCCAATTGATCAAGTTTAAAGATTGATATAGATGAGAGTTTGTGTATCCTGCTTAAGTGATGCCTTGAGAAATGCTGCCATCTCCTGGTGGTTTCTTAACACAGCCAGTTAGATCAAGTTATAATGATAATGTCTTTTACCGTGTTGCCTGTTTCACTGTGAAATGCTGTCATTTATATATTGGTGTTAATGTTTGACTTAACAATATTTTGTCAAAAACTAATTCAAATAGGTTTCCAGTGATAAATAAGAGATTTCAATAAATGACTCCTTTGTGTCCTAATATCCTGCTGACTGCCTGTAATCTGAGTAGTGAGAAAATAATTTAATGAGTCATATTATGGTTTAGATTATCATTTTTTTAAACTATAATCATCCAAAGAGGAAGTTAGCAATAATTCCCAGCATTTCCTGAGAATAACTTGCCAGTTAGTTTTAGTCACAGTTTACAGTCAGACAATTTCTGAAATATAACACCTGCAACAGAGCGGGTCATATGATCATACAGTGGAGGAAGTCACATGATATGACACGCATTTTCATTTTAAATACAACTCATTTCACAGAGCTTTAAAATAAGGACAGGAAATTTGTTTAAGAAACTTTAATGGTGGAAAAAAAAAGTGGTAAGAAATGTGTCTTGCTTGTTGCCATTTATTAATTTAGGAACAGATATGATGTGTCAGCCATGTGCTGGACAACATAAGAGGAAGGGGAAATTACGGGAATGGAAATTCTTCTTTTGCTGTACCGTAAGCCAGTTTCAGTTTTGCCTCCGGAGAACAAACTCATTATTTCCCCTAAGCTTGTGTGGAGACGCCCTTAAACACATTCTCCAACCACTTCCAAGTTTATATAAACCTTTGATCCATGAAACTGGACAGAATAAATGTGTTTTTTTATCTATTTGCTACTATGTTGACTCCTGACTTGCTTTTGCAGGTGTAGTAAATGATTGGTAGAACTCCAGATCAGTCACAACCTTCAGCGCCGTGCAGAGCTCCTCGTGACTCCAACCGTGCTTACACACATAAACACACTTGTGATGCTTCTCATTCTATAGGTCATAGTTACTCAGCAGATTGCAGTTGACTGAAAACAAATATCATGAAGACTAAAGAACACAGCAGACAGTACAGAGAGAATGTTATTTAAAGCAGGGTTAGGTTCTGAAACAATATCTCACAGAGCTCTGGTTAATCCATCATCTGAACATGAGAGGATTATGGCACAATTGCAAATGTGCCAAAGTAATTTGAAAGGTCAGGTTCAGGTAGCTGTGAAGAACCACAGAAACCTACAACTCAAGTTGGAGAGCCTGTTATCAGGACCAGTTTGAGTCTAAAACCTCCAGTTTGCTACAAGCCATGTGGGTGAAGTCCTTTGGTCAGATGAGACCAGAATTAATTTTTTGGTATGTGCGGTATGAAACTAACACTGCATATGATCATAAACCCACTATCTCAACAGGAAGCACGGTGGTGGAGGATGCTTTTCCTACACAGAGGAGAAAAACCTGCTAGAGACAAACCTAAAAAAAATCTGCTGCTGCAACTGCAGCCAAACATGGCTGCACAAAGCAAATAAATGTACATCACACTTTTTAGATTTCATTTGTATGTAAGAGGATTACGGCTACTGAAAAAAACTGCTTTTCTCAGACATTTAAAGTCAGAATTTCTTTTAAAACCATTAAATCTTTTTGCTTTGATATCACTTTTATGCATGGAATCCCAATTAAATTACATTAAGGTGTGTGTTTTAAAAACTGTAGCAGTATGTACACCATTGCAATGCACTGTAAAACACAATCTAAGGATTGATGACAGCGTCTAGAAGTCATATCCTCAGGGTTGTATTCTCTTTTCATTATTGTATGTCATGTACACTAACAATTACAGAAACCATTGCAGATCAAGTTATTATCAGCTTGTTACTGGGCAAGGAGAGAATGACTCACCTGGTCAGCTGAAGGATTTTATACTTAAAACTAAATTACAGTGCAGAATCTTTTAGTCATATAAATATCGAGGCGTTATCTTTGACAGGAAGCTGACATTTAGTGAAAATTCTGATGACATCTGTAAAAAAGCACATCAAACATTGCACTTCCTCCTTAAATGGAATCAATTTAGAGTTTGTAAAAAGTTGATGATCGTTTTCTATGATCATTTGTTACTGTACTTACATTTGCTTTTATCACCTGGTTTGGCAATCTATTAGTAGGAGACAATAACAGGATGAAAGCAATAGTAAAACTGGTAAAATTAACCAAAAGCAAGAATGAACAGATTTAACAACTCTTTTTGTTACTCAGGCCATTTCTTCAAATTTGATTCTTCTTCTGGATTTAATCAGGATTATATGGTTTACATTTTGAAAGTAAAGTAATACCCTTCTTGCAGAGTCAAACAGTAATACATAACACTAAATTCTTCTAGAATTAGATATTTAGATAACAATCCACATAGATGTGTTTTTAAAAAAATGCTCTTTCAGTTTCAGTTTGTCTGACTGCATAAAACAGAAAAACACAAGATAGTTTTCAAGACTCACGTGATCCTGTCTATTTGCATCCTGACTGCAAAGCAAAAAGTAAAATTAGACTGAGCTTCAACAAAGATAAAAAAATTATACCTCATGATCAAATGTCATCTTGATAGCCGAGCTGCAGAAATAATCATGAAGTAGAAGCAAACACAGGAGATCACTAATCAGAGGTAGAGGCATCATCCCTCTAAATACATCCAGATGTCTCATCTGAGTCAACGTGTGTTTTTTAGCACACAGTAAAATCTTACAATGTGTAATGGAGGTTTTGGGACCTTTTGTGAGCACTTTGCCATAATCAGACTCACTTTTTGCTCTTTGTAGGTTTGGTCCATAGTTGAGGCATGCATGTCATATAGCAGAAGCACTTATTTATCTCTAACATATTTCTATTTCTAATTAAACAGAAAATTCTTGTGGCTTTTTAAAAACGTTTTGTCTTCAAATATCAAACATCTGTAAACTAAATGACAGTTAATTGTGTTTATCTAAAATTAAGAACATCTACGTCATTTCTTAAAGTGAGCTATGTTTGTTTACTACTGCAGGAGACTGACAGACTGACTGAGTCCACAAAAGCAAATAAATATGACTTGCGTAACGTTTTAGCTTGGTTATCAGTTCTCTTTGCTTTTTACTCTATCTTTATGGTTTAAGCTCTGTCATGAGACTAAGAGCCTTGTGACATCCAAGAGGTAGACTGGCATGAGTTGGGAATAAATGTGTATATATCACACCACTTTAACTTTTCAATGTATTGTGACGCTACAACAACAAACGTCTTGGGATTTTATGTGACAGACCAACATGAAGGAGAATTAAGGGATTCTTAAAACATGTTTACAAATTAAAATCTTAAAAAGTGTGGAGTGCATTGACTTTCTAACTTCTTCAAATCCTAAATTTTCAGAATTGCTCTAATGAGTAAAAAAAAAAAAACCAACTCAGTTGTGAGTTTATTCAATCAATGGATTCGGGCCAAAGTAAACGAACTATAGATGAAAAATTTCCTCACATAATGAACAACCAAAACTTTGAAGTCTGATTTACTGAGATGCAAATTGTCAGAGGTGCAGATCTACAGTCACTTTTGTGTGTCTTTTCTAATTTCTTTATCACAGAGTCAGGCGGCCATGTTAGATTTTGACATTTGAGTTGTTGTGACGTTCCATCTATTCTACTCCAAATTCTCGGGAATTTTGACTTTTTTGTAAAACTACGACCAAACCTGCAAGTGCCAATGAAGAAGCAACCTTTTTGTGTTCAGAGCAAAAGAATGTTTTAGAATGGACCAGTCAAAGTCCAGACCAAATTCTAACTTGAAAACAGATGGACAAAAGTCTCAGGCTTTAAATGTGCAAAACTTGTAGAGAGACAATCTAAAAGACTTCCCATTGTCCTTTGATTCAGAAAGTATTAGATCATGTGCACAACACCTTCCTCAGATTTTTATTTGTAAAAAACAAAAATCTTGTATCATTTCCTACCACTTTGTAAAAATTCAGTACTTTGTGTTCTGGAAAATAAATAATACATTCAAGTCTGAAGTAAGAAGAACTCTTCTCAGTTTCGTGTTTATTTCTACACATTTTAACAGTGCAGCTTGTTTAACACTGAAGACCAGGGACCAAGTAAGACAAAGGAAGAAACTTTGGACTTAAAAAAAAAATAAAAAACTTAAAACTTAAATCTTAATCACAGCTAACTTAGAGTAAGGGTTTCTCACAGTGGGTGCTCTGTGTGTTGATGTGTTCAGAGCCTGAGAAGACTTCCTCCAGAAGGTTATAAAAAGTTATCAAAGTTGCAGAAGTGTGATTTTTTTGTTTGTGTTTTCATCAATCTAGACAGAATTTATTTTTGTGGAGTGAGTGGAGTTATTTCAGCCCAGATCGTTTTAAAGAGGTAAAGATGGAGCAACATTTCATGTAAACCCTCATAATTCAGGTAACTATAATTGAGTGGGTGTTCGCTGAAGTTGGCCTGCTTTAGGAAACAGAAACACACCGGGTTCTGCACGTTCAGTATGTTCCAATGCACCATTGTTTTGCCTACTAGGTTTCATAAAAAACATGTGGGTGTGAGTGCATGCCAAGCCTGTTTAATTAATTTTTTTTTTTATGTCGTTAGATTTTGTCTGGAACTCAGAAGAACCCCCACTTCTCTGACTGGAAGCAGGCTGAAAGCAACAGAAAATCCCAGCTGTGGTATTCAAATGAAAAATATTTTACCATCACATGTTACATGACTGTAAAATCTCAAACCAACAAACTGCTGAGTGACGTCACGTCGCAGAAACCCCAAATGAGTAACTGATGCTGCTTATTTTGCTGAGGTTGAATCTATTTGACATCATGCAAGCTTCTCATAACTTCTAACTCCACCTCTTACTTGTTTTAGTGCTTTACTTGTTATCTTTTTTGTTTATGGGCTCCTGACAGCCACCTGACTGGAATGCTGTAATCATAACAGTTGTCATCTATATAAGAAACTCTTTCCAACACACCTCTGTCACCAACGGGAGGAAATACATCTGTCTTCAGCCCAGAAACAAAGATAGGTGCAGGTAAGAGCACATAAGACCTAATACACGTTCTGTTATATACTAACATTAAAACAAAGGGGGAAAGGAGCGAGAGGAAGAGGTAAAAGAGACATTCATTAAAAGTAGGTTACAGAACTAAAGTTCTGCTGCTGAGAGTTGGTAACATCAAACATCAAGGAAGCGCCTGAAAAAAGCAAAAGAAGAAAAGCTGAAGTGAAAGAGATGATGTATAACCTGTGTGGTTTCCTGTAACTCAAACAAGTTTTTGTTTTTTATCTGTTCGTGTTCAGCCAAGATGAAGATCCTGCTCTTTGTTGCTGCTGCTCTGGCTGTGGCCAGCTGTGCAAGCATCTCACTGGAAGACCTCGAATTTCATGCCTGGAAACTGAAGTTTGGTGAGATCCTGCGTCCTCTAACTGCATTTTGTGTGTAGATTATGTTCTCCTCTTTGTTTTGTTTTCTAATGGATTTTTGTTTCTTTATTCCAGGACGGACTTACAGCTCTCCATCAGAGGAGGCACAGCGGAAGGAAATCTGGCTCAACAATCGCAAACTGGTTCTGGTTCACAACATCATGGCAGATCAAGGCATCAAGTCATACCGCCTTGGAATGACCTACTTTGCTGACATGGTATATGCATGAAAATCATCTTCCATTTCACCTTTATTGTCACCACTTTATTTGACTGGATGCTAAGATTTATTAATATATTTCATCTCTTTATCTTTTGTGTCATCTGTGGAGCTCTGAGGGAGGCTGCTGGGCTTCTATTTCCAATAATATAACTTTATTATGTAAATATAGACATGAATAAATATGTTCTTAGCTTTATTTCTTGTTATTCTTTCATATTTCAGCTATGTTTCACCTACAAGGCAACCAGACCCATCACATTGCCTGACAAGGCTGTCAGGAAGGGGCAGGTTAAGAAAAAATAAATATTTCTCTATGATGACTCTGAACTCGGTTCTTCTTCTCCAGGAAAATGAAGAGTACAGGCGTGTGATTTCTATGGGCTGCCTGCGTTCATTCAACGCCTCCCTGCCTCGCCGTGGCTCTACTTTCCTCAGCTTGTTCGACGCCAACGATCTACCCACATCTGTTGACTGGAGGGACAAGGGATACGTTACAGATGTCAAGGATCAGAAGGACTGCGGCTCCTGCTGGGCTTTCAGCACGGTACGCTCCACAATAACTTAGTGTTTCTTTTGAAATCAGGAAACTCTTCTCTTAAGAAAACCATTTCTCTGTTGCAGACCGGTTCCCTGGAGGGTCAGACCTTCAGGAAGACCGGGAAGCTGGTGTCTCTGAGTGAGCAGCAGTTGGTTGACTGCTCTGGTGACTATGGCAACATGGGATGCAACGGCGGCTTGATGGACAACGCCTTCAAGTACATCCAGGCTAACGGTGGGATTGACATAGAGGATTCCTACCCTTATGAGGCCGAGGTGAGAAAAAATGTTACTTAAACTTCAAACAAAATAGAATCAAAGAATTGTCAACATTCAAATCAACTTATTGAGTGCTAAAAGTTTGAATGAGTGAACAATGCTGCCATCTTCTGGATGTAACATGTACTTGCATTAATCCTGAAAGCTAACGGAAGCTTTGTGTCTGGACATTTAAAAAAAAAAATTTTTTTGCATGACATTTGCTGTATTTATGCAAATGGAACAATATTTGTTTGTATTTTTTTAGAGAAAGCTTCTATTTTGTGATTTCCCCCCCCCCCCGAGTCATGGGGAATGCTGAATAATATGCTTAATATGTTTTTAAATAAAAGCATATTAAGCATATTATTCAGCATTCCTTTTAGTAATTTTAGTGTCACTAAATCCAGTTCGAAATCTGTTGCTTTTAAATACATTGCAATTCAAATTTTTTCACACCCAGCTCTTAAAATCCATAAAATAATTTCAGGGTTAACAGTGTTTTTTGTTGTTTTTCTGCAAATCTACCAATTTCAAGGAGGTGGATTGGAATAAATAAATCTTATTTTTGATAACTTTTAAGTGCTTAAAATTTCATAAAAGTCATAGCTATGCATCAAGATTGAAATTGATAATATAATTTTTAAAAAGTAGGAGAAAGTATATCAATGCATACTATATGTCAATCTTTAAATTAAGGTTTTTTCGGAACACATTTTTAAAAACTTGATCAGAATCATTGTTGCTGTCGGTTTTTCACATTTCCAGACTTTGTTAAAATATTATATTTATATATATGGGATAAGAAAAACATTTAATTACTAAAACAGGAGTCTAGAGAGTAACTTTTATTTTAGAAAATGCAAGAATATTTATGAATTGTAAGAACTGCAGTTAATGATGACAATCATTAAGCAAAAATAAAATAATAAAAAAAAACATTTATTGTGTTTGCAAAATTGTGCTTGTCAGGGCTGATAATATGCTGATAAATTATATTTCTTTCACAATTTTTGAAAAAGCATTTTTCGTTTTCATCACACGCTGTCTGATTTGCTAAGGGACGACCAAATGCTAAGACTGAGAAAACAGTTGAAAATGCTTCCATATAATCACATTTGATCTATTAGCATGGAAAACACACGGAGTGTGAATTGTGGCGTGTTTTCCCTCCTTCAGGACGGACAGTGCCGCTACAACCCCAAAAACGTTGGAGCCACATGCACCGGCTACGTTGATGTGAATCAAGGCGACGAAAACGCCCTGAAGGAGGCTGTGGCCACCATCGGACCAGTTTCTATTGGCATTGATGCCGGCCATTCCTCATTCCAGCTTTATGAATCAGGTCAATATGGATTAAAACCTGCAAAGAAATGACAATGGGACTTTACAATCTGACCTTTTGTCTAACCTGTGGATCTGTGTTGTAGGTGTGTATGATGAGCCTGACTGCAGCAGCACTGACCTGGATCATGGAGTGCTGGCTGTTGGTTACAGCACTGACAGTGGCCTTGACTACTGGCTGGTTAAAAACAGGTATGCATGTAGTTCATATTTACTTTGTCCTTACAAACAAACCATGCTTCTTTGAAAAAACAACATTATTTGTGTGTTTCTGCAGCTGGGGTCTTAGCTGGGGAGACAATGGATACATCAAGATGTCCAGGAACAAACACAACCAGTGTGGAATCGCCACTGCAGCCAGCTATCCACTGGTCTGAACAGGTATGCTTTAAAAAAAAAAGTTTAAATGCAAATGCTAAATAAATAAACTAAAAGCCAGAATACAAGCAGCACATGTGAGCCCAAAGCTCTGTTTATCTTCACTCTTTGGTTTACTGCCTATTTATTTCCTCTTTCTGTTTATCGGATTTTTCAGGTTCAGGACTCTTCTCAACAGAGGGAAAAAGTGACATGTAATTTGCTGTAATTCCTTTTTAAGAGCAACTGAGTCATGTGCTGTAAACTAAACATGTTTCTCTATTCTCTGCAAGTTAGAGAGAAACACAACGGCTCTTTGCCTCAGTGCACTTGTAATAAAAGTTGTTTATGAGCATTGTAAATTAATATAATGAAATAAAATGTGTCATTGGATACACACATTGCTGGTATGAGCTTTGCTTTGTCAACGTTAAGTGATTTATAGCAACACTACACATTTTTCTTCTTCTGAAAAACATAAATAGACAAAACTGCATGCTAAGCTGAGTAGTGAAGAATTAAGTGGTGAAATTTGCTAGTCTATCTGCCTTAAGCAAACATCAAACACTGGATATATTTAAACTGACAGCACAGAAAGAAATGTGCTTATTTAAAGTCAGTTATGTTTTTTAAAAATATATATAAATATGTATATGTACATATTTGATGAGTTAAAAAGAGAAAATCTGTATTCTCCCTAAATCAGTAAATTTTACTTTAGACCAGGGGTGTCAAAGTCAAATGGACGGAGGGCCAAATAAAAAATTTAGCTACAAGCCGAGGGCCGGACTGATCGAATGTTCATTGACATTTTTTTAAATGACGCATATAGTCTAGTGAACCTAATTGAACCTACTGAAAACCTAACAAATATATTCCAATATGATCAGATAAATAAAGCAACATTTTCTTATGGCTCTGTCAGTAATCTTTAATTTTCAACAGACACAACTGAAATATTTTTAAAATATAATTGGATTGAAATACAATAAAATAAAGTGCAAAAATCTATTAATCAAAAACAGCACTTTCATCAAGGAGAAGTAACATGCAGTGAAAACAAATATTAAACTTTAACTTTTAAACTTGAACTGAGTAAAAACTCTAAATATGTGATTGCACAGTAATGTTCACTTGTTTGAGGTTGAGGGTGATACTTGGTGGTGTCCCATCTTTTCCACAAGTTCATCAATGTTCGGGGTAAGGCTCTGAGCTGAGGAAATCCTCAGAATTGAGTGAAGGTGTTCAGCAGTAAGTTGACTTCTGTGTGATGTTTTGTTCAGGTTCATCAAAGAAAACAGTTGTTCACACAGGTATGTGCTGCCAAACATAGACAACGTTTGAGCAGCCTGGATGCGCAGCTACACGTGTCGCCGGCGACACATCTAAATTTGCAGTACCGTAATTCCGCCACACGTAGCGCTAAGTGGAAAAGTTCCAACGGTTTCTGAAAGGGGAGACGTTGCACTTTCCAGCAAGTATCGGGTTAATACTGTAACTTCGCAGCTGCAGAGAGTGTAATTAATCCGGGGGGCACTCCTTTAATAGATGGTATATTTCGGCAATAACTTGGTGGATATTGAAAGTTCCGGTTGTTATGGATACATGGGTAAGTACATCATCTCACAGAACATTTAAAGAACTACTTACAGTTCAAATAAGGAAGGTATTTTTTTTTCAGACGGGGTGCCGGCTTACTGCGGTCTGCGGGCCGGTTCTAATAATAAATCAAGATCATTCCAGGGGCCGTAAAAAACCTTCTCGCGGGCCGGATGTGGCCCGCGGGCCTTGACTCTGACATATGTGCTTTAGACAATATTAAGAATGTTTGTTAAAATAAATATTTTCAGAGCTGCCAAATCCCATAAATCCTACCAATGTTTGCACTTTTCTCCCCGTTGCGCTTCTGCAGGAGATATTTTATAGTTTTATTGAGTGATAGACCCCTCTAACAAGAACAAAAAACATCCCAGCTATAGGATCTACATAGTAACTGCTCTGAATCTCATATTAACTCGCCTGTTTTATCCACTCCCCAAATCCAGTTTTTGATATTTGTTTGGGATCTCTGTCTTGCTGGGACACCCAACTTTGTCCAAATCCCAGCCATCTAACTTAGTGGTAGTTCTCATTTTTGATTATTCCATTCACTTTGTAAAAAGCAGTTGTACCATTAGCAGCAAATACCCCTATAACAGCTCAATGTTTGTCTTATCTGACCATAAAATATTTCTCCAAAAGATGTTTAGCTCACTCAGGTAGTTCATGCTTAAAGTCGTTGATTTAGGATTAGGGATTCTTTCTCGTGATGAATCTGAGTTCTGTGTAATGAACTCAGAAATGTATGTTCAGCTGTGATTTCAGATTTTATATGTTCAAAACAACCAAACAAGCCTATTTTCACTTTAAATTTGAAGCTAAAATCAATCATGTTAGAATTTCTGTCAAATATTATTGTCGACATGATGTCTTTGAGAGAAGGGTGAGACTACGCTGAGAGAAAATGATTAGCTTGATAAATCAAAACGGTTAGCTTTCTTTACCTTTGAAATAGATCTTACTTTGATATTTCCTACATTTAAAACCCTGCAGAAGCTCTGGTTTGTATCCAGCCAGCAAAATCAAAACCTGCATTTTTGGAAGCAAAATGTAAAGAATGATGAATGTACAGTATAAAGTAATAAATCAAACAATATTTTGTGAAGTATTGATATGACTGGTTGCAAACTCATTAAAAATGCAGTGATATCATAAAACTCTGATATCACTCCAACAACTTTAACTTTATAATTGGACTCATATTCACGTGTAGTTAGTGTTGACCGCATTTTGTTTGATTGAATCAGATTCATACCCTAGATGTCTGTGTTTACAGTTTAAATTGTTGTGTTGCTTGGGTCATTTTAAGAGTAGTTTTACCCCTTTCTCCACTTGTTGTGCTCAGTAGTTCATTTTTTCCTGCTAATAGTCTCTGACTCACATTTTCCACCTGCTGGGGTCTGGAACATCCTTGTTAGCTGTCCTGAGATATCATCTACTGCTGCTAGTTAGGACAAACTGGCAACTCACTTACACCAACCGTCTGCAAAGAAATCCCTTAATGGAGTCTGGGCTCTTTCTATCGTCATTTATAACGCTCAGGGATTTTACATGTAATCCAACTAAATAGTGCTACTTAAATCAGTATTTGAACATCTCTTTTGAACCTTGGGCAGTGGAGAGTTGCTTAACTCTGCTGCAGATTAACGTCAGCTATAAATAAGGTTACAGTGCTGGATTTTTCTTTTGTTAATTTGTCGCAGACTGTTCAGCTTTACTGCGTTTAACTCTAATTTTCTCTCATGTAACAAAGCTTAAAGACTTCAGCATATAAATCAAGAAAAAGGTATGAGCAAAACAAGGCTAAGCATGGACAAGAATTTACAGAAATGTAATGTTAACAGAGACTAAATTGGTTTTAAAAAAGGAGAAAATGCTGAAGGCACATATAGATGAGGTGATGAAGGTCTGAGTTCGTCCTGTAACTGGTGGGTTGCTGGTTCAAACCCACTGCTTTATTTGTCTCAGTTGTTGTGCTCTTGGGCTTGACACTTAACTAGCTTGTGAATGACTTAATGTAATAATAATATATTTGGAGTTTTCTGAAATAAGTGATATGCAAGCACAAAAAAATTAACAAAATAAAATTACATTGAATCAACATAAAGTCAAATTAAAAGTGTAATAAAACAACTTATACAATGAGATTAAAAACATTTTAAATATTATGAAAACATTTGTTATTATTTTGTCATTCATTTTAGAAATACTCAAAATATAATGAAATATTACACAGTGAAATATTTCAAGTCATTATTTTTGGAAAAGTTGTGATGTGCAGATAATGAAAATCTAAAATTTATTGTGTGAATGTTAAATATTGGAAACTCATGATGTCACATCCTAATCAGATTACTCAGCAATGGTTTCCTGAGTCTCAAAATTGTCTCTCAGTCTTTGTCAGAAGGATATACAATTATTTGGAAGAAGCTGACTGAACAGATTTCTCTTGGCAACATGTAAAAATTGAAAAGTGTAGGGCCTAAATTAGAGCCCTGTGAAACTCTGTGTCTCAGTTTGTGATGCTGAGATCCTGAATTTCCCATGCATGTAAGCATTTTTTTTTCTGTCAGATATGACATAAACCACTTAACAGTTCACAGATGGCTATCCTTGTGGGTTGATTAGGTAAAATGCAATTTTCAAGTCCAATACTAGCGGGATGGTTTCTTCAGATCCAGGTTACACCTGAGGTTCTGATAAGCTTAATTAGACCTGGACTTTCGTAAATAGTTTTTCTTCAGATGCTGCTAAAACCTGTTTAAATCGTTTACAATAGTTTCCTCAGTCTAATTAATGAAGTCATACTAGGTACCTGGAAATTGCCCATGCTAAATGTCACATTAAGTCTGGTGGTGATAATATTTGATTGGAGGTGCAAAACATAGAGGCTGTGGATACGGAAAGACGGGGAACATGTTAGGGAATTAATCAGCTTGTCTGACAAAATGTGACCTTAACGTCTTTCTTTTTCCTCCCTCAGCTGAAGCAGCAGCTGTGGAAAGAGACACAGTCTGGAAGCAAACATCCACAGGCAAAGTAATTGAATGAAAGATTTAAATTATCTTTTGTCAGGCAAGCCTTGTAACAGCATAAAAAGAGTAAAAAAAAAATTCTTCCCATTTTATCAGCACCCCAGTGTGACAGTATTCAGCCAATTAGGCTTGAATGATTGTTATCCGGTGACATTATCTTCATTATTCCTTTTATTTCTGTGAGTATGAAGTAGGGCATTAGAGAGCGGGAAAAGTAAACGATGAAAAAGTTCCCAGACAGAAACAAAGGGAGACAGAAGTAGGGCGCGTAAGAGGTGAGGCAAATTAATTGGTTTTGCTAAATCCTCCTCAAACAGCAGAAGCCAATGTGGTTCCACAAAAAGGCCATTACCGGTAATCAATTTAAATCTGTTTTACCCTTCCCAAGGAAACCAATTAGGAAATTTAATTTGGCTTTTTTGATTCACAGCATAACCACAGCACAGGACAGGACATCCAATTCACTTCCTGCGGAGAGGGACAAGTGAAAACACCGGGAGATGTTGCTGCAACAAACAAAGCTATTGATTTGAGGGAAGGCTGTAAGAGCAAGAGAAGGAGGCGGAGACAGGAAGCGTGAATTAAATTCTTATTAAGAAAGAGAACAAAAACACATCCCTGCTCCTGCTGCGTCAACTGAATGCTGCCTCAGTAATTAAACCTTAGTGCAGGTTGTTTTTTTATTCATGTTCTGCAATTTTATTGGCGAAATGAATGAGTTACCTGGCTTTAAAAAACAAGAGCAGGAAATAAAAGACAACTGAAAAAAAACAAGAAAAAGAGTAGAAGCTATGAATGTATCATGAATGTGTGCATCTCATTAAGTAGATAAAAAAAAGTTTCCTATTATTTTGCTATAATAAAAATGTATAGCTAACATAATAACATAATAATATTTTTTTTATTTGTTTATTTCATAAGTTGAATCATCATATATGTTTTGCATTATCATTATTACTCTTAATAGTGGTAGTCTGTCGTAGATCCAACAACATTTTCTAATCTTATTAAATAGATTAATTAAAGTTTAACTTTTAGATAAATCCTACAAATACTACTTCAATCAACTGAAATGACTGATTTCTGCCACTAGATGGCAGCACTTGACTTCTGATGATTATCTCAACGTTTTGGGGCGCTGCTATTGGCCCGGCTCGAATCATACAAGGCTCTGGTTCAAAGTCAAATGTAGTCCTTTGATATTTGCTGTCGCACGTCCTTGGAAGGAACATGTAATACAGAGAAATATTCTTGCAACGCACATAGATACACACACACACCCACACACCCACACACACACAAGCTCAGATTGCATTTTCTTGCACCAGTGAACCCATCACACCATAACAACGCACACGATGAACACTGAATGTCCACTTAATCAACAATGTCACAGCACAATTTCAGTAGATTGGCTGTGTGGTTGGAGGAAAGTGTCAGTCAGCCGTGTCACCTATCACTGAAAACAAACAGTGTCTCCTCTGGGGACGCAGATGGGGCCAGAATATTTCTGCTCCGGAGTGTTATTCCTCAGCCGTCATGCCTTTCGGTGAGCGGTCCCTTTTGTTTGTGGAAATAGAGTGTTTGGTGGATTCTTATAATGGAGAACATGTGTGATGGCGACAGACAGGACATGACTGCATGACCGCTCACAACACTGATGTGTGCAAAAACCTGTTAAATGAATGAGTAAGCAGGAAGCCGGGAACACATGCTCACCTCTGTAATTTTGCTCCTTTAAAATCTAAGTTTTTTAACTCAGTTTTCCATCCCTCCACCCGTCCTCCATCAGCCAGCTGCAGTTCTTGGACGGTGCTGCTGGCTGCGGTCTGAGAACGACGAGTGAAGCTAACCGTCTAAGAAAAACAGCCCTGGCAAGGCCAATTACACACAGACAAAGCACTTTGCATGTTATTGTGTTCAGGATTCATGCTTGATTGACTGAGTGGGTTCTAATGAGGCCTGGGGAACGGAAGAGGAAGACAGGCTGCCTCCTTTCTTCCCTATAGACTGAGTTCCCCTCATCTTCACAGATATACAGTTGTACAGGTCTGTACTGTATGTGTCCAAACACCTATACTGGCGACAGGCACAGTACATACAGTAGGTGTAAATTGACACTGGTGTGAACATTGAGATGCACCTATAGAGAAAACAGAAGATGACCAGCAAACGTGTCTTGTATAAGATACTGCCATCAGGACTGTACAGATAGTGAGATATTACTAGAAGAGCTTCACTCCTACCAGCATCCATTAATAGCATCACTTCCACATAGGTGAAGTTACATATAGCAACAGATGGATTGGTAAGCCTTCAATAGGGATGAAAATGTCAGCTGAAGTAGTGTATCAGCTCCTGGTCTCACGTTGGACACTGAATCTCAAATCCATCCATCCATTTTCTAACACCCTTGTCCCCAGTGGGGCCCGAGGTGCTGGTGCCTATCTCCAGAGAAGGTTTCGGACGAGAGGTGGGATCACCCTGGAAAAGGTCGCCAGTCTGTCACAGATCTCAAATCCAAGTTTGAGCAAAACTTGAAATTACTATTGCATATCACCTCACAGTGAAACTGATAGAATCCTGTGTAGATTGTGAAGTCTGTGAAGTCAGCCTGCAAAGTAAAGAGGATTTTCTCAAGAATGCAACTAGATTTCAATGTTGGGGATATTATGCAAATTCGACTTTTTCAGTTTTATATCATATGCTAATGTCATTCCATCATGAAACACATATCTGGATTGTTGCTTTGACTCATTCCTCCATGTTTGAGTCTCCTGTGATAGACATGCAAGAGCAGGTCCCTCAGGGTGCATTCACACCAGTCCTGCTTAGTCTGCTTTAATCGAACTCTAGTTCATTTTCTCAGAAAGTCCAGTTCATTTGGGGAGGTGTGAATGTGTAATCAAACTCCGATGAGGTCCAAAACAGCAAACTCTGGTCTACCAGGTCCATTTCAGTTCGGTTGACGTGAACTCTGGTGAGGTTTCTGGTGAAGGCATTCTGGGTAAATACATGAAAAACAAGCGCAAGAATCTAGCACTAGTTGGAGAAATTGCTTGTGGTATTTTGGCAAAGACAATAGAGAAATCCTACAACCATTAAAATCTGACGCCTCTCCATTTTATGGTGTTTCATACAGTTGTTGGTGCAGCGCCACCACAGGCGAGGGAGGGAACAGGTTCCCAGTCCAAGTCCAGTCTTTGCATTACCTCTGCCTGACTGTCCTTTTGTCCATCTGTCTTACTCCATCGTTCCAAAACAAAGGGGTGCAATTCATTCCAAGAAACATACAAATTAATAATTTCAATATAATCCAGGCATTTTCAATTTCAGTCACATTGGCTAAAAGACAACTGATTTAAGATGTACACGAGAAAACAATATCATACTTTCTGTTGGGTGGAAGTAGTTTTAAATCAAAAGTCTCAAATGCAAGTGCAGTCATGAGTCATTAGTGGGCAAATTTTTTAAAGTTGGGTTTGGAGTCAATATATTTGTATCTTGAGTTGGGTTTGAGACCAAGTCATGTGACTTCGGTGGACCCCTCTGTCATATTGGGTTTGCATTTGTCTCTAAAATCCCTTTGCTTAAAGCTCTTTTGTGTGTCGCCTCTTTGTGCTAAATGTGGAATTTCTTCTCCGTGTGGTTGTTCAAACTACTACTTTTATTGAGGTCATTTTTTGTAATTCTGTAAGTCTGTGTGCACATTTTACATCTCTGCTCTTATTGGTCTCAGAAGGCATCTACCCTTTAAGTCCATTTTTAATACCTCCATGAGAATAGAGGCTGAATGTCCCCAGCAGAACTTTTGCTCCCTTTCTCTCCTCTTTTATAAGTCTTTTTCAACCCCTCTCCACGTGCTGCTTTCCGTTTCCTCCTTTTCCTCCACACCTCTCTCATTTATCATTTCTTGTTGCCCTTCGTTTTGCTCTCAGCCCTCTCCTTTGCCTCATTCATCTCCCCTGCCTTACCGAGGTCAGGGTGAAGGGTCAATTGCCTGGGCACACCTCCGAGCCTGTTCTTGAAGGAGCGGTCATGTATCTGAGCTTATCCTTGTGTTTTATTTCACCTGACAACTCTTTTCTACAAGAGCCCTGCACATTGAGCCCTCCATTTACTGCCACCTTGCACATATATTTCTGTATCCATTTCTGTGTAATTGAGGGTTTTAATGTGTGTGGATGCTTCCTATTGTTACTGACCTTTGTTTATTTGCCCAGTTATGTCTCCTCCTCTCCTTCTGTCTTCCTTGCTTGACCTTTTTCTCTCGCTGCATTGTCTCCACCATCGATGGCCACAGCTAATAAGGCAATTAAAGCCTAATTAAAGGAGTCTTTTGAGAGAAGGAAGGTCTCAAGCTACTTCATGAGTGAAAAGGAAGGGTGTGTTTATTTGCAGGCTTCCTAATACTTTCTCACAATTGCCACAAGGTTGCAAAAAGCCAAGAAATAAGAAAACACTAAATTTTTAAGTAATACTCTAACTGTTTTTAGACATTTCAACCAAACTGATTTTCTGTTTTTACTTTTTTCTATATAGAAAAAATATATAGAAATGTAGAATATAGAAATCATTTAAAAAGAACCTATCTGACAACATGAAATAACATAAAATTGAAACTGAAAAAGATCATTTGTCAGTCTGGAAAGGGTATGGACTCCAGGAAACCAGAGTCATCCATCCATTTTCTATAACCATCGGGGGGTTACATAAGTCAAATTTATGTCCAGTTAACTGCTGTAACACATTTCAGAAACAAGACAACGTGCTTACACCCTGGCCAGGTCACCAGTCAATCACATGGCAACACAGAGACACATCAGGAGGTCATTAAAGATCCTGGAACAACATTTTAAACACTCATTTGCTTCAGCCCAAAAAGTCCTGATGATTGTGATCTGAGGAGACAACTTCGGGAGGTGAATGTCCTGTTAAAAATAATGTAAACTATCACAGCATTTGAGGGGAAAAGAAACGCGTCATACTGATAGTCAAATATGGTGGCAGAAATGTCATGATGTGGGTTTGATTTCCTGCGCCAGAACCTGGACAATATCATTGTCTGACCCATAAGTTCTGTTTTCTTAAAGGAAAAAAACCTAAAGGGAACAAACCAAAATTAACCTTCTGAAGTGGTGTAGTCAAAGTCGTATGTAAAAGGCTGTGGACTGACATCAAACAGGCTAAAAACTCTTCAGTATGGCTCAAATTCCTCCGCAGTAAAGTGAAAGACTCATTGCCACAACCACTACATACTTTCTGCAGCTTGGATTAGACAGTTTGTTACTACTTTTTCTGCCTTTTGTATTACTCAGGTTATCTTTGTGTGATTTCAAAATGAATTTGTTAATCTGAAAGATTTGAGTCTGTCTTCAAAGGAGAAAGCAAGCAATCTGTAAGCTGACAAATACTTCTTGCACACCATCATATATATTGTAAGGTTTTGCACAGTTCCTAGCGTATTTATATAACCAGGATCAGCCCACTCATTGTTGTAAAATTTGCCAGCAAAGATCAAAGATGAAGCATGTCTGCCAGGCTACCTCTGCTTGGCACCCTGACGCAAAACCGTGGATTAAACAGGGGAGCAGGAAAGGGGAAGAGGTTCAACACAAGGCCGTGTGAGGCGCGATGATCCTCTCTTTGGGAGCTGCTTGTCACAAAGGTCTCCTGTGAATCTGTGTTATTTTTGGCACATCGCAGAAGCCCCCTTCTTACATCCTGATGTATACGATTGCTGTTTGCTCTTGTAGTCTGAAACAAAATCTTTACCCCTGATTTAGAAGGTACTTACAATGCATTAGCCTTGTGGTAATTACTAGAAACTCAATTAGAAGAAACCGCTGAAGACCCGAACCAAACTGGAGGGCTTAAGCTGCAACGCTAGTAAATGGATTTGGAGTTAATTTAGTGAGTCAGAGGGTGAAACAGCCATCAGTGATGTTTTAAGCTGCAGCAGCAACCTGAGCGCTCAGAGCTCTCTGTACCGTGGGCTGATCTCGTCTGTAGTCTCAGCTCAGTTGGCATTCAGCGTCACTTTGAACTGAGTGCAGCAATTAAAATGCTGTGGGAGTTTCATTTTCACGTATGCCTCCGACACCCTGCATTCAGCATGTTCTTTTTTTAGTTTATTATTACTTAGTGGGATTTACATGTGTCCAATCTTACGTTCTCGCCTCATATCCTCTTTGGAATAGCAGTTTTTATATTTTATTCATGAATATTTCTATGTTCTTTTTAATGCCGCAGGGCATTTTATGACCCGAAGCTGTGCTCGCCTGTATCCTGTGAAGAACTGCGTTAACACTTGTTTGGTGGTACAAACAAAACATCCTTAACAGAAAATCAAGCATTTTAGTCCTTGAAAAATTGATGCCAAGACATAGAGGGAGCAGTATTATTTAGTGCAATAAAAACAAACTTTGCTGGGATCCCTACAGGACAAAGTTTTATTGGCGACACATTCTGTAAAGTACCTCAAACACACAGTAACTCCTCTGTGCCACAAATAAGTGAAATATATTATAGGCTGATTTTAGCAGCCATGTTGTGGTTTATGAGAACCTCAGACACCTGCACCTCAGGGGACTGTATTGCAAACCGAGCTGGCATTCCAATATATCACATATTGGAATCCCATCTAAATCTATGGAGAGAGCAGATGGACTGCACCTCGGAGAAATGGTGGGTGGAAAAGCCTGCCTGCCTGTCCCTGTATGCTTACTTCTGAATGCTCCTAGCGGTGCCAGCATGTGTGTTGGCGTGTGTGTCCATGTTGGTAGTACTGCAGGATCTTGGATTTGGCCTCGGAGTGAAGTTGTGTGAGTGCGTGTGTGTGTCTCGTTGTGTTTTGCGGGCTGGTGAGTGGGTGTGCATGGCTAGAGAACTGCTGTGCCTCCCTCTTCTTGGGACCAGATGGTGATGGAACCTGCCACTGCTCTCCACTGTTTCTGACAGGGAGATGAAGAAACAAAGAAAAACAACTCCATAGGTCACGTATAATGCTGTCATTGTTGCTTATCTTTGAGAATGCATACTGTGCCTTTCAGGAATTATCATTTTTCCGCATTAAAGTAACCTGATTTTATCTGTTTAAAATAGTTAAAGAACAATTCAGATCATATTTTACAGCCAGAGAACCTAAGAACTTTGAAACATGAAGCAATAAATATCAGGCTTTTTATTTAATTAAAAAAAAAGACTTCCAACTCAATTTGGGATGACAATAGATGCATTAATTGGTCACTAGAACTTTACATAAACTTCAGGGACATCTCATTTTTAATTCATAGGGTTTAGTATTACCGTACTTGTGGCCCACCATATACTGTACAGCTCCAACTCTTCATGAAAGGCTTTCCACAAGGTTAAGGAGTATTAAAGGGAAATTGTGATCCTTTGGATGAAAAGGCCTGGATCACAGTATCCACTCCAATTCATCCCAAGCATGTTCTTTCAAGTTTAAATCAAAACTCCGAGAAGGCCAGTTATTCTGCACCGGTCCAAGGTCATGTTGGAGGCCATCGCAAAAATATTCCCACAACGTTGGAAGAATGAAATTCTTGAAAATATATTGACATGTTGCCGCATCAAAAACCAAACCACAATCTCCTGTGGACCAAGCTTTACTCTTGACACTGCGCAGTCATGTAATTATTGACCTTCTAGCAACTGCTTAACTCAGACTCATGCTGGATTTCATGAGGCATATCCCATCACTCCAGAGAACAGTCCTCCACTACTGAGTCCAGTGGAGGTGTCTGCATTTGATACTTTGCATTTAAATTGGAGGTGTAAGACTTGGATGTAGCTGGCCTGACATGGAAACACCATTGCAAGAATTTCTTGACACTGTTTTTGAGTTAATTTGCAGGAAATCACTCAGAACCTACTGATCCCTGTCTGTCTGGCCTACTACTTTGTATCTGAGTTGCTGCTGTTTCTAATTGCTTCTGCTTTGTTAAATAACCAATAACAGTTGACCATGCAATGTTTCATAATGATTAAATTTCACAGAAGGCCTTCTTGCACAAGTTGCATCCTATTACAGAACAACTCACACAGCTCCAGAGATTCTTTCACAGCTTTTGTAGAAACAACATGCACGACAAGGAGCTTCATTTTATACACTTGTTAAATACGCCCGCCGGACTGGTTGGAACACCTGCATTTAATGATTTGGAGGGATAACCCAACGCTATTGGCAACATAGTGTAGCTTTAGCAACTGCAGATGTTTGTTGTAAACAAAGTTTCGCAGGTAAGAAAATGTGTTTTTACTTTTCACCTGCCATTTGCCAGTAATAAACCTCTCGTCATCTGCGAGTGACTTAGTTAAATAACAGCCATCGCCAAACTCTCCTCCTGCATGTTTACCCATCTCATAAAAACTCCTACTGCATCAGTGACTTGTATTTGTTCTGTGTCTGTGCCGAATAAACAGTTCCAAGACTGTACTGCAGATGAAGCTTCATGAGTGAAACAGCCTAATTATGCTCATAAATTTGACTTTCAACTGCTTTTATTCACTACTACATTGTTGCAGACAAGCGCCTGATAATATAAGGATTTCAGTGACAAATATTGAGAGTTGGGAGAATTTTTTCATCAATATGCTTTGTAGGCAGACTAAATTCATCACACATCCACCGTTGAGTGGATGTCTGGTTTGTTGTGTTATATCTTCCAGGCAGATAGTGCCATTTTGTAGCATAAAAAAGTGACTATGTTACCTTACGTCATTAGAAAAAGGCTGTATAGATATCAAACATAACGTAAAAAAAAATTACATTGCAATCTGAAGCCTTGAAATTGGCCTCTGTCACTTTAAGAAGCTTCTGCTCTTTCTTTTTTTCTAAGTTTTTTTGCTCTGGTGGCCTTTATTTGAGAGTGGTTAGACAGGATGGTGGGTACTGAGAGAGGAAGACATGCAGCAAAGATCATCAGGCTTCAACCTGAACCTGTGACAGCCACATCGAGGACTGAGGCCTCCATAAAGTGGGTTGTGTTTTACCTGTGTGTCACCACAACACCTCACCTCTGGAGATTCACAAATTACTCAAACATGCATGAACGGATCATAGCAACACTTTGTTTGTGACGAAGGATATAAAGCTAAAAAAAACAATTGATATTCCATAGTACCCCATCTTTAAGTCTTTAACACCTGCTCTCAGTTGTTCTGCTCACTGGATAAATATTCACTCTATCAACTCACATTTGAGATAGAGACTTCTTCCTAGGTGACCGTTGTTTTATGCATCCACTCCATAGTTCACTAATTGCCCTTTGGAATTTCTTCCCTTTCTCACAATTTTCCATGTTTTCAACATCACACAAGTAATGACTGTTAAGAGCTACAAGGTCAAACACAGCTGAGAAACGGCTTACCTGTTTACTTACATCTAAACACAATCCTGGCTCTACACATTTTAAGAATTTGGATGAATACATGGCAGGACAAAGAACAGCATCCTCCATAAGTGCTTCATCAGCACGGCATGTCACCTTTCCCTTCGATTCAGCATTAAAGCGCATGCTGCGCAATGTGATAAGGACAGGTGTCCACGTTTCACAGGGAGAGCTAATCACCAGCCGCACTCGGCTGACAGGCTGATGCTGCCGTGTGATGCTCTACCTCCACTGTTCTCGATAGAGTGTCTAATTACATGTGAGGCCATGGGGGCAAAATGCTGAATGACAACTGATGTCTCAACAATATTATGCATCCTTACTGCTTGCTTCACTCGTCATGTGTTAGAGATTTGGTAAAATCGTTACATTTTAGAATAGAATTGAATAATACTTTTTTTTGTTAGCAGCCAGAGGCAGGAAAATGGAAAGCACAAAAATACACATAAAAAGGATTAAATAAATTAAATGTCAGGTATATAAAAATAAGAAGTAATAGAATTTTTAAATAAAAAGAATATATTTTTAAAAACATAATTTGCCCAAGATGGTGCCAGTGCATAAAGGTCAAAGGTTAATCTTGTTGAGAACAAAAATCTTATTTCCTTCATTAACTCAGTTAAAATAATGCTGACTAATGTTTTGTTTCCTTTAGTTTCTCTAAGCTGCTGTAAAACGTGACGCTGCAGACGGACAAGCCCTGTGACGAACAGGAGGCTAGACGGAGGCGTCCAAGCCCATGACTTCCCCTTCCCCTCGCCGCCTGGTGCAGCGGCCAATCAACTGCTCACACAAAGCAGGAATTAACATATTCCCTGGCACAAAATTGCTCACTTAATTGCAGCTGCACAGAGTCTGTGTTCTGCACACCTCCTTTCTGCTTTCTCCCTCGCTGTGTTTTTCTCCCTGTCTCTAGCTTCTCTAGGTGTTTTTTTTTTTGTATTCTTGTTATTCTTTCACGTTTCACTCCGTTCCTACTCCAATCATTCACTCCTCATCAGACAGCAATTGTGTGAGCTCGGTGGGAATGGGTGGGAGAGCGCAGAAAGAGAGCGATGGGGGCTGGGAGTGTGCTTGGCATGCTGTACTGTAGGAACAAGGTTGTCAGTCTCAAATGATGCTCTCATAATCAGCACATTGGAGCCGGGCTGCTGTACAGAATGACAATATCAGCCTGATGCTGTGCATTTTCACGCTCTCCCTTTTGGCCTGTCAATCTCTCCATTTGTCTGTGCTGCCTGCCGCTGCGTCGCTCTGTCTGTCTTTGAATGGCTGTTTTTTGTTTTCGTTCTGTGTTTGCTCTGTCTTTTCATTCTACCGCACATTTTGTTACTGTGGAAACTTGTTTCTGGAGGTGGCTTCCTTCTGCTTTCATGTCTCGTTCTTCAACATCGTCTTCTTTGCCTTTCGCCGCTCACATCTCACCCATCATCGTTTCGCGGTTGAGTTTCTCTGGTTTGCTCACCACTTTCTAGTTTTAATCACTAGAGAACGATGAAATGCTGCTTGGTTTCATTATATGAAAAATAACACTGTGTTTGAAAGAGAGACTATTCTCATTTTTTCTAAACAGCTTACATTTCCATACAGACAATTGCATTAGAAACTGCATATTCTACTCATGAAACAACATGGAGGAAATTTCTTCTGACTCTGCAGAAATTGATGAAAAAATGAAAATTAATCTGTTAAAAAACAGTAGAGTCAACGTTTTTCTTTACAAACTCACTGCATCAACTCAAAATGTTTGAAGAATTGGCTTCTCTGTAAAACATTGAACTCATTTTTAGTTGTATAAAAACTGTTCCTGAGGACTGAGTCCCATCTGCGTCGCATTGAGTCAACCAGGTCCTGTGATTGATGTCACCTCACAAGTTGCTCTTGTTGATCTTAAGTTGTCAGCAGCATCTTAAACCCAGAAGAATAATCTTGACTTCATCAGTTCACAAATGTTGCTCCATTTCTCTGTAGACCAATGAACTTGTTCTTCGGAATCATTTAATCTCTTTAGCTTATGTGGAACCTTATGGGGACTTGTTAACTCACAGTTTTTCAGGATATGAGCTCATTTTAGCTGAGTAGACTATTGTTCCCAGCATTTCCTTTTGAGTTTTCTTCTCTTGATCTGCAATAAACAGTTTTACTCTGAGACTAATGCACTATAACCAGGATGTACAACATTTACTGCCTTCTTCCTCCAATAAGACCACTTATTTTTATTCACATAATAAGTTACGCACCATTACCTATCATTAATTTAGTGAATATAATAATATAATCAGCAACTGTTGAATCTGTTAGTTTTCCGTTACTCTACTGTACTTACTATTAAATTATACCCACGTAGATAAAGTCTGCACAATATATCATCATCTCTATATCAGAGTGTGCAATATTCACATCACAAAGGACTGTTCAGGGTGCAATGATATTAAGCTAATATATTCCAAGTGTTATAAACTTGCATTTTTCATGCTAATGTAATACTCTGTCTGCTGACAGCAGGTGCTCACATAGACACAAATCCCATTACCCAATATGCAAAAGGTCACAGAGTGGCAGAAAGAGAGGAAGAAGAAACTATTACAACTGATAGTCGTTACCATATTTACTGATTCTAATTGCCATTGAAAGAGTTTGTACTGTTGTGGAACTCTAATGTAGATTTACAATTTTTTACCAAAAACAATGATCTGTTAGGTTAGTGATGTTGGATGGCTGTTGTTTTGAACCCAGCTTTATCTGTTTAATGATTTTAAAAAACTGTTTAGTCTTTGTGACAACAGCAGCATTCTGCGGTACAAACCCTCATTGTGATTCTAAACTCAGTCAAGCTTTTCGTCACAGAGTCAGAGCCTTCGCCAGCTATCATATTTCAAAGTTTCCTCACCGAGACCCCCACCTGAACTGTCATATTCATCTGAATCTTCTCTCATAGTATCACACTTCTATATCTGCCTGCTAACTCTATTATCATCCTGAGGCTCACACTCCTATCTCTGCTAACAGTGCACCGCTTTATCTCCCCTGTCGTACACTGTCACAGCTGCAGTGTGTCTGTCTGCCTCTGTTGTTGCTAGTAGTTTGTTTCACAGCACTTCTGTTGTGGTTACAGTGTTTATTCTGCCAGTCAAAGATGAGGCAGAGACAGCATCACTCATCCAAATGTTGTGGAGAGTCGCTGCGTGGAGAGAAAGGGGGTGAAACGGGAAGGAGCAATCACATCTCAGAGTCTCAGGTGGTTTTGCACGGTTCTGCGGCTGAGATAAACTCTTACAAAGCGTCTCCATTCTGCTGGTTAACCCACAACAGGATGCAAGAGGAATTCAAAAGAGTTTGCATTTGGATAAAAATGCAAAGAAATTCTGAGTTTATTTACTTAGGGGCGAAGTGCATCAAACACACACAAAAAAAGCTTCCATTTTTGTTTCTTCAGCGCAATTTCAACTTGTTACAATAAAAGAAACTCTGAATTTAAAAAATCTTTACATTGTAAAGGAGTTCTTCACAACAAAACCTACCTTGAATGTTGTTTTCTTAATTGCACCAAAGAGGACTTAGAGCTCATCACCTCACAAACTTACAGGTTACTAAAATAAGAAAACCAAATTTAATGTTATCTGCTGATTTATGTAACTTTTATAAAATAAATATGTTTTTTACATATTTGTTTAAACTGTTGATACATCATGACAGTATAGCATGACCAGGATAATTGTTGGCCAGGAGTTGTGCATTTCTGCATAATGTATGTTAAAAACTTTTTAAAAATAAAAGTTACATATTAATTCTGCTATTAGTTTCCAGATTTTCCCTCCCCCAAAAACGTTTTATTGAAAAATTAAAAATGACAAACAAACATGTCATTCAGTAGCACTTCTTTAATCAAAGCTGTTTGAGATCAGATGTCAATGTCAAGAGATTTGATATTACTTGGCTTACTGTCATACAAACAACCACTCTGGCTTTATTTGTTGTTCTGGTGTGTAGAGTATTGGCTTTTCTGAATAAATTCTCAAAGCTGCCTTTCAGCAACATGAGGGCACTTTTCATGTCTTTATTCATCCACTGCATCTTTGATCAGACACATGCTGAGAAACAGCCCACGCCAAATACTTTTAAAATCTACCTGCCGCAAACTGCTATTCTTATTTGCAAACCAAATCTGTTGTGATTGCAGCATGCATTATTACGCAACACAACTGAATTTTAATATGATGTCTTCCAGAAAAAATAAATCTGACTGCGGTCTTCCCTTTTTCACACTGACTGCACTGCAGAGAAACACATCTGTTTGGCAAGTTAAGGGGACTGGAGGATGTGAGAATTATGAATTAATTTAGAAATATAAATTGGAAAACACATCTCCGTTGATTAATTTACTTAAATAAGACAGTCAAAAGGAACATTTTCTGAAAACACAGCAAATATATATTGGATCTGAATGTCCAGCCAAAAGTGTACATACTCTCACCACCGATGAATGGTATGATTATGTTTGGCTTAAAATTAAGTACTTTAGAAACACAAATTGGATAGATGCACATTATAAAATCAACATATGGTCAAAATTATACATACAGGCACAAATATTCAGATAAAACAGAATTTTGATTTGGTTCAAAAGACAAATCACATGCTCTTTGGAACAATTTTGCAGTAGAAAGGACCCAAATGCAGAGAAAAACTGTGGTAAACAGAATACTTTACTGAGATACAATTTAGAACGTACACAGAGGAAGTCATAAAAGGTAGAGAACAAAGGAAACAAATGATGAACAAAGAAAACCCAGAAGCTTTTTTCAGAGTTGGGATGAAAAATGACAAAAGAATCAGAGGGAATGGGAAACAGCAGTGGCTGGAAGAAATCAGGGAAACTGAGGGAGAACTAACACGGTACATAGATTGTTTTTAGGTTTGAAAGGCTTGTCTGGCCAGAAAACTTTGACACTTGGTGGGAAGTTGCAAATTTTAGTCAATTTTAAAGGGATTAACTTTTAGTCTACATTGATAGAAAACTGGTTTTCCTCTGAACAGAGGTACTGATGTTCCATCATGGCCCTGTTTATAATTTTGATCCTTTTTAGTTCCTGTATTATTTCTGAACATCATAGCTAATTTCCTTCCATCTAAGCGAGGCAAGTGTGTATACTTCATCGACTTTGTAATATTTGGATCCTAAGATGGCCGATAAAATTAAAACTTGTGCTTCCAATTCTGGCTTGAAAAATCATCAGTTCACATAAACAAGTTACTGGGAAAATAAATAATTAATAATAATAAAACAAAGGATTGAAAGGATTGAAAGCTTGAAATTAATATGAGCTTCATTCATCACAGAGCTGAGGCAAACGTCTCATCGGCATCGTAACAGATAATTTTTTGGTGTTTTTCCCAAATCTGGCCTCACAGTTCAGCCTTGTTCATTACTCTTTAAGACATATCTTAATAATTCTGGCTATGTGGCATCGGTGTTTAAACTGGAAGGCCTGAACAAATAGCCTCTTTATTATTAATAATGCTTGATGGGGTTTCTGGTTTGGAGCTAAAGGCTCATTAGAACACACTAACTAGTCCCTGCTAGCAGAGACGCATGACTGCCGTTGCTGGTTTCTAATAAAGAGGAGACTAATTGGCTAATTACATTCACAGACAAAGCTTGTGAGTGCATCGCTTATGGACCTCATTTCAAAGGGCCAGATGTTTAAAATGCATGGTGCAGAACCGGGGTCACTCGAAAGGAAGCTTGCTGTATAATGAAGACAGCGCCGCAGTCTGTAAAAGGAAGTTGCAGTTGAGTCTCTCACCCAAATATGCACCAGGCACTCTGAATGGAGAAATTAAAAACAGCCCTGAATGAAAAAACTGAATGATTATGTTAATTTTTCAGTTTACTCAGTGGCTCCTCAGACGTTAGTCCTTTTATGGGAAATGTTCTACTGACTTCAGGCATTTTATCAAGCTAAATAATGGAGAGATAAGGGAATTGCAGCATGGAGACCAAGAGCAGTATAAAAAGGAAGAAAGAAGAAACGGGGGAACAGTGCAGCTGACCCGACAGGAAGTCTTTGACAGGGACCCACACGGCAGGTAGCAGAGGAGCCACACTCTGACACTGAAACTGAGCGCAGAGTCATCCATCACCGTGGCAACTCTGCCTGTCAGGGCGGCAAGCTGAGGGACGAAGAGGCGGTGCCGGGGCAGATGGGAAGGGAAAGCGAGGCTTGGAGTTCTCCACCGGAGAATCCACGGTCAGAGGAAAAGACAGGACAGAAGCCAGGATGTGCACTGAGACACACACGCAGCGATTAGACACACACACACACACACACACACACACACACACACACACACACCCACACACACACACACACCCACACACACGAGTCTGAAGAGGGCTAAAACGCTGTGATGGCCGATGCCCTCTCCTGCCCCTCCGTCCACTCTGCAGAGCGGCTGTCTGGAGGAAGTAGATCTAACCCATTTATCATCACACACTTCCTGTCAAGCCAAACTGTGGTGAGAGCGAATGTGTTTTTTAATGTATTTGGATGTGTGTGTGTGTGTGTGTGTGTGTGCTTCTTTAACTTCTCTCTGTGTGGTTCTGCATGTCATTTCCCATTTCTTCCACTAAAGACATGTGGTGACTGATGATGATTCCTTCAAAGTTACAGCAGCACCAGGTCTAACTGGAGAGCATTAGCACATTTATGCACTGCTTGCCTTTTACCGTCTTTCTGAACAGCAGAGGAATTGATTAACGTTTTTGACATCTGACAACATGGTGTTTGCTATAAGGCTTTGGGGCAATCAATAATAATTAGAGGCATTCAAATGCAGTCTGAACTGTTAGTTCTCTCAGGCTTTGTTCTAAAATCACAATAGGTTCACAATTAAAACAGAAGGCCATCACTAATGGGGATTTTTTCCCCAGAGAATTTTAAACACAGAACATAAATGTTTCAAATCTGTGATCGTCATACAAAGAAAAGCAAAGTAAATACAAAATGCAGTTTGCAACATTTTCCAAAAAACATCTTGAAGACTTTTGAGAAAATATTTTGTGGAGGATGATATAAAAATGTAACTTTTTGGAAGCTGTGTGGGCGTCCCATCACATGTGGTGTAAGAGTAACACAGCATTCTGAAAAACAATCGTACCTGCAGTCAAACATGGCAGTGCTTTGGCTGCCTGTGGACCTGGACGACTTGCCGTGATCGATGGAATTTTAAATTCCATCATTTCAGAAAATCCTAAAGTAGAAAGTCTGGTTCTGAAAAATAAACAATAAAAATATCAAGATTTTAAAGTGGCCAAGAAAGAAAAAAAATAGAAAATCGAAAGAAAAAACAAGGTGGCAAAGTCATAGTCTGGATTTAAGCACATTTGAAATGTTGCAGAATGACCATAAATAGACTTGATGTTTGAAACTTTTCCAAGGTAGCTGAATTGCAACAATATTGTAACAAATGCTGAGTCTAAATTTTCTGACATTGACTTTTTTCGCAAATGATTGATGACAGATTTTGGTGCAAAGTTTGGCGTAACCAGTTACTAGGTTCAGGGGCAACTATGTTTTTACGTATGCCCTGGTGTGTAACCAAACAACAGACAGCAAGCTTTATAACCCTATCCATGTCTAAATAACCGTTTGTTCCACAACACGGTGCACTACAGACAACTTTCATATCAGAATTGCTCCCCTACTAGTTCACCTTCCCTCTGCAGGTTCTGCTCATTTAATTTAGCAAGATATGGTGCAAAGATTCAGCTGAAGATTAAAATGTAACCTGGTTTAGAGTCACTGAAGGAGAAGGCAACCATCAGAGTTTCTTACAAGTTAATGTCCACAAGAGGCAGAGGCACTGCGAAGGCTGATAATTATATTTAAGGATCAGGCCAACAGGCTCATGACCGTCCGTGTTGATGACTGAGGTTAAGCAGCTAAGAATTGCTTCTGGTGGGAAGTTTTTTCAGATCAGAAACAGGATTAAGCTCAACTCATAACAGCAGCTCCAAAATCAACTGAGTGGACACAAATAAAAAGGCAGAGAAAAGAAAACCGACATACAGTGCAGTGAAATAGTTCTAATTAACAGCTTCGCTGTGGCAACCAAAGATGTTTGGATAATCGCTTTAGGACTGCAGCTCTCAAAATGTTTAACATTGTTTTTCCACACGATATATTTCCAAATCTTGTGGAAATCACCACATTTTTTTATGGGACACAAAAGCCCATAAAGACAAGACAGGCCTTTGTGTCCTTTTGGTTCAGCAATCGTTTTATCTTTGGAATCTTTGGATCTTCTGGCAGTCTTCATGTTGACAAACAGGTTACTTTAAATCAGATATTATTGCACAGGTCAGGCAGTAAGAGCTCCTGGTTTTGGCAAGTGAGACTGAAGAAAACTGTGCTTAATTCCAGTTAAATTATTAATAGGGCCAGGTTGGTCTAAGAAGCTTTCCTAATAAATGAAATCCTGAAATCTTTGTAATTAACTGATTTGTATGTTAGACTATTAGAACCACTGAGAAAAAAAAACGGACTTTTTTTTCACAGAATTTTGATTTTAATCTTGAAATTCTGACTTCAATGTCAGAATTCTAATAATGTGTCATAATTCAAATAAATAAACATTCTTACTTCAGATTTATATCAGTTATGTTGTTAGCATAATTACAATTTCTTTCGTATCCTTTTCATGCATGAATTATGATCCTTTATGTCAGGATTTTTTCCCAAAGTGTTTTTGATTTTCTTAAAGTGTAAAAAGTGGGGAAGAAATGTTGTAAAATTTTATTTTATTTTTATTCTAGGATTTTTTTTTTTCTAGGTGATCAGTTGTAATTTTCTCCAAATCCAAAGTTGCTATTTGGAAAATACATCAGTTGTGTTAGTCTATAAGGGTTAATTGACGTCAGTATTTTTTTTCCTGTGGGAATTTCTTGCTTGTGTCAGAATATTGGATGAGGAGCAGATTATACCTGCCCTGCAGAGGGAGAAAACAGAAAGGGTGGCGCTCTTCTGATCGATCCACCTCATCAATATTAAATCAGCAACACTGGTAGACTACAGGGGGATGGGACCGGGAGGAGAGAGGGGAATAGAAAAAGGAAGCAAAGCATTTAGGGCTACAGAAAAATAGAAGTCAGATGTACAGAAGACATAGAGAGTAAAGCTAAACATCACAAATCAATTCCAGTTACTGAAGAAGCCTCTGGGAGAGCTACACAGCACTATCCTACTGTAACTACCTCCAACTCCAACAAAAATGAGATTGTGGTTGTGCAATCAGAGAGCCTTTACTGCTCTCCTGTGTTTTATATGTGCATTTGATGTACCAGATGGAATAAACTTTGCATCCACAGATAATTTCCATATGTATATATAACTGTACATATGTATAAATGTGAGAATGTCTGAGTGCAAATCCCAAAAATAGAGCAGGAGAGACTGCTCACATCTGTGACTTGCCAGTCCATTAAAGCTCTTAAAACATCAACTCAACAGGCATCGCTGTGGCCCGCTCCATTACTGCAGTACAAGGAGCGTACAGCTAGATCACAGTAATCACCTCCTGTTGCTCTTCAGCAGTTTGAGCGATGTTCCCCCGAGGTTACTGTACCTGCAGGCGTGCATCGAGGACAAAGGGTGGCAGTGTGCAGGAAAACAGGCACTTCTGGCTTTTCTGGCTTTTATTCATGACCCTGGTGAGTTTCAAAGCAGGACCTCAATTACACCTAATGATTATATCCTCATCTTTCCTGATGATCTGACTGACAGATCTGAGCTACAGTTTGCTCAACGATACTTTTAAACATTACAAAACCACTGTTCGATTAACGTTTATGAAATTGTTGCTTTTCTGTGAAAAGATTCTGCTGTTTATCTCCCAAAAGACTCAGCTCAAGGTTAAAGGTTAATTGATGTTATGCCCTTCCATTATGCTACCTTTCCTAAAGCATGTCAGCTCACCCTGTGTATAATAGATTGCATGAGCTGAAACAAGGCACATTTTCTGAACAGAAGTAAATTTAATTCACTTGGTAAAAAAACAAAACCTGACTGACATGAGAGCTTTAGAACATGACAAATGAGAAAGGACTAAAAAAAGAACAACATACACTCATACAAACCTCTCTAATTTAAAACATCATAAAAAAGTCTAAATAAAGTACCTTGTAGCTCTTGCAAGACTTCCTTTCCTGGATTGTTTGGAGGTTTGATTAACTGACTTTAGTTTTATTCTGTGTTCCTTAGTCTCTTTGTTGTGATTGCTTCTGTTGTACTTGCGTTCAGTCCTTTCTGAGTTATTCTGGTTTCTGTAATGTCTGTTATTTGTTAGATTTATTCTCCTACTTCCCATTTTTGTGTACTCTCCCTCGCTCCCTGTGTGATTTTCTCTCCATCTCGCTCCTCATCCTGCCGCTGCTCTCTCCTTCCACACCTGCAACCTGTTAGCTAATCAGCCCTGGTCTTTTACTCCAGTTTTCTCCCTCACACTATTTAACACTTCTCCTGCTCTCCCTCTATGCTGGCTCCTCCTGTTAAATCTTGTTACTTCCTCAGTTCACCCCACTGTTATTTGGTTCCTGTAGGTTTTTTTTGCACTGCTCTGATTCATTGTGTCAGAGCAGAAAACAGAACTGATGAAAAGTTCTGTTTTCATCAGTTTTTCATTAAATAACCAAATTTACTCGCCACTTCCTCTCTGCATTTTACGTCCTCTTTATTTCACAAATCATGACAAGATGGAACTATTAAGTCTAGATCTTGAGAGAAACTATCTTGCAATTTATGCATCCTTTGTCAAAGACGCCAGCAGCAGACATTTCCTCCTTGTCTGTTACGTTTTATTCATGGTTGAGGTGTAGAGAGGGGGGTGTCTGGGTTGGGAAACTCAACTTCTCATCTTTGTTTTTTGTTTATTTTTACGGTCAGGTTGTGTTTATCTTCTAATCATGACGTTCAGTGTGCATGAGAGCAGTTTAAAAATAGATGTAAGAGTCTGAGGTTATGGTTCTCAAACAGGAAACATATTTTATTGTGGAGGGATATCTGAGATTGCATAATTTTAAAATATTGATTGTAGTTTCATTTTAGAACTGCGGACTAAATTTTAAACAAAACCCACCGACGCAAAACTATGAAGGCGTGTACTGAAATTACACAGTAGAAACACTCACAAATTAATGAAATTATGCAAATGTAACAAATATATCTTGCTTTTTTAAACTCTAAATTCAACAAAAACATTTTGTAGAATGCTTTTTTTATAAGAATGCCCTTGCTGATTGTTTTCATCAACTCTCAGACATTTTCTTCTTTTAATTTTACAGATCTGGAACAATAAACTACAGTTAAATCATTCTGTTTAAGCAGAAAGGCCCTACATTTCATCATATAGCAGCTATTTTTATGTAAATAATTAATGAGCTCCTTGCTATAATTGTTGTATTCCTAATCACAGCTATGAATTTACCTTTTTATTGACCCATGAGAAGACCTAAAAGCTCTTAGCATGTATATGCAGCTGACTTTACCAAATCAGAAAAGTTATTAATTCCTCTAAGTGGAATATGTATCTCTAAATATGGAAGTGCAGCATTTTGGCTGTATTCTGTTTTTATTGTTTTTAATTAAGAGTCATTCAGAATACATCAAAGATTTTCTTTGTGCTTGTTTTTTCCCTCCTACCTCGGCGGTTTCTGCTCCAATGATGATACGACCCCCATTGGAAGCAATATTTGACTTCAAATATAGCCATGGGTGCTGCGTGTCGTGTGTTTTCTGTTCATGTGTGGGTCGAAAAAACAGACAGGCACTAATAATAAGAGCGATAGAATCACTGTTTGTCACGGTCACTGCTTACTCTCTTAGCCTGAGAGCAGCACAGAAAATTACAGTTATTCTCCTGAAACAGTTTGTCACTTTCCTGAGTAACGCTATAATTTATTTGTCTTACGGAAATGGAAAGGACATCTTCATTTTCGTGCATAAGCACTGATGCTAATTTAGCATCGTAACAATACATATTTCATGAGATTTAACAAAAAAACTGTTCTTCTTGTTCTAAATTGTCGTAATGCAGATTTAATGTCTTAAAATATTTGAGTGATATTCTCCAATGCTTCATGATCTTTGCAAAATAATTATGAACAGTCTGCTGTTACCTACCTGCTGCTGGCTGAGGAGCTGCGAGCAAAACATCTTCCATTAGTATGGAAGTCACACCTCTGGATGCACAGCTAATTAGTCTGGAGCTCAGTATGGGCGCACTTCCAATTATAAGTCGATGTGCCCTTTTCATTGCACAGCAGTCATTCAGGGCTGTTGTGTGAGAGCCGGCCCGTCTGAGTGGCAGCGACAGGCCAGCCAGAGGTGGGCCATCAGCTGAGAGGTGATGGATGACTCTTAAGCACAGGGCAGAACAGGAGCTGCTCAAGTGTGTTTCTGAGAACCAGAGATTTAAACAGGTTACACAAAAACACACAACTGGAGGCAGAGAGAAGACATAACAGCTTATAATGTATGAACTCCGGTTAGAGATGAAGATCAGGACAACACCAGCATGATTGCAATATTAGTTTTAGTGTTTTTGTATTTTTTGACCATAACCTTTCCACAGTTTAAGGATTGTATAATGTCCAACCTCAATGTGTGTTTTGTGGATCTTAATATGATTTTCTGATGTTTTAAAGCTACAGCATGTAATTTTTATTTTAAAAAAAAAGTTCTTTAACATATTTGTTGAATCTATCACGTTGTGCTAACAGTATAGTTTGAGAGAAAAACAACCAGTCAGAGTTAGGAGGAGGGTATTAGTGCTGTCAATCATGCATGTGTACTCACTGCTCACACTCTCCCCCTTATTCTTTGGTATGCTGCAGCTTCTGCCCAACAGTTGAGCCTGTCTTGAATGCTACGGCTAGTTAGCATGGCCACTGATGATGGATAAACACTTTTCCTGTAACTGTATATTGTTTATTGCTATTAACCAATTAATTCATCCTACAGACTTATACAGAGTAGACAGATTATGAGACCAATTTATGAACATTACCATAAGATAATGTTGCTTAATATTCCTACATGATCAACTTTCTTTCGGTGTATGATGGACCTGTTTATACACATAAAGACAAATGAAAACAAATGTTTTGCACAGAAAATAGGGGAAATGAAAAACCAGAAATGCATAGCATGTTCTATTTAATAAAATTATCAGTTGCTGGTACAATAAAGAAAAATAAAATCTATACATATATATTTATGTGGCCCTTTCCAAACCGCAGAGTGTGACCTAAACCTCTGAGATTTAAAAGGCAAAGGTTTGTTTTTCCCTCCTTTCGCTCCTCTTTTCCTTCGTAGGTCAGCTCATTCATCTTCCGGCCTGCTGAGACGTCAGAGTAGGGTACGGTTCAATCGATCAGGAAGTCTAACTGCCCTTTGTATGTGTGCTTCCTCATGCAAGACTGTGCACACAAGAGATCTGACTGGAGCGTTTTATTAGTGGCCACAGGGAATGGCAGCAGTGGCCTTTGCCTTGCATCACTTTGTCACTTTTTCCTCCATCCTTTCTATCTATTCTTCTCACATCTTTTCATTTTCTTTTGCATTTATCCAGCGTACAGTTGCCTGGGCTCTTAATTCCCCCCAATCCCTTCATCCGCTCCACATCCTTCCAGCAGTCTTCAATCTTCTCACTGACCTCTACACCCTATCTAGCTCATCAGCCTTTTTTTTCCCCTCCATCATCCTCTTCTTTTGCCAGAAGTGAGACGGTTGACAGCTTTATGGCTTTATCTACTGTCCGTTTACCTTTCATTTTCGCTAGTGACATCCAATTAGCCACTTGTCATGAGAGAACGCCAGCTTGTAGGAGGTGGCACAGCGTACAGGGATTACTTTACAGATAACAGTCACCTGAACCTGGAGATGCAGCGAGAAGGCCTGAGCGGAGGAAAGAAGCGAACCAAGACTAACAGAGGGATTAACGAGCAGAAGCGACGGGTGGAATGGAGGCAGAGTGATTTTAGGAAGCTGAAACGGGATCTGAGGACAGATGGGAGGGGTTGAGAGAGAGCAGAGAACTTCAGCTGGGCTCCTAGGTGAGATGGTTGCTGGTCCCAGAACAGAAGCTAATAAAATATATCATCACCTCAGAGTCACAGAGGAAACCTCAAATAGATTCCTGCACATCACGTCTTCCATGCACACAGGATTACCAGGCTGTGGTGTGGAATACCTTATACAACCAAAGCTATGAGTTAGACCTGCTGCAGGAAGAAAGTAATCAATTAATCGCATGATAAGTTAAAATGAGAAATAATTCCAACTTGCAGTAATTAGTGTTTTTCTCTTTTCTCTCTTTCTACAAAAAATTGGATGACAAAAGTCTTCAGTCTGGTGCATTGGTCTCAGCTAGCTCTTGTTCTGAACGATTATTTTGTTTACAGAGATTTCATCATTCATTTCATTGGTTGTTTCTGTTGTTTTGTTTATTTTGGATATTTAAAATGTCTTCCAGTTCCAGAGTAAAATGTTCATTAGAATTTAAAGCCTCTTGCATTACCTTGCATTACCTTCTTGTATTATGCTAATACCTTTAATTGAAGATTGTCTCAAAATGATATAGTTTATCGCAATAACTCCACGGACAATTTATCGTCCTGCAAAATTTGTTGCTGTTAGCCGTAGCTCACCAAAGCAAAATACACGAAAAAAGAAGAAAAAAATCCCTATTTTTGCAGGTGTGTGTATCTCTGCAGCCACCTGGCAGCAGCTGCTTCCCACAACTTCTCATTGATAAAGGATGAATGACAGTAATTAGGCGAGAGGAGGAAGCTAATAGCTCGCGTGGGCAGAGCCCATACTGTACATGAATTGAATTCTCCATTTGAAAGTTGGTGAAGACATTTGACTTGAGGTGTCAGCTATTTAAATACTCCAATTAGAAATCAACTGTCTCAGCTTTGCTGTCTCCCTCATGCTGGGTAGAGTGGATGGATCAGAATAAATGTTGCGTGCAGGGGCTCTGTCTAATTTGTTTCTCCAACAGCTCAAAATTATTTGAAAAGTTGTAAACTTGTTAGAAATTAGAAGGAAGATCAAACTTCTTATTTGAGAAAGCTTGATCCAACCAACTCCTATTTTACTTGATGATATTAGTTGAACTGTAAAAATGATTTAAATAAAGATTAGCAACTTATTTTATTTTTTAATTTTTTGGCAGGCTATTAAAATATAATAATAGGATAAGTGTAATGAAAATGGAATGTTAATGGTTGCAATTACAGTAATGAGATTTAGATTTAAGAACTGATTTTATCTAAGAAAACCTGAGCCTATTAAAGTCCCAGAGTACAAACTATAGCAATAAATTACATTCTACCCAATTTATATAATAACTCTCTATTATGAGTCGTAAGTGAATATTAAAGCAAAATTGGATCCAGAAATTTACATACAATATATTAAAAATCATAAAAGCCTTCTTTTCTCATTGTCAGACAATAAACCTTTTCTGATTTAGAGTTGGCAAAACTATTTCAGGCTAATTGCTACTAAAAGTCAAAATAATGAGCAGCAGCATGTTTTAAACCTTTTTAAATACATCTCTTTAATATTTGGTAGAATTGCATTCCAGCCTATATGAATTGAGTGAAAAAGTTTTGGGTTTACCTCCAAAAGCTTCACACAATAGTTTGCTGTAAATTTTACCCATTCTCTCTGTAACTGTGAGGTTTGTAGGCTGCAAAGCTAACACGCGTTGTTTTAGCTTGGGCCCAAAATGTCAGATGCTCACTCCAAAAGATTCTTCGTTGTGGCTAATTTGGAAGATGTATTTGTGTCGTATCCTGATTTTTTCTCTAAATATTCTGACATTTAGTAAATAGAAATGATTATGGTAATCAAAACTGACCTAAAACAGGAAAAGCTGATTCTGGTTCACTAAGGTCGAACATTAAGAAAAGAAGATTGCTTTTGCATTTATTTATTTTTTAAGCATATGCAAAATATTTTATAATTCACCCTCAATAAAACGAAGTGCCAGGATGTTTTTTAAATTGGTTTACTATTTTATTGTAAATCATCATGTAACTGGATAAAAATAGCCTCACAACAAACACCACACACGTTATAGACTGCATTCATTACACTTAGTTCACAGAACGGAGAATTGCCAATTATGGCTAGTGAAAACAATGATTGTGTTTTTCTTAGGTTTTTTTTATCACACTTGTTTTTCTGTGGTATTGTATCCTGCTCTGTTGCAGCAGAATATCCAAACCATATGTGAGAAGACTGCAAAGGTTTCTGAGAAACACATGGAGACAAGTTGTCTTTTTTTGAAGCGCCAATTGTAGTTTATTGTACAAAATTGCCAACTTATCTGGCTAAACTGCTAAAAATGCAGACAGACTTATAATGGGGAAAGCTGGACCGGTCACCCTCACCATGCCTCCAGATAAAACATGATCTGAGGTAGGAGACTACGTTATTGATTATAACATAGAACAAGATGCATTGTCTGAATGAGGCAACATTTGGAGAATTGCACTCCATTCTGCGCAGATCATAAGCTTGTTTTTTTTAATCAATCTCCATCAAAGATTTATTTCTGTGATAAAAAGACAATCTCCCAGAATAAATATTAAAATATTTTTATTCAGCATAGTATTTGCTACAACCATCAGATTGTTTTCAAATTTGCTTTTTTGTGTTAATCCTAGTTGTTTACTAATCTCACCATGTAGTGTCAGTCTTTAAAACCCTGACACCTGGAAATTTTAGTCCTTGTTCTGCTTTAAAGTTTTAAAGCACTTTTCTTTTTGAAAACACTCGATCTAGAAATGTGTACTTTTAACCCTTTGAAGATTTTTAAAAAAAATTAGAACTGTACAGTTGTTGAAAAGGAAATGCATTTTTATCTATTTACTTTACCTGTAGGTAAGGTCTAGTTTTAATATTATTAGTTTTATTTTAGTGTTTTAGTATCTATTTAAACTGAATTTTTATGCAGTTTCAATTACTTTGAATCTACCTCATCTATTCTGCACTAAAATATTTGTGGAAGGTCAGTTTGTAAGGAGTCGTAACAATTTGCAGCATAACAGTTTAATCCCTCATGCTCTGTTCACACAAGCCACCGTCTGCTTTGGCTGATTAAGGGCTGAGCGGACAGAGCAGACACATACATAACACATAAAACACCATGTCAGGGAAAGTTGTTACAGGAAAGGAAAAAAGCAGAAAAACACAGAACCGGGGACGGCTATTACAGCACATTATGGTTAGGCCACAGTTGAGTGAAGAGAGGTGCTGAGTGCACTAGAGTTTTATAGCAACATTACTGAAAGGATAGCTCAAGGTCACCCAAGGCAGTCATGAGTCTGAGGCTTTTTCAAGTTTTATTAGGGTGTCACAAAAGTTATCACAGTTGCTTGCGGAAGGTTTACAGTTCTCCTTCAGCCTGAGTGGGTTTTCTCCAAAAATCATTTTCTCTTTTATGTGTAAAATCTGTGTGTTACGTTAAATCCTGATTCTGAAAGAAAAACACACAAATACCTCTACGTACTGTCCTTGTTATGTTGTATCATCAAAGTGTGTAATACAAGGCATTTTAAAACATACAGCTATTGTATTGAAATTCCCACATTTTTCCACAATACAAAAACAAAAGTCGGTGTGTTTAATGGAGACTAAATTATCATGTCCACAGAAATGACAGACACGTTACCTGAAAGTAAACTAAATTTCTCACCAAATTTGGCATAATGAAAAGTGATTGGTGTCTGCTAATCTTTGTGTCCACAGTGTGATCTAAATGGAAAAAATCCTAGAATCCTACATTCTTTTTCTCTTTCTGAAAAATTATATACGTTTTTGCTTGAGCTCTCATGTGTTTCCTCCTTCCTCTGGAGAAAGAGCATTCTTCCTAATACTATACATGACTTAAGTTTTAGGAGCATGAATTAAAACGTAATCCTCAACACTAAAGAGATTTTCTTCCTACAACTCTGACAACAAAACAAGGCTTCTTAATTTCTCTCTCTCCATTTAGTCCGCTCTGAATTTTGGGTTTACTGTATGGTCAATTATGTTGCCATGGCAACTCAAAACTATCCTATTTAGTGAGTTAGTGCTTTAAGCTGATCTACATTGATTGCTATAGCAGGCACTTGTTATACTTAATGTGTAATATAAAGAATTTGGTGTAGGCTGCACAAACACTTTATATTATAAAAAAGGGAAAAGAATAAACCAAATCACAGAAAATATATGAAAATGATCCATCAGAGTTTCAACTTTCAAAACATTTCTAGTATTTTATTGAATGTTTATCAACCATCCAACTGACTGCATTTTCAATTGTGTCCACTTTGCAAATTCAGCTTAAAGGTTTTTAAAATCAACATCAAAACTCAGCAAGGGAAGGCAAGATTTTCGGAAGCGCCAAATTATGTTTCACAACAAAATCCAAAAAGAATGTGCCCTGGCCTGAGCTGTGCTACATTATGGCTGTAAATGAGCTTTTCATGGCTGGATGGAGGATGTGTGGGCTCTTTGAGCTCAGCAAAGCTTCAGCAGGGTGTCAAGTGGATGATCAAACAGCCAGGTCTCCTTTAAAGCCTTAAGAAAGTCTACTGTAAAATGCTTTGAACACTGAAACACATTATACACTCCATCAAGTGGTCTAGTGGGAATCACATGCTCAGACATGTACGCAGGAGACGGAGTCTGTCTGCTAATTGCTCACTCACAAGTAAGGAATAGTGTCATTTTCATTACAGCTGATATCAAACATAAAAGAATCGTTAAAGTCTGCTCAGATGACAGTCGTCTTTAGCACATGTGATACTGTTGGACGAGTCAGCGCCAAAACCGACTTCAAACCTGTCACACAGTTTTGACTTAAAGGTCGGGCTTCTAAGAGATCAATAAAGACAAAGTTCTTTTTAACAGTTTTGAGAAAAACTGTCACGTCAGGACAAAAAGAGATGAGAGATTAGATATGAATAAGTCAAAACACATTAGGTCTGGAGATGGAAATGTGTGTGTGACAGATATGTGTGAAAAGAGTCTGAGTAGAAGAGGACGTGGGCTAGCAGGTGAGAGAGCTTTTTCATTTCACAGTTTCACACATTATAAAACGCTCCTGTTTGTTCTTGTTGGTTAGCTGTTAAACTCTTTTGAGCTGCCACACTTCAATCTCTAAGTAAGCAAAGAACTGGATTCATTTCTGGAGTCTCTTTCCTTGGAGGCATTTAGAATCAAGGCATAAAAACTAAGCAGGGTTGAAGTGGTCCCTTCCAAGCAGCTGGGAGGTTGGTGTAAATGTTTCTTTTAGAAAAACATTGAAAGTCTTGCTGAAAGCCAATCAAATTCAGTGTCAGAAAGATGCAATAAACAATAAGTTGTTGTTGATCTCTCCAAAAAGCCTTTTGGGTAGAGAATACGGATGAGCTGAAGTGGACATATGATCCAAAAGTCACATTTTTGTACTTCCATTTGGGTTTCTACTACTTCTAAAAAACAAGCTCTTAAGAAACCACCCAGCCAGTTTTTGGTAATAAGTTCATGTTTTTTGGTGACTGGAAAATGAGCCCTTTGAAAAACACTGCTCCTCACCTAGCAACCCCAGCTGAGTTAAAGCATGTTTGGTCAACTGGTTTTACAGTTGCATGTGTTGTACAATGGCTGTTGGAAAAGACAAGTGTTTTGTTGTTGACTTACCATCCAGAAACCTCTTGCTGCATTCTTGCAGCGAGACCTAAAGAGCAGAGATCTTCATTCCTCACGTTGCCACCATTAAGCTTAGTGTATTTTTTGTAGGGGGGATTTTATGTAATAACCGACACATGGAGTGCATAAGTAAGAAGGAGGAGAAAAAAAAACATGGTTTTCAAATATTTTAGAAAAAAATCTAAAATGTTTTTTTATGCATCTGTATTTAGCATTTTTTATTTCAACATTTTTTTGTGGTACCGTCGTTTGCTGTCCAAAATATTTTAGCGTGTCTCTGCAGCTTTGCATATCTAAAGACTCTAGATTGGTTAGGGAACATCTTTGAGCATCAATATCCAAGTGTTGCCACTAATTCTCAATCAAATTTAGATGTGAACTTAGACTTGGGTATTATTGCTGAAGAACAGTGTTCCCATGTCATAATGCGACCACCACCGTGTTTCAGAATGGAGGTGATTTGTTCAGGGTGAAGTCCATTGTTAAATTTTCACCACATAGCATTTTCCATGTAGTAGAGAACTGAGAAAACGAGTACATTTTTCTTAAAGGTTTTATAATTAAAAATATAAAGTATAGCATGCAATTATATTAAGCTCCTCTGAGCCAGTACTCTGTAGACTCACCTTTCACTGCAAGTTCAAACTTTTCCAAGCAGTAAAATGTCTTTTTGTGACTTATTCACTGTTTATCACCAGTTCGTGTAAGAATGGAAATGAGAAGCCCATTTCCAGCCTGAGAAATTGAGGTTCCTAACCTGATAATAAGGTTTTGTATGTATTTGTCTGGGCTTTTATGTCAGTTTTAACTGCAGGGCTAATGATCATGAGCAGGAGAATGTTTCGTTATCACTGCTCAATAAATCTACATATTGTTGCTGAGTCCACAAACCTGAACTCTCATCCACCATAAACGGTGCATTTAAAAGACTGATAATCACAGTGGAGTCATTAGCTCCACTTTTATAGTCCCTACATTTGCAGTGTGGGTATCCGAGTCATTAATACACTGATGAAAAAACAGAACCAGTTACTCCTAATTTCTTCAATTTCTTAACTTTCATGATTAAAAACATCCCTCACCTTTTTTCTACCTTGTTCCCTTTGCCTTTGCTTTTACTCTGAATATGGATGAAAGCTGCTGAAAGGAGAGGAGTGGGCCACAGATCCACAACCTCACCCACACAAACAAAAAAACACTATGGTTGTGTGAAAGGATTAATTCAGAACTCCCTCATCTCAACTTTATATGTATGTATATTTCCATCATTACATTCTATAAATATGTCAAAACATTTCGGTTCAGCACTGAGTTGCATTAAAACCAGCAAATCTGGCTGCTGAGTCTTAAACATAGTTTTAGAATTGATCAAATAAAGTTAATTATATTGTAGAACAACAGAAAATTGTTCAGTGCATTCAGTTTTTCTTAGTACGCAAATAACTATTTGAGTTGAACATTAAATGAATGCAATTTAAATCCACCTGTGACTTTGCTGGTTATGGAAACTTCAACCTTTAAGCTGAAATATTACCTGGATGACGTACCAAGGCGTTTGTGTTGCATGTCAAGTAAAACTGGCTTTATTAATACATATTCTAAGAATATTTTTTTTGTTATGGCTCTGTACATTAACATTTTGATATTTTTATGTGTACATTCAAAACTACAGAAGGAGAATATCACAGTTTTGGGAGCAGAAGCTTAACTGATGACCCCTGCAGGAAAGATTCACAGCACCTATTCAAAACTGTTTCATCATATGGAGCATTAATTTATAAATGTAGTTTTCAGTTACTCACATGGTCCATTTTTTGTTTCTTTCTCTTGTTTCTTTTCAACGAGGTTGAACTTTTAACATGGTTACAGTGCAGCACCACAAAATATTCAACTCTTGTGATCTTAAAAATTTTACTTGATCTGGGCAACTTTTCTGCCACGTGCCTCACTTAGATCAAGATTAGAGCTTTTATAATTCAAATGTATCCAAATCCCCACTGTAATATAAGATCATCTCATCAGTAAATATTTTCTTTTTGTTGCTTTAAAGTTTTCGAAATGAGCCAGTGGACATGTTTGCATCGGATGAAAGCTTCCTAAAATGTAACCATCTGCATGTTACCCCGGCCCACACATTCTGTGACTGTAAACTGGAAAAACAAGGAAGACTGTGAAACAAAAAGAAATAAACATTAATGCATACATAGTGAATAGACGGGTCCATATCTCAAAGAGTCAAATAAACAAGAGGTGAGGTTCAAACTGGACAGGTGGTTACCACTCACTGAGCAAGAGAGATGTAGAGAACAGGCAACTGAATCTAGCAAAACTGTCAAGACGGAAAAAAATGAAACAGAAATTTGTTTTTAATCACAAAGCCTGTACATTACTGATTCTGCAGACAGCTTGTTAACTTCACCGCCTCTCTGTCTTTTTGTTCTGGAGCAATTAAACCAGACAATTGCTCCCCTGGAATTGCCTGTCTGGAAGAGGCTTGATGCCAGCTACTCAGGAGCCAATATGCCTCTTGCTTTTTACAGCCGCGGGCAAGTCATGCTTCTCCGACGTGATAACATGAGTGGCCAAACAATAGCGCCAAGTTTCTGCCAATCACAGTCACAGTCAATCAAACAACACTGGCTCTCCATGAGAATTACAGCAATAAGCACACAACACTTATAAACTTTGCAAAGAACAGGATTTTGACATCTGTTATTGTTGTGAGGAGACAGCAGCTTTCAGAGTCGAACAAAAAGGCAGTCACATGAGAGTGACTAAGTCAATGCTGAAGACTCTTTGTGTGTTGAGTAACTCCCCCCGATGCTTCAGCATGCAAAACTCTTTAAAAGATCATGTCATGAAGTTTAACCTCTCCTATAGAGCCAGATTTCTGCTGACTCTCATGGGCAGAGGTTTTTCTATGCTGCTGCTTTTTTTCCCTCTCTCCCTCTGTTTGTTTGTGCCTTGTTAGAGTGGCTGAGAGTGGAAAATAATAATATAAAAGAAAGAAAGAAAAAAAAAAACGTGAAGCAACATTTCTTGACAGGAACCAACAGCTGTCAGAGGGACTCGGCAGTAAAAACAAAATGCAGTGCTGTTTTAAACAGGGATGGAGGAACATCTTTTGTTTTCTGGTACCTGACTCCGGTACGGATGAGAAACAAAGCAGAAGCTGTGACAGAACTGGGCTGATTGAAGGCTTGGGAAAAAAATAATATTTGCAGGGAGGTCTCCAAAGGTTCCAGGAACAACTGGCTCTAACTCACCATTAAATACAATATGAAAATTTTTTCTAACAAAGCGTGCTGTTTTGGCTTTTTCAGTTTGTAGACAGTATGTCAGTCTGACTATATCAGCATTGCACAGGCCTCCTCTGTACCAGCGGCAAAGCTTGATTTAAGCTTCTCTGTTGAATCTATTCCATAGCTAAGATATAGTTTAATCTGCACCCTTCCAGAAATACATCTAAATGCTGTAGTCACACTTTCAGCATGAACTAAAGTTTGTCCACTTGGTAGGTAGTATTCAAATAGTGTTAAAAATATATATTTTTCCATATATAGTCCACATTCAGTTATCTAGTTTACTCCAAACTCCAACAAATGAACCTGTCTGTGTAGCTACGTTTTATGTGCAAACTTTGGGTTCATATTTGCTGGTGCATTTATAAGGACGAGAAAAAGTATTTGCCCCCTTACAGACTTCTTCTGTTTTCGTATTAAGTTGTCACATCTAAATGTGACCATAATATAGTTACTCAATGATGAATTATTTTTACCCTTCTGCGGTTTGGTAACAGTGCTACCAAGTCTGAAATTCAAGAGCAAAATATAGAAATTGCATCAATCAGCATGGAGTCACAAAGCCATTTCTAAAGCTTTGGGATTCTGGTGAAACACACACGTCAAGTAAGCAAAAATCTGTTTTTGATGGCATAACATTCAAAAAGGACATTTTACAGCTCACTCAAAATTGTAGTGAAATTTTTGGATTGCTTAACTTTACTTATTTGATCCTGTACTTGCTTTATTCTGTCCAACCCAATTTACAATCAACAGCCCTCATAAAATTACAGGTGTAAAAAAATAAAATGAAACATATAAAAAAAAAAACTCAGATGAGAGAATTTAACCTTTAAACATATAATTTAATAATGTCCGAGTTTTACTCGAGTGAACTTTGCAGGCTTAAACACGGCAAATTATTCAAGCACTCCAGAATAACGCATTTAAAATCTCACCGAAATGAGCAGGTTTTGATTCTGCTGCTGATTGTAGAGACTGCTGCAGAGAAATTATAAATTTTAGAAAAGTCCATCTGAATGTCAGACTGGCACAGATGGCACAGCCACTCAGATGTAATGTATTAACTGTCCACTAGGGGCGTAACGACGCTCCCAGTATGCAAGATGGGAAAAATTTCCCAGTGGAACTAGAAGTTTTACATGAATATTAAAGAATTATTTTCTTAAGACAAGCCCACATATCCATCCATCCATCCATCCATTTTCTGTTCTCCCTTTGTCCCTAATGGGGTTGGGAGGGTTGCTGATGCCTCTCCAGCTACGTTGCAGGCGAGAGGCGGGGTACACCCCGGACAGGTCGCCAGTCTGTCGCAGGGCAGCCCACATATCTTGCTGAAAAGTTACTTTTAAGTTAGTTTTGTCTTATTTCAAGTGTGCAAAGTTATTTTCACTAGAGATGAAACAAAAATACTTCAATCAATCAGTCAATTTTATTTATAAAGTATCCTTCATAGTAAAAGCAGCTGTACAGATCATAAATAAAATAAAAACAAAACAAAACAAAAAAACAATTACCCACCCCAACACCTACTCGGTAAGGTTTTGTGTTTTTCCAGTGCTAGTAAGTTATTCCCTCTGTGTCTCAGTACAAATAACTAAAATATCTATTGTGACCATGTTAAGATGTGGGAAAAGATCCGCAGTGGAACTTTTTAAACCTGTTAGCAGCAGGAAAAACAGTGAGAGTTTTTGAAAGAAAAAAAAATTACAAAACTGAATGGCGTAATCTCTGGATGGTAAGGAAGCAGGAGAGAATTAGCATGCTTCCTAGTGGAGCGAGCAGGTGACTGACAGATGGAGCTGGGCTGGCCGGCCCGCTGACCAGCTGGTTCTGCTCTGCAGGTCGGCCACTCTCTCCCTCCGCTGGGCCAGTAATCCTCTTCTGCCACTTCCAGTCACAGCTCTGACCTCGTGATCACGCGTGACTTCCCCTAGTCACTTGCTTGTGACAACAGTGTGCCTCGTGCAGAAAAAATGTCTTCTGCTGCATTGAAGGGAAGTTAAAAAATGGGTGTGAAAGCTGTATAACAGATCAATCTGAGTTGAGAGATAGCGATATGATTTGTGACAGCATGATCTTCCCTGACATGATTTTCCTTTCACCGACCTCCTGCTGGGTCGACACTAAGCTCCCACAGTTTCACTGCCACATCTTGATCTTTTGTGCCCAACCTTTCCTCTGTGGCTTCTGTTGAGTTTATTTCTTCTTGCATCAGGTCTCTTTTCTTTCTTTTGCCTCTGTTCTCAGCACACTCCAACTTCCCTTTATACCAAAGACTTAACTTTTCCCAAGAAATCAACTGTCTGTCATCTTAATGACGCATTGCCTGTTATTTTTGAATTTGAAATACACAAATCTTAATTCACCACATTCATATTATGCCTGCATAAGGTGATAAGAAAACATGTAGCATAAACTTAGAGGGGCAGATTCACGAAGTTGTGTGTAAACCTAAGTTTGTGTACTCTAAAACAGTTTGCAAAGGAAAATCTATTTCTAAATTCTAAAGAAATATTCTGGATCCTTATAATGGCTTTCAATAATACTTTTCGCTTACCTTATAAATGCATAAAAATAATGCATGCACTTCCAAATTAAAACAGATTTACTAAATTTGTTAAGGATACAAAACTTTGTCGACCTGTAACTTATATTTATGAGAGAAGCTTCTCAAGTAACTTACTAACAACTTACTCATCCTTCCACCTAGAAGTGAGTTGGAAATTTACAAGTAAGAGAGATGGGACACCATACAACAGCAACAATACCATCCATATGTCTCACTATCATATTCACTAATATCTGCCATAATTCAACATTTTACAAATAACCTGTTTAAATATCTACAATGTGTTCCTGGTTTACATATTTGAAAAATATTATTCATGAGAGTGTGTGTATTTGTAATTTTTTCTCATGATGCTGTGAAGTAAGAATGAATAAAATTGTTTAACCATAAAAACAAGAAAAGCTGCATTTCCCTTACCTTCACAATCAACACATAAATTGATCGATGAACATTTGCTTTTCTCCGACATCATATCAAAGTGTGATATTCACGTCAGTTTGTTGGCGCTGCCTGTGGGCAGAAAAGGTTGGGAGCGTGTCGACCATGGGCTGATGTGACCGAGAACAAGGTTGGGCAAACCTTGAAGGGAAACTAACTGACCAGTCGTGTTTAACCAGCCATGAAAGACAAAACCATCAGCACAGGCCTGAAGACTGACAGATGCATGTACTAATTTTGGACTATAATTATGCACTTGTGCGTCAACACTTCCATACATAAAGAATAGTGAGATGAGAACACCCATGGGCTCTGCCAGTAAGAAGACACGCACTCATTAGCCTTTACATAACTCTCTGTGCTTCCTCTCCTACCAAATGTACAGACAAAGGCTTCTGGAGGTGGGGCGGGGGGCAAACAAGCTGTGTGACAGAAGGGAATAATTTTAGGGGCAGCACAAACAAAATGTGTTTTGATGTGAAAGATTGCCTCATCTCCAAGGGGCTGTTGGCTCTTCTAGAAAAGGGTTACAGACGCAGAATGCCTCATCAGTTATGTGGGGACAGCTTGTGGGTGGTTCTTTGAATGTCTTTCATGTTGTGAGGAGTGAAAAAATTGCTTGTGCCATTCACACGTCTATGCGGCGTCCTCATTAAAGCCTCTAACGTCTCTGAATATGAAACCGAGGATCCGGCGGTCTCACTGTCATCCATCATTTATCAATAGTGTGGTGCAAAAATAGAAACGGCCTAATGAGTAAATATGGTCCACCTGTCTGTGATTTAAACACACAAGAAGAATTTGAGTGAAGACTTCTGAGGATGTGTTGCAGAAAACATTAGTGAATAAGCAGGATTATACAGATCAACAACACACCAGACACGTCACCATAAAGTTATGAAGTTTAAATCAGGGTTATGTTAAGAAAAAGCAGGCAAAATGTTAAATGAAACCTTTTTAAGACACCATCCCCATGGTGAAACATGGCAGAGGCATCATCATGGTGTGGGGAAGCTGGACAGAGTGGATGGGAATTAGCCATACAGGATCCATCTAATCTGTTTGGGCTTAATTCATTTTCAAAATAACAATGAAAGAGATTTTATTCTCTAGATGTACACAACTGTTAGAGACAAACTTACTCTAATTGAATCAAAACGTGTTTCAGAAACATCAACTTGAAGAGCTGGAGAAAGATTCACACATTTTTCAAATTAATAAAGCTAAAATAATTTTTTTAAACATGCATGCTTTTTCCTTCAGATACAATCTAAAAAAATACACTAAGATTTGCATTTTTAAAATATCAAAATTTGGAAAAGTATTCAAGCGGTATGAATTGTTTTCCAAGGTACTGTATATGTGGAATAATTGCTTTCATTTATTTATTGTATCACCAAGGCAGCTATGAAAAAATCTCTTATTTCATGCCATGGCTTTGTCTTTGTTGCCAGCTTGGAAAGTTTTATCTCTGCAGAAAAATTACAACCATGTGAGCAAACTGACTTATCCAGACTCAGTCTCCATAATTCACCAGGTACCAACATTTTCTCAAGGGCAAGTTTGGAGCCTCACCTTCAACAACAGCCAAAGAACAACACTTGATTTCAATTTATGGAGTTCAGTCACTGCACTGTTCACCTTCAAGGTACAGAGGGTTTGAATCAAGAGGTGCTCAACCATGGCTGCCTGCCTCTACAAAAAAAAAAATCCATTCTAATTCATAACGCAGGTGAACGAAAGCGCACTTCTATTAAACTGAAAATGGCAAAACAAAATCACTTTTTTGCCACAAGCTAAGAGAGATTAGGAAACGTAAATGAAGAACTTAGTGAGGGTGATTTAATTGAAATCCTGCAGAAGTGTGGAAACACTGAAAAAGTTGAAAGAGGCAAAAAAAAAAAGTGCCTTGAATGTAATTTCTCTCTCACTTTGAAACAGAAGGGCATCCTGCAGTTTTAATGTGCCACCTTGATGATTGGTTTTCAATCTTTAATTAAAACCTTCACATGCTTCAAGGCACAAATCTATGATTAAGAAACATTTCTCTCCACCAGTCCTATTTTTTCAGCTTCAGGCTCACTCATCCACTTATTTACCCCTGTGATGCTAATTTTTTTTGCTTTGTTTACATAAAATAAATGAAATAAGGTTGAAATTACAAACACAATAAAAAAAATATAAATAAAACAAGGTAAATTACACAAACATTACAAAGCACAGGACTCATGGTAACTCATTAACACAGACTGGACCTACAAGGGAATAATGTTTCAGGTTTAATAGTTTAAGATTAACAATACAGCGAATTCTATGTGTCAATTTGACTAATAGAAAAAGCTTGTTTCTTAAGGCAACAAAAAACTTTCTGTGATGTGGAGAAATACATCCAAATAACTGCATTCATGAGCGACTTTAACTTTTTTGAAAAGCGTTGAAGTTAGGATATTTTAACTTAAGCAACTTGAACTGAGTTCAGCTTTCTGTAGTGACTTTAGTAAGTAGCAGCTGTTAAAAACCACTGCTCTCACAGGCCATGCCTCTTGCACATGTTCTACAATATGCAGGTGCTCTCCTCACATTGGCATACAAGATGCTTAAAATTGAAATTAAGCACTCAGCAGACCAAAATGAGTTCCACACTCCTGATCCCAATGAACAAACAGTATCCAGACGTGTGTAAATCAAAACTGAAACATATAGTTTAAACATATTAGCAGACTTGATATTTCAAAAAATCACCTTCATTTAATTTCTTCACGTCTCGACCCAGGCAGTGCACATTTTTAATGTATGTGCATAGATGGGCAGGAATGAGCTGTGAACTATAAATATGAATCAGTTTTCAGTTTCCAGGGTGAACTGCTACAAGACCAGTCTAGATCTAGAACCAGGCAATGTTCAGTGTAAACTGCGACTCATTCTTCAGCTTCACAAGCAAAACAGCTAGCTGGCCAGATCAAATTTCAATTAATTTTTTTGTTCTTTTCATTTAAACATAATTTTCCCACTGTCGTTTACAACCTCCTATAAGCCTCTCCTGACTAATATTAGCATTAATACACAGTTGATTGAAAAAAACTCCACATACACCAATAAAATTATAAGTATAAATGTTTTCAAAACACTTCATAGAGGTATTTGGAGGGCGTCCTGTTTCAATCAAAAATATATCCACTGATGCATCTGGACACATCATCAGTGATGTTCCTGCAATCATTTTGGGTCTTTCAAAAACATACACCCTCATCCAGGTGACCCAGCAAGGGTTGACCAGTCCCCAGATTGCGGCTAACTAGCTACAACAACTCCACAGTTCTCTGAACACAGTAGGCACGCTAACCTGTACTGTGTGCAGGTTAGATGGGTTTGGAAGCCTGGATGGGGAAGAGATAAAGATTAAATAAACTTTCTCTGGTTTCAGAGAACCAGAAATGCCAGTTAAAACTGATGAGTGGAACCTCTGTTCTTATTGTACTGACTTCCAATCCTAACAGCTATTAAAATGTTATTTTTTAGCAGAACAGCCTCAGCTATTTGTCCACAGTATGGGCTCTGGTAGCTTTTTATTTGTTTGTATATCTGGTCCATTAGCACAGTAATAGAAAGAGTCACATGTTCCAACAAATCAATAAAACTTATTTTGCTAGCTGGCACATGTGTATTTCAAATTGCAGCTGCTGCATATGCTGACAGTCTATCAATTGATCTAGCTATTTCTGCAGGGCATGGAGTTTACCAGCAGGCAGAGCGCCAGGCCTCGGCACAGAGGAGCTGATCGCTTACAAAATGAGGAACCAAAAAGGCAATCGAAATCCAGCGCTGTGACACATGCTCAGAATGCACTTAAGCCTCTTTTAGATGTGAAATATGAAATATCAAGTGCTTCATCATTTTTTCAAAGCAAAATCATTCAGTCATTGAAATGCTTTTGTAAATGTGTGGGTCCTTGGCATGCCAGTCAAACAAATCCCTCCAGTCATCCATACATCTTCATAAAGTCTAGCAAAAACAGTCAAAATAGATGTGTTACGGTCCTGAGTGTTATTTCGTAAATGCTAAATCCAGTAAACATAGAAAACAATGTACTGCAGTCATTCATAAACCAGAGTATGAATCTGTAATGTTTTGCAGCATTCAGTGACAAGTGTTAAAACTCAAATTGAGTTTTATGCAGCTCAAATTCAGCCTCAAATATTACAAACACAATAATAAGCATGGGAAGTGGTGGGCCGCTGAGATCCGAGCCCCCTGGTGGTAGTTGATAGGTATAACAGCTTAGCTCAACAGAAACCTGCACTTAAAAAACAACTAAAACAGCAACATAAAAGAACATAACGTATCTAGATGTTAATGTAGTGACATATTTGAAATGGAGGAGAGTTATAAAAAGAAAACAGCTGAAACAAAGTACCATGGGAGCACAGACAGCTGCTACAGGAAGGTAGAAAAGTAGTTGTATAAAAGTCCAATCTTTAAAATAAGCCTTAAGTACTCTTCTCACTATTTATTGATGTTAGCAACCATTAAGCAGGTTACCATTGCTATGGCATGTTTTCTGGTTATTATCTCTCCCCCATTTGAAATGTTCCTTCAGAGAGATTGAGTTATTTGTTAGAAAATAGTCAAACAAACATGTAAATTTATTTCTCAGCCACTTTATTAGGTAGACCTCTTCAGCTACTTTTTAACATCAACAGCAAATCAGTCTGTCACAAAGCACTAACTCAATGCATTTAAGCATCTAGATATGATGAAGTCGACTCTGAAATTCGAACCAACCATCAGAATGGAAAAAAAGCGATTTCAGTGACTTTGAATGGCTGTCAGCAGGGGGCCACTCTAAATATCTCAAAAACTGCTGATATACTTGGATTTTTATGCATAATCATCTCACTGTTTTACAGAGAGTAGCTTAGAAAAGAAAAATTGCCTACAGAAGTTAGATTGGATAAATAGTTTTGAAAAAATTGATTTTATGAGTCTCAAATTCAGCTGCATGTCTTGTATCACTGGTTCTGACTGGTAATGATGGTATAATGGTGTGGAGGACGTCTGAGTACCAGGTGAGCATTTTTTAAAAGCCACAAGCTACCCAAGGGACTTTATCCTCTCTTTGTAAAAACAGTTTACCCATCTAAATAATTACTGAAATAAAAACTACAAATAAACAAAGGTCAGTTGTTTTTTTCCACCCAGTTTTTTGCCTGTAAAGCTTTCCATAAACACAGAAAGTTGCTTTCCCTTGGAGTATTTTGGTTCTGCTGCTGTGACAAAAAATAAGCCATTTGTTGTGTTTTCACATGCAGCTCATTAATTAACTTACAGAGACAAGACCAAACATGTTAGTCTGCAACACAACGCGGGGTGTGACTGCCGAAAGGTGGAAAGGTCACACACTGTCCGAGTCTCTCTCTAATGATGTTGCTAACTGCCTCAGCAAGGCCGGCAAGGGGAAAAGCTGACGCAGTCGAAAGGAAAAGAAAATACCACAACAGAGCCTCACACATTCCTCTGTCAGCTTCCTTCTCCCCGAGATTAAGTTTGCCCCACCAACTCCCACTCCTAATTCTCAGTGATACAGTTCCAATTAAAGCTTAATTATAAAGTAACTTAATCCATTTGAGAAATACACACAACATTACATATTCAGACTTTCACTTGGGATCCAGGAGTTTGTGGTTAATGATGATGTACAATCTAATAACAGATTTCTGCTTCTGTCAAATCACACACTTATTAGCATGCATATGCTTGTCCAATTACACCCTCTGATTAATGTGCCAATCAATTGAACTTAATGATTAATGTTACGAAACAATGTAGCATAACACTGATAAACTTCACTCAAGCAGCAGGAGCTTCTTGTTAGACAAGAGTGGAGCAGACTGTCAGTGAAAGCAGGGGAGGGATAATGAGGAGAAATGGTCAAAGAAGGCAGGAAATGAGGTGAGAAGTGAAGCTACGGGCGCATAATAACACAATAATTGAGACTAAAAGAAAAACATATTTTTTTTATCCCTTCATGTAAAACATGACATTGTTGATGTTTTAGAATTGCATTTTTATAAGAAAAGCAGCAAATGTTTCTCTTGTGCCTTGAAACATCTTTTTAATTTAGTCACAGTAGTTTTTACCACTGTGAGACACAAAGACTGGTTGTGTTTCACCTTTCAGCAGTTCGGAGGACCATCAGCCTGATGAGCTTGTATTTCACTCAGGGAGCAGAAGCACCTTAGCAGCAATATGCCACTTCTTGGTGTCATGTTGCTTCAAGGACTGCTGCGGTCAGCAGCTTCTGCACACACTGTGGTCGTCCTACATGAGCAAATAAAAGGGAATCAAACTAGTACTCTGTCTATCTCAGATAGCATCCAGCTGTGCTGATGGCAAATACTTTTAAAACTCAGCATCCTGCAGCTCAGCACATCAGCCTGCTTCATATGTAGTACTGAGGCATGATCTGCATTATTTCCCCTGTTGCTGCTCTGAGTCATTGCAGAACATTCGATGGGTTTCAGTTTTAAACTTTATGCTTGAAAACTGTAGCTGTAAAATGCAAGAAAATAACACGGTTTTGTAAAAGTATTCATATTTTTTATCAACTATTTTTTACATTTTTGCATAAAAACTAAATCTTCTTAAAAGAAAAAATTGATGCAAAAAATCTATTCAAATTCAAAAATACTTTATTAATCCCAAAGGGAAATTAAATGTTGTAGCTCATTAATTCAGATTCTTCAGAGTTATTGAAGACGGTGATGGCTGTTGGCAGGAAAGATCTCCTGTAGCAGTCTGTATTACAGGGAATATGAAGAAGTCTCTGACTGAAGATGCTGTGTTTTCTCAAGAGAGTCTCTTTGAAGAGGATGGTCGGGGTGGTCCATATGCGTTATATGCGTCTTTGCGTTATAATCTCTAGAGGTTCCATAGTCTTCCCCAGAACAGAACCGGAACAGAACCAGCTTCTTTATCAGGCTGTCGAGCCTTTCTAGGTTCCTGATTCTGATGCTGCTGCCCCAACAGATGAAGCTCTCAATAATAGACTTATAGAAGAGGATCTTAGCTTCCTCATGAAGTCCAGTCTGCTCTGTCCCTTCTTATGGACGCTTCACTGCTGCGTCTCCAGTCCAGTGGTTCTTTTAACAGGCCCATATTTCTCTCTGTAAGCTTCAATCTTATGGGAGAAAACTTTGTGCTGTTCTGTTGGCTAATGCGGGTGAAACAACAGCAGGGGAACCATCTGGTGTGTTCCATAGGACTTCATTTAAAAAATACATTTTCCTTTTGCAACTACATACAAAAAAGATAATAATTAGGAATTGTGTTTTCTAAGTTATTCGGTCTGGGAATAAGCTGCTGCATAAGACTTCTAGCAAATCCCCACCAGAAGTGCCAGTAAGCATGGAGGATGATTATAAGTATTCTGATGAATGACATAGTCAGCTTTCACACACACACAAAGAAACTTTTATTACTGCACACAAAGAAAAACTAAATCTCCAATGGCCACATTGGACAAATAAATCTGATGATCTGAATGAAAAAATAACTCCTCAGTAAGTTTCAAATGGAGTCACAGTGTGGGCCTAATAATAGGAAAAGCTTCATCTGATTTTCATCCACATATTGAAATAAAACCCCGCTGGTTTGTCTCTTTATTAAAAATCTGGCCAAAGAGAGCAGTTTAGATCAGTTAAGCCAATTTTCTTGAAAGCCTTTGAATGAAGAAATCATGGTTCAGTTGTTGTTAATACTTAAAAACTTCCCTGGCCAGTAGAAATGTCCAGATCACACCGAACCCTTACAGGGGGCTTTAAATGTTTAAATTCTTCCCAGAGCTAAAAAAAACCTAATTTCTTTCAGGCTTTCATGTTCTGAAACTGCTTCTTGTGAATTAATAAAAATTAAAAAGACCTAAGCTGTAAAAAAAGACCTGAACCTTGGGGTTATTCAATTTTTATGCATCCTTATTTTAATACCCTGCACAAGTTAATTGATATTTTAAGGAGTTATTAAACCTTGCCATTATTTCTTTCCAATTGGTCAAAAATTACAGGTTCAGGTATGCAGATATAACAATGTAATTTAGAGACAAAAATATTTAAAACCCACATCCAACGATGGTATGCAAATGACTTCAAGAGATTGAAATAAAAATGCTAAATTTTGCAAGCAGAACATATAAGGAAGCATTTACCATTTGTCTAACTTTCCATCCTGGCTGAGAAACAGTGGACCGAATTGTCACTCTGGTGAAATTACTAAGGTAGTCATCTGAGTCCGATCCAAATGTGGTGATTTTATAGGGAGCCTTGGCTGCTTTAAAGGGCTTTTCAGTCCTCGTATATAAAGAGCTGTGGCCTGTTCCCAGTGTGGGTTGGACTCCATCAGGACTATACTTTTTCATTGACTATGATCTTTATGGTCAGGATGTAAAAGTGGCCTTACGCCTGGTTTGGGAACCTCAGGGTCTTTGATTTTGAAGATGATGTGGTTCTATTGTTGTATTCCAGCCTCTACCTCCAGTTTACACTGGAGTGGCTCACAGCTGAGTGTGAAGAGGAGGGAAACTGTTCTTCCAACTCTGAGGCCATGGTTTTCAAAAATAAAAAAGGTGGATTACTTCCTCTGGGTGAAGGTTCGTTCAAGTATGTTGATATCTTGTTCAAGAGTCACAGTAGCAATTGTCCTCTGACGTTAGCAGAGAGAGATGGTTTGGGTTTCAGTGGACAGTAGAGCTACTGCTCCACCATTTAAAAGGAGATGATTGGGATCCATCTCCTTTCTGCAACACAACTCTTAAATATATGTACATATACTTTGACATATTTTATTTTCCTCACAATTCTTACACTTTATCAGATTTTTAAATATTTTCTGTTCCTTCACTTTATAAACCTCTACACTTCTGATAGAAGCCAATAAAAAACAATTTTAATACATTTTATATTCAAATACAACAACATATTAAGGCCATTGTAGGTAGAAACAAAGGAGGAATAAATTTCTGCTTAAAAACTCAGAAATCTTGAGAAAAATCTCAGAAACGTTCTGGAAAAAACAACATTTCTGAGTTTCAATAAGTCAGAAATTTGTGAAAACATTTTTAGACTTCTGAAGCCCAAAAATTTCCAAGATTTTTCTACAAAATTTCTTAAATTAATCTCAAAATCTTAGAACTTTGTTCAAGAAAATTTGTTGCTTTTTAATACACAGCTATGAACAAATGTATTGCAAATACTGTGTTTTGTCTTCACTTCTGCAAAGGCCAAAAGTTTTTTGTTTTTTTTTGTCAAAATTGTATCTAAACAGAAGAAATGATTCTTCAGTCATGCAAATTTGCAGAAATACCTGCAAATAAAACATACATAATCAGAAAGCATAGCTGACATAAGACTGGCCAATATTCTACCTGTTGTTTGAAAACCATCGTGCATCATCACTCAGGCCTGCCGCCATTACAGTGATTCCTGGTGCTTTGCACATCACTCTGACCTCCTCCCATTCTTCCTCTTGGCTCAGATTTTAATATTTAGAGTGAAATGCTCTAACTTCCTGTTGTTCTGCAGGAAGGGATCCCAGTGTGATGGGACTGAATGATTTGCCAGCACACATGATGGGGGCTGGTGCCTGTGGAGGTCTGGTGCCTGTGGAGGTCTGCATGGGCCCTCAGATGTGGAGAACAGAGACACAGACACTCCAACAGCAACTTTTCTCTCCATTTGGATTCTTTCTTGAAGAGATACTCCAACAGTGACAGCTTCATTGATGGCTTTCACTAAGGAAATTCAGTTTTCTGAAATCTGCTGCAATTCTACCTGAACCCATATAGTCTATAAATTGAGCTATGTGGTAAAAAATGGAATTACAAAAAGAATAATATTTATAATAAATTAAAGAAAACCAAAACAACAGCTGAAATCCATCAGAATCTTGAAAGCAAACAAATACTACAAATCCATGTCAGCTGCTTCAATGTTAATTAATGACCTGGAAAAATGACGCAACACAAAAAAAGCATCAGATGGGGAGTAAAAGCCAAGGGCTCAAATTCACCCCAAGCTCAACATGTTTTTTTATAATATTTCCAATACAGTCACAATAATCAGGTTCTCTTTGTTTTCGTGTAAAGAAGTCTTTAAACAAAAGTGTTGTGATGCAGGACAAATTTCCAACTCCGTCGTACCAAAAAGAAACATTGTGAAATATTATGTAGCGCATCAGATAGCTCTTCCTATAGACTTCATAGAGAAGTCCAGTTTTATGGAGACAATGAGTAACACACTCAACCTCTCTGGCCTTTATGCATGCTCATTGTGCAATATTCCACTGCTGAAGAAAAAGCATGTTGAACAAAGAGTTAGGACAAACAATATATTAAAAAAGTTAAAACTGAAGTGTTTGGCCGTAATGAGAATTGTTACATTGGGAGGAAAAAAGCAGAGAATACAATCAAAGCTGTGAAGTACAAAGGTGGCAGCATCATGCTGCGTGGATTCTTGCTGCAGAAGGGAATGATGGGTATTATGAGTAAATATTAAAGTAAGATCTGAAGACATCAGCCAGGAAACATACCATCAAATTACAACCAATTAGGTACAAAATTACTTAGTCAGTTTTTTGGAGTAATAAAAATTCAGTCAAGACAAATACTCTTTAATTGCCCAATTTTCTCAGTATTAAGGAATTTTCTTAAAACTATAATTTAAAGAAAAATAATCAAAACTAATAATTCTATAATTTTTCAAGCATTTAACAACTAAAACTAATTTTGCAAATTTAATCTCTGACCTAAAAATGGAAATCTTTAGTCTGATTTGATGTTAGTGAGAAATAAGGGTTGCATTTTGTTATGTGTGTCAAAAATACAGGGTTTTAACTGTATCTCCTTTATTTTTACACTATTATAAAAATAGTATAATAAAGTACCGGGGTTTCCAAATAGCTAAGAGAAGCCAGCTGACTCAAACTGTCAGCCCTTGACCAGAGACTGAAAGAACTGCTTCCCTTTTGCAGCTTTCATCGTTTGCAGCACTTTCCTTGTGTTTCTAAGTGAACCCTAATCATGCACCAATCCAATGGGTAGCTGTACTGCTATGCACCAAGTGTCAATTTTCATTTACTGCCAAATGTCAAGTTGTTTATATGCTTTAGAGCTCTGAAATCCTTCGCTAATATGGTGCCTGCTCCTTTAAAACACAGACGCTGATCACTATTATGAATATTTGAAGGATTTTTTTTAATCATACATTTCTCTCACCTTTTCTATGAATTAATGTGTTTTATTGTGGCTCAGTGACGTTTTCCAAAAGCAGACCTGACAAGATTGACGGGAATTATGATTTCAAAATGTGAAATTCACCAGCATTTGACAAATCCATATCTGCCACAAACACAGTTGCTACCAGTAACTTGGGTTTTTATGTTTCAGTCTAGATTAAATCTCCGGTGTGATGTGTGAGTGTGTGTCCATGTGTGGTCTCCGTCTGAAAGCACAGAGGGATTGACAGCACAGGATTGGACAACATTTATCTACAACAGAGCTGAGGAAAATAGGTTTGTCCCTGATGACATTTTCATCGATTGAAACATGTGCTGCTCCCTCGCTCAAAATGACTAATCTCAGGATTCGCAGTAGCGGTTTTGTTCTTGATAGGTCAAGGTGCCATGTCTACACAACATGATGGAATCAAAATGAATTCTCAGTTTAATTCTTACATGGGTTTTTCTTTTCTTGACCTTACTCAACGGAAAGAGACGGAGGGGAAAAATGAAAATCCTCACCAAATATCAATTTGCTGCATAAAATGGCCAAAGTGTGATGGAATAACACTTTGTCTGGAGACTGAAGAAGGAGCAGTGTTTTTGAGTAATTATGCTCATCAAAATGCCTCTGATTCAAGGGAAGCAGTGTGAATTTCTCTATTCAAATGTGTGAAATTAGAAAAATAGCAAGGAACACATCATTTTTAGAGCATGCGCATCATTAACAGGCAGTGATAAAACCCTAGGTTTGATCTAAGTAAGTAGGAAAATGGTGTCCTACTTTTCTGCCGTGACCCTGCAAAGTGATCATCACCAACTAACTGCATGAACACAGCAGTTTCTTTTGATTCAGTGACCTAACAGATGGAGCTTTGATACTAAAAACCCATTCATGTAAAAGAAAACACTTTAGGTTTTCATGCCTTTATTGTGTGAGGTCTGCAGATGATAAAGGTGTTGAACTGAGTTAGAACCTCCGTCTAGCTCATACGAGCAATTATTTATCACTGAATGGTCAAATCAATGATGTCCCTGGATTTTAATTGAAGAACTGAATCACTTTCATGAAGGATAAAATTCACTAAATGGTGCAAACAGAACATTTAGTACAGGTCACCCTCAGCCCTCCTTTGCATAAATATCCATTTGGTTCACAGCCTTGCCAAAGATCTTCCAAATAATGCAACCCTGTTTTTTCTTTCTTTAATAAACTACAGAGTTTATCCATCAGTTTATTCAGGGTATTCAATTGCTTGCTTAGTTCTTAAGTTTCAGTAAATTCATGTCCTTTGACAACTTCAGAAGAATATTGAAAGACACAAAATATTCTGAATTATTAGGTGATCACTCAGAAACTGCAAGGATTATTAACTAGCTTCAGTCTTGGACTTTGACTTGACCATGCTAATACGTAATGCACTTTGATCTTTACATTTCATCTCTGGCTGAAGGGTCAAAACAGGAACTGACCAAAGCAGCTTCTTCCACTGGTTTTCTCTGTGCTGTGTACGACTAAGTTTGTGTTAGTTTCTTCTTGTCAGTCTTCCAAGAAGGCCAGATTAAAGATGAACAATTATTAGTTGTTTTGTTGACAGATTTTCCTTCTGACCTGTGGATTACGACGGCTTATTAGACCCATGGTAGATAGAAAAAAAGAAGAGTGAATTTTAACTGAAAAACACATTTTTTCTAGAAAAAATGTGGAAATTTCTGAGTTTCAAAACAAAGAAATTTGAAATATCTGAAAGTTTTTCTCAAAACAATTTCAGAGATTAATCTCAAAATTTCTGATTTTGTTTAAAAGGGAAATAAATGCATACTGCGATTTTCCATTTTTTCTTGAAAAACAAAGAAAAAAAAGTGCCAATTTATTTTGTCTTCATAATTATGCATTACTTTTTCTTGATCGATTATATAAAATCATAATACATGGGTTGTTGTTGCAAAATGAGAAAGAGTTTGAACACTTGCAGATTCTCAAAACCTTTTCCTAATCATTATTTTTACATAACAGCATCACTGAAGAAAAATGTAAAACACAAATGTTTTTACACACTGCTTAATAAAAACCACATCTGGGCGTAAGACGCTCTCACTTCCATGAGTAAATCTTCTGCCGTCATAAGACCCTCACTCCATCACATCTGTTTGTTTATGAGTCCCAGAAGCTCCGTGTTGAACAGTTACTCTCACTTTCTGGCAAGCACAAGGTAAACTCCCTAGGAAATGTTCAGGCTGCGGAGAGCATGAGGCATTTTTTGTAAAACGGTTCAGCAACGCTTTCTAGCAGGTTGTTGTGATAATCGGAAAAGCTATTCTGCTGAGGAAAGCCTGTGCTGTTTCTGTGTGGAGGTAATTCTCCAAATTCTGAAATCTGCTCCCTGGAGAGATGCAGATTTGAGATGCTGTAATCACTGGAATATTCTGCTCCTCTGACATTCATTAGACAGACCCGCTTTCCACTGCATTTGAGACGCTCTCTGCCAAAAGCAGAACGTTTCTCCTTCAGCGGTATCAGGGGGATAGTGACTCATTGAGTCATGTCATTAGATAATGGGTTTGGAGGACTTATTCAAATAAACACAGTTCCTGGATGTAAAATGGAGGGAGAGCTCAGTACTGCAGATTTTTTATTTTTTTTGCAGGGGATGCCAGGGGATTTCCAGGACCGCTGCAGGGTCCATCTGTTGTAGATCGAAGCTGCATCACACAACCACTGACCCATACACCAGCTGCCCTGTCATAATATTGTTTTTAAAGCTAGCAGCCGTCTGCACCTTACTGCGATGATACAAGATATTCCCCAATGTATTGACAAAACTACATAGGCATCACCTCTCAGGTGGGTCAGCTGGACTCCCAGGTGAACACGCCGATCTTTCATCTCATCGATATCTATATGCTGACTGCAAGACGGTGCTTTGAGTTTGGTTGATTGCATTTGATCTGTAATTCACTGTGACAAGGATATCAGTAACATATTAGCAAATTAGCTTTAAATGCAGCTCATTACTACAATGAAGACCAAGTTTAGTGTGCTTTAAATTTCTTGAAATAAGAACTAAGCATTTGATCACCCACCACACTGTAAAAACACAAAATCGTATCAAGTATTTTGTCTAGTTTCTCGTGCAAATATCCAAGTACACTTGAAATAAGACAAAACTGACAAGAAACTTTTCAACAAGATATAAGAGCTTTTAATAAGTTAATATTTCCTTAATATTGATAAAAATGTAGTAGTTCAGCTGTTAGATTATTTCACTTATAATATTGAAATAATTTATTGCTGTAAGTGAAACAATCTGTCAGTGAAACTGTCACTTTTTAAATCAGTTATTACTTTCCTAAGTCCTGTTATGGACTTAAAGAAGTAACAAAATATTAAGGAATTATTTACTTATAACAAGCTCATATATCTTGATGAAAAGTTACTAGTAAGTTCGTTTAGTCTTGTTTCAGGTGCATTGAGATATTTGAACAAAAAACTAGACCAAATACTGGGTAAGATTTTATGTTTTTGCAGTGCAACCAGCAGGACATCTGTCTCTCAAAGATCTGTAAGAGCTCACATGGTCAGGCTGAATTCAAACAGTCGATAGTTCAGTTCATAAATCACTGAAAATATATTAAATGTCTGCTGATGTTGTATCAACATTCCAGGCCTCTGAGATCTTCTGGTTCTGGTCTGCTCTGTATCCCCAGAACCAGAACCAAGCACAAAGAAGCAGCATTCAGCTCAGTGTTCAGTGTTTTGGCCCAGTAGATACGTCAGATGCTTTTCCACATCCATCCATCCATCCATTTTCTGTTCACCCTTGTCCCTAATGGGGTCGGGAGGGTTGCTGGTGCCTATCTCCAGCTACGTTCCGGGCGAGAGGCGGGGTACACCCTGGACAGGTCGCCAGTCTGTCGCAGGGCAACACAGAGACATACAGGACAAACAACCATGCACACACACACTCACACCTAGGGAGAATTTAGAGAAACCAATTGACCTGACAGTCATGTTTTTGGACTGTGGGAGGAAGCCGGAGTACCCGGAGAGAACCCACGCATGCACAGGGAGAACATGCAAACTCCATGCAGAAAGACCCCGGCCGGGAATCGAACCCAGGACCTTCTTGCTGCAAGGCAACAGTGCTACCAACTGCGCCACTGTGCAGCCCGCTTTTCCACATAAACAATTAAATTCTGATCAATTAAAGGTGCATAGGTGCAATTTTTTCATTTATTTTTTTTGTAGTTTTCTCACTTACAACTTTCTGAGTGAGAAAACTCACACAGTTTGCCACTGCAGTTTTTTAAAATGTTGGCCCAAGTAGAGTAATGTCATGCGTGAAAAAAGAAAAACCTGGAGTAATTTTAAACATTGAGTTCTGAGCCGTTGAGCCTCATTCAGCTCACGGCAGAGACCCAAGAATAAAAAGGCACGAGGCTTTGGTTAATTATTAATATTGAAACAAATGTAAACAAACTCATAAATGTCAAGGGATCTTGAAGAGATCGCATATAAGAAGAGCACATAGTTTTAAATTGGTTTTAAATCACTTTAGTTAGAACCGAGGAAGAAAAAAAACTGACCTTTGAAGTTCATAATCATTTTAAGAGCCTTCTTAGCTTTAAAACTGCCATCTTCTTGAAATATCATCATGTGGCATAAGCACTAAGTTACCAGGAAATGTCTTAGTTCATAAAGAATGAAGGGAACATCATGTTATTTTAGTAACAAGCAGTGTTTTTCCTGCATGATTATACTTTCCTCAACATAATTTACTTCTAGAGTGGGTCAGTAAGCACTAATACGAGCGTATCTGTCTGCAGCCATGAATTACTATCGCCTGATTGTCTTCTGTGGCCCATTTCCTTCATGTCTGCATGTCAGGAATTAAACGCCGTTTAAATGTTTCTGGATTTCTTCTGATATTCCAGTAATTGAGGGATCAATCTTGGATGCACAAGAAACCGTGTCTTAAATTAACACTTGGCTGCAGGGTATGTGGGTTTATGTGTGTCTTTCTTTTTTTTTTTATTGTCTTCGGTTAAAGGCTGCGATGGTTCTGTATCGACGAGCCATGAGGTAAGGCCTGGCTGAGAGGCTCTCAGACTTTAGCTGTTCCCTTGTTTCGACGGTTTCTAAAAGCAGAGCTTGGCCTTGGTGGTTATCACTGGCACGTTAGAGAGATTTAATATAGATTTTATCCTTTCCACCTCCCATCTCACTGGTTTTTTCCCTTTTCTTGGCTATTTATCTCTCTATATCTCTCCCGTTCTCTCTGACAATGCCCTTGCTATAATGACAGTAATTCATATTGAATTTCTTTATCCTTTGAAGGTGATGAGGCATTTGGAGGCAGGATGCAGACAATTGTGAGGTGGCAGTTCATCAAGAATAAAACTCCACTGGGGAACGAAGAGCTGTTGTGGGAGTCTGATGGGAAAAAAGACATAAATAGTAACCCTGACTCAGAGAGGAGTTAAACAAGTGACAGGGTCAGAAAATCATATTCATTTTGAAGATATTCTATGCTTTGTCTGTACATCTTGTTCTTTGTAGGGCAAAAAAATAGTTAAATTCACCATATCCTTAAGTAAGACATTATTATGCTAAGCAGGAGTAAGGAAGGAAGACATGGAGAAATCAAGGAAGAAAGGAAAAACAGATAGAGGACGGAACCAGAAAGAAATGAAATAAGAAAGAAAATTAAGGAAGGAAAAACATGAAAAAGCCTGGAAGAATACAAGGAAATGAAAGACGAGACATGGAAATGAAAGTAAAGAAGGACACAATGAAGGAAGCAATGAAGAATATTCAGAGAAGAAAGGAAGGAATAACAGTAAGGACATGAAAAATGGAAAGAAAAAAAGAGGAGACACAAGGAAGGAAAAAAAAGGAAAGACCAAGGGAAGGAAGAAAGTAAGGAGAGAAGGAAGGATGAAAAAGAAAGGCAAAGGAGGGATGACAGAGAGGAAAGACATCAGAAGGAAAAGGGGAAGGACACCATAAAGGAAGGACAGAAAGATGGAAGAAAAGACATAAAAATGTAAAAGCACTTTGAAGGAAGGCAAGAAGGAGTAAAATAAAATAAAATAAATTGTTTTAAACTGTGGAGACTTTCAAGGTAACCTTGCTGCAGCTTGAGGCCCGACTGAGCAGAAGTGATGGAGCTGGAGAAGATGCTGGTACTCAGCTGTGCTTCAGTGTAACTTGTTAGTGGGTAATTAGGTCAGCCTGTTACTTCAAACAGCACAAATGGTCTCACGGCCCCACAGTCCTCTGCATGAAGCCAAATTAAGGCAACAACCCTGAAAAGCAGAAGCTTTGTAGAGCTGCACACACTGAAGAGTGTGGTCAAGTAGCAAGAGAAACTGTAGAGCATGACAGAGACGGGATTTAACTCAGAACTCAGAGCTTTCCCTAAGTATCCAAATATGAATACTGCATCCGTGGCAGGTCTGTTCATGTTTTATTTTAACAGCTACTTTAAATGAAATTCATTTGTGTTTAAAGTTAACCTGCTTTTTGTTTTCTGTCCTCAAGAAAATTATTTTTGCACAAAATAGTTTTGATAAAACAAACTTCTGCAGAAATGTTGTGCCCTTCAAAGAGGAGGATGGTAGCTTCTCACACCTCTCAGAGCCCAAAATACACATGACAGCAGCTTTTGAAAGCAGACTTACAGTTTCTCTGGTATATATGATGTTTTTCTGAAAGTAGTTTATATAGACTGCTTCTAACGTTAAGGCTACATTCACACAGCAGGCAAATGTGACCTAAATCTGCATTTTTAGCCCATATGCAAACTATATCTGACAGCAGTCTGAATGGCCCAATTCCAACTTTTTCACCCAACAACGAATCAAATTTTTGCCACTTCCATATGTGGAACTATTTTGGATATGTAGCCGATTGATTTCAAAGCATTTGAACCCTAAAAGGCCATGTCACATTTTATCCAGCTTTGTGTCATTGACATGCGTCATTCTGCGCCAAAAAAAGGCAGAGGCAGTAAATTAGGATGCAAACAATAGCTGAAAATTATGATTATAAATTTTTATAAAAAAAAAAACAACTTGTCACTGAAGTGCATAACAACACAATCCCACCATTCCTGGATCTGATACACATCCAAACACACTTTTGCTTTCAATGCTCCACAGACGACCATTGCTATTTGCTGTGCTTTCATTTTATTAGCCTGCTTTGTCTTCTTATGACCTTGTGACGATACTGTCAGCAGCCATTGGTGAATAAACTTTAAAATTGATCCATAAATATCTCCCAAGAGACATCTATGTTGTTCTTCTGTGCCTGCGGGTTGCTTTGGGACTTAAACCGTTCACACAGACGTCTCATTGCAGTTGAGTTAGTAGAATGAATGACCATAGACTAATTTTTTGATCAACAGTAATTCAGGCATCAGATGCTTCACCCTTTATCCACACAGCAGTGGCAATGCTGTTCTGCTCAAAGATATGCTTGTTTCTTGAAAATCAGTTATGACCAATATAAAATCAGTTATGACCAATATTAACAGCAATCTTCAACAAAGATCAAACAATTAATAGCAGGAGTTGCCTTTAAAATGACAAATACTATCACTAAGTCATCATCAGACGGCTTTCTGCTGTTGACACCTCAGTCACGTTTAGTCAGTGTGATCTGCATGCTTCCTTTAATCAGCAGAGTTGTTTCTGTTCTGGCATCAGCGCCATCTCTTTCTGTCCTTGTGCTTTTACTCACAGAAGTGTGGCTGAGTGGCTTTCACCCTGCTTGTTCTGCAGAGTGGCAGAAGCGAGGAGTGCTGTCCGCAGACTTTGTGAGTTTGTGGTAATTAAAGCTGGATAGAGCCCTATCAAGGAAAGCAGCTTATGTTTAATACAGTCAGCCATGCAGACATGGGCCAGCAGCGCATGGCCCAGCCCGGCACAGCGGGGGGGACGGCATGGCGCGCAGCCTTTGTGCATAATCCCACCCAGTGTAGAGGCATGAGAGAGGCATGGAAGTATGCTGCACTTTTCTGCTAACTTATAAAGCATGGCATTGTGTATAAATGTAGATATATAGTTTGTGCTGCGGAGACAGAGGCAGGGAGTTGCAGTGAGTGAGAGGGGTTTATTATATGGCAAAGAAACTTTGCTGACTGACTCTATTGTTTAAGGGCTCTGTAGCGTCTGCGTCCTCGCAGCTTAAATCTGCTGGCATCTCCAGTCGCAGAAAAACATGGTAACCACTTCCAATAAAAGGCTGAGAGACTCTCACATCGGCACAGTTCTGAATTAATCAGCCAAACAAATTCACCAAGAATTTTATCAAAAACAATTTGCCTCACATTAACAATTTGCAGCTTCCTCGTCACAATCGAAGTGACCGGAGAATGGTTCAGGTAATTTCTCTTTTGAACAGGTGCACCTCTGAGCGTAACCTTTCTACCCTCCACCCCTCAGGCAGGTGGGGATAATTTATAACTCTTGATTGGAAAAAGCAACTTCTTAAATCCGTCTGTGCATGTTTTCGACCCAAGAGTCTGCGGCAACAAAGATTAAAGCAGAATGTCTCCGGTAACTGCTACTTTCATTACCTGCTTATTTTGCAACATAACATTGGATTAGTCTCTCAATTACAAGTCGAACGGGGACATTTCTCTCCATGTACCCCTTTTAACATTTAATTTGCTGAGAAGATTGGACTTGCTGTGCCTGGAGCGGATGAGTGAATAAAACCTGTGAGAAGTTGACGTCACCTCTGCAGAGAAATACAACAAACCGGCGTAAAGCACGACTGAGCCTTGATCTTACAAGGATTAGTTTAATAAACCTTTTTTAAAACTTTGGCAACATTCAGAAATAATGTCTGAGGCCGTGATATGATAGAATAAATATTTTATAGAGGTACAAAAAATTCTGGAGAGTAGAGTGTGCTGAATAGTCGAACGTCTGGATCAATGTGGTTTTTGCCCTGCAGAACATTGGACCAACTCTATGTACTGAGCTGATGAGAACTTCTCATCAAATAATTTAATGAACTTGGATGATATTTAATGTGCAATATTGAATTTTAATCTGTCTGCATGATTGGATTGATTTGATTATTTCTGCCAGATCAAATCTTAAGACCAGGGAAGAAATTACAACTATTTACATTTTGTGCTGGTGGTTCACAACCAGAGCTCCAAACTGCAAAAAGAAGAAACAAGGGCAAGAGATGGAGAAATGGAAAAACAGAAAAGTGATCATAAATACGGCTTTCCTGTCATTTTCTGTCAAGCGCTCACATGTCCTGACCTTTCTATGGCAAAGGCACAAAAGGCTTTCTGTCTATGCACATCGCAGGATTGTTGAGTTTTCGCAGCACGGCCTCTTCCAATGAAGCAGTTGGATACAGTAAAACAGTCTTTTTAAATTTCTTTTTCACAAAAAAAAATTCTGAGGTTGTTTGAAGGAAATGTGAAGACACAGGCCGACCCAAAACAAACTGAATGTACGGTCATAAAAGAACTGATCATCTTTTCAACAAGAAAATAACACAACAAGAGTCACAGGTTCTAAGACAAGACGAAACTTACAACCTGGTTACGATCCAGCAGCATGAAATACTGAATACTTTTCATCCTGCCTGAAGATAAAATATAAATTGTATCTGTATTTTAAAGTGCCTTGAGATGAAGTCAGCTGTGATTTGTCAAGATATAAATATATGCAATATACTCAACCAATTCGAAGCTAAACACTAGCTTTGTGTCTAAGCCTTCAAGGACTTATAGAAATGTTGCACAAGCCAATCAAGAGAATGAATTCCTCATTAGCAAAGAGAGGTTTGTGGGAGTAGACGTATATCTCAGTGGGCAGGCAGTCGGCTCAGGAATCCTAATCAACAGGTGATGGGAGGGACAGCTGACCCCAAATGTAGCAGCAGGTTATTACAGCTGCTACATATAGCACTCTGATTAACATTGTTAATCCAGTCTGATTTTATGGAGACTGAAAATTCTGCATTGTAGATGGGAAACTAAACTTTCTATGTTTTCTTATCGAGTACAAAAATAAGATGTTTGAATTTAAAGATGGGTTATTATGCTTCCTTGAACAGGTTATGACAGGTTTATGGACTAAAAAAGCAAAATCGTTCTTCATTAATGACATTTCAGTCTGCTCAGTTCTGTGTATTTTGAGTTGATTTCAAATGCTGGTCATACTCCCTCAACTCAACGTTCACACTCACACGAGAAGACAGCTGCAATAAAAATGCACAATTGTACAACTGTACATCTTTGAAAAGCAGAAATGGAGCCTCCAGCACAGCCATAAAAAAATAGCAAGTGTTTTCTGGATGGAAAGTCAATAAAAATTTTTTGTCTTTTCCAGCAGCCATTGTACAGCACATACAGCAGTAAAACCAGCTGACCAAATGTAGTGGAGCTCCGCTTGGGTTGCTAGGTGACAAGTTGGGCTTTGCCAGGGTTGCTAAGTAACAGGCTGAGCTTCTCTTGGGTTGCTAGGTGAGGGGCAGTTCATTCTGATTAGTAACGATACAGTCTGAAGGTTTTTGAAAGGTCCAAAAAACTTAACTTAACTTATTGCCAAAAAACAACTTTTTTTTTTTTTTATCTCTTGGGCAAAAACATGCAAAATGTGAATTTTGCATAAGTCTCCTTTAAACAATAACTTTTACTAATAATTTAATTTCTTAGCTCCTCGTCCATTTCAAGGCTCTAATTGGCCAGGCTTTTCCTGGCACTCAGAGCTCATTTATATAATGTCTTAGAAGTGGTGACAGCGTTGTCCATTCTACATTCCTGAATGAGAGGCCTACAGTGCTGCAATTTCACAGCTGTGATGCGGCATCAAATTAGCCTTTCAGATCAACACCAAATCTAACCTCGGCCCAGAAAAACATCCTTGTGATCCAGTCTCAGAGGAAGTCTGCCAAATCCCCCCCCGCCGCCGCCTCCTCTGCGGCGGTGGCGTGATGCTGTAAGCTCCCCTTCTGATTTAAGACAACCTGAAATATAACGCTAATTCCCTTGATGAAAGGAATGTTATTTCTATAGTTGTGACACATGTAACACAAGCTGCAGGAGAGAGGAGGATCGTGTGGGGGATGAAGATGAGGATTTGCTTTCTACCTAATGCACAAATTTGCTGAAGTGGCTCCAGTCAATGTCTTCTGAGCTGACCTCACTCTTCAAGTGAAGAAAAGGTTTTAGTGTGATATCCCTTCCCACTTTTTTCCTCAAAATGTTTGATCTCTGTGCTCAGAAGAGGGTATTAGACTTCACAAAGACGCGCCGTTGATACCCCTGGGATCAATATAACCCGGCTAGTCAATTCATTAGAGCTGTACAGTGATTAATTAAGTTGTCCTCGGCATCGGAAGCCGGGAACGATGGAGGGTGTTAAAAGGGTGCGAGAAGTGGGAAAAAAAAAAAACCTGCCCTGGCTCAACGTGGGGGGTGAAGGCTCTGAAATGTGAAGCTCAGCTGTGATGTGGGCTTTTGTGCTTTTCATGCGTTTCCATCCCCTCATCTGCTCCATCCTTGGAGCTGGGCTGCTCATTAGAGAATGAGCAGGGCGTTGGATACCACAGTGTGAAATAGGAAGAGATGCTAATCCTGGCAGGTTAGTCATTAAGAAGCCCTCAGAGAGGAGGAAGAGACGGAGCAGGACAGGAAAAGGAGAAAACATGGCAGCTGTGTCATGTGGTCAGACATGTGTCTGACCCAGAAAACTCCTTTTTTCTTTCCTTTGTCTTTTAGTTTGATCCATGACAATATGGATATATGGAGTAATAAATGTTCAGTGACACAGATATTATTCTAAAGTTGTGTGATGTTGTGATTTCCTCCAAAATATGAACTTTGGGACAGAAAATAACGCAGAAATGACTACAGAGAAAATATCATGAGGGAATTACATCTGATCATCCCAAATGGATGATATAGAGAAGCAACACATTTGTTTATCAACCCAGAGGAGGTGGATCGCTCTCTTCAGGACAAATGCAGCCTGCTGAATGTGACATGTAGCCAATCAGAAACCAGAGTCACTGAAACACGATGGAAAATCCAAAACATAGAAGACAAAACAACTTTAATGGTGCACCAGAAAGCACCAGACACTTTTATTTACTCTGAACTCACATTTGATCTCGAGAGGTTTAGTGAGATTTCCCATCTGACATCTGAATGCTCGCAATTGAAATCTGTTGGTGTGTTGTGTGTGTGCAAATATCTAAAGCCCAAACTAGATGCTTATATTTCAAATTTGAAATAATAATGTATAATCTTAACATAATTTGTAAATTAACTACACACTCCTATAATTCTCCATTAATATCTGTTGTTTAGCTTCCTTTTTGAAAATTTGTCTACTTTGGGGTGAAAATCGCCAAGCAGGAAAGTTATCTTGAAACAGATCCCTACTGTTTTCAGTCATTTTAATGCATGGATTAAGGCCTATGGTGGCTCAACACTGCCCCCTACCAGTGTGGCGTGGTACTTCCTGCCCCACCTTGCGCGTTTCCCCATCCATTTATGGCCAATCAGAAAAACTAAATGCGCCATGGGGCGGTGAGGCACAGCTAATCACTGCCTCGCCTTGCTCTTCTCTTATTGGAAGCCCAGGAAAGAGGAAGCAGGAAGCATGCAAATTCAACGACTTTGAACATAAACATGACCAAAGTATCACCTGTCTTCTCTAAAAACCCTCCAAAATGGCTGAAATTTGTGGGTCAAAATTCCTTCACAGTGAGGTGAAAGGCTCGCACTTAATGGCAGCCGCTGCCGTTATGGGTGGCACAACCTGTTATTAAGTTTAGAGGGCAATTACCTTTTCATGTAGGAACATGTTGGTTTGGATAGCTCAGGCATCACAGAATAACAGCTTAAAATCTCTATCACTACGGGATACTTTACCTCAATTCAACAACAATATATTTGAAAAATTCCTGTTCTTCTTTCGACACGTGTGCTCATTTCATGTTAGCACAAAAGGTGCATCCGTCTATGCTAACTTTATTGCTGTGCTGAAGGCATCCAAATTATAGGCTCTTTGAAAGCTCCAAGTGTAAATTGGGCAAAATTACAACTAGCGCGGGTGGCTGTCGCAGAGGCTGCTGTCTACGTAATTACAGTTCGCTGCCCTCGTTGGCAAGAAAAGAAAGCTCTGATGAATCCGTCTTGATTGCCTGTATTTAGCACCCTCATCCTGATTAGGTGCGTACAGTACATGTGATGGCTGAGGTCTTTTTTCTTCCAGAGTAAATCAGATTGGTTTTGTCTCCGAGTCCTGACCTCATATTCCACGCTCCTTCTGCGGCGGCCCAAGTCTTTGTCAAAGTGTCGGCGGCGCTCCACCCTGTGAGCGATAAAGGTGCTGCGATGTTGGCATTTCCATCAATACATGTTCAATTAGTCTGGGATTCACATGATTTGGAGGCAACAAAAGGCAGATGTGTTGAGGCAAATTAGATTATGGAACCAAACAACGGCAGAAAGCAGGACAGTGCACACGCATTTACTTTATTGTCTTCATCACAGATCATGTTTAATTTATCTGATAAAAGAATCAAACACTTTAAAAATGATGCATTCATTTAGCCTTTTTATAAATTTCCCACAGATACATTCAAATCTGCATTGTTCTTTATTAGCATCAAGTGGAGTTAAGGTGAAGAAAAGGGGAAAAAAATCCTAATCCACCAGTGGGATGTGGAAGAACGTGGAATCCGGTCTTCCCCTCCGCTGAGGCCCTGGGGTCCCATTTTAGATAATCAGTATTTCACAAATGGGACTATTTTTTGCCTCTGTGGAAATAGCTCCTCAGATGATGGCTCCACAATGAGACAGGATGGAGCTTTCTGTGCTGGGAGAGCGCTTTAAATAATAAAAGCGCATGGGGTTTCATGAATAGAGTATTATGGTGATATGAATGAACGCTTTTTTCCTCCCTCGCAGCCGTTTGCCTTTTGCTTCCTATGCTGACTCAAAAAAAAAACATTACATCCGCTGTCCAGAGATGCAAAGAGATAGATGGACAAAGAGAGAAAGAGGAAAAGGGCAACAAGAAACGAGTTAGGGCTTTTATTCTGACTTGTATCCAAACTTCCTAAAATGAAAAGAGTTGGAGATTAAGTAATAATTTTAATATACAAAGAGATAAACATTTTGTTAACTCTGTATATGCTATCATTTGAGGAACAATCCAAAACTTCGCGTAAGTGCCCAAAACCTTAAGACCTTAAGAAATAAACAGTTATTTTTAGAATTTGTCTCACTCTTCAGGTTTCTGATATTTTAGTTGTATAAAGTGTTATACAAATAAACTGGCCTTGTCTTTGGTAAACACCATTAAGTGCTTATCTTACTTTGGATGAAGGAACAGGAAACTAGTTTATGACTGAACGAATCTGAGAAAATGACCAAATTCAAAAGATAATTCAGGTTTTAATTTTATTTTTATTTAATTAAAAGAAAATTTAATCCATCTTTTGTTTTGGGTTTAAAAGACAACACAGAACTTTTAAGGGCCAGTTTATAATGGATAGAGGCTGAAGTGCATGTATGTGGATTGTTTAATGAAAGAGCAGTTTCTCTGTTTTCTTCTTTATTTAAAAAGAAAATAACATCAGACTGATAAAATTACACAAAACCACCTCGCTTTTGTTTTGTCACAAGATAGAAAATACAGAAAGAAATACAAAAACTAAAGTGAATGTTCATTAAATTTAAATGTGATCAATGTTTCCAGTCTTGGAAAGCGAGCAGACTGAGATTTACATGCATTTCATGAACTCGATCAGTTATTAGTGCTGCTGACAAAACCAAAACAAAATTTGTAGCAATTTCTTCTTCGGTCTTGCTTCAAGCTGAAAATGAAAATGCAAATGATTGCAATGAAATGATGGATACTGTCAATGACAGAAGATATATTTTTCCATGCATTTTTATGATAGTTGATCTTATTGCCACTTACAGATGTGAGAATCTGAGAAAAACAACTTCCTGCATTTCTCCTTACGCTGACTTGAACCCAACTTGACCATTAATATCACCAGTGTTGCTAAATGGAACAACTCTTTAGAAAAACTCCACACTTCAGTGTTTTAAGAGGAAGTGGCATTAGAGTAAACCGCTGGGTGGGATTCAGTGAATGTTCAACATTTAGAGAGCAATCAGTGGAATTTAGCCTAAACGTTTCAGTGAAGACAACTTATAATATAACGTCAAACCAAAAGATTAAACTAGACAATTGAAATGCATTCAGTTAAAAGCTACATCATTGGATACGACACCTACAATAAGACTGGAATTGAAAGTTGGCTGAATGAATAGGGGAAGTCTACTATGAGTTTTGCATTAAAAAGCTGCAATCACCTTCTATCAAATGCATTTTGGGGCGACTAAAAGCAGCAGATCTGCTCTGCAGGAGAGTCTGCGAAGCTGGCTGGGCCTCTGACAGGTGGACTCGTGTTGAGAGCGGGTCGCGCCGCCCCTGGCTGTCTTAGGCGACCATCGGGTGAATCCGCGGCGTCACATCTCCATTCCTCCCAGTTCACGCATCACCACTTGGCGCTCTGACAGCGGCTGCTGCCCATCGTGGCTTTGTTGTCAAACCCTGTTGCCACAGCCCTTGACACCTCCCTCCTCCCCTAGTTTCTCCACTCAAAGTGCCAGAAATCTCAGCGGCTGCATGTTTGATTTCTATTTATGCATGTGCTGTTTCTTTCCCCCAACTCCCGACTCCTGACTCTTGAATGCCTTTCAAAATATACTGTATATCTAAAGCACAGAGCAGACTGCCTGTGTACAGGAGCTGTCAGGAGGCTGTCATGTTAGTCTGCTGTGCCTGGCATAGATGCTGTCTTATGAATTCATGAGCTTGAAGTTGAAAAAGCTCTGTTAAAGTGTGTGTGTAGTTGTCGGGGTGTACATGTTTGCCTTTGATTATGAATTTACATTCAGGTGTAAATTCTTCGACGGCGGTTAGTTGAAATGTTGCGGTAAAAGATGAATATGGATGAAAATATAAAAAGATTTTCCTTCGTAAATGTTCCAACATGACGTATTAATGATAATAATGTGTGTATGACATGAATCATTTGTGAAAAGAGTTGCAGTTATTTGGGGGGGATAGAATCACAGGTGTGTATGGCAGAAGATTTTTCAGCTCCTTCGGTTTTTCATGTAAAAAAATCTGGTCTAATCAGTTCTCAGTCTGGACTGATTTACCGCTGGAGCCGATCTCTCCCTTCCCTTAATCAAACCCTCATCATGTTTCCTGAGCTCCATGAATGATTCACTGTCAGTCAGAGCGGAGCACGTGGACAGCCTCTCAAGGACATGCTTCTGTCTAGAACTTCTTCTGCTTCTTCCAACCTTTTAAGATGAGACAAAGTGATTCACTTAGCTTGAAGGGGGATCATTTTAAAGCCACAGAAAACTTCTCTCTGATAAACTGGCTGCACAGCGATGTCCCGCAGGTCAGAGATGTGAGGTTAAGTCCTCCGCAAGTTCAAGTATGCATTTGAGTTCGGCTGCCGCCGAAGACTAATTGGACTTTGATAAAGACAAGCCCAGACGGTGCATTAAAGACACAGAGGTTATATCTTAAGGCCTCCATTGCATTTAGTTAAAACCAGAGTAATGGAGGTGTGAAAAGCAGGTTGGTGTGAAAAGCAGGTTGGTGTGAAAACAGGCGTGATCCTGCTGCATCCCAGGTGTTCACCGTTAGACATTTAGCTGCTGCTTTCTGAATCCAAACACAATTATACCACCATAATTATCCAGGGTTGCTACATCTCACTCCAAACTAATGAGACCAAATTTTCCAACTCACTCCATTCAGATCAGTCTTATTCCAATCAGCTGGTAGAGATTAGTTAACCTAAACACAAGCAATTTGGACGTTCTACTTCATTTTGAATGGCATCTAAAAGAGCAGCATATATAGATCAATCTTAGCTCACTCTCCACTTTGGTATGATCCAACATGTTTATCTGTGACAGCTAAAAGATTATTCCTTAAAATCTGGATATCAAACAGGAAGTTTCTTTACCATTCAAGTATTTTGTAGGGGTGTAGTTGGATTGTGCAGCATTTTACAAGATGTCCATATTTAATATAGTTAAGTCTAATTTTAAATGCTCATCCAAAATGAAAAAACTAATTATGAGCTATATTAGTTGGAATGTATTATTCAAAATCCACATTTTGCACATTTTTGTACTTTCAGTTGGGTCTCAGCTGCTTCTAAAATCAACCCAATGGCTTAATAAAAAGCCACCCGGCCATTTCTGCCAATAGAAAATGGTGTCTAGAAAATGAGCCGTTTCGAAAACTTTTGATTGTTAAGTCACTTCGCCGTTACCCAGCAACTCGAGTGGAACTCCAGCACATTTGGTCAGCTGGTTTTACCACAGTATGCACTGCACAATGGTTGCAGGAAAAGACAAAACAAATTACTGCATTCTTGTTGGCTGTGCAGGAGCATTGCAATAATTTACTTAGAACTCTGCCAGCTTACTGTTGGCATGATGAGGTTGTTGCCGTGACTTGAATCAGGCCAACGCTGCCACTCCTCATTTACATTCTCCAGAGACCAAGTTACACCGCTGAGTGTAGGGAACAACTTCTCAAAAGCTTCCACTGCTGTTACCAGGCTTTAACATGCAACCACCATGACAATGAACTTTGACATCATGTAAGTTTTCACGACATTCTTGATGCACCCTAAATAAAAATTCTGCAAAGATCATCCACGTTTTGACAGATCTTCATATGAATGAAACATCGTCAGAATGGTATTTTATTATATACCACACAAAGAAAAGAAAATAAATTATTTGAAGCAGTTTTATTGTCAGTATATGGTAACAAACCATGCCTGATGCTTTTTAAACAAGCTTTGATATTCAAAAATGTCAAAAGTCTTTTCTTCTGTTTTATTTGACTTCCAGGACTCGTCTTTCATCCTTCCTCTCACCTCCTTTCCTGACCTCCAAATTCAACATTTGCTCAGCTAATAAGCAAAGCGTTTCAGCTGAGAATTTTTTTTTCCTCGAGATTTACGGCACTCCGTGGCGGCTTTCCAAATTAGAATGTTTATTTATGGCCATCAATATTTAATTGAGTTTACTCTAATCTTGCATTAGTGGGTTCAGAAGTCTCTGCATGGCTGTTTAAATATTAAAATTAATTGGAGTGGAGATACTGTAAAGAGGCTTGACTTAATTGTTCTGGGAGAACAGGTAGCTTCTAAAGCCTCGGCACGCTGAAGACACCACACACACACGCGCGCACACACACGCATTTAAATACATCGTGTGCCTTTGGTGGGTAATTGTCTTTGGAGATCCTGTTGAATGCACAAACAATTTCCCTAGTTCATAGATCAGTTGTGTGAAATGTTTTGTGCTGTACAGAGTTAACAAGAAACTTGATAATAATCAAAGATAATTCCAATTAATGTGCAATTTGTACAAACGCCCTGCGACAGACTGGCGACCTGTCCAGGGCGTACCCCGCCTCTCGCCCGGAACGTAGCTGGAGATAGGCACCAGCAACCCTCCCGACCCCATTAGGGACAAGGGTGAACAGAAAATGGATGGATGGATGGATGGGATTTGTACAAACAGGCAGAGTGACATTTAAAATTAAGTTAACTTTATCTGTTTATTAGATCCATAACCAGATTAAGTACTAAAGGACCAGAAAGATTTCTCTTATAGCATTAGTTTGTTAGATTCACATCTTTATCTTTCAGGGTCCTTGTAATATTTTTATTAATTTCATTCAAAATTAGTGCAGCAACTGTTCAAGTGTCAAAATTATATTTAAAAATCAAATGCTGACAAGAGGTGGAAATACAGTTAAGCTCAATATTCTTCATACTTCTTGCACATTCGGGTTTAAAGTATTCTTTTACCTTTACTATTGATAAATTCTGTTAAACCTTCTCCTTTTTTCCTCATTTTAAGAGATATTTGCCTCATTTCCTATCAGAAACAAATTTCTTGATTGCATGAAATGTTCATTAGTTCATCCACAGCCTTCTCCAGAATGTCACAAAGATTCTCAATGGGGTTCCGGTTTGTGTGGTGACCTATCCATGCGTCACAATGAACCACTCTTACTTCCACTGTTAATCAAAACTCTGACTTCTATATTTGATTTTCTTCGATTTGATTACCAATCACAGCCATTCAGGATTTCTCCCTACCACATTTCTTTTTCAAAGACAATGGTTTTGGATTTTCCTTCCAGTTTTTAATAATATCTTGGACAGTTCTCAACCTAATTTGAGTATTTTCTGTACAATCTAGATGTTTTCTCTGCTTGATGCTAATGCTTTGATGGATAACATCTTTTCCATGACAACACAATGTGTCGCTCCACATAGCTGTTTATGTAATGAGAAGCTACTCATTGCATCAGCTGGGTTTAGATAACTTGATGGCGACTATTTTTTGGCCAGGCAGCGCATGTTACAAAAATCAGCACCAATGCCAAGAAACCAGTGAAGACTGCTAATAAATGTTCAAAAATATTAGCAGATTTATTTTTAATACAGCCTTAGAAGCTAATTATCGGGAGATTTCTGCAACACCAACATACTCTTTCATAAAACATTTCCATCTTCAGCCACCTCCAAGCTCCCTCTGGCTGTTCATAAATCACAGGTGAAGTCGAGAATGTCCTGCACAGATTTGAGATTTAAGAAAACAAGTCGGCAGTGCGGGACGACAGGAGGTGTTGTGTGGCTTTGAGACATCTGAAGGCTCCCCATTATTATAGTTTTCAAAACCATAATGCTGGACAAACTCGGTGTGGCATTCCTGTTGTTGGACAAGAAAATGCTTAAAATTTTAATTATAGTGGTGGACCATTGTGTTAGGTTGGGGTTCTTTTTCCTGTTTTATTTTGTTTTCTGTTCCTCTTCTGTCCTGGGTTTTTTCTGGGAAGCTGCGTTTCCTTTAACAGCCATCAGATGTCACCAGTGAGCGGAGCCCGTGGAGAAGTGTGGCGGCCAACCTGTAGACGCACCTGTGTCTAATTTTCGAGAGCTGCGGAGGTGCTTCATAAGGACAGCCTAGCTGACACTCCAGTGCCTGAGTGTTGCCTTCACTGGTAGACGTTTTTCTTAGGAAGAAGCCTTCTATGATCGCTCCCTGTGTTCTGATCGCTCCTTGTGTTCTCCCCGTCAGATTTCCTTGTGATCGCCCTGTGACTCCTGGATGTGGACAAGCGCTCCCCCCTGGATTTCCTTGTGTTCCTCACGACGCCATTGGTATTACCAATCGGTTGCCTTCCTCCGTGCACTTACCTCCCTGGTCCCTCCCCATGGATCCTCTGTGCCTCGCCACCGGCTGAGCCTGCCAGCGTTTCATGTTCCGGGAGCTAACTGTCGAAGCCCCGCTCGGAAGTCAGCTCACTCTGCTCTCCAGCTGCAAGGCTTACCTGCTCGCTCTCCGACGGTAACTCACTTCTCCAGCCGCCACCATTGACAATACTAACCTCCGCATTCAAGTAAGCGTCCTACGAAAGATTCTCAGAATTATTCCATTTGACCCATCCCGTGTCTCACTCCGCTTTTTCTCATATACAGTCTGATGACCAGTTTCCTCCAGTCCCAGGTTCCAGAACTATTTCCCCTGACCTATTAAAGAAGGAAATTTATTAGGTTAGCTTAAATTTTGGAAACAGCATGGCTCTCTTTTCCTCCTGTTAGCCGGGTCCCGAGCGGATGCCGTCACGGCTGGAAAAACAGACGGCGAGGCTCAATGACGTCACAGAGATACAGAGTTTAATTCAATAGAAAACACCGTATGAATTTAACAAGAAAACTTCAGAGTACAAAGAAGTACATTCTTTACCTGAGACAAAAGAATTAAAAGAACAAAGGATCCTTTGGAGACAGCTGTTGCTTAAAAGCATAACAGGGCAGCTATCTGAATTCTTATTGTTGCGCATTCCCTTTTTCTAGTGAAGGCGTTTCTCTTTGTTAATATATGCAAATAGGGCGTACCTCTATTTTGACCAACCAAGAGCTACCTTGGAAAAAAAACTTAGACCTTCCCCTGAGTTTTAATGACAAATATCAAGAGTCATTTTAGTTATTAAAGTTAGTTATTTTCACAAAACCTATCTTGCTCCTCTGCAGTCAGCTTCTCCAAAGATTTGACCCTTTGCTTTATCACAAACAATAATGAGATAGAAGTCTTTTTCAACCTGTAAAACATAACATTTAAATCATTCTCTTTTGATTCCGATATTGTCATAGTTAGTACATTTTCAAATACATTCGATTTACTAGATTAGTACTTGTAGCTTGGGTAATATACTTTAATCTAACACACTATTGCTACCAATATTAAAAAGGTATATCAGAAATTAAACCTTAAGTGTTCCCAAAATTCCTAAGTTGTGATCAACTCCAGATGCAACTCTGAGCTCCTGGGAAACCCCCAACCTCTGACCTGTGAGCCGGGGAAGATATTCTTTATGGCCTACTAATTTAAAGCCTTTCAAGAGCATAGTATTTTATGGCTGCTCTAAGTTACAGCCTTGCCAGGAGAATGTTTATCTCTGATCGTTTACCTTGCATCAGCTTGTCCAAATAGGAATGTTGATCTACTTAAACGCACAGGGCATTAGCTTAACTATATTAAACAATCAAAAATAGCCATATTTCCTTAACAGACCCCTCTTCCTTTCACCAAAATAAATATTATTGTTGTTTCATATCGCTTCTCTTGGTGTGTTCTTGCATGTGGGTAACCCGGCTATCACCCACCATGACACATTGGCATTCACTGGGGTTGGGAACCAGAGTCACCTACAAATAGCTCAAATCCCCCTCTAAAAACAATTATAGCTGTGTGTTTTGTTCAAATATATCTATATTTGCAGTAATATACACAGTCTTCCTTATCTCTGTTGTTGGGGGTACAGCCAGTTAGTGTTAAGAAAAATTAATGGCAATGTTGGGTTAGCCGCTTGGAAACACCAGTCCATTGCATGTCAAGTAGCATTTTGCCCAGGTATTTCAGTTCCCAAGTTAGTCTTAAATATGCATTACAAAAAAATCCACAAATACTGAACCATGATTAGCCAGGGTCTCTGTAAGTTATATCTTACCTTGCTCTTCTTGTCAAAAATAATTCTGAGTCTTGCTTATGTTCGTAAATTCTGTTCTTTACTGGTTGCACAAACAATACATCACCACGGCATCACCTGTCCTTTGACAATAAAGAATACGAACACTGCAAAAAACGCACCCAGATATTGCTTTGAACTAAGCAAAAGAGCTCAAAAGGAAAATGATTGCATTCCTTGAAATGTAAAAGTATTTTGTAGTCGGTAGGTTTGTTTTGTTTCAAGAGCACTGGTGCACAGGTGTGAAGAGAATTACTTCTGATATTATTCAATATGCTGATGAGATTCAGTGTGACTAAGTTTACCGGTGTGTATCAATTCAAACTTATTTTTATATACGATTAGACTCTGTTTGTCTGGCTGGAGTATGAAAACGGGTCTTGAAAGCAGCTGAGTGCCTGTGTTAGGCCTCAGGTTATGCTGCCGAGGTGATTTAAATAACACTGTCTCTCATTTCATTAATAAACCCCACAGCCCCGCCTCTCCCGCAGAGCCTCGGGGCGTACAGCTACAGGAGCAACTGAATGAAATTTGGTTTTTCAAAATGAGCTGCACACTCGAAAGCGATGGTAATCTCAGATGTAGAAATTGGAAAAGTCAGCACTGCAAATGCATCTGCTGCTTTCCTCCAGACAAACATGCAACGTTGATTCTCTTCCTGAACAATATTTTATGTATTTATTTTTCAGGTTTGAATATAGAGCTCTAGTGTTTGTTTTGGTCTGAACTTTTACATGAACTTCGATAATGACTGGAAGATTCGCTCACTCTGTCTGGTGATCTGAAAGACTTGTTTAATTAACAAATGTTAATTTCTTTAGAATTTATAGGACTGTAATACGTCTTAGTCATGGCCGCACTCATGTTTTCTTGCACCGGCATTAAGATCACCTGATTAAAATCTGAACTACATGAAGTTCAGATAGATACATCAACTATGATGCTCTCAGACACTAAATACCTAACACCTGAGAGCTCTAGATGACAGCTGTTTTCTGCAAAAGGTAATGCAGTCTGGCTCATGTGGTTTATATAACGACTGTCAAATAAGGTATATTTGTTACCACGGTTGCTATCCAGGAAAGAGCTTGTGGTTTTAAGTCACTTAACTGTGTGGCTTTTGCATGCTTTCCAGGTGTATTCATGGCTTCTTTCTGGGGACTCCTATTCACTTCCAGAATCCAAAAACATGCAAATGTTCAAAGGTTTATTGGCAGCCCTAAATATTCCTGTGGTTGTCTGTGATAGACTGGTATAGTGCCCCATCTCCTTCCAAATTATCATTGAAGATAATCCTGTAAGGATTAACAAGGAATATAAGATGGTTTGATGGATGAGTATCTTCCATATTAGCAGTCAGCAAACTGAAAGTTCACCTGCACCTTAAGCTGTGAATTGGAAGAATAACAGCCTAACTAAATGAGAGCAAATGGGAAAAGTCAAGCACAAAACAAGAAAATATTGTGATGTTGTCTGTAAAGCATTATGACTCACAGTCAATCATTCGCCAACTTCAGCTGACAAAGAGCTGTCAGAGAGTGAGGACATCAAGACAACAGACGCTTTAATAAAATAAACTCCACTGCCAGATAAACAGTAGCAGCCTGCACAGTGGCGCAGTTGGTAGCACTGTTGCCTTGCAGCAAGAAGGTCCAAGGTTTGATTCCCGGATGGGAATCGAACAGATACTGACAGAACCCATGCATGTTCTCCTTGTGCATGCGTGGGTTCTCTCCGGGTACTCCGGCTTCCTCCCACAGTCCAAAAACATGACTATCAGGTTAATTGATCTTGCTAAATTCTCCGTGCGTACATGGTTTTGTCCTATCTGTCTCTGTGTTGCCCTGCGACAGACTGGCGACCTGTTCAGGGTGACCCTGCCTCTCGCCCGAAACGTTCTCTGGCGATAGGCACCAGCACCCCTCCTCACCCCACTAGGGACAAGGGTGTTAGAAAATGGATGGATGGATAATTAACTGGAGTTTGAACTGAAAGTGTCAGTAAAACCTCTGGTCTGTGATCCCTGAACCAAATATGATGGATGGATGGTGTTGAGAATAAATAATTATATCTCTTTTAGCTACGTAGTTGCAAAGATAACAGAAATGACATGTTAGGAAACACCGTCAAACCTAAGGTTAGAGGATTTGACCCACCAGGGTGCTTAAATAGAGGCTAACAAATGGAACTACATGCTGTTGCTTGCTGCCATTTTGTCTGCTAGCTTTTTCTGTAGCATGTCAGATGGACCAGCTGTACTTTTGGTATTAATAAATGGAATTCATGAATTTAGCTCACTGACTCTTTAACCTCATACATCAAGAACTTGGCATGGAAAACGGATAAAACGGATGGGTGGGTGGGTGGGTGGGTGGATGGATGGATGGATGGATGGATGTGAGGTTTTGGATGGAATTCAGAAATTATGGCAGAAAACTTAACTTCTAATGAGTTCATTGTAATAAAAACTCTGCTTCTGTAGAAAAACAGTTGGGCTTAAAAATGACTATTTGTGTGAAATAAAATCATGGACCTGTTTAATTTTATATAAAATGCAAACAAACTGAAGCATTTTGTATTATAATGTGTTGAATGCTTGATGATGAAGGATTCATTTAAATTCCCTTCACGTCTTCCTCAGCGAATAAAGGCCGATAAAAAGACACTCCAGCTGTTGAACAGCAGCAATGACGCGAGAATCAAACATATAAAATTAGGTTCGTATTTTTTTCCCTCCTACTTTGAATTTGCTTTTAACCTCCTGAATTACTACATACAAACCTACAACATTTCATTAAAGGTGCTTCAAGCTCTTTAGAAGATTAAGGCAAAACTGAAACATTTGTGTTGGTCTTTGCACTGGTTAAAAGGGTGGAGGTGCAGTTTTACCAAAGGAGATAATCTTATGAGACTTTCAATGATTATAAATGTTGCTAAGAAACACATTTCAATGCAGGTTTTAGCAACAAATGATGAGGAAACGGGGATTATCTGGAAGGGAGTGAAACACGCTCCCTGGAAGAGAGCGTGTTTCACGAAGAAGGTAAGTTAAGATTTAGCAAAGAAAGGGAGTGTTGTGCATGCGTGTGTGTGTGTGATATTGTTAAGGCGTCCAACTGCTTTTAGATGAGATTGCACACTGCTGCAGAGGCTGAAGAATTTTATTAAGAGTCTTTATGTCTTCTGCCTTAAGACGCAGCGATCAGCATAATCCCTGTTTAAACAAGAGATAATGAATCTCCTCCTTTCGATAGAGGAAAGCATGATGCCAGCGAACGGAGGGAGAGTTGCAGAAATTATTGAATTTGGATTAGGAGAGGCCCATTTTAATAAGTCTGAAGTTATGTCACAGCATTAATGATAAGTTGCTTCAGGTCTGCATGACTGAGCACAGTGCCATGTGTGTGTGTACTTTACATGCTACAAACAGACAATCAAAAATGTGTCTAAACAACAAAGGGAGATTTTGTGTGTGTGTGTGTGTGTGTGTAAAAATAATGACATTTTCCTGATCCTCACTTTTTTCCAGTTGTTCTGATTTCTACTAGATAAATTTAGAGGTGTGGTTTGAATTACGTTTTGGTTAAGGTTAGGAATGGTCAGTGCTAGGGAAAATTTCTGAGTTGGGTATAAATACATTTACAAAAATGAATGGAATTCAATGCAAAGTCCTCAGTTTGCAGGTGTGTGTGGGGGTGTGTATGTATGTGTTCATTTGTTTATGTATCCTGATCAGGACCATTTCTGGTACACTTACCAACCACCTGAAGACCAATAGGCCTGATGGGGACCATATATTGTCATGCGGCAGACTCTCTTGTATGGTTTAGGGTAAGGCATAAATATGGCTACTGACTAAATAAGTGTTTTAGTATAGACTTCTTTCTCAAGTTTGTTCAAGCTGAAATAAAACCCATGAAATACCCATCCATCCATCCATCCATCCATCTATCAATTTTCTTACACTCTAGCGGGTTTGGGAGGGGTGCTGGTGCCCATCTATAGCGAGGCATTTTGAGCGAGAGGCAGGGTATACCCTGGACAGTCTATCGCAGAGCAACACAGAGACAGACAGGACAAATCCATGAAATACCATTTAGTTTAATATCTTTAACCCTAAAGTGTGAGTATTTTGGTACTGGAGCAGAACTTCCACCAACAAAATCAATCCAAACATCTGAATGTGAAGTGGAAAGACTCGTCTAAATGACAGAAACAACATTCTTCAACAAAATACGACACAATCATATACACCAAGCAGCTAAAAATACACAAATAGACGCTAAGGATACATACTAGGGATGCATCAATTTATCTCCCAGTCAATATATCGGTGCCAATTTTCTTAATTTTAGGAGATCGGAGATTGGCTCATTTTTACATGTGAATCTGATCTTACCCACAGATCTTATCTAAAAATCAACCACTGTCCCAACTCTCCCTTGAAAAAAAGGTTTGATTGATAAACCTGCTCACCAGGTCATGTCTGCAAATTTACAGTGAACAATAGTGACCTCATTGTTGCCAGTTCAGCAACTTTCTCGCTGTAGTGAGCAACATTTCAGACAAAAAATTGGTGTTGGTCAAAATCGGAATTGGCAGGTTAGCCTTTTAAAAAGACTGGTAATCAGCGAGCAGCCAAAAAACTGCAATCATTGCACCCCTAACACATACCTGGAAAAACACACAGCAATGACTGTGCAACACAGCTCTACCCACAAAGCAACCCTTTACAAGAGAGCCCAAACTCTGCTCTTCTATAAATGTCACTACTCTACGTGTAAAACTCACTGAACCAGCAGCCAAAGACGAGGAAAAATAAAACTTATTTCATGAAGCCAAAAACCTAAAATAGTTTCAAGCATATCTCTCAGAAAGAGGCCTTGCTGTTGATCTACTTTGTAAAGATTTCCTGTGAAACAGATTTCAGCAAACTGATCATGTGCTGCTTATTGAATGTAAACATTGTTTTTACTTTTGTTCAAGAATACATTGAAGTCCTTACAGACGCTGGTTTTTGCTTCTTAACTTCTTCTTTTCAGTTCTTTTTTGTTATTACTCTGCAGCCTTCCTGCAATGTCAGATAAAACTAGGCGGTATTCCTGAGGGGTGCAGCTAATTTATTTATTCAGACATAAAGATGGGGTGCTAAAATTATGCAGAAATAATAAAACATACCTTGGTTATTTTCGATTTGTTTGTAGCCTATAGTTTCTTTGTTTCTTTTTACACCAAAAGAACTGGATGTAGCGCAAGTTTTCAGAAGCAGGAGCAATAAACATAAAATAGGCATAACATTATGACCACTGACAAGTGAAGGGAATCACCCAGATTAACATTTTGTCATGGCACCTGTTAGGGAGCAGGTGAACATTTTGTCCTCAAAGTTCATATAGAAGAAGAAGGTTTATAGATTTAAATGAGTTTGACAAGGTAAGAATTATGTAGCGATTGGTGGTTATCAAAATTCAAAACAATTTCATCACTTATCATGAAAGCTCATTTCTGCTGAAACGTGAATTATATCTTCCCACTGAGTTAATAACTCCATTCACAAAAAAGTTAATTTTTCTTAATGTCAATTTAAATTGAAAGAGAAAGTTTATCTTTATCTATTGCTGTATTTTATATTTAAGTAAAACAATTTTATTTTATCTTTAAAATACAATTGTCCTAGAAAAACTTTTTTTTTTTACTGACTTTACATTTTGGCCTTTTTTTAGGCCAACTAGGAGTTCAATTTGTTTTATTTTTAAATGGACAAAGCTAAGAAACTCACAAATGGTGAACATGACAGAAACATGTAGGAGGTGGGAGTTGTTTTACCAGCTGCTGTGGATTGGCAGATATGAGCAAAATGTGAGACAGGCAGAGTTGCAGACTTTGATAAGAACAGACATGTACAAGCCTCTCTGCGGCCTCCATGTCTACAGTGAGCATAAACCACATTTGCTGCGCCCACAACAGTTGTTACATTGTGCAAGTGCAAACACCTTGCTTTCCTCGTCTCTGTTGGGTCTGTGATGTCTCCTCATCTGCAAAACAGATTCAGTTCACTCATCTTGAGGTTGTATCCAAACAATGTGGTCACTTAGTGCAAATAAATAGTAAGATTAGACTCTAAATGAGTCAGATATTAAAAACAATTGACATTAATAAACATAATTTATTAATTATGGTTACATTACAGCCACATAATAAAGGTTTGATCAGAGTATGTGGTATCTTGACAGCTGAGTGATTACAAATGAGCAAAACATGCAGCAATTAGCAATCAGTGAGAAATCTGTCCTGCTGAGGAAATACGATGGTTGACCAGCAACGAAACAACAAACAAGACAAAAGAAAAGCAGCTGTTAAGGATAAAAAGGATATGCAAATAAATTCAAATACAATTTCAATACTTAAATCTTATTTGCTTCTTAACTGTAATGGGGAAAAAAGAGAATGAGTTATTTTGAAAAATATTGAGTTGAGAAAAGAAGAAAAAAGCAAAAGCAAAAGGAGGGAAACACTTTATAACTATTATTCCATATAGATATACAGCTCTGGAAAAAATTAAGAGACCACTGCAAAAATAATCAGTTTCTCTGATTTTACTTTTTATCCATCCATCCATTTTCTTACACCACACCAGAACCAAAGACCTGGGCTGATGAGCTGATGGGTTACAGGTGTGGGGAGAGAGAGAGAGAGAGAGGAAATGACACAGGGGGCGAGCAAAGTCTGATTCATTCTCCAATGTGGAAGGTGGCGGTAATGCACCTATAAGTTGTTTGCCAACCGCCATAAAAAAGGAAAGAAGAAGAAGAAAAAGAAGGAGAAAGAAGCAAGGGAAAGCACACTGGGGACTAGGAAATAAATCTAACAAAATAACTAGACATAAGAAGCATCATAAAAACTTCTGACTAGGAAAAGGACTAGACACTGACAGGACCTGAAGTAAAAATAGAAACAAGGCAGAACTAATAGAACTAAGGAACACAAATAATAACAAAACTCAAACAAGATCCTGACATTTTTATAATTTTGACCATCATACAGCTCAAAATTACCAGCCTAGTTTGTCTTATGTATTTTTTATTTCAATGAGAAAAAGTTTAAGGAAGTTTAAGTTTGACTGACAACAGAAAAACAGAACAACCACAGAGAAAAAATTAGATGATGTAATTATCATATTCTACTTTCAGAAGCAGACTTTCACATAAATAAAAAGGTTTGGAGCGTGTCGTATTTTGTTAATATCTTTGAATCTCTTCAATATGAATCAGTAAGGCAGAGATCAAAAGTCACCAATTCATCAAAAACATGGTCACACAACCTTTTTAATATCCTTAAACGTTTTGTCTCTTCATGTGAAGAGATATAGTTTCCTTTGCCAGGTTCTCTTGTCGAAGGAGAAATGAAATAAATTCCCCAGAGGAGTCTACAGGTCCAAACTCGTCTGTTTGTGTATTTACTGTCAAGAGAAAAAACATTCTAAAGTGACATTCAACACATCACAAACTGACAAGAAGGTGAGAGACAGAAGGCAGAGAGCGAATTTATCCGTTTTTATCTCTGAATACTGCAGGCGCAGGAGGCGGAGAGGCTAAAGAACTAGTTTGAACCAGAACGTATGTAAACAGAGCAGAAACACGGTGACCTCGGCTTCGTTACAGGAGTTATTTAGACACGACTAAAGAATGCTTCAACACCCACAATTTGTTTTGGTATTTGTTGGGGTTTTGTGTCCGTTTCTTTTCTGGTCATAGCTGAGTTGCTTATTGTTATTGTTAGAAAGACCTTAACATATTCAGTTAATTTAAAATATTTAGTGTTGTTTATTATTCCTTTGTTTTTTTAGTTAGACTTTTTTCCTTTGGTTTGTAGATCCTTTCTATTTAGTCTAGATCTCTTCGTGTTAATTAGTTTCTGGAAGTTATCGAGTAATGAGTTGATTTAACATTGATTGATCTCATTGATCAACTATGTATTAATTGATAAGCAGCCATTTTCTCTTGTATCAAGAGGGACGACCATCTTTCCATAACACTGAAATACTGTCTGAATAAATAGAAAAGTGTGGTTTTTCTCACATTATTAAACTTAGACATATTTATAAAATATAACAAAACAGTTACTGTAATTTTTCTCTGTTATGTCATATTACCCTCGCCTTTGGAGCACATCAGTCATTTTTGAATGAAAAAATGATGCTGCTCTGCTGTGCAGCACGGCTGAATGAGTGCTATTAAGTTGAAACTGAAGAAGCCTTTTGAGTGCTTATATTTCATATTTCATATATTTTATATTTCATAACAAAAACAAAGTGCATCCTAAATCGGACTCTGTTTGGAGTTCTTCTCTGTCCCGTTATGGGATGACCTGACCATCTTTGTTCTCTATCAACTGGCTTCGCTTAAAGATGACCTCTGCTGGATGGAGGCCGAACTGCAACATAAAAGACGGTCAAAGCTGACGTTAATCGACTGAAACTAATTTTCACCTAAAAAAATAATCAAAAATTAATTATACGTTAACTGTTTGCATCCCTCAGACCATCTGCTCAGAACCCTCTCTCAGCTGTTTAGCACTCCCCTGATTAGACTCAACTGGTTTCCATGTCACATTTAAGGTTTTCCTCAAGACCTGTAACTTTTCCTATTTTTTTCCTTTAAACCCTTTTCTTCTGCAGTTGGTTCTTCCAACAACTACAGCTAGTTTCCTTCCTGCACTGACTCAGCTGTATGTGGTAGGAGCCTACATAGATTTCCCTGTTCTCACTGAGGGTTTGCCTCTTCAGAGCTGTGTGTAAGTACAGCAGCATGGTGCTATATCTCAGCAGACTGTGGAACTGATGTGGCTGTCAGCTTGAATTAGACAACCCTCTTTGATCAGAGGTGAGCCTGCCTGGAGAAGGTTCAGAAGAGGAGGAGGAGAGGGTAGGAGGGAGGAAATGTTGGGGCTCGCAGTGAAGGGCAGCGATGGAGGAGGGGTGGAGGGGTCAGAGGACAGTGGCCGGTGTGGTGGAGGTCGGGAGAAGAGATGTGGGTGACTGGACATTTACAGAACTGATTGGTAGATAAAAACTGAGGTTAAAGGTTAGAGAGCCGTAACGTGTAACGCGGATAAATATCGGTTGTGTGTCTGGATCGCTGGTGCAGCATTTTCAAAGCTGCATTGGGGTTTCAGGTTTTTACAAGTCCAATTAATCTGCATCCAATCTGAACAACTACAAATAATTTATAACTTCACACTTAACCATTCAACACCAGATATATGACCTTCTAGGCAAGTATAATTATTCCCAAAATGCTTCATACTGCAAGCAAAATTCTGTTTTTAAGTAATCTTTTAATTTTGCCAACACATTTATGCTGACTGGAAGTAATGTTATTGCTTTGAAGCAGTAAGATTTAAAAATTAGGGTGCTGGAAAGGAGGTGTTTCAACTTCAAAGGGTTGATTGCTGTAATACCAATTAAATAATTCCAGGTTTATTGAAATGACTTTCAATATGCAATGCCTTTCTTGATAAAAGGCAAGTGATAGTCCTTTTGCAACTTTATTTTACTATTTGAGAAATGCCAGGCCTCATTTCCAATCAAAAGCAAACGTCTTAGTTGAATAAAAATAATTTTAAGCCTGAATCTGTCAGCAAAATGAAGAATTTTATCAGTCAGTTACCAGTTTTATCAGTTATCATTATGACTAAATGTTTAAAGTTCCAGGGTGCAGCTGCAGGTTTTGCCAATTGTGACGTTATGCTTGATATATTCTCCAGAGTGGGAGAGAACGTTGCCTCATTTCTGAAGCCTTGACCTCGTAAACAGAATTAATACTTTTCTCAGAAATGTTGCCAATATATATGTCATTAAACATAGTTTTACAATTTCAAAAGGAAAAAGATCCTTTTGCATCTGGTGTTTACATGGCCACAAAACCAGATGTGTCATTGGTGCTTTTTTGTGCTTTTTCTTTAAGGCAATGTTTGAAAAATCTGTTTTGTTTGTTTCTTTAAAAGCCTCTTAAGAACATCTTGAGATAAAATAAGCATTTTTGACTACTTTTATATCAGGCTTTACTGGTTCTGACTCTTGAATCATTTTCTCTTTTTATATGTAAACATCTCCTAAATATTTCATTAACTGGCATCAGCGTGTTTGTATGTTACTGGTTTATCCAATAATTTCCCCTTACAGACACAGAGACAGCTGCTCTTAATAAACGTCAAGCTTGATTTTTAAAACCTCTGAGCCCCGCGGCTTTTCCTGCCGTCGGCCCAGAGGCTTCGCCTTTCCCTGAGGCCGGGTATTAAAATGCTGCTGGCTGCTCTTCCAGGCCGCCAGAGCTGCAGAAGTCAGACGTTGTTAGTAAAGCCAGGAAAAAAGATATTGGGAAGCATATTTTCCAGCTAATATTACTTCAAACAAAACATATACTGTTTATGAATGAGATATTGTGATAAAAAGTACGTTATATATGAACTTTGAAGGTAGAAAGTGTAAGACAATTGTTTCTAAATGAGGCTCGGCAGCCTGTTGCGAACCATGTACTGATTTTGTGCAGCCCACAATTGCTGCAAAAATGATAACAATTTGACTTTCTATTGTTAATCAGGGCAAAATTATTACACCAAGTGTTCAGTGACTAGGATTTTTGGAGCACATCTATCCATCAGGCACTGATGCACCCAGATGTGCTTTTAAGGAATTTATTAAGCTTTGCTCCTAAACAACCTAAATTATGCTTTTATTACTAAGATTTTACAGAAACAATTACATTATGGTATTGTAAAAAATAATAATTTTTACATTTTGGATCTAGAATAATTTGCACATCCCTTTCCAAGAAAAATTTTACTATTTTACTTATTCAATTAAATTATTGCAGCTTAGTTTATTATTGAGCAGGTAAAAAAAAAGACGGTATTTGTATCTTTTTTCTTCCTCATGTTTTTGGCCTGCAAGTCTTTCTGATTGGACAATTTTAGCCCATAGGACAAAAGGTTGTGGTGTAAGAAGTTGGTGTTGTGAATCTGATGCATTCTGGTCTGATGATGTGAAAAATAAACCTGCATTCGGAGTTTGCACAGCAAGAGCAGCTCACGCCAAGTTTATTGGTTTAAAACAGCTTCATTCGGTTCAAATCAATAAAAAGTTCAGTTGAATTGAACCTGAGTCACAACAAAGATCTCACCTGTGATGCAAACAGTATTAAAGTACAATATGAAAACTTTATTGAGGCAAATATCATCACAAAGCTGAGAATATTTAAAAAATACTTTTTACATAGAGTCACATTGAGCCTAGATCAAAAGGAACACAGTTGCTTAATCTGTGCATGATGCAACGTCTTTACACAGAGGATGCAATACGACCCGATGGAGTTACAGAAGTTCAAGCTTTTCACTGACAGAGTCCATGTCCCAAAGTTTTTTATTTTAGATTCTTAATTTATACATATAAAAAGTGATTTATGAGTGATGTTTTTCTTCCTTTTGTTTTATTGAGCGAAAAGCGAACAGAAAATGTCTAAAAGCACAAGAACCTAAAGGCAGCAGTCAGAATGGAGAGTTCTGTTCGCTCAGTCCATCTCTGAATTATTATAACGCTCTTACATTATTTTGACTCATAAGTGCAGTTAAAAAGCAGAGCAGAAAGAGTCAGAACGGACTGGAAACACTCCGTCTTTATTTTGTGAGTAAATGGCCTGCGTTCATGAACACCTGCCGGGTCAGCGCTTTGAGATTTAGTGCCAGTCCAGAACTTACGAGACAAATTAATCCAAGAGAGAGAGAGAGAGAGAAAGAGAGCGAGAGAGAGAGAAACAGAGAGAGAGAGAGAAAGAACCTTTTTGATGTTTACAGCAGATGCAGGCAGAATTAATTGCACCCACGCGTAGAAAGTACAAATCCAGATACAAAGCCTTCATTTGTCTTATTGAAAACACACAAAGGAAACCCAGTTTTCAGAGTTACTGTCTTCTGTAGGTAATTAGTTGCATTTGATTTTATTCATAGATTAAATGGGGTCTGCTGATTCTGAGGCCGAACCTGAGTGAAGTTTTTCCTCACCCTTTCTTCAAATTAAACAAAACTGGCATCAAACGTTTGTGCTGTTATCGTTTTAAAGATGTTCATAAACATTTCCAGAGGTCATCAAAGGTCAACCAGTTACCATATTTACAAAATCAGATGGAATATGGTGTCAGTCAGCTGGTTTGTGCAGCACAAAAAATTTGTTTGTGCCTTATAATGTTTATGATTGAAAAAAGTTTCCAAATCAGTGATTTTGATGACAAAAAAATGACAAAACAATTGCAAAATGCTGGAGGGACTGATCATTGTGAAAAGATGTTAAATATTATTTAATTTTAAGAAGAACTTATCAACTTCTTAACAGTTTTTTTAACAGATTCTTGGGAACATTCGTGATCATTATGTGGCCCAAAATGAAAAACCATCTTCATGTGTTCAAATGGCCTAGTCAAAGTCCAGACCACTTTTACTGAAATATCACATTGAAAAGCCAATAACAACATTGAAATGTGTGGTTGGGATGTAACACAAGGTGAAAAAGGTTAAGGGGGAGTAAATACATTTGCTTGGCTACTCTGAAGGTAAGTGAGGTTCATTACCCCCCTGTGTAGGTCACTCGACACTGAGCCGCACACCGGGACCTGCACGGCATGCTGGCAAATCAATCTGAGCAGGAAAACAGTCAGTATGGATTCACTTACACAAAAACAACCTGAAACAAACAAATCCCACCCAGTTTCTGCTCCTCAGCATCATTACAGCCTCAGCACTGTCATTAAATATCTTCACAGCTTCAACCTGCAGATGATTACATCCTCACAGCTTCTTTTTGCTCAATTATCAGGAGCGGGAATCTGACTCAGAGGCATGCAGCTTGACTCCAGCTTCCGCTCACACCTGCAGTCATGCGCAGAAAGAACAGAAAGAAATCTGTGATCAGGATGAAGTTTTATTATTCCACGCTTTTTGTGGCAGAGAATAAACGATTGTGTGTTTGAATCGTCAGAGTTTATCTGCAGAGCCGAGTCAGAGGATAATGTGGTTTCTGAGAGCTGTGCTCCACTGCAGCTGGGTTAAGATGCGTGTGTGTGTGTGTGGGTGTGTGTGTGTGTGTGTGTTAGATTGAGTGCTGGGCCAGAGTGCAGCGAGACACAGGTGTATTAAATTGGGTCAGCGTTTTCATTTCCCAGGGTGAGCACCCAAACACACATTAACACCATTCACTGTGAACCCTGACGTAAACACACCTCCACATCTACACACACTTATACAATCCACATCAGCTCACACACTCCGCTGATAAGTCAGATTAAGAGTTATTTTTTGCATCGAGACAAAGATTCCTCCTGAATCAGAGAGTAGAAAAGGAAGGGAGGTTGCTCCTTGGCCCAACATTTGTGTCTCTGTTTGTGTTGAGTGTGTGTGAGGAAGCTGTGTTCACACACAGTTCAAACCTCCGGAGAGCCAAAGTCAGAGAAAGGTCGCTTCCCATCAAAGATGCTCCAGCTTCCGTCAAAAAAGCCAGCGAAGTTTTCAGCCGTGTGCCCATTTTTATGGTGACCGCCCTTCCTCATGTTTACTTCCGCATGACTGAACTCCATCATGAAAGCCGCTCCATGATGGCAGCAGCAACAATGGAGGAAAGCAGCGGGAATGTACAGTACAGCGAAGCTGAACAAATATCAAAGAAGACAAAGAAAAATAGCTGAGAGAGACTCAAAGCGGCACGGAGTTGGCTGTTGCCAGACAGTGGAAACCTGGTCGATTCACGCTGGCGACACTTTGTCAGCCTGCAGTTTGATTCTGCATGAAAAAAAAATACAGCTTTGGAGTCTGTTTTTAATAAAAGAAACGGCACAGACATGAGAATAAGGATCTAAAAGGACGTGAAGCTGTAGCTGCTGACATGCACACAATGCAGACATAATTAGACTATTAGAAACATATAAATGCAGGCTAATTAGCTGAATATATAATCATAATCTCTGTTTTTTTGTAGTAGATGGTTGCGCAAGTCTGATTTATGTTTATTCATGCAAAGCAGTTCTTATGCAAATGAAAAGATTAAAATTCAAACGACACGTTTGTCAGTGAAGGCAGAAAATGATGACATTCCCTTTTATTGCTGTTTTGGTTTGATGCACTGAGCAGCAGGTATTCAGAGAAAGTGTGAGAATTTCGGACGCGTCGATCAACTCTTTCCACCTCCGATATATGTTTAGTATCGATCGATAACGATCTGCTACAGAAAAAAAGTGCTGAATTTACTTACAACGTTTCTGTTTTTTAACATAGAGGTACTGAATGACAAATCTATTTGATAACTCTCCACCAATACAGAACTCTTAGACACACCTATAACAACACAAGCTTGATAAAACATGTAAAAACAACTCAGCTTTAATTTGTTCAGTCAATTCAATTAGGAGTTTAACAGCCAATGTAAAATAAATAATAAAGAAACTCAAAAAATCAATAGGTTCCCTACATTGGTCAAACTTGTAAAATTAAACTGCAACAAATGGTTCAGAAATGCAATTAGGAATTGTAAATTTAATACAAAATAAATAATAAAGCATGACGTTGCTCAGAGCACAAAGCATAGAACTAGATTGAATAGATGATCCCTTATAGAACCAGCAGATTTTCACACAATCTAGATTTTTTTTAATGTCAGGACTGATGTAGATATTGGATCAGGTCATCTCTAGTAAGAAAGCAATAAATCTGACCGTTCAGAAAATCAGACATCTAACTAAAAATGATCCCAAACTATCCAATTTAGCTGTAAGAAGGAAGCAGGGTCTTTTATTTTATTATTATTATTATTATCATTTATTTTATTTTTTTCACAGAAAGTCGCGAAAGATAAAATCAGTACATGATGTAAGAGCAGGAGTTTAACTGAAATACATTGGTACAGAAAATAAGGCAGTCAGAGCAGAGAGTGAATTCAGGTGGAAGTCATCATAAAAGAAATTCTTTTAGAGTTTCAGAGAGACGAAGATAAGAAACAGAATAATAAACATCTCAGAGGTTTTATGCCGTAAAGTTGTTCCAGAGCAAAGAAAGCAGCTAATTTGACTTTACAAATTCTGCCAAGAAGATCCAGAAGTTTACCAAGGTATCTGATTTCTATGCAGTTTACAAGAAATATTTGAGCATGCATGTTCAAATATGGAGCATGTGTGCAGGTGCATGCATGCTCCTAAATCTTATTTTTAGGAGGATCAAATTCATCAGTCTTTCTCTTCTTTTCAGGTTTTCCTATTTTGAGGTCGTCACAGTGAATCATCTGTCTCCATTTAGCCCCGCCCTCTGGTCCTCCACCCTCACACCAACTAACTTCATGTCCTCTTCATGACCTAAAACTAATAGGATATTGATTCTCATGATGACTGGATGTAAACACACGACTGTAGCTGTAGCTTAGCAAACTAAACTTGATTGATGTCCGGCTTAAAAGCTTTTGTTTCAGAGCTGCTGGACTTCTGGAGTAGATAAGGAAAGGATATATTTTCTTACTTGCATAAGAAAGGAAATTTGAGCACAAAGGCAGGAGGAAAAAAATATTTCAGCATCAAATCTAGCAGCTGTAGCAGCATGGTCAGTGAAGCTCGACAATGAGGATTTTATGAGGTTTTGTTCATTTGAGTAATATGTGCCACTTTGTCTCGTCTCTGTTCTGTTCTTCTGCCTGAGACCTAAAAATTGATCCTAGATGATCATCCTGAAGAATGTTTTCTGACAGGAGACCGACTGAAGGAGCTGGAACTCCAGAGTTTGTGTGTTAAATATTTGTTTGACATCCATGTCATGTCGTTTTGTTTTCACTTTCTCTTCTCTCTCTTCATATTTGCATTTAGAGGAAGAAAGGATTTTCTCGTCCATGTTTTGACCTTCTAAATGACCCGTGACATGAAGGTCACTTTGATAGAGGAGACTGTCAGGTCAACATTGCAGCTGCTTCACGTTTCCTCCAGAAATGTCACCCAGTGTGCACCAGCAGATCAGCTAACAGTAATAATAATGATAGTAATCCAGTTTGCAACATACATCCACTTTAATACAGCTGCAAAATCACCTTATTTAGCACAAAAATGTTACATGGAAAGGCTCGGATTTGATTTTTTTTATTATTATCATTTTTTGGGTTGACTTTAATAAACTGAAATGTAAAGGTGTGTTGGTTTTGTATTTTTTTAACCATTATTATTTTCTTTCCCCCTGATGTTAAAGACTGAAAACTTGTGCACTATTATATTTTTTTATACAGTAATTTGTCAGTATTGTGAAGTGTGTCAGTAGGTGCATAGGTTCAATAGGACTTATCTATTCATTATAATCTGTTTGAGTGGCTCTAACAAAAACATTTCGGCGGTGATTTGAACCAAAATCTTCTTATTGCAAGGAAACCAACCGCTCCTCCATGCAGCAGCTGAGAAAAATTATTTACGGCAAAAAATCTGACACCCATACTTTGTGAGATGCATAATTACAACAGTAAAATGCTGTTCTGTTCTGTTTGTTCCTCAAACGCGTCACACTTACGTTATTCATCCATTTCTCGCTACAGCGGGGTCACCTCATCCTGTTTGCTTTTTCTAGTTTGGTATCAAATCTGCCAATTAGAGTGAATTTACCTCAACAGGGAAGCAAAGCGCTGTGCTGTTCTTGGAGGGGGATATGAAGTCAGTAACACACACACACACACACACACCTGTTAGACGATGTCTGTCAGCATTCAGTGACACAGCAGGCCTGCAGTATTCACACCTGTCTGGATCACTCAACACAGAAACAGAGCAGAAGCTGCACTGGTGAGGAGGATTCATCATTTTGTCTAAACAGAAGCGGCGTGACGAACAGTTCAGCGGTTTGGCTTCGGTGTGTCTGTATGGGAACCGTCAGCCGAGCTGTCTGCGGTTTTTCTCCTCCACATGAAGACATTTGAGCCTGGAGATCTTATGACACATCCGCCAACAACTCATGTGTTTTCCAAGAGCTTTTCTTGGAACTGTGGATTCCCTTCAAAGGAAACCGTCACCTGTGCTCTTTGGTAGTTTGGTGATGAATTTCACAAAGTGTCAGAAGCGACTCCTACTTATTCCGTCTGCCTCCAAATAAACTAAAGTTGCTTTTTTTAGTTTGTTTTTTTTCTCGCTGCATATTCTGAAAAACAAAATCCAACAGCTTTTACTGTCACTTTTCACAGGTGTCCAAAAGAAAAAATAGAGATCCATTCATCAACATGTGAGCCTGAGTCCTGCAACAACTGTGGCCTCTGAAGGCCTTTAAGTCTCATGTGGAGTGAGAGACAGAGAGAAACAGCTGCACGCTGATGAATGCCTCGTATTCTTTCCACAGGAAGCAGGTTCATCTGTCACCACTGATGCAACCCTTCCAGTCTCGCCATTCAAAACACACGCGGGCGCTAACGCCGCTTCTCTTTCTGCCATTATACTCCCAGCTGGTCTCTGCAACAAATGCTCCTTTGATGCATCTTCCCGGGGGCCAACGCCAGCATCACCACCCTCCTCCTTTGCTCTTCCTCACTACCCGCTTCCTGCATAACATTAAAGTCACTTCCAGAAGCCCCTTCCACCCTTTCATAAACTGTTGCTCCCCATTGACCCATTCAGAGGCGGCTCCGTCCTCCAGCAATGAGAGAGGAAGACATCCTGTCGTTCTTGCAGAGGAGCCAGCAGGAGCTGCAATCAGACATCTAATTCCAACCATTTAGCTTATTTGTCTTTACTAAATACGGATAAAATAAGAGCAAATGCAAAATATCTGGATTTCCATGTTGATAAATTGAGTAATTTGGCTGATGTATTGTATGGATTCATGCCAGGGCAGCAACGCATAGGGGGGCCACAAAAAGTCAGCAAATCTGTGAAAAAAGATTTTTAAAAAGTGAATAATTTAGAAAAAAAACATACAGATAAAATATTTTGATGGTGTTCTTGGTATTGTACGTTCTTATATTAAGACAAATGTAAAAAAGGGTCTGGATTAATCAATATAAAATCAATGATTTTCTACCATGGTGTCATTTTTGCAGGAACCACCTCTGGAATCCAGCCACTTATTTATCTGCATCTCCTTTACTTCTACAGGTGGATGTATGTTGCCCTTAACTTTCCACTAAAATCATCATTTTCACAGAGTGAAATATAAAATTACCCCCTAAAAAAGATTTTGATGCAGTAAATCTCATTAACCCACAGTGGAGATTATGTGTGTTTATCAGGGTAAATGAGAAACAGCACTTTACATCCAGCTGGCGGATCCACAGGAGGAAAATCCAGAGCCCAGATTAGAGTGAACATACATACCTTTACTCATTTCCCGATGATAGGATTAAGCTTCTGTTTTCGGTCTTTAGTCCTCGCAGGTTGTTTGGACGGCGGCAGCAGCAGAGATTTTCAGGTTTTACACGTCTGTTCTTACCTTTCTGGAAGATTAGAGGCTGTCTCCTGCATCAGGCAGGATGCTATTTGGGTAACAAACCATGAAATCCGGTCATGATTATGGATGTCAAACCTGTGCTATTGATTGCTGCCTTCTGTTTTTAGCTTAGGGGCCACAGACAGAAAGGATTATATCAATATCTTTCCGTTTGTTTCTTTGACCTTTTGAGGCCTGACCATGTAAATTATATTCAGAGTGTGTTTGATGAAAGGGGCAACACAGAATTAAGCTTCAAGTATCTTTATTATTGAGAGACACACTTTATTAAAAAGACAAGGCATGGCGAATGAATGATATGATAAATCATCAGAAGATTATTCAGAGGAATCTGAGCTTTTGTTTAAAATTTGATCAGGTTACTGATACTCCGAGATTCTTTCTGTTTCTGATGCTTGCATGTGCAGAGCTTTGCAAGCTTGAATTTTTTCCGCAATCTGTCACTTTATAACCACAAACTTCAATGGATCTTATGCAAAATTCCATCATAAAGTATAGTTTTGTTTTGTGAGGGAAACTGATCCACATTTTTGCAAGTTTTGTCCAAGAAAATCCAACAGCAATAGATTAGTCGATACTTTATAGAAGCACCTTAGTCTGCAATTACAGCTTCAAGCTTCAGATCCTGAGTTGGTTGGTTCTGCAGGAAGTTTCTTCCTATTGAAAGGTTTTTCTCTTTTCACTGATTGCATTATGGTTGATGATTCAATGCAATCATCAACCATAATGCAACTTTAAGGGAACAGAGTTAAAAAACGAATCTTGGCATCAGTGATTACAGAGCAGACGTTTGGCATTTAGCACTTTTTATATTGTTGTAATTTTATGAGTTTGTACAGTGAATGCAGGTTATATGGGGACTTTCAATGTAGGTTTTATGATAAAAGTTTTATTAGCTCACCTGTTCAGTGACTACAGATGGAAACTAGCTTAAGCTAAATCTTGTACAAAGCATCTTTTATTAATGTTTTTAGCACATTTTCACCTGTTTTAAATAAATGAAACTAAGTAATACAAAGGTCCATCCATCCATCCATCCATTTTCTTACACCCTTGTCCCTAATGGGGTCGGGAGGTGCTGGTGTCTATCTTCAGCTAACGTTCCGGGCAAGAGGCGGGGTTCACCCTGGACAGGTCGCCAGTCTGTCGCAGGGCAACACAGAGACAGACAAGACAAACAACAACCTAGGGAAAATTTAGAGAGACCAATTAACCTAACAGTCATGTTTTTGGACTGTGGGAGGAAGCCGGAGTACCCGGAGAGAACCCACGCATGCACAGGGAGAACATGCAAACTCCATGCAGAAAGACTGCATGGAGTCGAACCCAGGATCTTCTTGCTGCAAGACAACAGTGCTACCAACTGCGCCACTGTGCAGCCCCAATACAAATGTCTACCAGCTAAATCTGCTCATTTTTATCCTAACTGCAACAAAACCAACTTCAACCACTTTTATAAAAATGCTTTATGCTACTTAACATACACTCTGGTAAAATATTAACAAACAGAATTAATTTTAGTCAAATTTGTAGTTTTTAGACTGAACAAAAATACAAATAGAAGCTAATTTAGAAAGTTTCTTGCATTTTAATGAAAATGTCACCACACTACAGCTGGATTTATAGGGAGAGTAAATTACATTCACATAGATTCATTAGGCCACTTATGAAGACAGTTAGTTCCACTTCTTGTTTAAGGAAGTTATCCTGAAAACACAATGGTCCATCACATAAAATTCAATAAAATACACTCAGGTTGGAGGTTGCAATGTGACAAAATGTGGAAAAATTTTGTGAAGAACAACACGATTGCAGGTCACTGCATAAACAGCATTCGGCTCATTCAGGTTGACGTGAGGCTGTTAGCGAGTGGCTGACCTCTGCTATGACTTTGCTGCATGCAGCAAAGATGAGATGACATATTTGTCTCTTCAGCCTCATTTAAGCTGATCTTGCAGAGTGGAAACACTGCTCTGTTAACTTTAAGCCTGATATATGACTGCTAAAGGTACAAAACCAGAAAAATAGGAAAGAGAAAATCTTTATCAAGGCAAAAAATGGCTCAGTTTAATCTGAACTCTTAAGGTCAGCTTTTTGTTCTCCCTTTAATTCCCTGTTGAAGTGTTTCACCTACCTGAAATCTCAGAGCAAATTCAAAGACAGGATGTCACGGATAAAGAAGCAATCATCAGTCCAGGTAGAGCAGTCAGAGTGATGCTTGAAAATATGGTTTTTTTATTGCACACTTCAGGTATTTTTATTTTTTTTTGGAGGGAAAGTGGGCAACAAAAAGTGGCAATACATGTTCAACAACCTCTGAATTTATTACCTTCAATAACAAAAGAAAACACACACAAATAAAGGCTACTTCACATAAAAACTCAAACATAATTCCCAGGTATTAGTGCACCACTATATGAATAAGAAACTAGCAGTTTACAGTCATGCTAGCATAGGTTTCTGAAAAACGTTTAATACTTTTAACTGCATATTCATCACAGTAATAAAAACGAGACAAAGTAAAATCCAGTGGGGATAAACTTGTTTCCATTTTGAATCTTGTTAGCTTTTACTGTTTAACCACCCAGAAGGGTTAACCTGCAGTCTGACTGAACAGAGGAATGTTTGTTAAACAGAAGGAAAAGTCAAGGATTGTTGGTAGATGAACACATTTAAATGCCCCGATAATAACTGAGAACTGAGCCAGAGATGTCAGCAGTGTGCAAACAGCCGTTTCCTGCCCACTGTGGTCCAGTCAGACAAGAAGAAGAAGAAACGAGTTCTCAGTGGTGCAAACAGAAAACAGAAACTATAAATTCAAAGTTTAATGGTGGAAAGCCTTCCAGTTTAAAGTATATTTACACATTACCCTGAATAATTTTTTTTATGAGATAAAGGGAAAGACACAAATTAGCTCATTAATAACAAAAAGGTACAAAAATATATATATTCCAAATCTGAGAGAAAAAGGCACTTCTACAGTCTAACTGAAACACTTTAGGCAGTGATTTTAGTACAAAGTGTAATTAAAATACGATTGAAAGAATTATTTATTTCAGCAATTCATTTGAAAAGGGGAAATTCACATAGATTAAAAACAGACCGATTTATTACTAACTTTTATTTGTTTTAATTTTGATGATTATGGATTACAGCATAATCACAATAAAAAAATTTTTTAGGTAGAAATGCATTGGCCGACAAGACTGAAGAAGAATGCTACCTTGGACTTACTGGAAAGTACAGTGGAAGGAAAACCTGTGCTAGATCACAGGTAACAGCACACTGCAAAAATATAAAATCTTACCAAGTATTTTGGTCCAGTTTCTAGAGCAAATGTCTTAGTACAAGACAAACCTAATTTACAAGTAACTCATCAGCAAGAAATAGGAGCTTGTTTTAAGTTGATAATTCCTTAAAAGAAAAAAGCAGATTATTTCACTCATGAGAAAAAAATATTTTTATTAAATAATCTGCCAGAGAAAGTAGTAGTTTTTCAAAAATATTAAGAAAGTGTTGACTTAAAACACACTCCTACATCTGGCTGAAAATATTAGTTTTGTCTTATTTAAAGTATAATAAGATATTTGCTTTATAAACTAGACCAAAATACTTGGGAAGATTTTGAGTATTTGCAGTGCAGCTGCAGAATGAGCCGCAAAAAGGCCATTACCAAAGATGTTGGTTGAATACAGGGTGCGCTATCCAAGTATATTGATAGAAAATTTAGTGGAAGGAAAAACTGTGTCAGGGAAATGCCCATTCAAGAGTTTGGATGATAATCACAAGGACTTTGACTGAATTTGTTGAATTAGATTTTGGGTTTAATTCAAAACGTAAAGTCTCAGAGTCTGAATGAAGACAGAATCCAGCCGTGTTGGAGTCCACTGGGTTTACGTTTCTTCTGCTGTAATCATCAACATCAACGCAAAACTGGTTGACATTTATCCCTCTGTGTCTAATCTATATAAAATATGAATTTCCCTCTAATTTAATTACTGAAATAATAATTTTTTTCCTATAATATTCTAATTTACTGAGATGCATCTGTATGTGCTTCACAAAAATGAGAAATTCTCTCTGATCTGAACAAAATGGACGGATTTGAGCTGAAGTCGCTTGATGTCATAAGGAAGAGGAAAAACACAAAAAACCAATCAGAGACGAGTAAGTCTGACAACCCTACATTCATAAAGAAAGAAAACTATTTTGGTGCCTGTAATTACATCTCTGCTTCTGCTCGCAAGTTTTAAAGCTGATCAGTCTTCAGATCAAAGCAACAATCTGAATGTTAATTTCAGAGAGTAGAGATGTTAGCTCTGATGTTTTTGTTTTGTTCTTGCTGAGACATAAATGGAATCACCGCGTTTAATGGCAAGGTTATTTTTGCAGTGAAGTGGGGAGGAAAAAAAAGGGGAGAAAAGAGTGTAAAACAAAATAACTCCGGAAGTGCCAGTTGTTGTGTTAAGGAATCAGGATTAATATCGTTAATCGTTTGGTTGAGTCAGTGTCAATACCCCGAATTAGTGGAAAGAGGAAAAAAGCTGAGTGAACCCAGGGAGGAGAAATGATCAAGCAGTACTGGCGGCGCTTCAAATAGAAAAAAAAAAAATAAAACTACCAGAAAAACAATAAGTGGCGGCCAGCTGAAAGCCAAACATTTTCCACTGAAAGTCTGAAACACTGAGCTTGTTTTGATCCCAGAGTACTTCATATTGGCACGGTGCACTGGTGTGTGTCTAAGCAGCATAGATGCTCCCAAATGGCCCAGCCGTAGTTGTTCCATCAATAAGCTGAACGGGGAGAAGTGCTCGTCGAACAGACAACAGCTGGAGATAACCATAACGCCGCCGTTCCCGCGGGAACAACAAAAATGGCCGGCTTTAGACCGTCTTCCATAAATCTGCTCAGAGTGTCAGCTGTAAATAACTCTCCCTTTTTTTTTTTAAATAAATGTGTGCTGATGAGGCTTTCTGCTCTACACGTTCACAGTAACTTTAATCCCTCTGAGATGACTAATGTGAAGTATTTTTTGAACAGATTGTGATGAGTGCTGCAGTAACTAATGGCAGGAGAAAAGCTTTATCTTCGGGGATTAGAGCGGCTCTTAAAAGTGGACACATCCCAGTTAGAAAAGACCGTTTTTATGGTGGAAAATAACAAGAGCCAGGAAAAGTTTCACTGCATTTGATAAGATAAATATCCTGAACAACTTAGCTGAAAATAAATAGCTTAAACTATTCAATTTAAAAGGAGCATTCAGTCCTCCTTGGTAGGTGGCACAAAATTTTGATTTAGCTCTGGATTTTGGCTTTTAAACTTCAGATTTTTTCCGGGTGTCATTTTTTGTTTTTAGTTTGGACTCAATGTCAGCCTGAAATATAAAATTCTTCTTTATCTTCAACTTTGTAGCAAACACCTGAAGGTTTTGGGTTAAAAATGACTTACTTGGAACTCTATCAAAAGAAAAAAGGAACCCCCGTTCCTGATGCCACCACCACCATGCTTAACTGTGTGAATAATATTCATTTTGTGATGTTTAGTTTTGTTTTTGGAGTAAATATTAGAAATGTGGAACAAAGATAAAATTTTAGATTCATCAGATCATAAAATCAACTTTTATTATTTAATTTTAGTCGTGTTGTGATGTTTTTGTTGGAGGGAAAAATGGTTTTCAGGAAGAAAACAATCAGTTGTGGTTCTGCAGCTTCCTCTGTGTTGCTGTTGGCTTTCTCAGAGCCAGATTAGCCTATTTTCAGCTAAACTGTACAGGATATCGGTCACATTAAGATTTTAATATGCTTTGCAATGATTGAGAAAAATCACAAAATTCAAGCAATTTGACACTTTTGAGATCCACATTATGCAGATTTTTAAGAGCAGCCCCCGACTCACAACTGCAAACTCAGACATACAAGCATGTAGCTTACCCTCTCCTTCCTTTCCTGCAGGGTTCAGTGACACAGAAGGACTAAGATTTGTCCATAAAGGAGACGACTGGACGCAGCAGCAGTGCTGGAACCGAGCAGACAGCGTGACAGCAGCAGTGACCACCATCCCAACCGAACCGTGCTCTCTCCTCTGAGGTCAGGGGTGTCCAAACTTTTTGTCATGTTTGACAAAATCACAGTCAAAAGTAAAAAACTGAACATTTTTCATGTTTGCTGTATTAAAAGAAAGGAATCTAGCTTTCAACTTATTTTGACTTCACCTCAACAAGTTTATTCCCAGCTTGAAGAACACTTGTTGATAGATTTAGCCAACTTTCATAAATAAAATAAAAACTGATTTGGGTGCAGCAAAGTCAACTTTTCAGTAAAAGTTTAATTTGTTTAGTTATAAAAAAGTTTAGTTATGAAAAAACTAATCCTTTGTGCCACATTTAACATTTTGCATTGTGTGAAAATTATGCTGGTAACAAATAAAATGTCTCCTTCTGCATCAACCACCTGTGCTGCACTGCAAAAACACAAAATCTTACCATGTATTTTTGGTCCAGTGTGTCATGCAAATATCTTTGTATACGTGAAGTAAGACAAAACTAACTTGCAATTAAAGAGCTTGTTGTAATGTAAATAATTGTGTAAACTTGACAAAAAACTAATAGTTTCCCTAACAGATTATTTCACTTAACACATGGGAAAATGTTTGGTTGTAAGTGAAATAATCTGCTAGTGAACCTAGTACTTTTTAAAATAAATATTAAGGAATTATCAACAAACTCTTCTACCTTGCTGAAAAGCTACTTGTAAGTTAGTTTTGTCTTAATTCAAGTGTAGTAAGATATTTGGACTGGAGACTAGACTAAAAATACTTGGTATGATTTAGTTTTTGCAGTGTGGACAGACCAAATTTGAATTATTGTTGAACAAAATCAGTTAAGAGCCACAAATGGCCCTCAAGCCGCACTTTGGACACCCCTGAGTTAGGTTGTGTCTGTGTGTGCATATGCGTGTGTGTCCCCATGTGTCGGTGAGTAAAAGTCGTGGCCATACGCTGGTTTTAATTGTGTTAGTCCGTGAACCAGACCAGGGTAATAACATTCATGAAACAGGTTAAAAACACAAGACAAAATATCAGCAAGTTAGTAAAATTCTTACTAAGAATGTTTTATTAAAATAAATGCCAAGAGGTTAATAAGAAAAATAACAGCATACACCATGAAAACTAAATGCAAGCATGTAAAAATACTTATGACAAGGAAACTAATAAAGTCGCTAATGAGTTAAACAAGCTGGGAGTTGGCAAGAAAAACAAAAATCTAACAGAAGAAGGCAAAACTCCCCACAGGAGACAGGTTGAGATGGAGAAGAGGTGGTGGGAGGGCAGGGGGAGCTGTGGGTTTCATAAAAATTAAGAAAAAAAAACACTCAGAAACATGATTAATATACATATAAAATGAGATTAGAAAAATACATTATAAACCTGTAACAATGGCTGTTAATTACATTATCATACATGTAGTAGGCAGGCCAGAGAGAATACGGTAGGTATAGAGTCAACCTTTCACCTGATGGACTTATCCAGCCTTTCACAATGACACAGCATGGTGGAACATTGCAGAGGGGATTTTCTTAATACTGTCAGATGCTGATTTGCCATCTCTTTCTCCACTTTAATATTGCATTTCAATTTAAAATAATAACACTGAAGTAGAAAACAAAAAAGAGAATAATAATAATTCATTGACCTTTTGGTGTAACAGCGAGAAAGTGAAAACAGACTGCCGACGGCTCTGTTGGATCCAAGAATTTCTCAATTTAATTTTTCTTTTCACCTTTCAGCAATAAGCTGTCAGTCGTTTCAATAACTGGAAACTATCTGACTGTGAAGCAGGTGCTTGTTTCATTACCCAGCGCTTCCTTTGTCCATTAGAAATCTCATTACTGTACTGATAGTTTGTTGTCAAATTGACACAGAGATATGTGGACCGGATGACGCTGTTAAAACAAACACTTTCCCGTTCGTTTCCCTGAACGCTGCGTATTTTTCTCAGCTCATCATCAGAGCATCTCATGGCAGACTACTTGGTTGCTAATGGCAGTTCAATTTGTTCAAGATACAAAGTAAAAAAATTGTTAAAAAAAGACAATAATTCATATCATCAATAAAATCTAAATTAAAAGACAAGATCTGCTCGTACAGCAGAGTAAAGGGCCATCAAGTGAAGGAAAAGAAATACTTAAAATCATTTTCAGGAAGACAAAAACCATGGCACATATTTTAGCTGGTCAAAACGACTGCTATTCTTTTTGCATAGAGTAACTTGGGCGGCGCCACGGTACGGCGGCGGAGGCCCAGCTCGACTTTTTCCGAGTGTGTAACACTTGCCGTTCCTCTCTGCGCCATCTTGGTGGGTGCTGGATATCCTCTTTTGTTTTTTTTTCTATTTGTTTTATTTTAAAACACAACTGGAGTACTAAAAAACAGAAACCACTGTTGATAAGGCACTTTGATTTGATCATGTCTCGCTCTGATCTCCCATGGTTCTGACTGCTTTAGTCTTTCCTTTTTCCAATTAGATTCCAGGCAACTTTTCCTCACCCACTCGCGTTCAGTTTTCCTCCGTCGGAAAAATTTTTTGTTAATTTTTTTTATTATTATTATTTTATAACTACAAGTAAAGTATCAAAAGCTAAAATTGCCAAAAATAGATTGATTTTTTATCATCTCCAGCACCCTGTAAAATTATCTATTTTTTGTTCTCATCTGTATTTTTATATGCATTGACAGATATCTACATTTTTATATATTTGTTTATATTTATAGATATATATATAAGACGTATGTATAAAGCAATTTGAACAGGCAGGCATGGCTTTCACATCCTATTTTTTCTTGAGATTTAAACAAAGGATCGTGGGCTCAGAAGCTGGACTACCATCAGAGGGAGGTGTGACACATTGTGGATGCACTTATGGATGGTTTGGCATATGTTAGGTTTCATTAGTAAAATAATTAAAAGAATAATATGCAGAAAGGTCAGGATTATGTCGACCTCATGTCCCAACTTACACACACATAACACAGAGGACAAAAATTAAAACTAAACGGAAAAAAAGGAGAAAACAAATCCACTGTAGTAGGAATAAATCTGCAGAAATTGGCCAAAAAAACAACAAACAAAAACAATAAACCTCTTGCTTGTCATGAGTGTCTTTTCCCCTGGCACTTCACTATAATCGAGAAGCATGTAATTTTAGTGTTAATTGCCTGTTTTGACCTCAGGAAAATAAGAACAAATAAAACTGAGCGGGAAAGGGTAAAACTCCTGTTTCAGCTGAAGGCAGGCACCCAAACTAAAAATCACAAAGAGAGCCCTCTGCCAAACAGATGCATAACTGCAGATATATTAGTCACTGAAAACCCTTTGGCTAAATATGCACACAATACTTTTTTTTGTTTTAATCTTTGTGATCACAGCTCAGCTAACTCATGGAGATATTCTTCTAAATGCATCAGGCACTGGATAGTGGATGTAGTGTGGATGGGGCCCACGTCCCCGAAGCCTCACCCCACGTTCGCTGTAGTATTAATCAAAAACACACACACACACGCACACAAACCCATCAACCCAAACTAACCCCTCCCATCACGCCTTTCGTTTTCAGCCTCAAACACTAAAACTCTGTTCTGACTTCCAGAGATAACCACCTGCTTTGTTTCAGTGACTGAAGCTAATTAGTTCAATCTGAACTGAAAAATTAAAAACAATAAAAGTGAAAAAAAAAAAAGAAAAGCATTAAATCAAGACAGGGAAAAAACATAAATCATAAAAAAAGCTCTTTTTGCAATCATTTTAGCCATGCTTTAAAAAAAATAAACGGACAGGAAGCCATTTAGAGGGGCACACCCAGAATGTGTCAGCTCATAATTACAAGCTCAACAACTGAAATACATGTTTGGGGGGGGGAGGGGGTTGGTAAAAAAAATGACAGAAATTAAACATGTTAATGCAAGTGAACGTTCCCGTTCCTTCTGTTTCTTTCTCCGTTGCGGCAGACGGGTCTGAGGGGCGGGCGGGGCAGGTAGGGTGTTGCTAAAGGAAGGTTCTGGGGCAATTTGTGGGTGATCCCTTCGAAACCAAAACGGTCTGCGTCTCAGACTGGAGATGGAGAGCGAGTGAGGTCACCTAATCAGAGTAATTAAAGGTGGATAGGTTCAGGGGTTCTTTATTGCTTTATAATTCAGTGCAGATTCATGAGTAATACCACAAGCAGATCCGCCCGGTGCGTGATTCATGAGGAAAAAGAAAGAGAAAGAATGGGAACTGAACTAATGAACAGAGGAAAAAAAAATAAAATGAATAATCCACAGCTGTGTTGGGTTTTTTTTGTTGTGTTTCAGTGAAGAGTCTGCGTTGGTTTCTATCTTTTTGTCAGAACGTGTTAGGGTAACTGTATGGGCAGGCGCCTCTCTCTCTGCCACTTGCGTCCGAGAGGCTAGCAAAAGGCAATTACCAGTTAACTGATCAGCAGGCAGGCTTGGGGCGGCTCGTCATTGGGTGAAGAGTTCAGAGGTCAGAAGGTCATGTGTTAGTTGCCGGTGGCGGCTAGGTGGTTAGAAACAAAAACAAAAACAAACAGAAACAAAAAAAGATAGAAAGGATATTAGTGTCAGCAAGAAGAGACTGGAATGACATCATTTTAACAATAAAATGAATGCAATCTCACATGTGGTCCCTCCCAACCCGCTGCTATGTGGTGAACCTAGCCTAAGCCACACCCCCTGAATCAGGTCGCTAGGCGGTTGGTTTAATTTAAGCGCACACTGCCCCCGAAACCACAAAACAGAAGCAAAGAAAAGCCGAACCAAAAAAATTAAATAAATAAATAAAAAAAGACAAATTAACAAAAATCTAGTGTTTTAGTGTCTTTCACAAACAGTGTGATTAGTAGTAAGCTGATCAAAATAACTAGTTACGAGGTGCAATAAATAGATGAATCAATGCTTTCTGATTCTCTCTCTCTTTATTTCGCAGTATATTTTTATAGAATATAAATATACACAAAACCATAAATACATTTGATATAAAATGTTCCAAATATAAAATGACAGTACCTCGTGTACAACTGAAATATAAAAAAAAAAGTATTTAGCTTTTTTTCTCAATATATTTGCAATACACTGCAGAGAACGCAAGCTACCTCAGCTAATGTCTGCGCGCGTCTATCTTTTCTAGAAAAATAATAAAGAAATTTAAATCCCGTAGGTGAAATGGTGGCTGGCAGCAGCACAGCTACTTGTCTCTCAGATACAGGATAGAAAAGCTCCCCCTTTGTCTCTGCTCCTTATGAGCAGAGGAGATAAATGATGGATAGGAGCAAGCTTGCTCCTTTTTTTGGGGGGCTGTAATTTCACATCAGAGGAATGTCATTCTACATATTAAACACTGCCTGCAAACTATTCATCTCTTTTAGCTTCACAGCTGCATGAACCGAATCTCTTAAGATCGTTTTTGCCTGAGCTTTGACTTAAACACACACTGTATCTGTTCAGTACTACATGTAAACAAAATGTGCATACCACACTCACCCATTTAGCAGGTGTGTGGATGTACAAGTGCATCTCAATAAATGAGGATATAATTTATTTCAGTGATTCATTAAAAAAGAAACTCATCTAGCATATTGATTCATGACACACAAAGTGACATACTGTTTATTTCTGTTCTTTTAAAGACACTGCTTACAGCTTATGAAAGCCCAACATTCAGTTTTAGCTTTTTGCTAAATAAATTAGCTGCATTTCCATTGACCATATAATTGCGCAAGTTAACATTTTGAAATTAAACCCAATTGATGGAAACACAGCAATTTTGAAAACTCTCATTTTTTGACAAGTTTGGCTCTAGGGTGAGACAGTTTTTTTGGCCCATATGGAAATTGGATTATTTCACAAAACTGCAATGGAAAATCTTTATTTACATGAGTCACATGATCAACAACTGGATGTTGCCTCTGGCACAAAGAAGAAGAAGACGACAGGAAGTAGTACAGTGTCATAGTGCGGCAGTTTTGTAATGACTTATCGCATGGACAAACTTATTCACGTGTGATTTTAATTGTGTTAATGTAAACACAATGTGAGATAGTATTTTTCAAATTGACAAATTTTGTGTACATTTGCAATGAAAACGCAGCTAAAGACTACAACCTACCATATTAACAAAGTTCAGTGGAAGAAAAACGTTTGGCAGAATGAAAATCCCAAACAAGGCTGAAATAAAATATATACACAGATTACGTGTAGCCTTAATATTTGCCTAGCAGATAGTCACTTTACTTATTTGAGGGTTAGCCACAATAGCCATTGCCAATAATAAAAAAATTCAATGGAAGAAAAAAGTGTGGTAAAAAACATGCTTAAGAAGCACCTCCAAAACTATCAAAACCTGCTTTAGTCTCCATTTTACCACAGCAGGTAGTTTGCCAGTAAATTAATCTGGCCTAATCTCCGTGGAGAACCCATGGAGCAAGACAGACCCAACAATGCAGACAAACTGAAGGCCAATATTAAAGCAACCTGGGCTTCCTGAACACCTCAGCAGAACCATGCTATGCTGCATTGATGCAGTAAATCATGCAAATCACAAAGTATTGAGTGCCATACTGAATATACTATTACATGCTGTCAATAGGTTCACATTTCTGTTTTAAAATGCTTACCGACCAGATGTAACATTTAGTTTTTTGGGGTTTTCATTCGCTGCAAGCAATAATCATCAACATCATCAGAAATCATGGCTGGGTGAAAAACGATTTAGTGGATTACCCAAATTTTTTTTTTTTTTAACAATGCAATTTTTGGGTTTTCAGAGCGATGTCAGAGCTCCCAGGTCGGCCATTTTGTTTGACAATCGTGTTTTACAACTTCTATGTATTTGAAGTCTAAGGATCAGGGCCAGACTACAATTTTTACAAGAATAAAGTTGTAATATTGTGAGAATAAAGTAGTAATTTATAGAGAACTCTCATGTGAAAAATAAAAAATTAAAATGATGAATGTTGAGCATCTTGAAGTTGTACTTTGGTATACGTCTTACATATAACACTTAACAGAAATATTAATCATTTAACATGTCAGCATCAAACTATTATCTGTAGCTGGACTTTGAAATTATCTCACAAACAACTGTCTGTTTTAAAGAAAAACAAATTCAGCTGGTCATGTCAGATCCTGATAACTAAGCTTTTTTTCCTCATTAAAATGTTTTTACATTTTTTTTCCTAATAAAATTGCTAATATTATGACTAATTCTCATCGGTGAACAATAAACTGCCCAAATACTCTGTCGCACAAGTCACTGAAAGGATGATTGAAATAAGGGCCATTAAAATCGTAAATCGGATCTGGTATTAAAACATCTGAGATTTTATTTTTATGCCATATTTCCCAGCACTACCAGAAATAAACACTGAAAATGTGTCACTTTGTGTGTAATGGATCACTGTAATAAAAGGCTTTAAATTTCTAATTTTCTTACTAAAATAAATGATTTTTTCAACAATATTCTAATTTATTGAGATTCTCTGCATAGGGCCGGTAAGGTGGGGGAGGAAAACAAAGAAAATAGTACAATACAGACAATGTACAAGTTTCTGACTAAGGCAGTGAGGCATAATAGGCATAATATTCATATAAATGCATCAGTCAATAGCAAAATGTAGCTAGGAGACTAAACTGACCTCTGTCAGCGGTCACAATCCTTTGGTAAGGATGGACCCGCGTGTCATGCCGTCTCACTTTAGTAGCCATTGCACCTAGATTGTAACAGGTCCACAAGGTTAGAAACCGTTCACTTTGAAGAAGGAAAAAAACAGTCATCTTTTACAGTAACAACATTCACATTTCAACCATTAGGACTTATAATGCTTGGATTACACAATACAATTAACATAATACAGATTATGGTACATATACACAACACATATATCTTTTTTTTTTCTTTTTACAAGTAGAAAAACTTGGTAGAAAAAAAATAATACATCTTTTTGGAGATTTGCTTTAAAAACTGTATAACTTAAGTACTAAACTTCCACAGTGCTCAGAGATATATGGAGTGGTAAAGAGTAGGGGGTGCTGGGCTGTCTACAGGAATAATGTGACTCTCCCCGTGGGATCCAGAAGGGAACCGAGAGAAATTTGTCTCTTTATTTTGAAAGGTGGGGAAATCCAATCCAGCTCTGATGGTAATTGAATCGTGGCAGACACCACCTGCCTCTCCACCTCTCCTTCATTTTCTCCTTCCAGCTTTTCACCATTTCTCTCCTGGTCAATCTGCTCACTGACGGCACAGCCAGTCATTTTCCACCTATATCTGTCACAACTGATTTTCCCCCTGCTGCAGAGGTTGACACAGCTTCATATGCATGACACAAACAAACTGTTTGCGTGTCGCAGGACGTGCAAGAGTTATTTTAAAAAGTGATGTGTGCAGGGATTAAAACAAAAACAGAAAGTCTCCCAGAGAAAGCATTGCCATATTATTTGAGGTCTAAATTCAACAAGATTGTTGTTCTGAAACTGTTGCGACGAGTTGGGGTTGTGTCTACATATGTTTACAGAGAATCTACAAAGTCTACACACCCATGGAAACAGGTTATGCTTCTTTTTAAGTAATGATACCAAAACAAATAATTTCACAACATTTTCCACCTTGAATGTGGCTTTACATCTTTCTAACACCTATAGTGTCGCCTTTACTCAGCTCCTTAAGTAGTTTAACAGAAACTCACACCTCAAGATATGCAAACAAAACAATGCACATGTTGGTATTGTTGGGGACTCATTTGAATCATCAGTGTTAAATGGCACCAAAAGAGAATTAAATAGACATTTGGGCCAGTGGTCTGTTTGAAATCAGTGAGATTGTTTCTGATAACTTGCCAGGCTGATACTTCCAAAGTTTCAATCCTCTTGGATCAGAGCTGAAACGATATTAAGATAACAAGAGATAACCAGCTGCAGTCATTCATAACTCTCTGAACCTTTACTAAATGTTCTCAGTCACACCTCCATCCACAAAGATATAATTTTTTTGTAGTTATCAAAACCACCGTTGGACATAATCCAAACTCCACCAACTGTGCTGAATGCCAAACCCTACAGTTCACATCATCAAAAGATCATCATGTCCACAGTGAAGCATGGTGATGGCTGCGTAATGCTTTGCGCCTATTCTTCTTCATCTCATGCTGAAAATTAGTCAAGGTGGAAGGAATTATGAAAAGCCCAAATTCAAGTCAATGTTGGCACAAATTCAGTAACAGGAAGAGGAATTTCCACTTACACCTGGGTGACCAAGATGAAAGCACAGAAAATTCTTTCCACAAATAAACTTCTCGTGCCTTTTTTATTATGTCTGCTCAATAATAAACTAAATGTGCAAGACTTTACCGAAACACACAAAATAGGTAGTGTACAAGACCCAAAGCACACAACTTGCAGCACGGCTCCAAATGAACAAAAGAAAAGCTTCAACAGAGGAGGACTGAAGTCTATAATGGCCCGGCCCGGCCCAAACACAGACCTGAAGAAGGTTGTGCAAAGGAAATGTTCTCTCAATCTGACAGATTTGGAGCATTTTTGCAAAGAAGAGTGAACAAATGTTGTCATGTCAGTACCTCAAAGCAAAAACACAGAACATAGCACTATAATAAAATTATTTCCATACTATAATTTATTATAGTATGTAATAAATTACAGTATTATTCCAAACTATTTATGACCTGTTTTTCACTGAAATGATTGATCTGTGTCTCATTGACCAGGGGTGTGTATACGTTTTATATTCACTGAGCACAACTCTAAAGAAGCCGACGACCTGCCAGTGCCTGGACACAGAACTGCATAAAGCAGAGCCACATCCGTGAGAGTGTGTGAATGCGAGAGGTGTGTGTTGCTGAAGGCACCGATCGATAGTGTGAGTAAATAAAATGCACTAAGCTGGTGTAACCCTGCAAGTCAAAGAGAGAAAAGCCAGTCAGCTGTCCCTGCCTGTTCTACACATGTTTCCCAGCGGCACCCATGACGCTCGGGTCAACTAAAAAAAACAAAAACAAAAAAAAAACGCACACAAAAAAAAGCTGCCGGCATGAGATCTTAGAGACATTAGAGGAGTTTGTGTCAAATAGAGATCCGCACAAACTGACAGAGGCTCTTTTGTCTCAACCTGGGAGGAACATTCCAACAGTCAATAGAACAACATATGCTGCACATGTCAGAATATTCAACAGATGTCTCTTTGGTAGCAGATGTGTTGAGCTTTAAGCACCATTGAGAATAAGAATAATATGTGGAGCTAAATATTTAACTGTCCCTCCTGACAGAAACTAAGGAGGATGTCAGGTAAAAGGTAGAGAAAGCTCAAGTTTAACAGGGGTGAAGCTAAGACGATGTGAGGAAGGGAGGGGGGAGAAAAAAGGGCATACTGGAGGAATTTAATGAACATCCCCAGTGGGAGCGAGAGAGGGACCGTCTCTAGGCATCAAGGCCTGCCCGCAGAGAACAGCGCGCAGAAATGATTTCAAAAGCTGCAGAAATCCGAGGGGATCTGCCGCCAGACTGAATATGCCTCCAGGCCAGTGCATGAAAAGGTTAGAGAGCAGGCTGCATGTACGAAAGTGTGTTTCTGTCAGTGTGTCTCACTTCATACTGAGGCAGATTCTGCTATAAACCTTGCAGAGAAGAGGCGATGTAAACCTGAGAGCGGATTTGTTTGGCCAGAGAGAAACTAAAAACAGTGAAATAAGCTCACTTTTGGAGTAAAAAGAGACTTCAACAGCCCAGCGTTCACACTGTAACGTCTGTCCCCCTTTCAGTATATTGCAGTGTCCATATGAGCCATCACCAAGAGCTCCACCAGCACATCCACCCTGTGAGTTTTATCTGTTTTTATTTTCAGGTGGTCACAACATATTTACCTTTCAACAAGTCCTGACTGTGGCTCATGGTAGCTGCGTCCAGCACCCCGACTCCGGGGTAAAACAAGCTGCCCTCCTGTCCAGGCTGGCCAAAGTTGACCGCTGTACCCAAGCTCCCCCAGGCTCTCTTACCTAGAACCCCACTGTGCTCGATGGGGTACTCCAGCAGCGAGGTGGGTGCCAAGGCGTAGGGGTACTCGTAAGGGGTGGTGTAGATTAGTCCGCCGTCTGGTGTGGGAGGCACCAAGGTGGGGGTGCCGTTGGGCAGCATAGCGGCCATCTGAGTGGGCCGGATGAGGTTCATGATGGGGGTCCCGGCCGGCGTCGGGGGCCGGAGTGCCTGGGGAGGCAACACCTGACCCGCGGGGGCCGCTATGAGGCGGGGGCCCTGAGCGGCCGCTGCCGCTGCTGCAAGAGAGAACGCAAGGGGGGCTGCCATAAGCAAGAGAGCAAAGGACAGGCGCAGAAAGAAAGAAGGAAGATCAAGTGCAGCGTGGTCGATCAATATCACAGATGGACAGAAAAAGGGTGGAAACACAGAGGAGGAAAAGAAAGGTGAATGGGAAGGAAAGGGGGAGTAGGGGAGAGGACAAAAAGAGGAGAGGAGCAAAAAGGAAAATTAGTCCATGCAATGATCATGGTGGTGAACCACAAAAGCGACAGTCTGTTGCAAAAAATCTTTATCAATACAACAAATCAACACAGCCAAAAATAAAAAGTTAATGAAACCCTCCCCACACCAAAACAGAAAAAGCACAAAATACAGCTGTGACCCACTGGACGAGCCCCCATCACCTCCACAGCTACAACCTTAATGGGAACAGTGAGGTACAGAAAACACATGGCAACAGAAATGACCGCAGACAACACCGATAAAAACAGCCACAGTAGAAACACTGTGGGTTTACCACACAAAGGTTGATATTGCAACATATTGCTGATCAATTCAATTTAAATGGATTGTTAGCAGTCAGCTTCTGTTGGATGTGAAAAACATTTTCTAGCAGTTTTCTAAATAAATCAAGTGCTTCAGTGACTGCAGTTAGTTGCTTAGCTTAATGTAACACAAAAAAGAAACAAATAAATAAATAAATGCTTAAATTGATCAATTAAAATGCAAATTTCACACATTGAAGCGCAAATGTGCAGAATAATGAACTCTAGAACCATTTGAAATGAAAGCAGAGATCACAAAGAATCAAAACATGCACAGGTTCTGGACTGGCTGGCGTAAAAGCTCAATGTTAATGAAACCATGTGACTGACATGCAGAATCAAGCGGATGAAAACAAGTGAGGAGGAGGATGTACAGGGGTCTCTCAAAAATTCTAAATATCATTAAAATGTTTGTTTATTTCAGTATTTCAATTCAAAAAGTGAACCCACTACAAGTGGGACACATTTTGAGTGCTAATTCAGATGATTGCAACTTAGAACTAATGAAAACCCACAATTAGATTTCAGAAAATTAGAATAAAAACAAGGCTTTTAATACAGTAATATTGCTCTATTAAACACAATGCCCACCTACTGCACTGTAAAAGATCTCAATACGTGGTCTGGGCTCATTTTGCATTAATTCTTAAGAATCACTGCAAAACACTTGCTCAAGTTTCAAGGACTTAAAAATGCATTAAAAATATACAAAGCCATAAAAATAGACTCACTTTTAATATTTAGCAACACACTACAGAATCACTCACGCATGGGGTGTGGATCTGGTGATGTGCTTTTTTCTACCACAGTTTTTCCTTCCACTCAATTTTCTGTTAATCTTGTTGGTTATCTTAATCCAGCTTATTTAGAGGTGACATATCCCTGAATAATAATTTGGGGTTTTTATTAGTTGTAGGCCATTATTGTCAAAATCAACAGATACTCATACATTTTGGCATAATGAATTGATTTAATGCATAATTTTCACTTTTAAAAAATTAATTACTGAAATAAATAATGTTTTTGATGATATCCAATGTACGGAGATGTATTTATGGATAACAAAGGGCAGGATGAATGGATAATTGTTGAGAAGGAAAGAAACATATAAAAACAGAAGTGGTCCTGGATGTAATGCAGACAACAATCTGATTGTTTAGAAAGCTTGTTAATCGTTTGCTGTGGTCTAAGTTAATGTGACAGCATGAAAACACTAAATCTTGTTACAAATTAATCTGCTGTTAGTTCACAAGTAAGATGAACTTCTGGCCTGGTTACATATGGTGTGTGTTATGAAGATATTAGCCATGTATGCTGCCTACTAGACCGATCAGCTGACTTACGTGTTTTGACATTGTTGTCTCTGTATGTCCCGTTGAGAATAGCCAGCTCCATCAGCTGCATCTTCTTCAAATTGTCTTCACCCTCAGCCTGAAAGAGAGAACCAGACAAATATTTATACATTTATATATATATTTCAGCGACAGACTTCAGACCTAATCCAAACTAGAACTGAAACTAACGATTATTTTAGCAATGGGTTACTATATAAATTAATCTGATGATTAATCAATTAATCACATTAAAAAAACTGGCACATTCTGCATATTTTTCATTTAACTACTTAAGTTTTTTAGAAATATATTCATAGATTCAAATAAATAACTAGAAAATTTCGGAAGAAATTTAGCCGGGGCCTGCCGAGGCGCGCCCGGGGGGTTTGGGCCCGGCGTCGTCTCGCTACAAATCGGCATCGACGCTAAAGAACGCCGCGACGTAATCAGTGGCACGCGGAGAACCGCAAGAACGTTAAGCGAGGCGGACGCGCACCATTCGGTACGATTTAAAATGTTGTCAAGGCTTTTATTTTGGAAGTTTTGTTAAACTTCATTTCAAAGGGCCAAACTAATCCCATGCGTAATAGTCCTTGGGTTAAAATAGTTATATAATGCTCAAAACGCAAGTAGCTGATGTAAAAATATTCAAGGCTTTTATTTTGAAATTTTCAGTATGCTTCATTTCAAAGGGCCAACCTAATCCCATGAATAACAGTCATTGGATAAAATCAGTTATTTAATGCTCAAAACACAAGTAGTAGATGTAAAAATATTCAAGGCTTCTATTTTGAAATGTTAAGCTTCATTTCAAAGGGCCAAACTAATCCCATGTGTAGCAATGCTTTGGATGAAAAAGTCAAATAAAGCTAAAAAGAGCAATTACGTCATGTAAAAATATTAAAGGCTTTTATTTTGGAATTTTTGTTAGACTTCATTTCAAAGGGCCAAACTAATACCACGTGTAACAGTGCTTTGGATGAAAAAGTCACATAAAGCCAAAAAGAGCAATTACATGATGTAAAAATATTCAAGGCTTTTATTTTGAAATTTTCAGTATGCTTCATTTCAAAGGGCCAAACTAATATCATGTGTAACAGTGCTTTGGATGAAAAAGTCAAATAAAGCCAAAAAGAGCAATTACGTCATGTAAAAATATTCAGGGCTTTTATTGTGAAATTTTCAATATGCTTAATTTTAAAGTTCAAAACTAATCCCATGTGTAACAGATACTGAGTTAAATCAGTTATATACAGCCCATAGCAGCAATTAGTTCTAAAGGCCAGTTCAGTCCTGATCTGTTTCAACTGAGGGTTCCACTATAGTTAGAACTACAATGATGCGTATTTTGTAGTCCTAATCAGCAGCCAATAGCCTCTTGAGTTCCGTTGCTATGGTAAATAATGGTCTCAGCAGGTGCGAGCTGTGAGTCATACATGCTGCAGACACAATTGTGTGTTTGAGCCAACACGTTTTACTGAAAAAAAGCATTGGAAACAAATCCTTCCTGTTCGGGAACCGTAATACATATTCGAAAAGCGTTTGGAGCGTATGAGAGGCCTATGTGTCTTCTGCGATAGTCCCGAGATTCATATCTGTACCTCACTCAGAGCATTTACAGCGATGAGAGAAAGAAATGTTGTGCCCAGATCTGAAATTGTATTCAAATACATTGGAGAAAGCCTGAGAGAGCCTGAGAAAATCCTGTCGCATGACTGTGCTCTGAAGCACCGTGACAGAAAACCGTACGATCTAGATAAATTTCGAAAACATTTTACCGGAGCAGACAGGCGTATCAATGTCAGGACCGATTTTGATACCAATCGTGCGATATTTGTGGGCGTGATGGCGATTTCAAAATTATTTTGGGGTGAAAAATTCTCTTCATTTCTCACTCTAGCAGAGGGGCAATCAGTCAGAGACACACTCTAATTTGAGGAAAAATGAGAAACTTTGGGTCGCTTAGAGACAAATTGTGGACAAACCGTAACTGGTATCGACGAGCCGTCTTCACTTTCGAAGAGATCACAGACGTATCTACAAAATGAAATTTGAATGGCATTTCTAGGTGAATTTGTGACGACACAGCAAATCCTCAAAAATAGGGTATTTCTAGGATTTTTCCCATTGACTTATAATGGGATTTTTTTCGTAGTTTTTTGCGAATTATGTCGCCACGTTAACCCCAAATCCCACCAAAAGTAATAGCAATAATGGCGTGAATTTTCTGCACGTTTTGATACCTCATTTGTAGGTGTGCACCAAGCGGTATGAGCCGCATTAACGGTTACGGAAGAAAAATAAAGAATTATAATAATAAAGAGACGCTTCTCTCCGACAATAGTAATAGGTTCCTGCCATTGCATGGCAGGCCCCAATAATAATAATAATAATAAAGAAACCTTTCTTGGGAGAATAGCAATAGGTTCCTGCCATTGCTTTGCATGGTAGGCCCCAATTCAACTCTTTAAAAAAATAAAATAAAGAGACCATTTTATTGCCTTTAGTGAAGGCTTAATCTTTTGTAGCACAGGATGCATCTGCAGCTAAAAAATACTTCCAATACTTCCTAGGGTTGGTTTGTTAATTATTTTTTGGATTAATTGGCTAGAAAAAGGTGCTTATTAGGAAATTTGGAAAAGGTATATAGTTTTTATACAATTTTGGCTTAATTACCGCTATTGCTCTTTGAGCAAAGAGCCCTTTTTTGAGTCTGTACACCCCAGTTAACAATTAATCGATTACTAAATTAGCTGGTGATTCTTTCAGTAATCGATTAATCACAATTAATCGTTTCAGTCTTAATCCCAACACAGTAAAGGAACCTACATGCCAGGCGTTTATGTGCTCCCATGGAGCCGCTGAATCGTTTCAACACGACATGTTAATGTTCTCTACAAGCACTGCCTGGACAGGGCTTAGTCAAACATGGATGGGGATAAGCTAAAGTGCCGTTGTCATTCCAGAGTGGCTTGTTGTTGCTAAAATGCTGACAGAGACATTAAGTGTGAGAATGCATATTCATAATCCATATCAGAATGATAATTACTGTAATTTTCTTTGCTCCCCTGTGCGCAATCAAACTCGCAATAACCGCCCTAGCTAATGTCAGTCCTGTCAATTAATGTTTGGATAAATAAATACAAAAGCAGCAGCCACTGTCATTATTGCCAAATTAGGGAACTGAAATTATTCACGGAAAGCAATTAAGATAGCAACCTCCCGCCCCCCCCACCCTCCTCCTAACACCCATCTCTCCCTCCGTCGCCTCAATCCCTCCCCCATCACCTTGAAACTCCATTTCCCCCAGAGCTACCAGACACTCAATAACCATGACAACACAAAAGCCCCTGTAATTTCCCAGGTAGTGCATCATATTTAAGCTTGGCTGGTATGTGAATCATTTTCCAAAGTGAGGAGAACAAAAGTGTTAGCGGCAAGTTTCACTGACCTCACTCCAACCTAACGTAACTATCGATTTCATGGCTTTTTTGTATCTTTTTGCTAAACGTTTCAATTCAAAAACGCGGACTGGCTGTTCCACCGTGCGCACACCGCATCTTCATGTGAACGCAACAGAAAGAAATAAAAGGCAGCTGACTCCGTTCCTCTATTCAGTCCCGGAGCAGAGGGCCTCTTCGACAAATTGGTAGTTCAGCAACAGCGTGTCACATTCAGAGGATGATGAGGAAAGAATGGATGTGGAGGGGGGAAGAAAAGGAGAACTCAGAGTTAAGCCCTCCCTTGAGACCTCTCATCAACACAGCCACAGTGAGAGAGAGTGACAGAGGCTGGTCTCCTCTGACTAAATATAAGGCTGCAAAGCTGTGTACTGTTTAGTCCGTCACACAACTTCCACTTAATAAAATAATTCTGCCTTCATTTCCTCTGCAGACATCTGCCTGCTTTCTTTTTACAGGAGCACTTTAACAGGGTATCTGTAGGTTTCAGAAAGTTAACTTTAAGACTTTTCAAAGCCTTTTTAATGCCAGCTTGAATGAACGGCTGAAAAAACTATAAAATGTAGGGGATGATTTGGGGATCCTACGGGCTCGTTAGGGATGGCAACAGAAGCAAACCAGTGGCAAAAACAAACACTGTTCACCCAGTTGGTGAAACATCTACACTTACCTGTGATAGACATAAAAAAAAAAGCTAGCTAGCTAGAAAAGGGGTATATTAGCAGATGGCTACCAACCACCACGAGTCACAAAACACACTGAAGATGCCTATGTGCGCCTTTGCAAGATAAAAATGCCCCACAAGAAAAAGTAAAGCTACATATGAGATTATATTGGGCAGCCAGGCCAAAATTTAAGACTTTTGATTAGGCCGAGCTACATTTTTTAATGATTTTAAGGTCTTAATTTTAGATAAATTAAGTTAGGGATTTTTATGGATGTTTAAAATTATATGCCACACATATGTAAGACAGATTTATACATCAAAAGAGATAACTGATTACAATAATCCTAGTTAGATTGCATCTTTATAATATTTATTTATGAAAAAGTCCACCGCACCTTGACCACACCATTCTGTGTTTTCTCTGAAAAGAGTCAGCAGTTGTTTGAAAGTAGGTCATGCCAATGGAGAATAAGAAGTTGCCATAAAAATTCTGAACAATACATTCGTTGCTTTCTCAAGTTGATTTTTTTGGGACTACATTTATCTTTGCCATGGTGATGTATAAAAAGCTGCATGAGAAGAATTATGGCAGGGAATCTCTGGGTATCAACGAACACAAACCTGCTGCCCAATGGAAACGCAGAAAAAAACGGGAAACATCACAACAATGTTTTCATATTTAAAGCGTTGTTGGAAGAAAAAACTGAAGAAAAAAAAGAAGCTCGGCAGCAGAAATGTTAGAGAAGCTTATGTGCATCTACTGTATGTGCATTTTATTATGACAGACGTACAGGTGTGCAGGGGTTTAACAGGCACACACAAAAAGATCCCAATCCAACCTACTCTGTATAGGTGGCAAGCTGCCTGTTGAGAGCAGAGAGAGACAAAACAGAGAGCAGAAAGACAGGGGAGCTCAGATGCTGCAGCTAGGATGAGGTGAGCGCTGCTCTGTGGAGAGGCTCAGCGGAGGGCAGATGATACAGCTTCATGTTCACTAAGAGTGTGCTAGCAAAGCCAGCCAATACAATTGGATTGAGCTTTTAGATCTGAAATAAGATAATTTATGACATGAAGTTATTAAACCAATAGTTCCTCTCTTATTTTAGGCCATACTTTTTCACACTTAGAGTACTGGTAATCATTTACCTATATTTCAAATTTAACGTTAAAGCTTACTGTAAAACGCTCTTCAGATGATGGATGTATAGATGGAAGGAAGCACAATAAATAGGTGGATAGATGGATTATTGAACAAATGATTTTACAAATGAGTGAATTGCTAAACTGATGTGCAGTCAAACGACTATATGAATAAATAGACAAATGGGAAAACAAATGAATAAATGTTAGCAGATCATAAATTGCTTGATCAGTGATTTGAATTTAGATTGGGCCTAAAAAAAAGTTCAACCTGATCCCAAAGTAAACATATTTTGACATATTTTTTAAAAAGCTTTTGCTGATTTTGGTTTTAGATCACCAGTTGAGTGATCTAAAAGTGCAACTTCTCCAGTTTTTAGCTTTTGTTTAACGTCTTCCAGCTCCAACTAGTCTCTTGTTGGGAAAGGACAGCTGCATAAAGAAGTGGATTTAGACAATGGAACATGTAAAGAATACAGAATTTTTTTTCTATCAAACAAATTAAACTCCGTTTTTCTAGACCGCACAAGATTCCTGTGAAACTCCCCCCGCTTCCATCCAGTATTGTGATTCCTGGAAAGGTTTTTAGGAAAAGATGATAAACTCAAAGTGAATGCACACAGGATCATAAAGCAAACAATGATCCTGCCGACTCTGCTGTGGAGAAGCTGGGTTGACTTTCATCATGTTGCCTCATGTACGCTGGGCGGAAGCACAACTTTTACACCACCATGAAGAGCAGTTAAATGTTTAACGTCAACTTGCTCACGGTGTCGTCACAATTAACACACTTCTCAGTCAGCATGCAGAAGCCATAATATGTCAGTCACTCAGACGATGGCGGTGTTGCGATCCCGCAAGAGTTTGTAATGCTGCGACTTTTGAATACCCGGGAGAGGGACGGATGCTGGATTAGAGGACAAGGGGGATCGAGGGGAGGAAGTTTTAGCTTTTCCCTGCCGTTCACACATGCGTGCATGTGACAAACATACACACCCTCCTGTTGCTGTCCATCAGTGGAAAAGCCACTCAATAAAGCCGCTCTATCCACAAGAATCTGATTCAATCAATGAGGCCTATTTGTGAAATCAGCAGAGCGGTAAAAGCTATCAGAGACAAGCAAGACAGAGGGATGAGGGGAACGAGGGATAAATAGGAAGGGAAGAGGACGGAGATGAGCTCTAGTAGGTGAGCCATGTCCTACCTGACAAGCCTGCAATGAGGTCAGCTGACACAAACTACATCATTGTCATGTTTCTGTGTTTAGCGTAGAGGTCCCACGGCCTGGATTTGGATGCAAATTAGGTCCATCTTGGTTGGGTGATTATGTGTTAAACTGTATGTCTTTTAAACTGTATAGGTTCTAGAATATCTCAGAGTTTTAAACCTGTTTAAGAAATATGTTCATCAAAACATATTTGATTAATCATACCAACTTAAGTATAAATAAGTATAAAATGATCAAAGAACCCAATCTGAAAGATCTCACAGTGTACATGCAGTCATTAAAATCCAGTATGCTGATGGATTGTTGAGTCATCCGCGTCAGCAGCTATTGAAGAGCACATTACGGACCAATAACTATCTTTGGTGGAATTATTTCAATTTAAAAATAAAGAGAAAAGCAGGCACAACAATATATTTGGGAATATTTATTGTCTTCTATATCAAACACTTGTCACTTACATTCATCCTTATTTCAAAACAAGACTATGATAGTAAAGTTTTAGTTGTTTCCATTAACCAGATCAATCATTATTTTTGGTAGATATTATATGGAAAAATGTGGGAAGTGTAGAAGAGTAATAGAAAGTCAACACACTCAAAACTCCTAGCATGCGTCCATATTCTGATTAGAGTGAGACCCTTATATTTGCGGGGACTAAGGAGCACAACCACAAGTACTTGAGACTTTCTCTAAAAATGCTTAAAGCTACCAATTTTAATAGTTCAAACAGCAAATGTACACTAATACATTTTAATACACACAATGGAAAACATCTTAGAATCACTGCAGAAGCTTGGGCATACAGTCAATCAGTGCTAAGAAAATGTAATGGTGCTCTTGGGTTGGCTAAATAGCAAATACCAGCCAATAGCTGGTATTTGGTAGTTTAATTAGTGTAGAATTAAACCTTCTTATTTCAGCTTCCCAAACAAAATTTATGGCAAATCAGGCAAATTTTCTGCAAATAATTTGGGGTTGTGTTCCAGAAGAAACCTGGAAACACTAAACCGCAAATAGGTGGAGGTCCAGCAGGCCATTAATGCTAAAACTGATAGCAGCATGGTCATTAATTTTGTAAAAACAGGTAAAAGTGTGTTTGGGAATCTCTCCAAGAAATCTTGTTGAGGCTCCTTACTTTGATGCCTGTTCTGACCCAAGCTTGCTACAATACGAATACATATACAAACTGCAGCTAAAGCCAGATTTCTGTTTATTGCTTTGTTCTGTAGGCGCGTTTGAAATACAACAAGAAACAGATGACTGAGTGTCTGTCTGCACCCAAACTCCCCTTCTGACGCTCCACTTTCAGGCCCTGTCTTTGCCAAAGCAACTGATGTAAACAGCCACTTGGGTTGGGTCGGCTGAATTCGCTCATGTTTATAGCCACAGCTGAGGGGTGGGGGGGATTTTTGCTCATATCTGGAGGGAGTGACTGTGAATGCAGCTGAGCTCAGAAAACAGAATGAAAAGGAAGGGAACAAATAAGTCTAGAAGGAGAAAAGGCCCACATAGCACATATAAGAGGCAGAATGAAAGATCATCTTTGAGTTAGTGAGGAGATGGAGAGATATATACAGAGAAGAAAAGGACTGCTAGAGAATAGGAGACAAGAAAAGACAGAAAGAATAGTGAAAGCCAATTTGTCTGCTCCCCAGTGGCCTGACACTGGCTAAGGCCTGCTTTCCTTCCCTGGCCTTGCTGCCCGTCATCACAAACAAACGCGAGTGTGCACGCCCAACCTCACAAACACACACACACATTTCTGAGGTCTCAGCAGGGCCAGGGTCAGACTCTCTCCAAACTACTCCAATTACCTGAGCAGTAAACACAGCCTGCCCTGGCTGCCACCTGGGAAACAGAGGCTGTGTGTGCAGAGTCCAGAACGGGGAGAGGAAGGGAACGGAGGAGCGGCTGACTACATGTACAGGGCTGGAACTAGTGGTACCAGCACAACTTTACCCCTCCTCCCTGTCACCGCTCCCCTTTTGGTTCCTTCCCAAACTCCAACATCTGGAGGGAAATGATTACTCCTGCCAAGCTGCCAAGACGTCTTATCAACAATTCCACACTCTCCAGAAGCAGAGGGTGAGAGAAGAGGAAGGAATGAGTACTTGTAGCAGGCTTCAAAACATTTCCACACAAAATAAATTACTGACAAGAAGTTTAATCGATTCAAGTCGACTAAAGCAAACTTGGAACATGTATCGCAAACAGAAATAAAAACATATGCAGCTAACTTTCTCCTGGCATTTTCATGGGAGAGACTGTAAATCCGACAACTGCACAGCAAATAAAGTCAGAACATGCTGCTAAACACATTCTTATTCTTTAGGAATTACAGAGGAACCAAAACAAAAAAAATCCATAAAAATGTATTTTCTATGATGAGACTTTCGATAATTCATGGGAGGGTAAAAATAGACAAATGAGCTCAATTTATTTTTCTGTTCCCTTTAATAGACAGAACATTTAATGTCTGTGCTGGAGCACATTATGTTCATGCTTTTAAAAAGAAAAAAAAAATCAGTGCTGTACTTTCAAAGGCAATTTTCTTTCGTCTGCCTTGCTCCTTAGCTTTTGTGATCATATCTACCAGGGGAATTAGGCCTCCACTGGATTTTCTTTTTCCACCAATGACTAACAATGCAATCTCCTGCAACTCTCCTCTCTGGCTTTCTTATACCTTCAGAGTCCTCATGCAAAGCCTCTTTTTATCCTTTGCACACAGCTCTTTTAGTAGTGTGTGCCATTAGCCATGCAAAACCAACAACACACCGGCTCATTAGCATAGAAGGGAACCTGACTGCAGTCAGATTATTACAAACGTATCAGGGCTGCTCCGCCCCATTACTGTCAATCCTGCAGCTTAGCGAAGTACAGAACAGAGTGGCAGATTACAAAGTGAGGAATGAACTGTTCCAATAAAGCCTTTATTTCTGCATCATAACCAACCTCACTAGTGCAGACGCCTCAAACTGAAAAAGTTAGCTCTCTGCTGTCATTGTTTTCTTCTTCCTGCTTCACTGCTGCGCCTCTACTCCACCTGCTATTTCCCATTGCTATGCTTTTCCTGACTTACTTTTGGTCAGATAACTGACAGTTAAACCTACAATTACCTTATGAATGAAAGATCACATGTGGGGTTGCACAAAGCTCTGTTTTCAGGCCACTTTCAATCAACACCTGCATGTTCCTTTAAAAAGAATGATCAAGTCTGATTTACGATTCAGTATTTGTGGATTTTTCAGTAGATCGTACCCAAAATTATTCAGAAAAATCCAGGCTATCTACATATTTTTTCGTAGCGCGTGTCCATGATATTTGAATAAAAATGAAGCTTTGGAACTTGATGCTACTTGACACACTACTGACTGGCTTTTGCAAAGAGAAGAGGAAGACAGTAGATATTACCTTCTGCAGTACTGATAAGATGGTTTCAACTGTGTGTATTGATCGTGTTACATTTCAAAGTCTGCATGGAGTCCATTACTAAATCAGTCTACAACTATTTTTGATAAATTGTCAGAATAAAATAATTCAGGCAGCTGCAGCTAATCCAAAGTGGTCCTCTTGGGACCTGAGCAACACCAAGGAAATGGATCATATCACATCAATCCTTAAATCAAAAGATGGAGTGTAAAATCTTATGATTGCTCTATAAGGCACTAAACTGTGTTGGTTTGGAAAAAGTGTGCATCCGTAATACCAACAACATCCTGAAAATGTAATCCAAGCAGAAAATGTTGGTCTTGGTTATTTATTGGTTGTAAATGTATTTATGTTTAAGTGATGCTTACATTTTTTTTTAGATTCTTTAAGAATTTTTCTCTTAAATATAGATTTTTTCACAAATGGTCCTTTATTTTTCCATAAACCACTTTGAGTTACCTTGTGCCTGAAGGTTGCTAATAAAGTTGCCCAGGCTAGGATAACACTGGTGGGTACTTTGTATGTAAGGCAGAATGCTCAAGAAAAGCGGTAATTTAATTGGAAAAGCATAGTTTCACGCCAACAGCTACTCCCCGCTGTTGTCAGGAGAAATGGGCAATGTATGGGTGGCAAGCACAGTCTGTGCCCCAGACCTGGCAATAGTTCCTAGATCTATGGGGCTTATTACAGCCTTTTATTGGACTGCAGGAGAGTGAAGTGGGCTGCCCTGGTGCTGTGTGCTAACCCCATCAATATCTGCTGACAGACTTATACATAGACTCAGTGCCACCAAAACTAGAAAAGAGAAAAACAATGGGGCAAAAGAGAATTTGTCCTTCAACCCGTTACCTGCACATATAAAGACTCAGAAAGAAGAAAAAGTTGATTTTCTCTAATAAAGACGTTGGCTTGTGGAAAAAAAAATTATTTGTTGACCCGTACAGAATGGGCTGGGATTCCATTTGTTAATCATTACCAGCAGATCAGAGTTCAGTAATAACCTAGAAAATTAAACCTAGATTTTACAACTCAAGTTAGATAAATTACTCAGGCTTATCCATCTGCATCCGTTTTAAGGAACATCTGATGCCAAGTTGTGTCTCATGATATCTCCGTGTTGAACAGCCCAACAAATAAATGCTATCTATCTATCTAAACAGCTGTTAGTTTATCCTCTCCTCTCTTTTAATCATCAACATTTCTCTGCATGGAAATAAAAAAATCTCCACCCTCTCACTCAATCTGCTCTTGCAACCTTTAGAGTAACAGTCCGTTTTTGTTCCATTTCTCTTTCCCCTCGCTCCCCACCCCTGCTTTTATACCTCATTCTGCCATACTGGCAGACGATGTATTGTTCTGTCGCCACGATCCTTTAATGCCATCCAATCGAGCGGGGAATATCTTGAAGGGATTTGGGCAGGGATGATTTGGGAGGTTTAAATGCTGCAAAAGGATTTGCATCAGATTCAGAGATCCTGACTCAAAGCAGATCACTGAAGCCTTCTCTTATAACAGAGATTTGAGAATCTCATGTGAGATGTTAATGCAAACCTTTTGAAGGTTTGTGTGTGTATGTTAGCAAACAGGGATACATTTTGGAGACACCGTCTTCAGGTTGTGTGTCTTAATGGAACCTGACAATGCCAAACATTTGAGATTATTCATTAAGTCCAAAGCTGGCATCAACAACAACCTATTTTCTTATATTTCTGAATTTCTCCAAATAACTAAGCATACTTCAATCAGAAGTAAAATTTGGTCTGCTTCTTAATTTATTTTTGTTTTAAGTTTGTTTGGATCACTAAAATTATAACCATTTGCTGAATGCCAAAAGATTTGCCAGGTATAGATATTAATCAGATTTATAGAGTTCCATGATATCTTTCCATATTTTATTAGATTTTTACATAATGTCCATAATGTAAACTTCTGACTTTGAAGAAAGAAAAAAAAATCTTTAAAATCTCTCACTGTAGCAGTTAGGAATGCTTTTTTTAAATTCCAAATGATATAAACCACACCTGTCTTTTATCAGGTGTGTAAATATCTGGATTATACTGTGAAAATAAAATCCATTAATTTTATCAATGTTTTTGTTTATGTCAAACATGCTATAACTGAAATAGAAACAAGCCAAAATAGCACAAATTTCAATCAGGAACACAACCGAACCACAACAATAAGCACTGGATGTTCTATAACGAAGTAAGAATGTTTTTATTTTAATTTCCTAAGGAATCTGCAAAATGTCTGTTTGAGAAGCAAAGTTCTTTCAAGGTTTTGCAGGGGAGGAATGAATACTTGAACATTGTAGTCTTGTTACAATGCAAAATAACAACCAAATTCCTCAGTAAGAGCTGCATTAAATGAAACAAATTAATGCCACACTGTGGAGGATTAAACAGCGCCACATGTTTAAGATGTGCCTAAATGGAATTTAGGAGCCATTACAAACAATTTGTCCATATTTAAGACTTTTTGTTGTCTAAAGTTGACTTTTAAATCTAAGAGATTAAAAGCACTTTAAGAGACCTTGTGAGTTGGTTTTATGTTCTTTGATGGCTCATTATTATTAGCAGGATGTATATCTGAGATGTTCTGTGTTAAACCATTAAAACATCCCAATTATTCAACTTTAGACCTAATCAGTCTTTTTTTTTTTTAAAACATGCATATCTGTCAGAAAAAAATACTTATTTTTGGACACTGTAAAAAAAGATACACTGATAAAAAATAATGTTAACTAAAAATATTAATAGTGAATTATATCTAATGTCATTGATGACAACTAGTTTAGCACAATATACATCAGAAATTCTCCTATATTTGCATTTGTCAACAAGGTTAGTTTAAGGGGCAATGTTATGTTCTTCAGGCACATAGTGCCATTTTATAGCACAAAAAAGTAACTGTTTTCCTTCAGTTGTCATAAAATTTCTACCTATATCTCCAGATAATCTTGAAATTGGGTGTCTATCTCTTTAAAAACTCAAGTTTTCAGGTGGTCATCCCAACATCGCTCTTTTAACAATGTTTTTACCAGCGTTGCACTGAGAAGAAGCTTACGTAAGGAGCTCAGCAGATGCACAGGTCCACTAGGTGTTTGCCATTGCTGCTGGCTAGTCTGAAGGAGCTGAGGAGTGCAGTCACAGGAGAGGACTACTCTATGAGGCAGCAGCTTGGGAACCTGGAAACTGCAGCTCAGAGGAGCTGGCACTAGATAAGCCCACCTAGGAGTTTTGGACACCTGAATGGTTGCCACGGTAGATTAAAGGATTTCTCAAACGTGCATGAAAGAATCAAGGCAGCACTCCAGGTATATTCTTGATGAAGGAATAGCATTATAACATAATGTAAAGTTCATAAAAGCTGATTTAACATAATTCTGCCCCTTTAATAACATCATGTCATTCACAGAGTATCAAAATGTTTTTTGCTCCATTGGTAGAACTTAACAACCTTCATGTGCAACCACCAAGAGGGTGCAGAAAGCCAATGGTGGGGCAACTATTTGAGCCATTGCCACTCGAATGATGCAGGCTGAGGAAAGAGCTGAATTTGACGAGCAGCCTTCAGGCGCTCTAAATGCTCTACAATCCTATTTCCCTGCCTCCAACACTAGGGCGCATGGTCGCTGGAGGAGGAGACATGAAAGCCATGCGTGTGCGCACGTGTGGGTGTTTGTTCTGACTTCAAATGTTGAACCTTGGCCGCAGAACGGTTCCATCACAAGTTCAGAAACTACTGTGGGAGGATTTGCATGTGTAAGACAAAAAGACAAAGTGGCAGAGAGACGCCGAGGGTTCTGTCAGCAGTCGGCCTTTAGAGTCCTGACTGCGACTCTCTTGAAATCAACCCACGGGAGTATGCACACTTCTGCATTTCCTTGCCTCTCTGTAAAGGGATTAGGGGAACCTTCAAAGAGAGGCAAAGATTGGCCGGGGGCCTGCTTGGTCCCTCTCCACGCCACAGGAGGACAAGGGCAGATTAAAACTGTCCGGGCCTTTTAGCCATCCTTGTTAGTGGACTTCTTTTGGTGTGTAGTGCATTAGGAATCTCCAATCCCCTTCCCCCCTGAAGGAGCCAAACACAACCAGGTAGATTAAGTAGGTGGTTATTTCACAATGATGTGAGGGATTTGGGCGGTTGGGGACCGGAATGCGCGTGTGTATGACTGAACTGAAATTAACAGGACAAGTCGTCAAAGCATTTTTAGACATGCTGCAAGGGGCCTGCTTACACAGAATGCACCTGCACTGGGGACTGAGGCCAATTAAAAACTTACATATGAAACCAAGAAACTAACCAAACCATCTGACCTCAGATGAACAGAATGTATAAAATGATTAGGAACAGGTTAACCCCAGGAGAACATGTTTAAGACAAGATGAAGCTGAACCCATTTATGTTTTTTGCCTGCAAGTTGGTGAAGACGGAGTGAGACAAAAGGTGGTTTTATTCGCGCCACTCCGATGGGAAAGGAGTTCAAACATGCTGTTAGGGACTAATGTTACTGCAGTCGGAATCTCCACTCTGCCATGGATTTTCACCACTTCCTGTGGCTGTATGCGTGAGGAGAGTGGTGATGAGAAGGGAAACAGGAGCAGTGAAATTAACAGAAATCACACCCCGATGTTTCCTGTTCTTGTTTTTCTGAAGCCTTCTACAGGCGCACCCCCGGGTGGATGAACACAAACATTTCATCTGGACAGATCAGATTTTCTTTCAGATTGGAGTGTTGATTTTTTTTTTTTCCAAACACAGAGGAAACAAATATGCAGCTAGTTCTATTATAGAGCTAGCAGATTTTAATCCAACAGAAAATGATCGGATTGAAAGATTATCCCCATTTATGCATTTAAAAATATGAGCCGTGTTCGGTGTAATCCACCTCTTGCCCTTTTGACTGCCCTTCTCAGTATGTTTTCTCAAGAAATTGGGAGCTAGAAGTATCAAACTGCTGCCTTTCTCACCTGGTGCTACACACTCCAGAGCCCCTGGAGTGTGTAGCACCATTCAAAATTCAAAAATTCTTTATACGGCAAGAAGGAAATTAAATGCTGTAACTCATATCATCCAAGTATCATCAAAGTGATGTTGTGGACAGGAAGTAGTAGCAGTCAGTCTTGCAATGAATCTGAAGAAGACTGACTGAAGACGTTTGAGTCGAGCTATGTTTCCTCAACTCAAACGTTGATGAAAGAAATGGTTTGAACTTTCTCCTTCTCTGTTTGCTCTTTGGTCCTGCTCTACATCCATGAAGAACAGGATGTGGAGTGGTTGTTTTCAACCACTCTGGACATGGGGTTGTAGTTTGGGTAAAATTTGACATTTTGGAATGTCAATCAGCTATTCTCAGTAGTTAAAAATGTTAGAATGTTAGAAATAATCATATACTAACAGTAGTAATAATGTATTAACATATTGGTACTGGTTTCATAAGTAAAACTGGGTCGATATTACCAGCCCCTTTGTGTTTCTGGAGGGCAAGGGGAGTGGGTTGATTATGTGGTATTTGCTTGGTCATATATATATATATATATATATATATATATATATATATATATATGATAATGGTGATGATGGTAAATATCTGCAACAAAAGCAATAATATCGGATGTTGGTATTGGTACCAATTTTCATATCGGTGCATTACTAACAATCAATATGCTTTCTTTTTAGCAGCAAAGCAAATAATCAGGATCTTTTTCTGTTAGAAATGAGTAATTAGAGTAAACTATAATTTTGAAAAAACATTTGTTCTTGCAGTAGTGCCATTTTTTCCCAAGGTTATCACACAAAGAGAATTTCATAGCAGAACAAACTAAATTTGGCATTTCCGAACCAACTATGTTGTTTCTAATTCAGGTGGCAAAGAATCTGAAACTGTTTTATTGGGACCAAATTTCACCACTCTGATTTAAACATTTAAATCATGACTTTTGTTATTTCTTTTTTAAAAGACATCTGACAGCTTTTTACTTTTCAAGCCAGTAATTTGGGAGCAGAGGCACAAGCTCATGGAAGGTGGAGATCAGGTAGGTTGTTCCCCATGAGGTTACAGTTTTTTAAGGCCAGTAACACCTGTCTGCCCCTCAGGAGAGCCGCAAAGCTGAAGATGAGAAGGGATGGCCAGATGGAGGTGTAGAGAGGAAGGATAGCAGGGGACGAGAGCAGAGAAGGCCAGGTCTCCAGGCACACGAGAAAGCACTTGCTAGTAACTGAATGCAATAATAGAATAAAAACTAGAGTAAAGAGGGCTTTAGGTTAGTTTCTGCTATGCAAGTCACTCACATATACTTTTGTGTCCTTTTGTGTGTGACTGGAGCAGCAGAAGAAGACATCTCAAGCCTCTTCAGTGGTTTTTAAGATGTGTGTTATTAACGGGATGAGGTCGCCTTAAGGCCACCGCAGATGGAGTAATACAACAGAGTGGTGAATGCCTTGTCCCTGCAGTCACCCGCAGAGTGAAAGAACAGCGAACAGCAGGAGAGCGAGAAAAAAATACAGAGCAATAACAAAAATATAGAGAAAAAAACCCCACGAAGATGGAAGATGAAGAAAGATGGCAAGACAGCGACAGAGCAAGAAAGAAAGTGTTAAATTTCTCAGAAAACATCAAGTCTTTTAGTTGAAAATGGAATGAAAATCACTGAAACATAAAAAGACCATTAATAAGAGCTAATTTGTTAGTTTGATAGGTGTGAAAGTGTGTTATAAGTGTAATAATCAATCGAGTTATGGCAGATATTTATATTTCAATTAATAAAATAAGGAGCTCTAAGCAGAATTCCCTTTGATGCAGTTACTTGATACATAGAATCTTTAAGGGGCACCGAATACAAGAATGAAGGCCAGCTGAAACAGAAGAAGACAACACTTGCAGTCGGCTAAAAGTAGATGGCCTCATTCTGTGATCATGCATGAAAATGCCCAAAAATGATTTTATAATATTATGTGTTTAATATAATGCGAACAGACCAGAAAGGAATGCTTATTTGTGAATCCAGCAAAAAGATGCATCTTCTCTTAACTCCCTGTCTAATTCTGAAAACCCAGAGTTAATGCCCACAAAGAAATTAAGTGAAATAAATGTTGATGTGATTGTAGAAATAATCAGCAACTCTATAAATGGCATGCAGTAGTGGTTATTGTTGGCACCAATGCAAAAAGGATGGCCTTAGGTTGTAGTTCACTTCCTGCTTTTGGAGCGGACTCTGTTCCGCTTAGCATTCACATATCCATTCAAACCACGGTAGAGTTCACTTCAACAGAACCGAGACCTAGGTTTTTAGGCAAACTAGGGTTAATTTGTTGGTCCATATCAGAGTTTGATTGCACATTCAACACCTCCTCAAACAAACCGGACTTTCTAGACAAACAAACCAAAGTTCCATTAAAGCAAACTAAACAGGGCTGGTGTGAATGCACACTAAATTACACACAGCTGAACTCCACTGGTTCTGTCTACTGGTTTACAAAACAAATTTGCTTTATAAACGATTAAAGGGAGTAATGAGAAATACTGAGTAATGTGGAAGATAAGAACAACAGCAGCTTGTAGACAAATATAAACTCTTCAGGCTTGACTCCTGTGTGTAGTCTATTAAAAAATAGACTACACACACATAAAGTAGACTAAGAGCAGTGCAGAAGGGGCCCAGCAATGGAGTCTGGCTGTATCAAGCAGAGGTCACCGAGTCGAGGAAGTCAATTAAAAAGATGATTAACATCCATGTGGGAGGTGTGATGTGTTCGTGCAGGTGGGATGGGCCGAACACTCTCCTCTTTACACACACGCTCATACATATATTTAGATACATAATGGGAGCAGTGAATAGTGCAGTCCAGACTTTTGTAACTGGTGTCCAGGGAGGTGGAGATCAGAAGGTTAATATGATCCAGCCCAGCTCCTTCATTAGCCTGATGAAGGCAATAACAGCCTACAGGGAGAGGAAGGCTGTCAGGTTGACGAAAACTAGCAACCTACAACCAGACTGCAAGGTTGTATTTTGTTAGCAGAGCACGCCTGTTTTTATTATCCGTTTATTCACTAAATGCAGCAAAAATAGATATTTTGCGAGCTGTCACATGACAGCTCGCAAAAGTCCTGCAAAACCTAATCCCCTATAAAGATATGTGCAAGTTTCAGCAAGTCAAATTTGAGACTTTTTAATACCTTTTTAATGCAACCTTGAACAAAATGTAAGATAGAAAAATATTAATATTACAATCAAGAATAGCAACAAAGAAAATTTCTGGAGCCAGTGGCGAAAACGAAAGTTGTCCAGCTAACTGGCAATAAAAGTGCACTTACCCATAATTGAGGCAAAAAAGATAGCCAACTAGCTATCGAAGCCTGCTTTTGCCAGACAGAAAAATCTCACGGGGGAAAAATAAAACTACATACATGAGATTAAATGACTAAATTTAAGTCCTGTGATTAGGGTATTTAAGGTGAAATTATTTTTTTTTTAATTAATGAAAAATATTAAGACCTCTTAAGGTTGAGCAGACACCCTGTTTATATATAATGACTGAAAGCAGGTACATTTTACAGTGTAAAGACACAAAAACATGAGTAATTAAGCTAATCAGGGAGGCTTACTGATAAATGTGAGCTTCTGATCATAAATACAGGTGGATCTCATGCATGGACTAAAACACAAGGCGGCAAAGTAGATTAAGAGCAAATAAGAAGAGAATGGTAGTGATATGTAGGCCTAATAGACAATAAACATCATTAATTGGCAAAGCACACATGGATGGGTGCAGCCAGATGGTGTTTTGTACTCATTTGTCATACACTGCTGACGGAGAGGGAAAGGCGGCGAGAGCAGGAGCTCGAAGAGGAGGAACAAAAAGGAACATTTACGGATTGTGGAGTCGGAACACGGTGGCCTAGAACACACTTCCACTGCTTAAATGAAGTTCTGCATCATCCTCCCTGCCTGCCTCTCCAGACGGAGCGGTTCTGATGGCGCCGCCATACCGCACTCTGCCAAGCCGGATACATACTGGTGAGTACAGACACAACACCCCACAGATAGCCAAGCTTGGCATCTATTGAGGTCCATCTGTCTGCTTTAGACCAAAAAAAAAAACACTATCTACTTTATCTTTCCTCACAAAGGTGGAGGACGGCAGCGAGAAGAAACAAGAAAGGGACTGACGGAAGGCAAGAGGGGTGGGGAACTTAAGGATCCAAAGCTTCGTTAAGAAATACACCGTCTTAGTGTATAATACCTGCACTACAACCCCTTTAAAAAGGGTTAAAAATAGATCTTAAGAAAATTGTGACAGGAAAATGGAGTGGAATGTGAGTGGAGAAGGAGGGGGGGAATGAGAGCAGCGTGTTGGGCTCAGGAGGCAGGACTGGGTTTCCACAAATGGAGATTAGTGCTCCAGGCCACTGTCTGGCCAGGCTGCTAGCATGCTCACTTTGTTCTCGGCAATGACAGCTTCAGTCAGAGTGGGGTTGGGGGGTGTACATGGTCCACCATGTTCACAGTGGCTCTTTGCTTTCTGTGGGCCGTTTCCCTTCCAGCTCTTTCTAACGTTTTGTTCGTCTATATGGGGTTGAGCTCAGAGATTGAAATTGACCAAGTTTTTATCTGGTTTAAGAGGACAGCTTGAGACAACAAACTGACACTGAGCAAGAGTGTAAACTTTTTAAGCAGCCGACTTCTCGCTCTACAGCAACAACTTGATCTCAGAAAACATGGGGTGCGATACTGAGGGCTTGTTTTCAACACTAACTCCACATTTACAAACAAGATTTAGGATTAACTCTTCTTAGGATTTACAGAATCAATCAAAATGGGAAGCAAAGAAATTCAAGACATTATTTTGAAGATTAGCAGCTTTCCTCCAGAGAAATGTGGTCAAATCTCTTTTGGGAATTCAAATGACTGGCATATTGATGTTTGGTTCAGGAAGACAACAGAAAAACAAAATTATAGCCTTCAATTTTTTTCATCCAACAACTTATAACAGATATGGACCACTCTGGCCTTAAGATTAACAACAGTTCTGAAACAATAACAATCAATCATGTCATTCCTAAAACTCAAAGTGATCAGACTTCTCTGTATCTATTTATCATAGACTAGGACATGTGCACTGCTGGTCAGCTGGCTTTTAAAAAACCAAAAAACAAGACAGACTCAAACTTTTAAAATCCTTACAAGACTCTCTGAACTTCTTGGAAATATTTCTGGCCGTGTATAAGAATCGCAATTCCTAATCGTGGAAATCCTGAATCTATTTTAAGCTCAAAAATCTATTTTAGTCTGCCTATTTTTTATATAAAATTATATGTTCAATAATTCTATAATAATAATAGTTTAAACAGAATTGTTAGACTAGAATAGAAAAATTGGCTTCTGAATTAAAACATTTCTGAATAAAATCATGCCCCTAAGAATCTGATTCTAATCACGAGACAATAAAAGATTGGAATCTATATTGTCTATAAATGTCAAATACAGCAGCTTCAAGTAGAAGCCTACACTTTGTGTAAAAACTGTGCAGTGGAATCATTTGTGTGGCTTTTCATGAAAATTTTCATTTTGTTAAATTGAGCAATGTCACAACAGTAATTTTTCTGTCAGTAAAACTGAAGGGAGAATCCTGGCAGCTTTGTGGCCAACAGTAAACCATTCCTACTTGGTTCAGGCCGAACGGAGGCCAGCCAGGTCCTTCATTGAGCCAAATGTCAGCTTTACATCTCACAAGTCATCCGGTTGTGGCAGTTTTCACTGTTGACAGGCAAATATTTATCATTCAGCAGAAGAATTACAGTGTTTTGCCATCTGTGCATTGTTTGGCTTGTGTCACACAACTCAGCAGAAGATCACTGACAACATATGGAGGTAATTCAGCTGGAGTTGGACTTAAGCGACGGAATGTTTACCCCAGACTTTACATAATTTTAGACATTTCTGCATCTTTCATTGTTGGCAAATGTTTCCCTGTCGCTCGTGGGGCTCAGACTACCCACAGGCCAAATATTATTGACTCTGCAGCACTTGAAGGGGCAGGGAGGCAAAGTGGAACAGGCTGCTCAGGATTCATGCAGACGCCGCTGCTGAGTGGAGGTTACCTAAAGTGCAGAGAGACTCCGCCGTAAGGCTCGGTTTGAGGGCCTTAACAAGAGACTCAGGCGATGAGCGGAGCATTTTAGTAGTGTGAGTAGAGACACATGTAAATCCTTTTTTCTTTTTGAGAATGTGTATTTGTAGGGGTGTGCATGTGTGTGTGTGCAGTATGCCTGGATCAGTTGAATAAATCCACACTTGAAAGAGGAGCTCAATCAAGCTCTCCCACCCATCTCCCCTCTGTCTCTGCTTCTCTCACCTCAACGATGCTTCACTGCTCACAGTTCATTTTGAGTTAAAGAGTTCAAGGATCTAAAGGGCAAAGGGGCAAAAGCAGGGGCAACAGGGGGCAAGTGTGTGTATTTAAAGGTTTGCAATGATACTTTTATTCTGGACTCCACAGACATAATGAAACTAAAAAGTGTACACCCTCGTGAGAAAACAACAGATTTAGAGAGTAAAAATTGACAACAAGGATAAATAACTTTAAAATTTCCCCCTAAAAAATAAATTAAAGCAAATTATTATGCAATTGCTAAATTCAGGATCCTTTGATGGAAGCCTACCAACACATCACATGCTTGATTTAGCAATATTTGCAGAGCGTCTTGCAAAAGTTGCCCAAATCTCGCAGTACGGAAATCACATGGTTTTTGTCTCCAGCCACAGATTTTCTCTAAGATTTAGTTCCTGTTTCTGGCTAGAACTTTTTTTGTTTTGGATAAATGCCTGATCTCACTGTAATGTGAAACAAACTAAAGACTATCTTCATTTTTCCAGCAGAGCAGACAACCTAATGCTTTGGGTCAAAACTGACAAAAATACTATCCAGATTTAAAAAACGAGTGCGGAATATGGGTAACACAAAAGATGGGAAAAGATTTGTAGTTTTAGTCACGACCAACTGGTGTTTTGGGAGGACCGTATACAATCCTGAAATCAATTTTATTTGAAGAGAACCCAGTCATTTTGGTCAGAATATTTTTACTGTATTATTTTGTTGTCAAGGTGATCTTTGTCATGTTTCATACAGTGAAGGAATGATTCATTCAGCTTTTAACAGTTTCTCTTTTCCCAGTGAAAATAAACTGTTAAAAGCCCCTAATACTAAAGCTGCACACAGCAACACAGCCTCTTTCTGGAGAGAGTTTCATGGAGAAGCAGAATTCAGTTTTTATGCACCACAAATCTGGAACAAACTTTCAGAAAACTGCAAAGCAGCTGAAACACTCAGTTCCTTTAAATTCAGACTAAAAACCCACCTGTTTAGAGTTGCTTTTGAACCATAATAAATGAAACACTGACTAACATTTTGATGTGTAATGATGATATTTGTCAAAATGTAATGTTTACTGGTTTTCTCAATTGTTGACTGTGTGGTCCCTTCTACTACTTTGTATTTGTGTTTTTATGATGTAAAGTGCCTTGACCTGCATTGTTGCTGAAATGTGCCATACAAATAAACTTCACTTAAAGCAGCAGTTTCCATATGACACAATTGTTCACTTTATACTTAAAACCGAATTGTTAATGGTATTTAAATGGCAAATATCATTATTTTTAGCTATTCGTTTGACTGAATCCAAACTGGAAATGAGCAAACTGATGAGAGAAAACCCTGAACAATTTCTTTAAAAGGTAACAAAAAATTTAGAGAAAAGGATTTCATTGGTGTCTGGTTTCTCGCAAAAGGCCTTGAAGCTGCTTCCCCACGTCGGAGGAATAAAAAAAAGCTTCTTTTTAACCCACCCAGTGGATCAGGTAATGACTCACAGCCATCTTTGATGTACTCGTTAGGACGCAAAATGCACACACAGTAGATTTCTCAAAGAGTGAAGATGCTATTTTTATGGCCCTTTTTTCATGAATTTTATATTCAGAGAGCTGTCAGTGATGTAAAAGCATTGCTGTGAATGTGGCAACGGATCTGCATGAATAGTGATTCATTCTTCAGGTTATAGTGCACACAAATGTTGAACATATGTCTACATGTGCATGCAGATGTTAAGAGATTTATTTGAGTACAAAAATGCTGGAAACATCAAATGTTCAAGGTTTAAAACCTTAACAGCATTAAATGGATTTGATACACACAGACAGTAATCCAAGGTCTCATTGTGGTTAGTTTTGATTATTATGGCTTAATAATGGGGGAGATGTATTAACTGCAGGCCATAATCATCAAAATAAACAGAAAAGGAAAAATGAAGCAATTTTAAAAGGAAAAACTAAATCCTGAGTCACCAAAATAGTATTTCAGTGACAAATACAAGAACTGGGCAGTATGGGCAAATAAGATAAAATAAAAATAAAAATCATGAACAATTTATGCTGGCAGAAAACCTTTTTGTGGTTTTACTAATTTCATTACAGAACATGTAGAATTTATTTTTGCCTTAAAATCACTGACTAGCTGATAGCATAATTCAAGGTTAATGTAATGTAACAATGCTCCAAATGTAAAACTGCAGTACATTTCCTTAAAGCTCTCACACTTGGTCAGGTCCCACCCAGCTCTGTTCGTTGCCACCTGGTGGCAAACCGCAACCCTCAGCTGCTCTGTCCACCTGTTCCCCACAGTCAAATCACAAAACACAAACTCCACGCCAGCAAAGCTACCAGCAGCCGCCACCGGGAGCACAGCATTAAGGAAGTCTGGCCTGAGGAGGAGCGGAGATGAAATGTGGCCGGCACCGGAGGTGTGTGCAGCTCGCTCTCAACTGGAGGTACTGCCAACCTGTTCCCCTCGTCCATATATGGAGGTAAACAGGATACTAACAGTGGGGTGGAGTTATTGTGCCATATGCAGTGGCATTATTGTGCTATGAAAATATGGGAAACCTTCCCAGCAGATATTAAAGCTCTTCATCTCCCTGTGACACCCAAATGATGGAGGACAGCAAGGCGCTGGCAGCTGGGAAAGCGTCAACAATGTAACGCATGTTGGCGATTCTGCAGGAAATATACTCACAGCAGGCACGAGGAGCTTCTTGACTTCCTCTACTGCTCTCCTCATCTTGATCTCTGCTCTGTTTTGTGTGTCTTCAACGGTGATTAGGACGTGAAGGTCTTCATTTAGGTGTTCCCAGTTTGGCTTCCCTCTGTTCTGCTCCTCCTGGACAGAAACACAGAGAGAGAGAGACGGTGAGTGGATGTGACAGCGCGGGCGTGCTGGAGCAGCAGCGGTACCGCTGCGTTATAAGACAGAGGAGAAAAGAGACGGGCCGCTGCGAGAAGAAGCAGGATGACAGGACCGGCCCGTTAGTCAGCTATTTAACTGGAACTTTGAAAGGACACCCTTCTTTAATAGATCCCATGCTTCACAGAGACAAAGATGACAGCGAGCCCTGCAGCAATTAATATCAGAGAGAGATGAATGAATGCAGGGATCAGAGAGAGATGGATCTGGATTTTAACCTACATTAATGCAACTTGTGGGAAAGGATTTATGGCACATATAGTTCAAAGTTATTTGTGGGTTCTAATTAGAATACACAGTTTATCTTAGGGGTGGGCATTCATCGTATCATTTATCATGAAAAATTTTGTATCATGATAGGGATATTGGTCTATTGTTGTCATGATAAATTTCAGTGATTGTAAATTTTATTTTTGCTATTTATTCAAGTTTCTTTCAAAAGTGAATCAATAAATATCAGTAAATTCAAAAGAAAGATTAAAACAGTTACCCTGTGCAGCTTAGGAATATAAATCAATCTTTTTTTTATTAAGTGGTTTGAAGAAGCCTATTAAAAATGGGAATGTTTTTCAAGAACAATATGAACTGCACCATGCAGTTACAGCAATACAGTTACCTAAAAAATAATAAATATCTTTTAGCATAATTTTTTCATTACCACAATATTACCACAAAATATTGTGATAAAATTATCAATACATAAACACTAGTTTCCTTTGTTTTTCTCACATATAGAGTAAAATATTATTATTTTCTTTTTATAAAACTGAACCAAAGTAGAAAAAGAAATGTACTGAAAAAGCAGCAATGAAAGCAAACACAAAATCTTTGGAAATGAATTCATAATTTTAATTAGCAGCTCATATTTCCTGTCAGTCAGATAGCACTGGCCTATGCTGCAGGCTGTGGTTTCCCTTCAGACCACATGTGTAGCTAAATCTGTCTGCTGCTCTTGTCTTACCATTTCCATAATGCACCCTTACAGTTTGTTTTCACCTCAAATGAAATGGTTTTGTTTTTACCTCAACAAGTCAATGCTTTCTTTGTGTTTTGATTTTATCTCCTCTGTTGAAAAAATAAAAACATGCTAAAGCAGCTGGAGGTTATGGTCCCGTGCCAACAATCCCCAGATCCACTCTGAGCAGAACTCAACCCGAACCAAACGCTGGAGTCAAACATGGAATTTATAGTGATTAATGAGCGAGTCTCATGCGGCAAAAGCAAACATGGTGGATTAGCAGTACTTGTCAACAACTGACATTGCTGTAGAATGTTGTCTCTGCTTCCTGGATATTGAGCCATCATGAATCTGTCACATAGCAGCAATCTTCAGTCAGAAGCCTCTGTACATTTGTTGAAACACTGACTGCTATAGGATTTCCTTGCTACCTACAGAACAGCCATCCACAACAACTCTTTGAAGATACTTGGATGATATGATTTATGACGACATCTAATTTCCCTGTGGGATAAATAAAGTATTTTCAAAATGAATTGTAAAATAAGATAAATAATTATTTTTCTTTTCTCCCCAGGGTTGCATACCAAAAAAAAACAACTAAATATTACAAATGTCGTTTTCAAACTTTAATAATCCCAGTGTTGACATAATTGCACAGTGGTAGGAATCATTTTTAATTTTTAGTTTAAAATCAATTATATCAATCAATTAAAGCATTTAAATCATGTTATCCATTACATTTTTCGACTTTTGTATAATTATCTCTTAGTCCAGATGAGCATCAGTCAGACAGTCAGAGTCAGAGTCTGATGTCCTCCCATGGCTATTTGAGACAAATGTTTTATATTTGATGCATTTAATGTTAAATAATAACTACTTAATCCAGAAAGTTAGCAGTGAGAGTGCTGTATGGCAAAGAGTTGCACAACTTATTTTGAAACCAACCATTAACCTAAAGGGGTCTGCATTAATTTGATCAATATTGATCAATAAGGACAAAAGTAGATAAAATATCCACTTAAAAAGAGAAAAAAAGTTTTCAAAACCTCATGTTGACAAGTTCTTACCCCCCTGCTGGTGGCGCCGATTAGCAGACTAGTGATTAAAGCAGAGTTGTTTACTTCAACTCCTAAAAACCAGCCTCAACTTCAGATCAGACTTTATTTGAGTGGTGAGCTACTGTGAGTGTGTCTAATTACTAACAATACACAGCGTTGCTCTGCAGGCGTCCTGTCGACTTCGCTTCTATACGGTCAACAAGACCTGCAAAGTAAAGGAGAGGAGGCACGCACGCACACAGCTTCAGAGTCTGAGCTGAGTGCCACCCACCTGCTTTATACTCCACACAGAGCTGTTTCCATGGCACTGCTCTTTACAACACACGCACACAAGTTCGTTCAATATTCTGCTCTCGCGTTTTCCCCTTTTCTGCATGTGGGTGGGGCGATGGAGGGAGTGATGGGGGCTAGTTTAGGCAGCGGAGCCACTATTTGTTGGGGGGGGATCAGGATTTCTAGACAGGCGATTTACTCTGTTCCTGTTCAAAAGTATGACGATAATAAACACACACATCTGTAATTTCAGCTACAGGCTGTTGAATTCAGTCAAGCTGGAGTTTAGTTCAGACTGCAGTCGATTAGAGTTGCAGAGGATGCACTAACCTGCACGCGAAGCTTCACAAAACGCAAATGCACCCAACACACACCATGACAAGGTCACCGCACGCCCTCTGAGAGAAAGTGACAGCATGACAAACAGGATGAAGGCCAGAGGGGGGAGGCAGGTTAGAAAGGCGAGAACAGAGACGAGAGCCGGGAGGAAAACTCTGAAGTGTCCAGACAAACCGCTCCGCTGGAACCGTACGAAGGGGAGCTGGTTTCAGTCAAATACGATAAGAGTTCTACATTTTTTGAGACTAAATCTCAGCACAAATTCAGAGAGTGAACGTTGCTTACAGGAGCACCTCAAATCAGAAAATAGTTTGTTTACTTCAGGAATCCAATTCAAAAAGTAAATGCTGTGTATTAGAATTTTAAGCTGTTATTTCTGTTACAGGAAGCAGAATTTTCTTTGACTATTACAATATGGCATGAAACCCAATAAAAATAAGAATTTTTAAAATGAAATGGTGGCCTTCTGAAACAGCATACACTCAATGCTTCAGGATGGAGAAATCCACAAGGCTTATCAGGGCAGAGAAACAGGAAGTGCTCTAAAATATCCTGGTAGACCTTACAGGCTGAACACAGCGGTCCAACCAAAGCAGGTGACATGGCTCCCAAACTGGTTTCTGACTTCACACTGGACCTGGAGTCCAAATCAACTTAAATTCTGTCAATACCAGCCTTTTTCCTTCCACTTAACTTCCCAATGATATGACTGGATATAGTGACCTTCTTTAGCAATAAGCGTGTCTGCTTTACAAATAGAAACTTCATCTTCCATTTTCTGTACCAATACATTGTACAGCACATGGATATACATTTCAGTAAGCCAACGTTTAATGCGTTTTTTGGGAGATTTTTATGTAATATACTTTTCTGAGGAATTTTGTTTTCATTAGCTGAAATAAAATGCTTGCAATATATCAATCTGTGTGTAATGAATATATGGGATATTTTCAGTAATATGGTCATTTATTGAGATGCACTTGTTTGTAGTATACAGTTTACAACCTTCAGTTTGAGTCCAGTAAACCTAAATACCTGACTCTTCCCATCATCGACAAAGCTACATGAAAAGAAGATATTATAAAACACTTCAGGTGTTTTTTTCCCCCCTCAAACTGCCTTCTTTCTCATCAGTTTTTAAAAGAAGCTTTCACCATCAACGTCTTCCATCTTTATTCAAACCATAAAGTCCACATCAGAAACCAAATAGAATTTCATCCATTCCTGAAGGACGCACCTAATTTCAGTCAAAGCCTTTGCATGAAGCCTATATGCTACTTTGGACTATATGTAAGGATTCAACCTGGCCCTTGAAATTATAAACCTTTATGACCATATGTTAAACTACATGCATTATTTTGCATTGCTCCATAGTACCCATTGTAGATAAAAGAAAAATAATGGCGGAAATAATTTTTTCCACCAAAAAAACCCGTAACTTTTGAGATTAAATTCATATGTTTGCAAGGGAAAAGTTTCGTATTCTCTGATTACAAAAAAAATTAAAAGCCCAAACTTACAATATTAAAACCAAGATGCTAACACATCATAACATTAGAACTTTGTATAAAAATAACTCTTAAAGTTAGAGGAAAATAACAGAAACGTACCAAGATTGAGGTCCGAAAAATGACAGAAGTCTTCTAAGGGATGCAGAACTTTTTTTATATCAGAGCATTTTTTTCTGTATCAGAATATCTATAGGGTGCCGACTCTATATTCATTTATACCTTGGAAAATATTCAGGTGTGCATCTTCTAAATTTACCACTTCAGTATTAGAAGATTTCTGTTGCTTTTTGTAACAAATACTTACTTTAAAATCTTAGTAAACTTTCTGTTGTTATTTTTGAAACGTCAAACTTTATAATAATATCAAAAGACATCTATTGCATCATTGTAAAATTATGCCTGTAACTATGGAGAATTTTACTTTATGTCTTGCAAATTAACTTTTCAAAATCAGTGAATATACAAGTTGTTTTGTAAATATGTTAAATTAAACTAGAAATTTAAGAGGGTTTTTTTGTCAGAAATGTTCTCCTCTATGGACTTTTTTTCTTCTATCAACAATGCCACTTAATGCTCTGTTGTACCTTTACCATAAAGACTTTTCCAAATCAGGAAGAAGTAATTAAGGCCAAGCAAAATAATAAAGATGATTTAAAATACCCGCAGGAAAAAAAAAAAAAGAGGTTAAATGTTTATAAGTCTAGATATAGGGGTGGATTTCTTTTTAATAATACGAATATAATAACATACAACATGATCGCTAAAATCTGAAAGGTCAGAGAGGGCAAGAAGAAGGGCATTGAACAGTTCATTTAAATGCCACGACTTCTAGCTCTTCCTGGAAAGATGATACAGCAGCACATCTGAGCCCAGGTTATTAAAAAGTAAGGCGAACATTGAGCAGTAGCCTAACCTTCAGCCGTATGTCACCATCGTGCCCTGAATGATCACATTAGTTTCTTGTCATTTGCAGACAACGGGGGGAAATGTGATAACAGCAATACCGATGCAGGAACAAAGGTTTCAGTGAACATAGTCGAGGATGAGAAATAGAAAAAGAAAAACTAAAATTGATTTACTTTAGTGCCAAGAGGCTAATAAAATGTAGCACACAGGCTGCAAATGTCGTGGTAGTTGGTAGGGAACGAAATGTACGAGGCACGCTGTAACAACATCTACTGGCTGGCAGCAGCTGAAGACCAATTCTGTTCTGTCAGAGATCGTGCTGATACGACAGTTTTAGTTGTTATGTGTTGGCACAATCAGCAAAAAAAAGAAAAAAGAAATAAAAATTCATTTGATGGAGAGCGTTTCTTAAACTGCAAGCCTGAAAGGATTTTCAGAGTGGGTCTAAATAAAACAGATGTCTGCACCACTGACTGTAATCGCACTGTGAAGGAGACTAAATAGAATTAGGGAATTGCTTTGGCAAACGGGAAGGGGAATCCCCTCTGTGCGTGTGCAGTGGTCGATAGAACAAATCTGTAATTTAATTGATGTTGTTCTTGCCGTTGTTCGGCATTATTCGTGGGTGAAATGAATAAAAGGAGACCAAAGCTATAACAACATATGGTGCTTTGATAGGAAGATGGCTTCTGAGAGTCCTTCTGGATGTTAGTAACAATGATTACAGAAATGAAAAATGATTTTAAAAAAAAAAGAGAAACCACTTGAAAATCCTTTATCCAGAGAAACTATGAAATATGAGTCAGTTCCATGTGACTGACCAAAACTAACCAGAAAAAAAACTTAAACTGAAGAAAGTTTGGAAACTTTTTATGGTTTTAAAACCATAAGTTTTCCAAATATTGGTATACCTTGTGCAACACAGCAGTGTTGCAGTTATAAACACATTCAATATATTGTGCAGCTCTTATAAGAAGGCAGACACGATTCCACATTTTTCATTAAGCTGCCATATTATTAAAAACCTAAATATTTCATAATGTGAGCAGGGACTAGATGCTTTGATTTGTTAACAACAGAAACTCCAAGCACAGCATCAGTGACAGAGTCAAATAATAAATTTCTCTTTGGTTTAATGTTTTACCGGTGAAGTACAGCAAGAACTAAAAAGCATAGAAGAAATTAAATCTTTTCTCTAATAATGTAGCAGAGGTGAACTATTACAGAGTTTCTACAGGTTTCCCCAACTCAAATTTAAGACCTTTTTAAGACCATTATGAATTAAATTTAAGGCCTGCACTGTGACAGAAATGTACAAAAAAAAGAGCTAACCCACGATAAATTTGTACATAACCCATGATAAATAAGCTAGCAAGGGTACATTAGCAGCTAGCTACTGGTGGCCTCAACTGCCTGGAGTCGCAGAACGCAATGTCGTCGTTTCTGTACAACTCAAACTTTTGCCTGACAGAGAAGAAAAAGAAAAAGAAAAAAAATGCAAAAAACCAAAATCATAGGATATCCAGGATTAAATAGTCTTACTATGGCAACATTTAAGACCTGAGATTAAGGTATATAAGGCCATCTTAAGACTTTTTAAGGATGTGCAGGTGTCTTGTATTAGTGTTTGGTAATTACAGGCTTGAGCAGTACCTGTTGTAAATAATTAAACTTTAAACAGGAAATGTTCAACCATCCCTTCCATAGGATAAAGGTTGTAGAAACGGTGCAATATTGTGTAATACACACAAATTATTATGCAATTATTTCTGCAAGTTCTCAGAAGAGGTAAAAGTGTTTCACACACTTCAAATTATTCACCATATTTTTATCATTTTCCGTACCGACTTTGTATCCTCTTCTTCACTATTGTGCTTTATGTAACATTGCTGCTTCATCCCCTCCGCCTGCCTGACTCTCTCCCACTGCGGAGCTCCAGTGAGCCGGCTCCCTGTCAGGCAGCGCGGCCCAAGGGGGAGTAACCAGCTGAATTATTGAGAGCATAAAAATGCTGCCGCTAATGGATCCTGAATAAACACACTGGCTTTGCTGCTGCTGTGGCATCCTCCGCTGCCACAGGGCATCAGGCTGAATATACTGAGGTTGAGGAACCGGTGACTGGAAGCTACTTCTGCGGCTTTGTTCGTGGCTGAGCCACAGCTATGACACACATACGTGGTCTGATCCAGGCACTGCTGGGGCCCTGCAAGCAAATCTTTCAGCCCATTATTCTGATTATGGATGTAAATGCTGGGAGACAGCAAGATCCTTTCCACATGATGTTTTTAACAGCTTATCAGCACTTTAATGGAATATTCGGAGGACTGACAAGGAGGAAGGAAGGTCATGATTTATTGAGGATTAAAAAACAGATGTACCAATCAGCCCGAGGTCAGAATTCAACACTGATTGGCTCTAAATGGTCATTTGTGAGCCAAGAAGTTTTTTTTTCTTTTCTTTATTGAATAAATCAAAATTCAGAAATCTTTCTTCTTTAAACTCACCCTCCAGCTGCATGTACTTTAATGTACTTAAGCCAAAAAAGGAAGAAAAAAAAAAAACTATAGGCATATAATTTGATACACAAATCTAGATAAGTTTACAATTCTTTACTTTCTGTAAAAACTTGTACTTCTAGAAAAGAACCAGGGAAACCCTTTTGTTGTATTACAGTCCTTAGGATAAAAAACTGAATCAAAGTCAAGATCAGCATGAAGAAAACTGGAAATCAGGCCATGGTAAAGAAAATAAATGCTGATTAAAGTTGTAAAACTATTTCATATTTCAGGTGATCCTCTGATTTGATAAGAAAAACCATGCCTCCAAAGTGCATCTCAGTGTTCAACATTACAGTATATTCTCCTTTTTGTCAGCAGAGTACATAAAAAAGCCTGCAGCAGAACCAGCTGCAGCACCAGACAGAAAAGAAATACATAAACCAGCATGCATCATTAAGTTTTAGAAGAGACGGAGATTAGGAACAAAATCATAGATTTTAGCAATGAACTAAGACTAATGTCTAAAGAACGTGTCTGCTTAACGATTCTCAATCTCTTTTAACCATTTCTGGATCAAACTCAAAACAAAAAGAAATAAATAAAAAACATTGCAGAGGGTCTTCATCTCATTCTGCTAGAAAACATACGTACCAAAGGGAATGAAAGGAGAGAGAAGGGAAGGGATGGAAAAGCTGTCCCTGCAGCACAGTGGCATTTCTAAGATTATGACTCAACTGAAAATCTGTGTCGCTCTGTGTTTTCATCTGCTCGGGCACTGTCAGGTTTTCATGATGCATCATACGCTCAGTGGGGTGGGGGAGCGGCCAGAAAAGGTGCCTGTCACTCCAAAGAGTGGTCTGACTTATTTGAATGAACTGCAATATAGCACCCCTGTCTGGCAAAGCAGAGCAACTAAAGCCTCTGCAGGTGCATCTCAATAAATCAACAGGTCAGCAGAAAGGTGATTTAATTTAGTAATTCAGTTCAAAAAGTTACATTTATCTATTATTTATGTGGAGTAATATATTTCAAGTTTTTATTTCTGTTAATTTCAATGCTTAGCGATTGGAGCTAGTAGTACAGAAATGTTATTCGCTGGTCAACACAATTATGTTGTACACAGTTGAAAGAGGGAAAGCCACAAAATCTAAGAGTGATGTACCCAGGCATATCAATGAGAGGTTTAGTGGAAGAAAAAAGTGTGTATACACCCAATTTGTGGTTCAGCATTCTCAGATTTTTCAAAATGTAGGTGTTCATAGTTGCAAATTGCAAAAGGTTAAAAGGTTTTAGTAGATAGAGTAAATAACATAAGGTCTTATTTCAATTTTGTTTTTGATGGTCTGAATTTAATGGATGAAGAGTTTGTTTAAACTTGACAACCTTATTTTTCTGGTATGAGGGGAGAAGGAGGAAAGTTTTTTGCAGAGCTGTACACATTTCTATGTGTTTAACACTGTATACGGTTATTTGTATGTTTCCAATCTCAGCACAGAAGCTCCAGATATAGACACGGCCCCCGGCATGAGCCGTTACTACCGCCTCCTGCACTTTCTGCTGCGCAGCGCTTTGCAAACAGCGCTATCAGATGTTACAGCAGGCATCAACTGAGCGTGTCCCTGCCTCGTGTTTCTGGAGGCCCACTGGGAAGTTCTTGTGTGACCAGCATACCACCAAATTTCATAATGTCGTGTAACATTCCCAAAGAGACAATAAATCATTGCAGACAGAGAGGAGAAAAAAAATAAGCCAGTAGAAGCAAAACACATTTGGTATTAATTGTGTGGAAGAAGAATCAGAGAAAGGCTGATGAGCTTACCTTCTTCTTGTCTCTCATGGAGCTCTTTCCTCGCACCATAATTTTGCATCCCGTCTCTGCTTCCAACTGTTTGGCAGTGAGTCCCCGGGGACCGAGGATTCTTCCCACAAAGTTATACTGTGAATACAGACAAGAAAATAAAACCGGTGAATCTCCTGGAATCACACAGGGTATGAAAGAAAGGACTGATCTGTGAGGAAATGTGACTGACAGCAGCTTCTTACCTAAAGTACTGCTAAAAATCGTAAAATGGCTCACATGAAGAAGTTTTTTTTTTCTTTTTAGTTGAGTTAAAAATAGCTTAAATGGCAAAAAAAAATTTAACCTCTTGCATTACCGTCTAAAAAAATAACTATGGGTTAAGTTTGGTCAAATATTCTGAACTTTTTGTTTCCAGAAGTTTATATAGCTGTTAATTTTAAATTATGCAAGAGGAGCAAATACTACTTTTGTTTTCAAACAGTCAATGCCAGGCATTCATAATGGATTTATGGTGCTTGAATTCAAATGCATTATTGAAATCACCAAACCTTAGCAGAGAATCAAATACAGAATGAAATCTTAGGATCTGTGGCAGTGGAGAAGCCATTTACAAAGCTTTTTTTGGGAGGGGGTAGGAAGGTTTTCAAACAAGTAATCTTAAACTGCATCAATCTCAAATATTAAAACTCTGTAGATATTACAAACTTTCTGTGTTAGAAATTACTTCAATTCAAACTCGGAGCATAAAAGCTTTGAAATGATGAGTTATGTCTTTAAAAGAACAGGCTGTGATTCCAACTCCTGCTTTAGATTATGTTCTTAATACCATTTTAAAATACATATATCTCTGAATATAAAAGAAAAGCAAGAGTGTGGAAGTGTGAATCAGTGAAATTTGGTTCATTCGATCCAGTGACACCTTTCCATAAAGATTTGAGTTAGGATACACAAGTCAGAAAATATAACCACTAAAAATCACAGCTTTGGGAACAAGAAATACTCCCAGCGACTAAATTAGACCCTCACAAGCTGAGAAAGATGTTTGTCTATTCTCCAGCATTAGGAGGCATGACCCTTTTTAGCTTTGACATATATAATTTAAACATACTGCTCATTTTTAGATCCCACAATGGAAACAGACAAAAAAACCACCTGGGCAATTTGGAAGATCCTGAGATATTAAGCTGCACGGGAAAATCGTCAAAATGTGTCTTTAATACAATCAGAGAAATTACATTTGGTTACAGAAGGATTTGAGATTTTATAGTTTTCCAACACAGTTTGATCAAAAACAAGTGAGGAGAATCTAAAACTCCAGGCTGTTGTTGTTTTTGTCCTTGTCAGACAAACTTGCCTGCATCCCTGGCCAGTCTCCACCAGGAAGGACACACCCTGTGGCCAGAAAGACGCCGGCACCCTACGAATAATCAAAGCATGTGGCCACACATGCTTTAAGCCCGTTTCTTTGTCACAAGGCAACTGTCTGTTTGATTAACTCTAATCAGAGAACTAGTGCAGAGGGTACGTTCTGCGGAGCGTGCCAGCGGAGGGATGTGAGGACACACGTCCTCGGTGGTCAGCGCGTGGCTCTGCTTCTGGCTTGTAGGTAAATAAAAGCCCAGAACACAGCTGTCTGTCTGCATCACACAACCAAAGCGAACAAGGGTGAGCCCCTCGCTCTGAGCTTTACAGTGGTGCTCCAACACCACACATAGCTTCTAACCTGGAAGCTGCAGTGACAGAAACGTGGGTGTTAAACTCCTTTACTACTGGCAGGGTTTCTTGTTTGCTTGTTGTAGGAATGATTTTAAAAATAATTACAGTTTTGTTTTTATTTTGGGGGGGGGGGTTGGGGGGGGGGGGTTGAGAAACTATGACATTTCACACTATTCTAATGGCTGCAAAAATCTTCCATCATTTTAAATCCCATAAGATTTACAACCATGAATACATTAAACACATACAGTGAATTACAAATTAAGCTCCACACATCAAACAGACTGAAAAAGAAGCAGCAAATAATGCCTGAGGTTCAGTCTGGCTGTAAAAACCTGAAAGTACTGCAGAGCACATTCAATGTCCTGCTCTTTGCACAGCTCAGAGTCACTAATATCTCCGTACAAGTGATGGCAGAAAGTGTTCACAGGGACATAAATGTTGATGAGAATCGCTTCCGACAGACAGCAGCAGCCTGATGGAGGGAAGAAGAGAGACGTGGAGAAAGGCCAGGCCGGGTGAGCTGACCCTCTTCTGCCGAGGACGGCAGCTAAATCTACTAAATCGGAGTCTCCATTCCTTTTCCAAGTGTCAAGTTATCTATAACAGCCTGCCATACTAAGGGTAAAATATACATTTATTCTAAAGGCTTTGGATAGTGGAAATAATTATTTTACTAAAAAACTTAAATCTCGCACATTCACACAGCTGTGTACATACAAAGCCCCCTTCAAGACAAAGGCTCAGTCTGACATTAAAGGGCTTTTGTTTGGCCATAGTTATCACTGCTCCACAGGCGGGTTATGTTGTGACCATCTCCCCTGTGTGTGTGTGTGTGTGTGTGTGTGTGTGTGTGTGTGTGTGTGTGTGTGTGTGTGTGTGTGTGTGTGTGTGTGTGAGAAACACAAAGTACAGAGTGAACTCTTGTAGACGTCCTCGACACCTACAGCTGATGGTCGTAGAAGTTTCTGTGCACAGATTTCTACTTTTGGCATTTTTCTTCCACAGATGCGAGCGAACAAAAGAGAGACGACAGCAGCTCCATGAACAATGGTCACAACAATTGTGTCTTTGACTGCGTTTGTTTGTGGTAGTGGGGAGACAGGAAATGAGATCATGCTGAGGGCTCTGGCTGTGTACGCGGAAGGCTTATCGAAGAGCGGGGCGAGGCCGGCACCAGAATACCAATCGTGTATTAGCCAGTCGGGCTTATGGAAATAGGACGGAGTTCATTCAGTGCATCGCATCAAAGTAAGGTGGAACGGCGGTGCACCAGGTTCCATCATCCTGCTCAATCTCTCAATTTCTCTACATCTTCTCACTTACCCTGAACTTATCATACCAATCATTTTAACACTGCACTGCTCTGCAGTTCCCCAGGCTTCTGTTGAGTCTTGTTTCAAGTAAGTATTTTGGAATTTACAGTGGAATAACTTGCATAACACCCTCCAACATCTTCCTTTCTACATCCATTCATAGCTCCTGGTGACTACACAGGCTTCCCTTTCCTCTTTCGCTTACAAAACAGGATCTTGCCTTTCCTGATGTGCTTATCTCTCATCCTCCTGTGTTTAATGCTCTCTAAATGCACAAATCAATCTCTTTTTTTTTTATCACACACAACCCCTCTGGCCACCAGCTGGCTTCATCCCTTTAAATCACTGGTTCATCTTTAGGCTGGAATATTTACTTTCAGTTTGTTGACAAGGTCCCACAACCACAATCATATTTACTAGAAATGTAGAGAAGTCAACTGGAGACTGAGTTTGGTTGATTTTCAGCTTGATCGACGCAGATCGTTGATCAGCTGGTTGAAAACTACAAATGCACCACACCTAAGACTAAGAGCTAACAACTTTTGCTAACAACGCTCCTGTGAAAAAGATGCTAACTGCTGGGAAAAACACTCAAAGTTTGTCATTTTCAGCAGCAGTGAGGTGTTAAAAAATGAATTCACAGGAAGCACAGAGAGTGAAAATAGCCATTCGGAAGAAAACAGTGTTAGCTGTTCAGAGAGTTAGGAGTTCAGCAGACAACAGGAAGGGCATTCAAGGTAACTGTTAACCAGCTCAAAGGGAGGTCAGGGGTGTTACAAATCAAGCTGATCATGCAAAATACTAATAAGATGTTAAAGACAGTTGAAAGTGTTGCCTTTGCTGACTAGGTTTTGAAATGTCAGTGAAACCCTGAAGAACTGCAGAACCCCTCTCACACAGTGGGACATCACCATCAATGTAAACAACTGACAGATAATTGACAGGCTCCTGCACAGTTACCATAAATGAAGAAGTGATTTGAGAATAAATCACAACTAACAGTCAATTAACACCAAGTTATAAAAAGCTGTGATGTGACTAAATTGATTTTGGTGCTCTGGAGGTGAGTAGGTAATTTTTTAATTTTCAATGTTTGTGCAAATTAAAGTTAAAGTCTTTTGCTTTAAAGACGTTAACTTGATTTTTAAAGTCAATTAATTTGACTTTAATTAAAATTAAAGTCAAATTCAAACATGGAATTTGACTTTAGTTTCACTTTGCTCTCAGTATGGAAGCTTGAAATATAAATGTATGAAAAAAGCAAAATAAGGGTTGAATTAGAGAAATATGCATGGTATTAATCAGAGTTCATCAGAGACACAGCCTGAGGGAAGAAACTGTTTTAGCAAATAGTGCAAGTCTGTGGGCAAAAATCCAACCAATTTGTGTCCAGCATGTGTGGGGTCTACAGAAATCTTGGAAATCATTTTCAGGACTCTAGATCATGTATAACATTTAAAACAAAATATGTCATAACTGTGTTCCACAATATGGAGGAATTTCTTGTATTCGTAGTTTTTAATTGCCAATAGAGACACAGACAGTCTTGTATCTTTTGGCAGTTTTTGAGAAATCATAGTTTTATATTAGACTTTATTGTTAAAAGTTAAATGTTTAATTATCTTTATTGTCCATCCAATCAAAACTACTTGGAGATGTGAGGCAGCAGCCATTTTATTTAGGATGTCTCACAAGGAACTAGAGTGGTAAAGAAGTGAAAATTAAGGATTCAAGTGGTGACATGTTCACCCCAAAACCCTGCAGGAGTTAAATCCCTCTCTAATCAACATACCTGGCGTGCTGCTCCTAATCTATAGCTCTATTTGTGGATTCTGTTGAAGTTTATTTTAGGGTTACAATCCGGATGGAAATGCAAAAGACGGAGAATAAAAGGAGTGACGCTCATTTGAATTATCCATCCATCCATCCATCTTAGTGCATCAGTTTGAGTAATACGTTTTTATTCGTACCCCAGTGGTCACATTATTATCATCAAACCACAGGGAATAAATCCTCGCCAATCATTTCCCTTCTTTAATTATTCAGAGGTGTCACTGTTGTATTGGTCTCAGGAATCCTCTATCAGTGGGATCTGGCATGTGAACGCTGTATCCGATACTGCAGATAAAAGCCGACACCGTGTCCCCAGTGACACTTGTGATCCGTGTGTGGTCAACCTGTTTCCTTCGTCCTTCCTCCTCGTTTTTCCACATCTCTGCCTCTCAGCTTAATGATGCACAGACAGACGGGGTGAGGAAGCACAGAGGACTGTTCGCTTACAGTATCAAAGCACCGGTACGCAAGCTGCTGTTGGAGGTGTTCCCATTAATGCCCTGAAAGCTTATACTGTTGTCATTTATCAAGTTAACTGGCTTCAAACGAAAAAAAACTAAATTATCCTTGTTTAAGTTATTATTATAATTACTTATCGAATAGGTAAGTAGAAAGCCATCAGTTCATTAAATATTGTCCCCATCCATAATTGCTGGATAGCTGCAGTTAGTAAAATCCTCTAACCTACCACTCTGAAGTGAGTTGAGGTGAGTGTTTCGGCACGTTGCCAGCGCTGGTAATGACTTAAGGGGGTCAGGAAGATATCAGAAGCTGGCATGATAAGTGATGACACCCTTCTGGGAACAACTTTAATGACTTTTCTTGTCCAGGGAAAATGGACCAGGAAAGTCCGCACAGTTATACTGCAGAGAAACAGAGTCGAGATTTTCTCTCTGCAAACTATTAAAAGTCTTTAATTCTCAAAGCGTGAAACACTACAGCACGGCACAATGATTCAAAGTGCTCCATCACTACCTTTTCACACACACTTTAGGTTTCACCTGTTCTGATGACAAATTGTTAAAGATGCACTCTGAGATTAGCTGCAGACCAGAAGCAAACAATTTTCAGCTTGATCTGCCCTCAGAAACTTAAAATCTGATCAGTTTCCTGTCAGTGAATGCACCACACCAACAGGCCACACTCACAACACTCTTCAGTGTGGATATTGAGTGAAGATGAATAAAAGTTAGCCAGGTGGATAAAATGAAGAGTTAAGAAGTTATTTTAAAGAAATGCCAAAGGAGATAAAAGGGAAGTTTAATGGATGCAGAAAGATTTCAAACCATCTCTTCCATCCATCGTTTTAATCACCAGAAATCATTCCTGCCCACAACATCACCATCTACAACAACTATTTTAAGATACTCAGATGACACAAGTTACGGCGACATTTAATTTCCCTTCAGGTTAAATGAAAGTGTTTTTGAATTGAATCAATAAATATGTAAGGTTCATGTTCAAAAGCTGTTGAATCAAATCTTTGTTCAAGCTGTACGGCTAACAAAAGTTTAGCCAATTTTTTGTTGTCTAAAACAACAAAGCAGACAGCTACTGGGTCTGTTGTTTAATGAACAAAACTGATTTAAAATCCAACATTGATTATTGTCCCTGAGTAATACAAGCCAATTATAAAAATATGCAGATGTCCTCAAGGCTATTTAGTTCAGAGACGACAGTTGGGCCACAGGAGGGAAGACTGGGGCTTAAAGGTGTCTCATTAGAAAGGTAAACAAGCTCAAGTGACATAACTCGCTGAACGTGGGAAAACATCAGAAGCTGATGTTTTTACACTCCTCACTGTGAGAACCAGCTACTTCTGCGCTCACAAGCTTGAAGGCATTCTAGAGTTCAGACGGTGATGTTGACCAGTTAACTCAGAGTCCAGTTTCACACAGTCAGCACAGCAGAGGTGATTTCCACAATCGTGTGTGTTTGCAGCCAGCAGCTGACCAGTCCTCCTGCTCACCACTGCGTTCTGCTTCAACAAACATAAATACCAAGCAGGGGACTAGAGCAGAAACAGACATGCGATCAAAAGACCTGCGACACATGCGATCAGACGCCTGAAGGTCAGTGGAAATGACACGCAGAGCTGCCAGTCAGCTGCCTTGCGATGTGCATGTGCTTGCTCGGAGAGCAGCCCAGCCATAGATACGGTTTAATTGAAGGTTGAAGTTATCAGATAGCATGCGACTCGGCTGTCAGTCAAGATGCAGTCACCGTGGTGGCGCTTGACAGTGTTCTGCACCGCTGACGACATCAGGAAATGGCTGACTTTCAAGAATGGTGAGGGGGCGGTTAGACAGACAGAATGATGGCGATAAGTCATACTCACAAACACATTAGCAGACTGATGTGGAGGGAGGTGGAGTGGGGAGCACAAAATCAGAGGAGGGACACACTTAAGGGAATTAGAGCAGAGGTGGGCTGGCAAGGAGAGTTATTCTGGTAGAGTCAACATAGGAACCAGGCACCAGGACAATCTAATTATCTAGAGAAACCTGGACCTGGCACATGCAGCCGGGTAGCAGGAGGCCTGGTGAGTGGGTGGGACCTTAGCCTGAAGAGATGGCAAATCGTTGGAAGAGTTTTGTTTTTAAATCTGAGGAAAAAGTGAGCAGAAGTGCTCCAAAAAAATGAGAAAAAAACCCCCATCAACGCTGCCAAATCTTCTACAGCAGATGACGTGATGCCAAATCAGAGAACATCATTATCTGCTTTCATTGGAGAACCTGGAAGTCAGGAAGATGCGAACCTTTGGATATTTTTAAGAATTGTGCAATTTGGGAAATGAGCTTGAAAGTTTTGAGTCCTCAGCAGGGTCTCTTCTCCTTTAGCAGCAGACACAAAGTGACAGATTTCCCTTTCTTTGTTATTCATTTATTTTCTCTCTCCCTTTTTGCATCATCCACTCCCTTACCTTGCATCTAATTAGATACGCTCTTTATCCTTCCTAAAAATACAAACGGGATATGAAGACATCGTGACTCACTTTGTTCAGACTTCTTAAATCTCAGAACATGACAAGCTCAGCTCGAGGAAGTCCGCTAAACATTTTTCCACTGGTCGTCTGCAATACCCAGTTTTTTACTCCAGCTACAGTTTTTATAAGTTCCAGCAGTTGCATTTAAAGCTGCAGCTTATTAGGCAAACATGTAAATATAATCATTTTGCAGAATATTAAGACAGATCAGTATTTTTATGGATATCACAAGCAGTTAAGAGTTCATCCAACTAGCAACATATATATCTGGGGTGCAAACCATGAATGTTACACAATATTAGGAAGTGATGTGCTGGTTGGAGGTGGAGGAAAGAATACATTTTTCAACATCGAGATGCAGATATGGAGAAGTCAGACTAAATTAAACCTTATGTTAAAGTTAAACTATGACCTCATTTGAAGGAAAGCAGAAGGTGTGAGAACGGTGAATGAGAGTCACATGGCTTAAATATAAATGAGCTGTAAGAATGTAGCATAGATGAGGAGGTTATCTTAGACTTGTTATGTAGAAGTTCAGATTTAGTGACCAGTGTGCAGAGACCACTGGTGGTACAGATGTTTCTGATGCTTATTCGGTGATTTTTTGTCTAAAATATTTAATCTCATATGTTTGTATGTTTGTGTACGGCAGCGGTCTGTGACCTTTACAAGCTAAAGAGCCATGTTTGTCCTCAGTCCAGTTAAATAAGCCTCGTTTAGAGTTAGACCTCGTTTAGATCTTTTCAAAAAGACAAAATAAAAATCTACTACAGGAAATTTGTCTTAAAAAAACCAAACACAGTTTGTGTGTCTATCTTTAGATTTTAAAATAAAGAAAAACACAAAACCTTTATAAAAAACAGATGAATTTACTTTTATGGGATGTTAATATTTTTGGAAAATATTAACATGCTGTAGTTGGAAAAATACTGCTTGCAGATTTTGTTTCTCCATGCCATTCTTTAGTAATTTTCTCTATTCGTTCCTTATAGGAACATGCTGTAGATAAAAAAACATGCTGTAGATATTAGACCTAGAAAATATTACTGGTTATTTTGTGTCATTCTTTTATGAAAATTCAATGCAATTATGACAAAAAAACCCACTAAAACAAATATTTGTTACAGTATGTACATTTAAGAGTAATTGTTACTTCTTTATCAAGCAAGGTGGGTGGGTGATCTGGGGATGCGGTGACATCAATAACCAATTTATTACAACATTGAAGCATATTAAATCATAATTGAATCCTGATTCCCAGACGTGGTGATGGTGATGTAGTTAAATATTATGATAGAAATGCAGTTTTTGTCCACTCCTCTGTTTCTCATCCATCATCAACACTTCATACTCTCTTTCTGACCTTTAGTATCTGAAGCGCCGTCGTCTGTGTCAAGTGAGGGAAACTAACCGAGAGAACAAGCTAAACCTTCCTGACACTTAGAAAAGATGAGACAAATAAAGCATCCAAGCAGCTCTTTGGGATAATCACACCGATGCTGTGGTGACTTTAAATCTGCTAATTATCTAGGAGCTCTGACTGCATTACAGTTTTCTTAATTGTTGGGGGGGTTTCTCTCACCATGCAAAACTAGTTTCACAGAAAGTAGGATTTACTTCATTCAGCTCGGCGGCTGGCAGCTCCTGTCTGGCATTTACAGTTTTCCGTCTCTACTTAGAAATCTCACAAGGTTGGAGGTTATATGTAGACGCAGGAGAGCTAAAACAGGAATGAGAAATGTGCGTGTTCCTTTGCTGTGTCATTTTTAGGCTGTGAATCTCCAGAAGTCATCATGACCAAAATGGGGAAACCTAATTAATTTAGTGGCTTACTTGACAGCTTGTTGTAAACACAACTCAGAGTCACCGCCACAATTCTGCACGAAGCTCAGCAGAATTGGATGCTGCACTTCACACTCTGTAGTGGGAATGATTTAGTTAACGTTGCAGGTGGCAATTATCGTGAGCTTTAACAACAACAAACAAATGTAGTGAAAACCTTAACACAGGGTGTCAGCAAGTTCAATTTGAGACTTTTTAAGACTATTTGAATGGCGCCTTGAATGAGAGTTAAGATAGAACAAAAATATAAATATAGGAGATGGTCGAGGTATCTGTTATATTACAATCAAGAATAACAAAAACTGAAGTGTCGAGGTCTTTTTGTGGATCTTGACTTTGTGCTTCTGACTGCATATAGGTCTACAACCTTAACCAACAGTGCCAGGATTAAAACGGTTTTTTGTTTGTTTGTTTTTCTGTTATTTTGTGCACAGAGTGCACCTATGAATAAATAAATGTGTATCTATTCGTGATAGATGCAAAAGAAGCTAGCTAAATAGCAAGGGTATATCAGTAACTAGCTAGCCTCAATTGCCTTAAGTCACAGAAAGCAATGAAGATGTCTGCGCAACTCAAATTTTGTTTGACAGAAAAGTCAAGCGAGGAAAAAAAACATACGAGATTGAGTAGCAAAACTTAAGACCCTCAACTTACTCTGTTTTTAAGAATTTAAGACTAAAGATCCGCTGACACCAAGTGTGCAGCAGCCTTAGTTACAGGTTCAAACACCAAGTGGAAACATGTACACAAGTTCACTGTGGAAATTTAGCAGGAAGAAACAATGAAAGATCTGACGTGGAGGACTGACTAAGCCCAAGTTCAGACACTGGAACCCGGTTCTAGTGTCAGCTGCAGCTGAGCTCAGCGTCTTATCAAGTCAGGAGGAAAAAACTCATTCCATGTCCTGCTGGGTTCTGACCTGCTCTATCTGCACCATCTCTTCTCATCAACGACGATATCTAAATACATCATACTCTAAAAAAAAACATCATGGGGTTTAAAGAGAAACATGGCTCCACAGAAAAAATATTATTTGTTTTCATCTTCATCTCGAAATAAAGAATAAAGCCGCATGAAAAAGATATTATGTAGTTGTGACACTTGAGCAAAACTGCGATGATGGTATTACTCCATCAGCTTCAGTATCTCAGGTTTTATGACAGACAAGCAAACAGCATCAAACTACAGGCTGTACCAGCTATTAGAACCAAATAATATCAATTTCTTTGACTCCCAGTGTTACACTGGAAAAGGCTAAATAGTCCACAGCACCAGCAGCTTTACTTTAGGGTTGAAACGATTCCTCGAATTATTCGAGTACCTCGATTATTAAAATTCCTCGAGGAAAATGTATCTGCCTCGAAGCTTTGTTAATTTATGTTTTATTATTTAGAGCACCGTGTTCCAGTCAGGACATTATTTGCGTTGTGTGGCGCTCTCACTTGAGTTGTTGACGAAATTAAAGTGTTACCATCATAACATCCAATTTTCAAGTTTTTCCTGTGGGGATTTTATTGATTGATGATAATGCCCAGGTTTTTCGGGGGACCAATAAGCATCCTTAAAATGATGGGAGCGATGCCTGGAATCCAGCACCCTTTCTCCTCCCGGAGCTGCTGGTTCAAAGCGAACGGCGGGGACAAGCAAGGCGGGAGTTTTTGTACAGGTAAGTGGATAGACTGAATATGGCGGGCGGCTGAGTAGTTGATGCTTACAGTATAAGTGTAGCTTTACGGACGAACCGCACAATAAATTTCATATCATCCCGGTCTGAACAAACGGGTGGAGGAGTGCACCCACGGTTCATGACTGGTAGATGAGTTTCCGAGTGTGACAAACGAAGGTGCCGTAAATATTCCGTATTGCTTCCCCCGCCTGGTCTTTTGTTTGTCCCCTGGTCTACTGGTCGTGTCTCTCCCTCCCCCCCAGACATTAGGTTTGTTCGTTTGTCTGTCCCCTGGTCTATTTCCTCCTCTAAACCCCCATTTTACGTTCATTCGTTCGCCTGTCCCCCACCAGTACCACCCCAAGCCCCCCACTCCAGGCGACATTTCCCGTATTCTCAAACCTAAAGCTTAATAAAGCACAATAAAGGTCATTTCACTTCTATCTAATTTAAATTGGTGTTTACCTACATTTTCGCCCAAGTACACACATCAAAGTAACTATAAATATAAATGTATTATTCTGATATGAAACAAATTTGATCATTTGTTTCAAAGTTTTAACACTGAGAAGAACAAAAAGAGGCTCAGAGTTGCTGAACTTACGTCTGGGTACTCTTTGACAGGCACAAACAGTTTCTCCTGCAGGTGAACGATGGGTCCGATGGGTTCGGGCAGCTCCAGCGGGTGTCTGTCCACAAGGCCGTTCACTGTGTCGCTGTACATATCTTTACGCACTCTGTTGATCTCTGAAACACAATTAAAAAGGAACAAAGATTACTAACAGGGCAATTACATGGTTTTGGTTTTATTTACATAAAGTAAAAATGCTGCCATATTCACTTGACTGGTGTGCAAAAACCTAAAGTGATATGTGAACTCCTGATAAACAGAAATCTAAGGTAAATACACTGAAGCACAGAATAGGATTACATTTGTTAAAGATGTTACAGATAAGGACGACACCATTAGTAAAACATGCACACTTTCACTAGTAGTGAATGTTACCATGACAATATTGGCAGCGATTCACTGACATTTCGCCTAATCTTCCCTTTTCCTTCCATCAGAGATGCACCAATCAGATTTGTTATGCCGAATTACAATTTCCTGCTTTCTAAGAGGTCAGACCTGCTGAATTTTTTACATTTATTTAAAAGGACTGAAACGTCTTTGACCGAGATAATTGTTTTGAATCTAACACAGAAAGAGGGAATTACAAGATTACCTCAGAGTGCATCAAAAGTACAAATTTGTGGTTCTGAAGCATTTAAATAACTGGGACTAATCTATGTTCCTGCTTGAAGGAAGTCAAGAAGTGACAGCCCAATCAGCTAGTTAAACTGATTCTTTATAAAAAAAAAAAAAAGAGAATGTCAACATGGCAATAAACATAATAGTGGGCCTGTCACAATGTAACAACAACTTTTGCTGGACGATAAATTGTCCCAGAAGTTACTGTGATAAACGATATAATTTTCAACTACGATAATGGTAACGGTGGTATAATAATCTAATAACATAATCACAAATATCAATAAACTTTACATTCTAATGAACATTTAACACAGCTGGACAATATTTTAAATATACAAAATAAATGAAATTTAAACTATAAATAAAATGAATTATCAAGTCTCTGTAAACAAAATGTCATTCAAAAAGGGGGCTAGTTGTGACTAAAGCACCAGACTGAAGACTTCTGCCATTCAGTGTTTGGTAGAAAGAGAAAAAGAAAAGAGAAAAACAATAAATAGAAAGTATTGAGCTTATTGTATTGCACCCAAGCACTTCCTTTGCGATTGCAATGCAATTTAATATACTGTGCATCTGTACCACAGCAACTGTAAGGGTTAAGACCACTGCTGTTCTCCTCAGAAATCTGAGTGAGATGGAAAATAATAAGACCAGACAGCCCTGTCTAACTAATACACCTCTTCTTACTGAAGCACTCTGTTACACACATGCATGAAAAACCATTTCCAGTTGTTTGGAAGACCAACAACCTCCCACAACAGAAGAAAAGAATCAAGACAAAGAAATGTTGTTTTTTTGAATGTCCACATGTGTGGAAATGTCACTGAAGACTGACAACTGCAGTTATGACATACATAAAAAGACAAAAGACTCGGGTTACACAGCAACTTGCCAAGACGCTATTATTGCACGATCACACCGTCACCGAGCCAAAAGAGAGAGAAAAATCGGATCAATAGGCAGAGATCGGAGGAGACAGGTTTGAGAGAGAAAAGGCTCAGTGTCTCAGAAGGATTTAAGGAGGATGTTAGGTGTTGTACGCAGCAGGTGTCATCCTGAAACTTTTCCCCTGTAGGAGCTTCTAAATTAACCCAAAGCTAACTATAGTCGCACTAAGCCGAGCCTCCCTGACCGCCAAAGAAATGATGGAAAACCTGAAGCCAGGCCAGACTTGCATTAGATTTTACTGTCATTCTGAAACATATTTGGTGTTTAAAGTTACACTGGGGTCATTTCAGGTCAAGGAGCCACACTTTTCCAGCACACAATTTCCAATGAATGGATTCAAGCAATAGACAGGAAAATAAATCTGATGAAATTTCTGTTGGAAAGAAAAACTATCCTGAAACTGTAAAAAAAACAAACCACCTGCTAAAGTCATCTCCAGTCTACTTGTATAGCTTCAGAGTGACACTTTTACGAGTCACATGACCTTAGCTCTGCAGGATTCAAAGATAGCCTCAGTCTTTCCATATGATGACTTCCTTCTCCTGGTATCTAACCCAGAAATAAGATTATATCACTTCTACGCAGGAGGCAAGCCACATTATGCCCTACTTTTATCTCTGTAATGGCTATTCAGCTTACAGTTTTGAGAATTACATGTTTTGTCTCTTTAAGTGAACATTTACAGACCCTGCTACACACATGTTGTATTGTTGCAAACAGTTAAGAGACAAGATGAGCTAATATTGTGCAGCTTAGATCATTACCTCATTTTAAAAGTTAAATTATTTAGAAGAAAAACACTACGGATCCAAAGTATCTAAGGAATATTTGTTCTCTGATAAAAGGTGAGAAAAAAGCCTTATTCATATTTGACAATGCAACCCAACAAACACCAGTAGCAATCCCACCTCTTCCAAATTGTTATTTCCTCTTGCTGAAATGCCACATTAACATAAGGGGGCCGAACCGGGCCATCAACGGAGACGTGCGGCATTTGACAACCTCTAATTTTAGTGCTGCAACTCTTTTCTGAAGCACTGCATTCACCTAAAAATTACCCCCTGCTTTACAAGGCCGACAAAAATAATTTATCTATCTGTCCACCCCGGCAGAAAGCCTCATAAGTGTGGAGACATGGGTTTTAAGTGTGGATCACCAACTTGAGTGAGCGGGGCGGTGTTAAAGGAGGAAGGAATAAACAAAAGAAGGAGAAAATAAACTGGGCTGTCAGAAAAGGACTTTCAGTGAACTCTGCTACGAGCAGATTTTGAGGGCAGAGTCGTCTCCGGTGTTTGCTAACAGATTGAGTTAAGCAGAGCTCCGTTTTCCGCAGAACCATGAAGACATGTGCCACTCTGGACCGGCAAGTTTCAGCAAGTTAAAACACATCCACATCTTGTTCTGCATACTTCATCACCATTAACACACATTGGACACATTGTGCTGCAGTTTGCCAAAGCAGAACGGATTAATGGACTTCAACTGCCACTTGAAGTCCATTGTGCAGGAATTGGTGATCAGTACCATAAACCTTTGGTGTTGCTTCTTATAATTTACAGGTTCTCGCAACAGAAAACTACATTTAAAAAATGATGACCAATGGTTAAAGGATTAGACACCCACCAAAATAACCATCCCATGTAGTCTTAATAAATACGTACTAGGAAGGAAGTTAAAGGAACTTTGTAGTGTCTTCAGATGTTAGTGTTTTAAAGTGACTTAACATGGGTTTTTGAAACCAAACGGAACAATTTGTGTTATTTCTGTTTTTATTTCCATCTTCCTGGATGAAATGTGTGAATTTCATGCTAACATTTTCCACTAGGCGAAGATATTTTTGATCACAAATCAATTTGCATAAATATTAGACTTGGAGCTTCTATTATCTTCCGCTGTATTGGTATCCACTCCATGTATTAATGCATATTTAGTGTTTCAACTATTAAACCAAGCAGTCCAATAATTTGAGAAGGAGTCTCAAGTATTAACTTATTTTACCTATTTGTGGTGTGGCTGTGGTCCCCAAATCAACTTTCAACTTGGTGATTCTTTTTGTCTAAAACAAAGAGACTTTTATAGCTAAAACTGGCATTGGAGATGTTTAAAGCAGTGTTTAAGCATTATCTGGCATCAACTTTTTGTTCCAGTATATAAAAGATATTTTCTTGACAATTTTGTATCAAAGGGAAACAGGTGGAGCACAAAATGAAAGGATCCCGAGAGCTAAATATGAAATAAAATTAAACTAAAGACAAAACATCAACCTTCATCATTATTATAGGGTGTGTGGAAGGTCGATCAGATCAAAAAAGTAAAACTTAAAGCCAGAGTGGAGTGATTCAGGCTTAGATGTGCCTCCAGACTCTAACAGCTCATTTCTGCCTTGATAAAAGTTAAAACATGTCTCACTTTATCCATCTCTTTTTGTTTCGCTCAGTTTCTGCGGTTGTCAAACTCTGAAGAGAAAAGGAAAATGTTACAGACAGTGCCTGCATATCTATCTGCCCTTTGTCAGGAAAAGAAATTATTTCTCCTCATCTTCTGTTATCTTGTTCCCAGGGAGAAAGAGGGGAGGATGACAGGTGGAGGGGTCCGAGGTCTGACAGCAAGATACTTCAAGGGAGAAACTTTACTCACAACCTCAAAAAACCAAGTGCTATATTAAAAAACAATGGACAAGTCCAGGAGGAGCTGCTGTAATCAGGTTAAAGACAGGTGAACATCACACAATGAGAGCTGCTCCATAGGAGAATGGGAACAGGTCCGTTAAGAGGCCAAAAATAGACGTGCTCTGTAACTGCTTTGTCCTCGGCGCGTGGGCTCAGAGCCAACCATCCCCTGACCAAGCAGCGCACCTCTGTCCGCACGCAAAGCAGAGAAAAGGAGAGCAGAGCACCAGAGCAAAGGAGCGTAATGGCCAAATAATCAATGCTGTCCACTTTACAAGAGAAAAGCTGCTTTGGTTGCCTTGTGATGCCTGGTATTAGGCTGATAAAATCTGGCACCTGAAACAGATCCGATTCCAACACCAATTAATCTGTAAACCAAAATGATCAAATGTTCAGAGTCCTGCAGATAGTTTGAAAGTCTTCTTTCATGGGGTGATTTAAGATCAAAAACTGTTCAGATGCCTGCACATGTCACTTTGCTCCAGCCATCGTTTCCACCGGGGAGGAGAACTTCTACAAAGCTGAGGTAACGTAATGAGATTCCCTCCAAAAAACGGAAGCTACTGCAATCATAAAGGCACCTAAATGTGGCGGTGGTGAGTAAAACAAGACTCTCTGGAGAAACACGCTTTTTCACTTTAAAGCTGAGCACTTTAGCCATCACAAAGCCTGGTTACCCTTTGCAAACTGAAAGGATTTGGGTGTTTAATGCATTCCTGGCCTTTATTCACGGCACAGACAACTTTATCCAAGATGACACTCCGCCTCAGCCGTTTAGGGTTCTGATAGGACAAGCATATAGGAGAGGGGGTGAGCTTTTAAAGAGGAAGTCTACTGTGCATTTGGGAGGAGACTGAAACTTAAAAGTGTCTGCATTTCTAGGTTTTATCAACAACTCACAGCCCATCTTTCCTCGCTCTCTGTCTCTGTCTGCAGCTGCACAATCCTTCGATATTCATACTTAAAACTATTCATGTTCCTTCAATGACTTTGCTGTGCTCACAACATAGTTAAGCACAGTTTGTCCTTCATTCTTAAAATTAAAAATAAGTATAAGTTATGAGATATGCTGCAGCAACCAATAGATGTGAACCAGTTTTATAATTCTGATAAGTCCAATTCCAGTCCTGAACATTCTGGATCAGGGAACGTTGGCAATCTTTTGGAAACTACATGGGTCATGGTCTCCAAACTTCAGAATGCCACTTCTAATCATTTCTGTGTATTTTGAAATACAAAATGTTGTGACACAACAGAGCTGTGTAACAAACTTCCCTCTCACACACACTACAACAGCAATCAATCAAATACATGACAGAAAATCAGTCTTTTTGTCAAAAAGTTATTTTGTGGATCTTGTTGAAAGAAAACAATGTTATATTTTGCAATCTATTTTCAAAAGTGCCAAAAAATGGTAGATATTGAGTGAGCTATATTGTGTCATGAAGATATGTTATTGTTTTCAGTAGAGGTTTATTAGTACAGATACAGTATGTCTGTAGAGTAACTGGCAGTATATGGCTCTATGGAGAAAAAGACAGCTATGTAACTTTGGTCTGCTTTTTGAAAACCTCTGTTTTAGGAGAAACCTTTACTAAGGCGGTTTATCATTTTATCCAGATACAGTGGACCCCAGCCTTTTTGCAGTTCACTATTCACTGATTTTTCTGTGAAATTTGACTCCAAGGAAAAGTCGTTCATTAGCGGCTTGTTTCAGAGGGCATTTCTAAAATATGTGAAAGAACATCTAGCTTGGGAACCAGAAATACCTAGACGCAATGCTGCTTGAGATGCTATTGGCTGGCTTTTCCAAAGCAGCCAATCCAGGAGCAGCATTTATTTTCCTTTGAGGAAAAAAGGAAGACTGAGGATGTTTAGCTTCTATAGTACAGAAGTGCCAAGACAATTTCCACTGTATTAATGGATATTAATATATATTTGGTGTTTGGACTACTGAAACATGTTTTTAAAAGGTGTCTCAACTATTTGTGGATTTTAGCAACCAGTGGTCAGCTGTGGTTCCTAACCCTCATGGATACTGAAGGTCCACTCTATATTGTTGTCATATTTAGTTGTTGAAGCAAAGAAAATGGCAATTATCCATCTCAGCAGGACATGGCTTTACAAATCTATATTAACCATCTGGATTTTCCTTCCCACTGTTAACCACAGACTAAACTAATGGTCCTGTCAATCTGTGACTTTGTACATAATACTTAACTAAACCACAATAAATAACATCTGTAATGCACTGTTTCACAACCAATCCAGCCTAATGAAGGCTGTGAAATAGCCTTAGTCAAGCTGTGAAGATTGTTAAATCAAACATCAAAACTCATTTTGAAATGCATAATCCAAATAGGCGCTGCTTTCAATAATTCATCACAGCCTACCAGTTTCTAACTGGCGAATCCGTCTTGTCTATCCTCCGTATGCATGAGAAAGTAACCTGGAGCACAGTTCTAACTCTGTTATAAAACAGTGACTGGAAAATAGAAAGAATGTAATATAGCAAGGCTGAACTTTGGGCACAGAAAAGGGACTGGGGATTTCATCACAAATTCTTTTGGGACTCTGAAACTGCTGCTTCAGGCATTTTGCTTTCGCAAAGCAACAGAAGAAATTTTGCACAACGGGAACGAAACTCCTCAAAACCTGTGAGTCAAGTCATACAAAACTGTAACATATGTAGGCACATCCTGAGAACTAAAAGCAGATAGCAACCAAGCTGGAATATGAGAAGCTGGAGTTGGAGTTTGGACTCAAACAAATAAATATTGATTTTATTTTTCCTGTTCCTAGAGCTACAGTACACTGTGGGGTTCACAGTGCACTGCTGCCACTGGGCTCTTAAAGTGTATGGGTCCAGATTGGATCACATTGTGCTTGAATTGTGTTTCACTTTTAGTTAATCTGTATAACCAACAGAAATATGATTCAACCTTAAATACAAACACAAACTGAAATTTAGCCACTCTAAATTAGGGATGCACCACTTTTTTATAACGATAAAATACCTAAGGTTTAGTATCGACCGATCCCAGTCCAATGCAGAAATTACTGAATGAACTTAAAATGTTTCTATTTTTAAAAACAGACCATAAATGTACTAAATAAAAAAAACTTATTTGATAACTGCACCAGTACAGAACACTTACAAAGCATGGAATTAGACTGAATAAATCTGCTCTTATCAATGATGTAGAAGATCTAGAATTTTTTTAACCAACAACTAGATGATATAAAAGCACTTTTAACAGTATTCTTAGCTAGAGAGGAACATGTATCGAACAACATTTGTGGTAATTTGGACACTAGTTTGGCTGCATTCATAACAAAACTAATTAGTATAACTCATTCATAAGAGGTCAAACTTTTAACGACAGCCTTTTGTTATTGTTAAAAGCCTTAGCTTTAAAGCCAGACATTATTCCAATATATTCACAGACTGTCTAGGAAAGCCACTGAAAACAAGCCTTCAGTGGCTTTAGGAGGAAAGAGACACACTTTTATCCCAAAGAGTAGATTTTGTCTCAATATTTTTTATTAAAGCAGGTAACGTGACAGTGTTCAGGATCAGGTTAGGCCACAAAGTATGGAACTGACCTAAGAAGGCTGCTGGACTCCTCTGTCTGAGTCAGGTAAAAAATAAACACACACCAGCACATGGGTAAATAGAAAATCAGCATAGGAGTTATTCATCCACACAAATTGAGGACAGGCTTTGTCTTCTAGAAAACTGCTTACACACTGTAACAGAAACACAACCTTTCTGAAGCAAACCGTGTGGCTAAAAATGCTGGCTTTAAGTGTGCACATGAACATATATACATAACTCAGCCAACTCCATCCTTGAAAGCAGCTCGTTCTGCTCTGTGATCCTCAATAATGAGCTGCAGCTGCTGAAAATAACAACACAGCCTAGAAAACAACTACAGCCAACACCGTCCTGGACAGTGTCCCCGCAAAAACTTCAAGTATACACACAAGACTTAAAAAACAAACACCTAACTCCTAACTAAACATTAAAACACCCACACACATGAGCTAATGAGCCTGTGTGCGTTTGTAGGCAAGGCTCCCCCGAGAGCATATACCCACAAAAATAACGGAGGGAGGAGGAAGACTGCCTGGGAGAAAAAGCTGTTAAACAAATACAGGAGGAAGTTCCACTAGCTTGCATTACTAGCCACCGGTTCATGTTCAAGTTACAGATTGAGAGATTTAAAACAAAACGCCATAGCTACTCAGAGACAAAAGAGCTCTAATAATCCAGATTATTATAACCAAACAAATACCTAAACTGCATTCACGGTTCCCCATAAACAATACTGAAGTTTGAAGACATAGGAGAAAGACTAGTATGTTTTACAACCAGTTTACATTACATATCCATTCTCTAATTTCAATACTTAAATTCCTAATTTTCTTTCAAAATCTTTTTTATCTCTGGAAATATTAACTTTAAGCTGCTTTAAACTTTAGATTCATATTCATCTTAAACTACCACAAAACCAAGGTAGTGATTGAATAGCAGTAACGCCTCTTGATGCATAATCTATGCATACCAAGCAGTTAACTGGAAGTACTTTGCTGCCATCTAGTGTTCAGAGTTATGTCCAGCTGTGCTTAAATCCGGTAATTTGCATATTTAATAATTAACCCTAACTTGTTGGGTTTGTGTAATATTAAAAATAATCTACATTTAAAAACATTAATAATTTAGTATTTTATATAATGAAACAAATTCAGACAATGAGGGGTTAAATAAAAAAAGAAAAGAAAAAACAGTGTTCTATTTCAAAATTCACAAACCTTGGTACTGACTGGAGAATCCTACCAGAAATGGAGCACTGTTCTGGATAGTTTGCATTTTAAATCTGTTTATATTAAGAAAAACCCGAGTAAACTTAGCAAATTAAGAGATTTTTTTTTTTTAGTATTTTAGTCAGACCACCTTTAATCACAACAGATCTAGCTCAGTCTTTTTTTTTTTCTTGGGGGCAAAAAACAAACAAAAAAACATAACTCTTTCTATCTCTATCAAAAACCTGGCATTACTTAACTTGTCAAAACCAGAGTCAATGTGTTAAGATCTTAAAGAAACCAGAAATTGGTACTGCAAATCTGTTTGATTGATGCACCTCTAATTGTTACTTTATTGTAAGTCAGAAACAACAAGAAGTCTAGTGCATCTTCTATTCTGCCTAAAGCCTTGAGAATATGTATTCTAAAATGGGAACATGTAGGTGTGGTGATGGCCAAGAACAGCAATCACCAAAGCCATTTATCATAATCGGTGGCAAACGCAATGTTTTCTGGGGCTGTCAGCGTGACTGGGTGCAGGAAGAGAAAAAAAGATTTCTGGCTGAATGGGGCTTTCTGTGACTGCTGGCAGTAATGGGGACAGTGTGCTAGAAAAAAAAGTGTCAGAGCGTGTTAGTTTGGTGATTAAACAAAGCAAACAGATGATGCAGACAAGGAGAGAAGGAAAGGCAGAGCTAAACAGAGACGGGTGAGAGGCAGAAACGGAGACAAGAGAAACTATCAAATCTCTGGAGATGTTCAGATTCTTATCCACGTAATACGATCATGTAGACGTCTGATTAGACTCAAATTAATTCTGCAGGATGGCCGCAGTCTTAATCATACAATTGGAGCCAAACTATCGCCCATGACAGGAAACAGAGAATCGGTCTTGGAGCCATTAGCAGGTTAGCGGACCTGAAGAAAGCTCTCAAGGGGGCCTTTAAAAATCTCACATTGTAAAGTAAAAACTGTTCTTGTATCTAATGCTGACTTTATTAAAAGTAAAGCATTAGACTTGTTAAAACTTGTTAGTCTTAATGTCTTTCTAACAGCTAAGTATTGCATGCTAAGCAATACTTAGCATACAGATATACTAATCAATTGACCAGTGATTGGAATCATCCAATTTTCTTTTAATTTAAGTAAAATCAGTTTTGTTTTGTTTTTTACTTTTAATTTAATGGTTTAAAACTAAGAGCACAGACTATTCAGTTTCTTAAAAAGCAGATAAAGTTTTGGAGCTGATGGCTTGATGCTTAAATGAGGATAGTTTTGTTTTTTTGTCCATCAAGTTCTTTTATTCAGAATATAAAAATAACTCCCTTCACCTCAGAAACTAGAATATTAAATTCCATAACGTGACCTCCCCAAAATGGCAGGTTGGACCTCAAACTGAAATCTGTACTGACCAGAAAAGCCTGTATTTTAAAACACCAATCAATCAGTTGGTCAGAATCAAACATTTCTACTTAGAACAACTCTGATCTGGGATCAGCAGGTCAACAACAACAACTCAACATCTTTAGTCTAGGAATGCATCAAAAACATGAAAATCCTAATCAGTGCATCTTGTTGTTTAATACTAGCAACAGAAGAAACAATATAACTAGAAAAAGGGTGTAGTTTACTGTGTCATTTGTAAATTTTTTAAACCGAATTAAATGTGTTAATAGATCCAGGTGGTCATATAAATGTAATCAGGGCTGTGAGTTAAAACTTCTCTCTCCCAGTCACAACCACACCATCAAAGCCCCCAGCTTAAAAGTAAAAGAGCTTCTGATAGTATCTAGAGAGCCATTAGGACCCCGATCTAAAATTAGAAAAACGGGATCATCTCCATCTTTGATGATGTGGAACTGCTTTATGGGGCTGTCTGTTAGTGGGAGGGGGGGGGCAAGCTGGCGGCTCAATGAGCCGTGGGAGTGGCAGTTTTCTGCACTTATTGGGGTCTGCCACAGAGCGTGCTGGTACTGAAAGGGAGGGTTAACTTGATACAGGACCATAATGGTTCGCTTCTAATGGCTGCTGCAAGTGGCTAAGCTTTAATACTCCCAGCAGGAGGCAGTGGGGCTGTGCTTCTATATGTACAGTCACTTATGTACGTTTGAGGGAGTCACCCCAAGATGGGAGATAGATGGACATTCAAGAAGTAGTGTGGTGGGAACAGGAAGCCAGCAGTTTTTTCTCACAACTTTAACCTTTTTAGTAATTTTTAAGAAGTTCTCTGCAGCTCCCTTTCTTCTTGTTTCACTTTGTAAAGCAAACCAATTTGCTACCTCAGCCAAATCAGCCAACCTAATGCACACAATTGCAGACTCAGACTCCTTCAAAAATATCAAGCGAATGCAGACGACTTGAGCGCAGTTTCCTGCACCTAAAGGAGAGGCGGATGTAGCGTTAAATTGGAATCCAAAGCGATTGTCATTTAACAGCCTGGCTTTCACAGAGAAGCCTCATGAGCTTAAAATGGTTTCACAAATTTCACAGAGTACATACTGTCAAAACAGAAGAAAAGAATCCGCCTCAATTAGGAATCAGAGAGCAGAGGTTTTATGAAATAAAAACGTACAAATGTTGAGAGAGGAGCAGCTGGAATGAGGTGCTTAAGCAGCACAAAGAGCAGGAAGGATGCAGAAAAAAAGTACTTAATTCTGATTTCAGTGTTTAACCCAATCACCTGATACAGCTCCAATAATTTTCTCCTCATCTCTACCCGCGTTACACAACCTGAATGGGCCGACCTTCCCTCCATTCAGGACTTGTATGGAGGTCTAGTGTCAAGAAGAAGGCAGATACCACACATCCTGGACACAAACTGTTTCAACTTTTACATTGAGGCTGTCACAACAGAGACAGCTTTGTCACCTTTTATATATTTATACTTTAAAGTTCTTCACTGAGACTGATGTGGAACAAAAGTCAGATTTGTTGTTTGTGTGCAAACCTGGCAAATAAACATGATTCTGATTCAGAATACTGAGTAAGTACTTAATTTCTGGGTTTACTTAAACTTTTAGAAAGGGAGATTGGATCTATTTTCTTTAAGTGAAAGTACACACTTATGGAGAATGTAGAAAAATTATAAAGTTATGTAAAGTTACATAAAAACAGAAAACAAATAGTGCATGAAAATACACAAAAATCCTGCTAAAATCAGAAGCATTTTTATTAAAGGGTAAAAGCGGAATATGATGAGATTGATTTTTTATGCTTTGTAAAGTATTTGTCATTTTACAAAGCATAAATCATTATTCAATAGGCTGATATTGCAGTGATATAACTGATGTCATACCTCAGACATCAGAGGTATCTGATAAATAAATATTAAATAAAAATTGGATTTGATCATTTTTGGTCAACATAGGGCTAAATATGTTAATATAGGTAAAAGTAAACAATAATTATCAGGTCATCGTTGTTAAGAAAAAGGAGGAGTCTGGATGTCAGAAGTGTCTATCTGACCAAGTAGGCACCTGGAGTCACAGCCTTACAAACAAGCATTCATATTCCCCATACACACACACACACACCACAGGAATGCGTTTGAGGGGAGGGGTTCTGAGTGAAATGAAGTACAGGATGTCTGCAACAAGATGTGAGAATATAAGATAAGGAATGTTAAGAATAACAGGATGCAAAGTCAGGAAGCATGCCCATGGGGTGTTATGTCTGAGTATGAACTGCGGATCTGAGCAATCCTTTGTCCCGTTTCAGTCTGGAGTTCTCCAGGAATCTTACTGCTACGCAGGGAAACATGCAGCAGTTCTTCACCAAACCGTATCAGAATTAAAACAACGGGTCTGAATAAATAATGAAGTAAGAGTTACACAGAATAAATAGGAGTTTAAATAAGGAGGACCAAAAATAGTTCTAAAAATGATGGTCATTGTTCTCTGCAAGTGTGTTTACACATGGCCGCCTCTTTGGTCCCACAACAATAACAGGAAAGGTCCAGCTGTCAGGAGAGGAAACAGCAGAGGAAAAGGATGGGGACATGAGAGGACATGATAAGACGCATTGCACTTCCTGTTCCCACCCCGGTCGCCCAGGCGACCACAGTCCACACAACCTCCAGCAGGAACGGACAATAGGAAAATCTGTCATGCTTGATTTTGACCATCTGTGTAATATACACTTCAAGTGATCCAGCTCTTTTTTTTAATGCCCTGATCTGAGGTTTCCTGCCTGATAACAACTGGCCGTTTTCTTTGAGGTCAGACTCAAACTGGAACACAAAAAACTAAATTGGAGGAGCTTTGAATCAAACAGAACATGAAAGAATTGTAAGATCGCTCCCATTTCTGCATCAAAGCTTCAGTCCTCAACTATTATCTGACTTTTTTAAAAAAGTTCAAAGCGTATGCTGTGGGCTGATGTGTTTCTATACTGAAAACAGTGAGAGTTTTGGCTATGATGGATTTTATAAACATCATAGCCAAAATGATGTTTATAAACATAATTTTGTTTATAAAATAAAATCATTTTGTTTTTGTCCTTTCAAATACAGATTTGAAAAGCCAAATCTGTATTTGGCCTTTCATTATGAATGTATACAAGTAGGCCAGAGCAGAAAAAATACAACGTGACTATTTACATATGGAAAACAACACAGTATGAGACATCCTAACTGTAAATGTTGGCGGAATCTTTGCATGATTGGAGCTCATGATTTTTTGTATGTAACAGATGGAAGCAACAGTCAGAGTCACACAGATTTAAAAAAAATAAATAAAGATACAACACCATACACAGGTTTATTGGGTGTACGTTTGGTAGGGCGGTGACTGACAGAATGAGGTAAAATCACATCTTTTTTCCTCATTATCAGGAAATCGCGTCACAAGATCACAACACGCGGAACAAAAAGATCAATGTTTGGGTCATATTTTAAACATCCGTTCTCCTGTCCGTCCGTCTGTGGGTCTAGAGAGTTGAGTTAAAACTCAGTCACCAACAGTGAGGCATCACTGATCTCAATGGGATTAATGACATCACTTTAAATCAGGGGTGGCTCAGGGACATATGTTTATTAAACTTTTTATTTTTAATCATGGTAAAATTATTACCAACATAATTTTCCTACAACGTACTGGTCAACTTTTATTGAAAAGCAGACTTTGCTGCACCTAAGTCAGTTTTTATTTACATTATTAAACTCAGCTAAATATAGCAAGCATTTTGAAGAAAGTGACCCAAATCCTGTTTTATGACTGAATAAATTTGTTCACATAGCCTAAAGGAATTTGAAAACTAAATGCTTTTTTTTTTTTTTTTTAACATAGCAAACGTGCAAAATCATTTTTACATTTGGATCTACATTGAATAACATCCCTTTCCTATAAAATAAAAAAGGAGAACTTAATTTGCTTGGAAATCTCTGCATTATAGGATGACTTAATGTCTAACTAAATGGTTCACTGACAACATAAAGTGAAACTAAAATCTAAATATATTTCAAATGAATGTTATCAGCAAACAAGAGGAAAAGCGTCATATTTTCAGGCCCTATTAGCAGTGTTTTGGAAAAGTATTAATACCTTTTGACTCTTTCACATTTTGTTGTCACAACCACAAATGTCAATGTATTTGATCAGTATACTAAACACAGTGCACAATTATGAAGTAGGAAGGAAGGAATACATAGCAATGATATTTTAAATATAAAAATCTGAAAAGATACTAAACCTCAGACATTGGTAATGAAAAACCGATGCATCTCTACAACGCAGCACAGATCACAACAAAATGGAAGCAGTAAGGCACCATTGAGAGGTGCGGCAGAGCGGCCAAAAGGCTCATGGTCTGTAGAGATCCACACCTCAGGTGGGAGAATTTGTCCTCCACAACATAAAAGCCATTATTGAAAGAAAGACAAGAGTCCTGCTTGCTGTTTGCCAGAAACTGTGTAGGAAAGACAGCAAACATGAGGAAGAACCTGCTCTGGTCAGATAAGGCTTGAACTGAACTTTTCAACAGCATAACCTGTTAGACGCTGCAGACTTGAGACTGGGACGGAGGAGACGACATTCAGAAAACAGTGGTATGTGAAAAAGTTCAAGGGGAGTAAAAGATTTTTGAAGGCACTTTATACGCCTCCATAATTAACATTACCTTTGTTGGCAATAAACTCAAGTGTGTGCATTAAGACTCCCCCTCCTTCACAGAAAAAGTCTAGAAAGAACAGGAGTCAGGAAGGAAGACAAACAGGTTACACAACAAAGAGCCTGTCTGCGTTGATCTTAAGAGCCAGCTGAGGCGGGTTGGGACCTGCTGCTTTATCTGAAGCTCCCATCGGACTGCCAATCCCAGTCCCAGGCATTCAGTAACAATCAAATCACGGCTATTGTTGAGTCTTAATGCTAGATTTGTTTTTTTTCCTGAATTTCTCCAGAAGTCTAAACAAAAAAAAAATAAAATAAAATAGTGACATAATGGACTGCAAGCACATTTGGCTGTCAATAAGCCTGCAGATTAGCAACGGTGAGAAACTGAAGCAGTAAAAAAAAAACCGAGGTCTGCCCCGATCTACTCGCATCTATTTACAGAACACAACAGAAACCGTTCGTTGTGCATCTGCTGAAGATTACCTTCATCATCTGTTTAGTCTGCCAAGAAAGGATGACCTCGGTTTTAGAGCTAAAAAGAAAGAAGGAAGCGTCATACCTCCTGGGTCAGAATGCTAGACTGGGAGGGGAGGAGTGGGATAAAAGAAAAGGCAAGAACCCTTCTCGCTGACTCAACTGTCATTAACCATGCTTTCGCTAAGCTTAAGCTTTTAAACATTGATCTGCCTCAAAGCACTTGGGTGTGAGGGCTTAACAAATGTGCAAGCGCATATATGCATGTACACAATTTCAGCCGGCGGGTGCGGACACGTCGTCTCCGCTAACTGATGTCTGAGACCGGCCATGAGTGAGTAGCAGAGGCGAGCAGATGCTGCGATCCCTGAGCGCAGTTACTGAGAGCCGGGCTGATGCAAACAGACAGAGCACGATGCAGGCCTTTAATGTCACCACTGGTCCTCACATGAAAGAGGCAATGTAGCCCCAAGGCTGGATTTTTACCACACAGTCGCACAAACACAGAAGGAAGCTGCAAAGGGGGGGAAAAAAACAATTGGAAAAATAAGAAAACGGCAAGACGGAAAGGACATGAAGGTGGTGGGAGCGGTGGAGGGACTCTGCTAAAATAAATAGAGAAGAAAAAGACAAAGCTGGGAAAAATGAGTCATCCCCTTGGGAGAAACCACGCTGGAAACACCGCTACAATTAAATAGTTCTTGTATTGACTGCTGCATTATAAATAAGGAAGGACGAGCAGAAGGGTTTCTCCACATTTAAGGCTTAAAGAGAAAGAAGAAAGTAAAGTGAACGTGTCTGTCGGAGGTGAACAGCCCAGGGTTTTACATGAAGCGTCGATAAAACCGGGCCCCGGTTCATCGACGGTGTCAGTTACTCAATAAAAATAAGGTTGCGGGAAGAAACACCACAACAGGCTAAACTTGAACGGCGGGAGAGGAGGAGAGGAACAGAGGGAGGAAGATTAAAGGGGACAGAATGAGACAAGTCCATCTCCTACCAGACTATTCTTCACCTTAAGGTGTCAACAGCAGCTGACACCTTCATCATGCCCACACCTGCCCCACCTGCTGCTGTCCATCCCCAGCTGCAGTCAATCTTCCCTTCCCCAAAGGGTCATTCATATTTAAAGAAAATTGATCTATTTATAAACTTAGTACACACGTCAAGAGGATCAAATTTAAATTTTAAACATTCGTCAGTCAATTCTCAAAGTCACCACCATCACAGAAAAGAAAACTCAGAGGTAAAGAGGAGGCTGTTGGGGATGGGGATGGAACGATTCATCCGTGTTCCAGTAAATTTAAAATATTTGCACTAAACGGTGCTTAAAGTTTGAGCTGAAAATCTTTCAGTGTAAGGGTAGCTGATTATATCACAATCATTTCAATATCAGTGTGTGCAATATTATCATATTATAATCAGACTGCAACTAAGCCTCTCACAATAAGCAATACATCAATTAATCACACTATAAATGAAGATGGGTGTGATGATTTCCACTTCCATGATAGTTTTTGTAGTTCATGTAAGTGATGCTGCCCTTTATAATTGAAAAGCAGCCATTTTGAAAAATGTTGCCAATATTTGACACAGTTTATCATTTTATTTATCGTTGTGGTTGTTTTGGTTATTTATTTTGGATGCATTTAAAAAGTATTCTACTTTCAGTGTTAAATGTTCTCCGGAAATTAAAGCTTACTGATGCATTGAGCTTATTGTACTTGGATTACTATGCCTTTATTATTATATTACTTGAAAATGGTCTCAAAATGACAATATTATTGTTTATCGCAATAGTTTCTGGGACAATTCATCATCCAGCAAAATTGTTCTCTTTGCAAAAACCCGCCTCCACAGAGGCAGTTTCTTCCCCCCCAGTCTGAACACAATGAACCCCTGAGAAAGTCAGCTACTCTACGGTGAAAAACATAACCATATTTTCACTGTCACAATCCTTCTTTTGTTCCTTCTATATAAAAGTATGGCTGCAAATACATCTATACATTGTTCCCCTATTCTTATTTTAATACAACTGAAGATTATATATTTATACTTGCTGACTGCACACAGTGAGAACCTGAAACCAAAGTCAAATTTCTTGTTTGTGCAAATAGCTGATTATAATTGTCAGAATGAACTTCTTGCACCGTGTTAAATATTACCTCATAATATAAATACCATGTTGCTCCATCTCAGGGGTCTGCGGCTGCAATAAACCCAAAATAACGTAACACGCTCACAGAAGACACAAGTATTTGTTTGTTTATTGCAAATCCCGTCATCATCATGACATTCATCTAAATTGGATGTTTTTCTGATATTGTGTATTACTGCTAGGTTAGGTATCCAGTTCTAGAATCTTCTCCATATTGAGGGTTGGCTGATATAAATTTGTGCTGTTTTTGCTGCCAGCAACAGTGTATACTTTACAAATTTTTGAACAGGCATATCTTTGGGCAACACATTGTTCCTGCTGTTGTCTTCAAGTGAACTTTATCTTTTCTACTGAACAGCAAGTAAACCATTTAGATGAGCAGTCTGCAGGTTTTGTGCCAGTTTCTGGAAAAACAACTGCAAAGCAAAAGGGGATGATTTGTAATCTTATTTTTCTAACCAATTTCTTACTATATTAAATATCAAATGCAACTTTTAGAAAAAAATATGCCTAATGTTTAGAAGTTTCTTAATTACGATTGGTTTCCAGCTGGCATTAGGTTTGAGATATCAGTCACTCAAAACGTGTAGCTCCATTTATGCTTTTATAAGCACAGACTGGCAGAGTAGTGGAGAGCTCACTCAGTCTCTGAGAAGAGAGAGAAATAGAAAAATATATTTTCTCACGAGGCAGACACTAATGTCACGTACAGGAGCATTTAAACACAACGTGCCGCACTTTCACAGATTTGCTGATATTTAAAATGTTGGGCTGGTGAGACTTAATGCTAAAAGTCTGATTATAACTTGAACAAAAAGGAAGGACTATGAATGAATAACTGACATTTTTTGCAAAATAAGAGCCCTTTGGTGTTTACACAATCAGATGTGTGTGAGTGCTAATCAGCATCATCTGCTGTGTGATGTTCTGCACGTTGAGACTATCAGATGAGCGTAGTGCTGTCTAACAACACAGATGACACTGAAAGGAAATCTATATGTAAATATTCTCTTACTGAAAAAGAAGAACATTCTTTTAGGGCGCTTTGTTTTTTACTGTATCTTTTAAAAATGAAAGCAGGGAAGAAACAATGTTGAGCAAAGTGAAATATTTCCACTACCACAATTGCAGAAGGGAAAGTGAGTCAATCCACTTTAAATGTGAAAAAATGCAGAAAATAAATGTGATCCAAGGTTGAAGAAAAAAACATAGCATAACATAAAGTTTGGCAAACTGAAATATTATGACATTAACAAACCCTACATTGGTCAAACTATACTCAATACTTCCAGTGTTGCCTCAAAGTAGGAAGTCACTAGTTTCACTGTTAGACACATTATTCAAAGTCAGAATAATTACACAAATATGGTCACAGTATTATCACATTTACTTTTACGCATAGCAACTATCCTCACTGTGCTATGCTAACTCCTGCACTCCAAAGGCCTGTTCTGACCACAGAAAACCACCCAGTAAGCCGTGTAGCTAAAAGCAAGCTAAAACAATGTGTTAGTCACTGCTATGACCCAAAGCTCAAATCCCAAATACAAGCCCCAGGATTTAAGAGCATGGTAGGGTCAGAGGGGAAAAGCATCAATGAGGTAAAGCTCTAAAACACCAAGATGAGCTAGCAGCTACTCTATTACATCATCTTGCATTGCCAGCATCTGGACAGACTGCAATGACATCCAACACCAAGGAAGAATGTACAACATGTGCCTGTGAGAGGACATAGACATGCAACACAGAGCAGAGTGACACGCTATACATAACTCGCAAAATTACAAACATGAACTGTGCAGATAAAGGAATATTGGATGAGTTTTGAAGCAGCCAATGTAGCTGATAATATAATTAGGCTGAGAACCTGTTGCACTTTAAACCAACACATCATATGGATTGTTATGTGATTATTAAGCTTCACGCATCGAAAAGCAGTAGAGTTAATTGCGCATTAAGTTGCAACACAGTTCATTCACAGCACTAAACAAGCAAACAGGGATCGCACTTAGAGGTCTTCCCGATACTAATTCAATATGTTGATTTGGCTGAAAAATAAAAGCATTAATGGGGTCAGCTGGAGCCAACGGTGCATTACACGCTGAAAACACTAGAGACACAGATGCACACATTGATTCAGACATTTCTGCTGGACAGCTTTTTGTGTGGTGTATGAAGTCTATAAAGCAATGTTGCAATAAGGGATGAAGCAATCGCGCTCTTCCTGGCCCACAGAATTCAGATTCTCAGTGAGGTCTGACCTGCAGGGACAGATTTTAAATGACGCATTTAATGAACAGAAAGAGACATCAGACTTTTTTCAATACTTAGCCTGCTGATTAACAGTCAAAAATTTGTCCCATTTAGATCTCTGGCCATTTGATTTGTTGCTTTATTGTTGTAGTTTTTTTCCTGCCATTAATCCTATTTTTTCCCTTTTTTTATTTGTTTGTGTTTATATCTTGTCCTCATTTCCTTTTTTAATATTTGTCAGTCTTCTTGTTTTTTCATATATTAATTTTTCTTTTTTAGATTTTTCAATTTGTTTTATTTTCTTACTTTTTCAATTTATCTTTTTTCAATGATCATTTTCCCTATTATTCCTACTATTTTTTCTTACTATTCTTATTTATTTCAATTTTCTTACTTCTTATGTTATCCCCCACATACACAAAGGATGGTGCCAACATTACCTAAAAATAAAAAGGCAACAAAAAGCGATAGATGACATAAATACACAGATTTACCATATTACTGTTTTAAAACAAATTACCGTTAAAATGTGAGAGAATTACACTCATGTTATGATATAATGCTACTGATGGATGAAGTCCTAGTTGCACTGTTTCTGAATCTTGACAAATTATTATTTTTTTGTTAACTGAAAATCCAAAAGCACAAACAAAAAAAACCTATTTGTTATTTCCACAACTGCAACATCTTCAAAACCAAAACAATGTACAGAGTGTATTGCAGTGTGAGCACAATAGCTATGGTTCAATTTTCATTGCAGATACCAGTCAAGCAAAGATATTTGCACCCAATTTATCACACTTAATATTGGAGTTCAATTTGTCTTCAAATACCATTTACTGTATTTGGTTTAGGAGTGACAATGTTGCAGACTGGAAGGCAAATAACTAAATCCAGACAATGTGTTAAAAAAAATGTATAGAAGGTTTCGAGTTGGATGAATGTTGCAGCTAAGACAAATAAATGCAGAAAGTAACAAATGCAATGCATTGTTGTGGGACACTCTGACACAGAACAATGCTTGTGTGCATTCTTCTTCTATGTGAACTTGCTGGAATGCTACAGTGTCAGTGTGTCAGGCCCATTAAAACACAAAAAGCCATTGTGTAACGTTTGCAGAGGACACAGAGGGCCGGCCTGTGGAGCTGAGGAGGGGTCAGCGACCCTTTCATATCCAACCAGATGACCTCATTCACAGAGCATAGAAACGCCGTCTCCCCCCATGAGCAACCTTGGTTGCCATTTTTGCTCACAGTCGACATAATCGATCGACAAAGCAGCACTGAGGGTCACACACACTAACCCTTTAGTCAACACATTCTTTCCTGCTAGTTATCTGTAAAATTCTGATGTCAGTCCTTCCTGTTGCACTGTGGGCTACAGAGGCTCTTTGTCTAACTAATCAAAGTTAAATCACACAACAGCAACTACTGTCTAATCTCCAAACCAGTCCAGTGATTAGGTTAGACCCACTTTAAGTGCTACTACAAGAATGACAGTCTTTAGCAAAATAACTAGCAAGATGCAAAACTGGTTTGCTAGCTGTTGCACAACCCTGACTTCATTTATGTGCTGCAACTGCTGCTGGGTGTGCTGCATGTGGGCATAAATTATGCTAAACAAACCGTGTTCTACATTAGAGCACAAGAGTGTTAGGCAGAAAGCCAGAGGAAAAAAATACAACTGTGCAACAGATGTAACTGGAGTTGGGTCAGACAGCCTGCAACACCGCAGAATACACGAGGAACATGCATGACAACATTTTAGCTAAGAAGTTTAATCCTTAGATGCAAAATCAATTAAAAATGTCAAAGTCCTCTAATCATAGAAAAAGTATTTTTAATAACAGGAAGCATTACAGATTAAATTGTTCAGTAATATCTGACAGACACATTGACTGGTTTACAGGTTTTCTCAAGAAGCAGTTGAGCATCTACTATCCTCCAATTTCATCCCGGACATTCTTCCAGCTCTGCATTTACATTTAAACATACATGTATAGCTTTGTGTGTTATGGAAAAGATAAAAATTGTACAAAAGAGTCGGATCACTGATGCACGCACCTTCAGGCCTGAGCATTTTCACAACTCAAAGTCAAAACACTGATAAACTTTCAGTCCCATAAAGAGGTCAGTGTGCTCCAATGACCGACCGTAATCAGCTGTAAGGAGAAGCATTAGTAGCTTTATGTTTGGGTTGCTGGTGTACACAAGTAGCAATTCGTTTTATTTAGCTAGTTATTACTTATTTAATATGTGTATGTATGAATACTTTGACATAAGTCACTAAAAGAACATTTCTTTTTCAAAAAAACATTAACCAACACAGACTGACCTCTGGACTTGGCCACAAGTCAAACTGAGTTTGCCAACCTTTAGTCGAAAACATAGAATTAAAGTTAGAGAGTCACAGAAAACTAAAGCAGCACTTTTTATTTTTATTTTCCAGTGAACTGATGATTCACGTTTTCAGTCAAGACGCGAGCTAACTTAAGAAATTATTTTCAGTCGCTGAACCCAAAGCAGAAGTTGAAATACTTCACTGTGGCACTCGTGTTAAACTGAGCTGAGATGCACTATGTGAGTGTTTGTGGGGTAAACACACATCAGGCTGGAGGTTAAGTGCTCTGACTGTGCTCCTGGTAAAATTTCTGAGCCGGCTGCCAACGCTCGCCTGCCATTCCTCCTCTGAACCCAGAGAGAAAATGAATGCAGACTGGTGGGCGAGGAGGAGAGGAACAGAGGCAGCATTCAACAATTTATTTATTTTTTTAGCTCTTATGACAAACGAGAAAAAATTCAGGAAATACTGGAAAACTGCAAATATTATTCCTGAGAAAACACTATTGTGAGAAGTTGTACCTGTTGTGACAGCGCAGAAACCTGCAAACTACAGTGAGAGAAAGAAAGGGGAGGGGGTTTTGAGGGGTGGAGGGGTACTATAAGAATATGAGTGGGAGAGTTATCTGAAGCACTCCAAGAATGCAACAGGGCGGGTGAGCACTTCGAACAGAGAAATGCTGTTTAACTTCTTTATGCACGCAAATGAGTTAATGGAGCTATGCGATGAGAGAAGATCTGTGATGCAGCCTAAACAATTCAAAGGAAATCTCAGACAGACCCTCTCTGTGGAGCAGAATTAGAGAAGAGGAGCTTCTGTTGTCACCCCAGTGAGAAAAGAGCCCCCCTTTCTTGCTCCTCCTCCTCCATGTCTGTCAGAAAAACAAACCACTGACTTGTCCTCCCGGCCTGAAAAGCCTGTAACTTTCCGTACATGTTGTTTTCATTGGCGAAAACACACACACAAGTTTCATGCAGGGTGGAGCACAGCGTTCACAAAAAAAGAAGAGAAAAGTACGTCAATTTAAAGAACAAGTCTGAGTCAGGGGACTGTTGTAATAAAATGATTGCAACATCCTCATCCACATCTTCCTCTTTAACCCCGTTTGTCGTTGTGTAGTAAACACTCAGAGCTTTGACTCGAGCTTTAGCGGCTAAACATTGTCAGGAATAATCCCCGCGCAGCCAGGTTACCTTCTCCTCATCCTCTGTTGGTTTTGATGCAACAACTCGGCTTTAAATGCTTCAGGGGAGAAAGAAAGAAAGATAAACATGCTCTTGCAAAAACGACATATAGGGGACAACTCTAAGTGTTGGTGACAGTCAGATAGGCAGCCAGGGAGGCGGTTGGGGCAGGGCAGAAGACAGAAGGCCAGGCGGAGGCAGCGGCGATAAGGAGGCCCAGAACTCATGGGATGGAGGCCTGATAAGAGCGCTGAGCCGTCGCTGGATGACTTTATCATACAGCATCCCAGATAGGAGTGGCCAAGGCAAAGCAGAGGGAGTGACGAGGTTCCAAAGCTGGAGTCAAAACAGAAACCGGAGCAGAGGATGATTCCTTTCCTGATGTAAAGATGCCAACCTCACCCCGGCAGGCTTATTGGGCCTTCGGTTTGCCACAGATGTTGGAGCTCAACCAATCACAGTGCTGCATTTAATTTAACTCAGCAGTCAGACCTTAACAACAGGATTGACGTCACATCAGAGTTCACAGGTTGTTGGTTGCAAAGCAGAAAAAAAGTGGGATTCACCATTTGTTTTGGCAACAACTGTTAGCAACAGAAGCCATCTGAAGCATTAAACACTGACAGACCATGTTCACAAAGCTATTTCAGAGCACCAAAGTAGCAATGGTGGAATAAGATACAAACTCTCAAAAGTTTTAATAGTTAACACCCACAACTGTTACTAAGCAAAGTACGTACACAACCGTAGTAGGATTGCAACTAATGATTGTTTTCGTAATCGACTATTCTATCGATTAATGGGATTAAAAAAATGGCATATTCTGCAGACTTTTTTATTTAGTTACTTAGCCACTTCTTCAAATTCAGTGCAAGACTAGTTGGGTCTCCACTGATCATAAAATAGTGCAAACTGAAATCACAAAAATACATTTTTTTAATGGAAACACTGAAATTTTGGAAAAAGTCACGTTTTTAGACAAGTTTGATAGAAGTGCAATGGAAACACCTTTTCCGCCAGTGGAAACAATACTGCTGGAAAAGATTAAGGCAGTGGCAGGAACCAGTCGGTGGAGGTAACGCACTAATTTTGTTGTTTGTGAACCACCATCATTGAAAAAGGAGGAGGAAGTGGTAGGAGAACGACTCTAATGACTTATCGTGTGAACAAACATGTCCATATGTGATTTTATTTATGTTTTTCAGTTCATGGAAACACTGCAACTGTGTTTTTGTTTCAACATTAGGGGAATATCAGCAAAGTTTTTCGCACCTTTGTAATGGAAATGCAGCTACTGATTGCTGCTCCCCCGACAGTTGATTCAATGGCAACATTAATAGAAAAGGTCATTTTTTCCTACTAAATCCTCAGTCTTGTGATTAAAAGCACTGGATTATTCCACAAATTTCAACAGCTTAACAAAAGGACAAACCACATTGATTGGGATAACTCAATAATAGCTGAACCTTCACTGAAAAACCAAAGTGGTTAAAATATATTACTGGTGAGTTAGAATGCAAGGCGCCTGAAATGTTAAATTTTATTCAAACAGGACTTTATGATTGCAACATGGCGAACACTGACATTTCAATTATCGCTCTACTCTACAGTTTAACTCCAGAGGTTTGCAGATGCAAGTATAAATTTGCAGGCAGTGGATTAAGTAATAAATGTCAGAGTAAAAAATTGTAGAGTTGTTGAGTGTGTGTTTGAATAAGAATCTGGCAAGATAAAATAATTCATTTATCACAAAATCTTTGAAAGGCAATGCTGTCTATGTGCCAATGTTTGTTACTGATAATCACAATCTTTAATCCTGCTTTCTGCTTCATTGGATACTGAACTTGGTTCTCTTGATGTCATTTTCAACTTGATACTTGAAGAAGCCAAATTTTTATCACAAACAGAGCGCAGCGTTAATTGATCCCCGCAGAGGGGAAGCGAACAGGGGCCACATGAGGAGAAGCTAGTGGCAGACAACACAAAGCTTCCACTTCTCTCTTCACATTGGTGGCTGCAGCTCACTAAACCATCTCATAGAAGGGCTCTTAGTTAATTAAATTCCAGCTTCTAAGTGGAGTTCAGGGAGAGGAGAAAGGGTTGGCGTTTAACAGGTTCCTTCCTGCAACAACAATCCTGGCCTAACATCCCCAGATCTCGCAGTCTGTCTGTCTTTATCTGCGTTCCCTCAGCTGTAAGCAGCATCTCACACACAGATGTGCTAAATTGACTACAGGTCAAAAGGTTACTGGAGGTTCTCAATGGAAGGAGGATCACATTGGGTCAGCTTAGCCTGTGTAGTGCTTGTACAAAACAATACAAAGATGTTCAGAAAAAAAAAGCAGATCAGAACACAGACTTTTAGCATTCTCCCATTCATCACAATCCGCTCCCTAAACAGTTTTTCCCAAGGGAGCGGTTCTCTGCAGACAGTTTGTCCTCCAAACGCTGACAGCTCTCCCGGGAATGTCCCGGTAAAATCCTGTTGCAGAGATGCAGCGAGTAGATTCAAAACTGTCTGGCAGTGCAGATACAAACACGGGGAACATTTTCCACAGCGGCCATGTTCGGACACACAATGCTTCATTCTGGGTGTTTACACACCAGATAGTTCCTCAGACTTGGTTGGATTGGGGACCAAAAATTGCAACATTTGTTACATTTTCAGTTAGTGCAGTTGCTCTCACACTCCTGTTTCAAACAAAGCAAACCTTTTCAAAATCCTATTCCACCCCTCGCATGTGGCGGTGCTGCACCAAGAACCACTGAAGGAAATGACACAAAAACCTCTGAAGAAAAACAGGGAAATTTAATTCTTCATGAAATGAAAACAAAACTGGAGTGGCGTCAGATTTTAGCGATTGTATTTTTTCTCTTCTGTTTTCGGTAAATAAAAAGAAACAAGACATTTCTACTGCAAGCGCTAGACCAGCACGTTTGTTTTGGTTGTATTTACCCAGAATGCTCTGCACTATAGTTCATTTTCTGCTTTAGGAGCGATTTCCGGTAAACTTGGCGTTCACATATGCATTCAAACCACGCCAGAGTTCACTTCAACCAAACCAAGACTGAGGTTTTAGGCGGACCAGAGTTTGCTTTTGCGTTTAGAAAGTCTGGCTCCCTAAACGAACCAGACTTTCTGGGCAAACAAACTAGAGTTCAATTAAACTGGATTTCACAGGACTGGTGTGAATGCATCCTCAGTCTACTGGGCAAAACTCATAGGCAGGCCTCTGTCTATGAACCCTCAGAAAATAATGGTGATTGTTGTCATTTGTGTACTGTAACTATAAACAGAAACATTAAAAACTTTGCTTTTGTGTACCTTGATGACAATGACCCAGTAGTTTCCATCTGAACCGTGCCGCTTCCGTTTACAACGTCTCAGGTGCCAAACAGCTGGGCTGATCGGCCAACAAGCAAAATATTCCCTAATTCTGTGCAGACTGTCAGTTCTCCACTGGGACTCTTCCTAAAACTGAAACAGCTACAGATGTCCAGATTAATATGATTATATTCCTCCGAGCCAACAGAGACGCCCCCAACTCCCAGGATCATGTCCAAATAAACCACAATGTCTTAAACTGGTAAATTAAGCTCATCCAATCGGCCTCTTTAAGTGCCCTGCTGCTTCAAAACAGCACTTCTTGCTGGCAAGCTGCACCGCTACATGGTATATGGTCCAACTACATCTGCCAAGAAAAAAAAATATAGCAATTTGAAGCAGCTTGTTGGCAGGCGCCTCGTAAAGAAAAATAAAATATATAAAATACAAAAACCCCTCCACAGCAGGTGTCACTTCAAGGAGATGAACAACTGCAGCGCAATGGGATTTCTAACGAGGCCTGTCAATCGGGCAGCGTGACCTTCAGGGGCCACATACGCATCGGGAAAGTAAGGGCGGCCACGCGCACACACACACACACCACCGGAGCAGGGTGGGAGCAGCCGCCGCGCACAAGGGAGGTGTCGGCTTTCTTCCGCCATGGAAACAGCTGTGCAGACATGCATGAAATATTGGGTGGGTGAAGGAGACGTGCAGCTGTCGTGAGACGGACACAAAGTTAGAAGTGCTACAAGACGCTGGAGATCTTATTCAGTGCTCTAAGGTTGGATTGGTCACATTCCAACAACAAATCTGAGCTCACATGTTGATCTTATTGAGCGCGCTTTGAGCATGACCAGAAGGCTAAACGCTTGTTGAAAGAATGTGTTACGTTCTCTATGGATTGCTGACCTAATTTCAACAGCTTTTCAAATTGCTGCTGCATTAGTCGTTGTCTTGACAAAGCTGCTGATTTCACTGAGATAAGACAGACTGAGAAGCAAATGCACAAGAAAACAAGTAATATTACTAAAAAGTAATAATCAACAAGACTATTGTGGTAAAATGATCTTAGCTGATATTCTTCGCTGCTTTTGAAGTACAATAATCTGGACTGGACTAGACATGGCGTCATCCGTTTACTTGTAAAGGAGAACAACGGGGTTAAGAGCCTGACCCCAAAAATTCCCCATCCACAAAATAAACAAACCTGCACAAAAACACCACCAGTCCAACAAGCTGCACTGGTTTGGCCTTCAGCTCACATGCAATTTATGGCAGCAGGGGAAAGTTTGGACCAGCGCTGAGGAGACGCGTGTAAACCTCAGGAGGCGTCCGTTTAGACCAGAGAAACTGGGGCTGAAAGTTGCAAGTGTGCCGCCAAATTATTTCCCTTTCCTACAGCTTCTCAACCTGCTAAAGCTCATTTTTTCCTCAAGTTCTTACATTAGCCATGAGCTCAGTGAGTGAACTTTCTGACTGCAGAACCCTTCTAATAACCAACCGCTTTGAGGGAAAACCAAACGGAAGTGAAATTTTATTTTTACATCGCATCAAAGCGAAAATCTCCTGACCTCTCTTGAGCAATAAAGAAGCTTCTTGTTTTCAGTTAGAGCAGCAAGAAGAGATGCCTACTGAAAACCTCTTAAATCAAACCACAAACACACTTCAACAGAAAAAAGTAAAAAAGTTAGAGTTAAGCTTGCCCTGAGTGTGTGGAGAGAACTCTAAATGCTAAATTTCCAGAAGATTTGATTGATCCTCGGCTTTACTTTGAACATGTGCAGCCTACATATACATACATTAAAAGTCGTATATATTCATTAATCTAAAACAGGTCTGAAAAGGAATATAAAGAAGCATAATTGTTTACTAATCCAGTCTCTTTCTCCCAGACTTAAATATTCCTGTCACAACACATACTTAAAAGTATCTGAATACCTGCATGATCTATGAGAGCTTAAATATGAATATGAAGCACCATGTCTTCCGGTATGCACAAATTTAAAAATGAAATGAAAAACTAGTTCATAAAGACGTCTATATTGGGTTTTTTTTCTTCTTGGAGCTAAAATGAAGACGTGTTGTCTATTTCTGTCCTAAGTGTTTTGTTTATCAGCAATCAGAACAGGCAAAAAAATCCTTTCAGACCGGTTTAGCAACTACATACTACAGAGCCAACTCATCCAGACATGCAACCGAAACCACAAAGTATGCGCTGCTCTTTGCCTCCTCCGCTGCTTGCAGTAATCCCTGCTTATCCTGTAGCTTCCTAAATACTATATCATCACACATTATGCTTATTTACTGTGCTGTCCAGGTCAAACGTTTCCCACAATACGGGGACAGTGGCGCTCTCTAGTGTCCCCTACTTTCTTACATAAACCATAGGGTCCAACATACCGCTCCGACCAGCTTATGTTTTTCATACTATCAACAGAAAAGCATGAAACCAGATGAAGCCCACCAGAGGAAGAGGAAGAGGAAACCCACCTGGTTAATCTTGACTGCCAATAAGAAAATGTATATTAAAAAAAATAAATAAATACGAGTAGTACACGAGAAAGAAAAGGGGGGTGTATTTAAAGCACATCGTGGCTGGTGGGACAAACGTTCAAGCAGAGGAGAAACTACGGGGCGCCACGTTTGGAGAAAAAGTTGGAGGGCTGAGTAATCCCGGTGAAGCCCCCCTCCTCCCTCCCAGCGGCGGCACCTCGCTGCCCATTGTTCGGGCAACAAGCTGCACATTCCACCGCACTGGTAGCCTCCGCAGCTGGGGGACAACTAAACCAAGCCTGGACTAAATAAAGGGCACGACTGGAGGCGGGATTCAGAAAAAATACATCATCCAGTGACAGAAATAAAGCTACAGCCCTGGTCGAGTTTTCAAGACATACGTAGCTGAATTGACGACGCTGAAGTTGGTGTCCGATTCGCAGCGTGACCAAACTGCATGAGAATCTGGTCAAACTTGAACTGGAAATGGGGCCATTTTAAGGTTTGTTGGCCTCTTCACCTCTTGGTTTCCAAGATGAGCCCCATTTACACCAATCAGGAGGCAAGACAATAAAACTAAACTGTGATTTTCTCTTAATTTCCAGGCTTTACCAGCCATTGTATTTCTAGTTTTCAAGTTAAACCTCATCCAAGTTAGTGAAGAAGTCGCATACCTTGCAAAAATCAACTTTGATGTTTCACAAATTGTATTTCATAGTTGTGATCAGTGTTGAATAAATCTGTCCAGGTTTGATCTGTCTAGTTACCGTAGCGTACCGTTTTGTTTTTTAAGGATGCTGTTTTTTGTCTAAGAAGCTTAACCAAAAATGAAATCCTTAAAAGAACCGCTTTTACAAACCACAAAGTGTATTTTATCTAATTTGAATAAAAAATATTCTGTTCCAGTATGACCTTTTTATGCATTTTAGTTTTCAATCTGAATCTCATCTAAGGACATAACATTTTCAGCTTTTAAGTTTTAACAGATCACAAGTTGTATTGGCAAGAACTTATAAACTTTTAAGCAATATTCCAATACAATTTGACCACTCGAGGTGGTTTATGTATCAAACTAGTGCAGATCAAAGGTATCTTGGTTAAATAAAATGAAACAAGCTTTTTATAGTCTTGAGAAGTCAAATCGGATACCAACTTCAGCAACGTACCGAGAGTTCAGCGGAACGCAGGAGTCTTCAGCTAGCTTCAAATCTGGCTAACTCAAGCTAAACTGCTGTGAAACATGTGAGAAGAAGCTCTATCGATAAAAAACCACGACTTCCTAACCCCAACTAACCCTTTACCCACTCGTCTCAGAATACTTTTGAAGGGTATTATGTGGTTTTGCTTTCTCTAAGTGAGTCTAGCAAAGTTTTCCGCTCGCCAAACTCCCTCGCTGTGATCTCAAACAGGGCAGAACTGGATTTTTTTTTATTCGGGTGGGGTTATTTTTTTAAGTTTAGTGTCCCTGCTACTCCAGACAGTATGAGAGCGCCCGTTCCGCAGCGGGGACACCCGGAGAAGTGGTACCGACATCGGACTGCGCCGTGGTCACGCTCCCCCTTCCACGGCGCCACCCCCCCGTCACCCGCATGATCCAAACGCAGTTTACCTTCATCCAGGAGCCGCTCCAGGTGCGTGAAGATCCCGCAGAGATTTGGCAAACTGGTCATGAGCTTCTTTTCGTTTAATAATTGCATCAAATAGTCCGGACTCGGCCTCGGTCGCTCCTTCACTTCGACCTCTCCGACCATCATCTTTGCGGCGAGAGCGAAGAGCGAACCACCGTGAAAACAGAAAATCCTCTTTTAAGAAAAAGAGAAAAAAAAAAGAAAAAGAATAAAAAAAGAACTTGCTGCTTCAATCCCTCGCTTCCCTCCTCCTTTAGAGCAGAAGAAGGTTGTGTAAGCCCCTCTAAAATTCAGGTTCTTGTTGGTTCTTGTTGTCTGAGTGGAGAGGGGGGCCGAAAAGAAAACCGTTATGTCCCTTCCACAGACTCTCCTTTACGCCGTGTGCGCTCGGGGACGTTCGATTCCACCACTGTAGAAAGGAACCCGCCCCCTAAACGCTTATTGGTCCGCTTGTGTTTCGGGGACTAATTTTTAAACCAATCAAATTGAGCGTTGATGCCAAGAGGGCGGAGACACATTGTTTCATCGAATGATGAACAGGGGCTGCAACCAAAAGCGAGCTGTATGCAGGAATGCACATAATGCCACCGAAGTGTTGCCAACACAGAATGAAGAAAATTATTTATTTCTTCTTTACGTCGTTTACGGCTACTGGCATATTTCTGAACGTGCCCATTCCGCCGAAGTTGAACCACAAAGAGAGAGGACCGCTTACCTTGAACTGTAAGCAAAGGGCAAAGATAAACACACAAAGACTCCATAGGGGGTAAAGACAAGGGGATACTGTATGTGAAGGAACGTTCTCTCAAAAAGGGGCGAAATGGCTGGAAAGTCATGAAAGGCAAGGTGAGCATTTAACACAAAATGAACACTTCACCCAAACAAGGTGATGACAGCAGTTTGCTGAAGATATGCTTTCCTTCAGCAGGGACAAAAATTAGATAGTCCAGGAAGAGAACCTAAAGTTGCTTAGAAGATTTGAAAATGAAGCAGAGGTTCATCTATCTGCAGGACAACAACACGTGTCTCCTGCCCACAGCATCAACCTCATCGACTCTTTTAAGATCGTAGAGTAATATGTGTTACGTTAACATATCATTTCAGTCTGGGATAAATTAAGTATTTTTGAAATGAATTGAACTGAACTGAGTTAAACATTCAGCTGGAGTAAAAATGTAATGGTCTAGATCAAAGCACATTCATGCTCCAGAAAATGGAAAATGTGAAGAAAGACTTGTAAACTGATGTTTTATATCCAGATGTGGAAAACTGTGGAAACATACAACTAAACATTGAACTGGAAGAGTTTTCCTCTTGAACCTCAGGTTGCATATTTGTAAAAATAATAATAATAATAAAAAAGAATTGAGAACCATGTTTCATTGTCCTACAACAAATATACGCTAATTGTGTTGGTCTATCATATAAAAATCACCACAAACTTAATTAGTTTGTGGATGTAAGATAAAACATGCAACAGTTGAAGATGTGTTATTGCTTCTACAAGATATTCTAAGAAAGGGATAAAAAGCAATAATGATTGACAAAGCAAGCAAAATGTGATTAAATTACATGGTTACTACTAATTATTTGGCTCATCATCAATAGTTCTATGATTCCATACATCATAACAGCTTATATAGTAACTTTAGTTTTGAAGATTTTAGTTCAAAAAGTTATTGACATCATTCTTTTTTGTTTCAAATGCTAGAAAAATAGATTAGGTTTTATTTTATTATATGTTACACGAATGACTCACATCCATACACAAGTAGTGATACAGCAATTCAGAGGATTCCCTTCCCATAATCCGTAGGTCTGGTGAAGATGTAAGGTTTTTGAAATGACGTACACGTCTCCTAATCTGGTGTAGTGAGCTGGTATGAATACTCATACGTGGGTTGAGTGTGTGTTCAGTCTTTTTGTGTGTGACAGACATACTGTAGCTCCTCACTTGCCAAGACCAGCCCACGAATAGGAACATAAAATCATTTTTGTGTGAGTTTCAGTTAGGTTGTTGAAATGCGAATAAAACAAAACATTAAGTCTATTTCCTGACATGAATCCTATACCTCAAGATATCTTGTTACCCACTGATTGATTGATCAGTACTCCACTGATCAATGTTGCCTTTCATTGTCCTGTCCTTGGAAGCACCTTTCCACGAATGCTCCAGAGGTTAGCATACTTGATCAATGCAACACACAATGACGTTCAGGTATTCACGTCCTGCTGTGATGAACCACAAGTGGTACATTCTGATTGTAACACCTGTTGGTTGAGAGGCACCCGGCTAAATCTGAGCCCTGACCTTGGCCGCCATTCAATTTGTCCACTGACCCAGTGAAGTGTTTGGAAGTGCTGTGGCTACATGGGTGCATGAGTGCTTAAACAGCTGCACCAGAATCCTGTAGCTGCAGTTTGTCTCCATGCGCTTGTGAAAACTCTTACAATTGTTACAGTCAAATACCATTTCTGGTATTGACTGTAATCCTTCTGCTAGCTGTCTATTCTTATGGTCGACTGGATAAAGGTCTTGTAAGCCGGACCTGTTTTACTACCCCATCAAATACTGTATATTGTTCTGTGCTTGTGTAAGATGGAGAAACAAAAGATTTAAAAGGCAGTATTGTGCATTTTCCAGGCACAAAGTGCATTTTCCAGGTCAATCAGTGGGTAACAAGATATCTTGAGGTATAGGATTCTTGTCAGGAAATAGACTTAATGTTTTTTTTGTGCTATCAAAAGTGCCATTTGATAGCACAATCAAATAACAATGTTACCCTCAGTTGTAATAGAAATACTATACATATATTAAACGTGATTTTAAAAAAGTTTTACTTTGAAATTGGGCCTCTTTCTCTTTAAAAACTCTTGCTCTTTCTGAAACTCCGCCTTCAGGAAGTTATCATAACATCACAACATTGCTCCTCTATTAACCTTTTAACAACATTTTTACTAGAGTTTCACTGAAGAGTAGTTTGTATTTTGAGCTCAACAGATACGCATTTCCAAAAATTGTTTGCTAATTGCTGCTGGCTAGTCTGAAGGAGCTGAGTGGGGGAGTTGCAGGACTAAGGTGCTTAAAAATTCATGAAAAAATGGAGGTAGCATTCCAGGTATGTTTTTGATGAGAGAATAACTTTATAACTTGATGTAAATCTCAAAAAAGTAAATTTTACATAGTACTGCCCCTTTAAAGACAGAATTACATAGCACAAAAATGTAATTTGGTTATGCAATGGCAAAAGAGATATGAGATGGTGAGACCTTTTGGCTTGTTCAAACATCTAACTTTCAATTCAATTCAATACAAGAATATGTCACCTATCCCAAGGGAAAGCATAATATTCACGCATATGTCTTGCAAAGAATCTGAAGAGGTCTCTCACTAGTCTCCTGACTATGCCATGATTACTGCCCAGCTCAATATCTGGGCAGTAATGTTTCCTGGGTGACACCATCAGTTGTTGGCAACCACCACTAATCACTAAGCCAAGTCATTTGCTTTTACTACTCCTCTTTAAATTTCTATCTGGCTGAATGGTTTGACAGATGTTGGAGTAGGGGATATGATCTTTGCCCATTGTGATTGAGAGAAATGATGGTGTGAACTCCCTCCATCTCTCTCTGCTCTTTGGTCCTGCTCTGCACCCACGAAGCCTCATTTTAAACTATTCTGGGATTTGGGTCAGATATTATTTGAGCTTTTGAGTTGCTAATCAGTTGCTCTCAGTTGTAACTGCTCATCCTTTCCGGATTGCAGATTAGCTTGGGGTTGGGGGGCACACCATGCACATAAATACTTATTTACAATGGCAACCTGGAGAGACTAATTAACCCAATGTGCATATTTATGGAAAAAGGAGGGATCTGGAGCACCCAGAGAGAGCCCAATCTGAGAACCCCTGCTGGGATTTAAACCCAACAACTTGTTGCATTTCAACAGTGTAAACAACTGCCTTGTGGTTTAGTAGAGAGCAACATATTATCCTGAACTTAATAATTAAATAATTTCTTAATGTTTTCATACAAAAAGAACAATATAGTCTATAAAAAACATGGCATACATCATTACACATAATAATCAGTGAATTTTTGTTTTTTCCTGATGTTTTTTCATGTATTTGTCCCATTTGTTGATTTTCTTTTTTCAAAATAACTTTCCTCCTTAGTCATCATTGAGTTTGCTGGTTGGTGGAGGATTTTTGTTTTGCTTTGTTTTTTAACCAGCAACCAATGACCCTGATGAATAACAATGATTTTATTTGAATTATCATGTAAAATAAAACATTCCTATCCAAGATGCCTTTGATTATTTTTATGGCCACAATATTTTTGCATTCCCAATCACAAAAGCTACAAGTCATCATTCATGGTAAAATCCCATGACTAAAAAGTTGTTTCAGATGTAATTTGACACCTGAAAAAGGATACAGTCATAACATCATCAGGTTTAAATGCTGCAGTGAAAGTAGAAGCTGAATTTTTCCAAACTATGCTAACAGTTTAATAAAAGGGAATTGCATGCTTTTTATCTTCACAGAAATGTGGCATGCTCTCAGTCTCTGGCAGAGCATCAAAGGAGTCTCAGTGGCGGTGTGTGTGTGTGTGGGGGGGTGGGGGTGGGGGTGGGTGGGGGGTGTATGTGTTTTCATCAGTTACACAGCGATGACCTCTAACACTGGTCACAAGTACAGTTTTGATCAAGTGGCAGCAGTTTTTGTCTGCAGAATAAATGTGTTGCCACCTTTGTATGGGGGCATGTCTTCCTAATTGCAACAGAAACACAGTGAGCCAGACTTACCTGACATTGATCCTTTGTTGTTGTTTTTTTACTGTCAACACCTTATAGTAAAATATGAATATCCTTTGAACATTTCCACATTTTGTCACTTTAAACTTCAAAGTATTTTATTTGGGTTTTATGTGATAGATCAACACATGCATTTGTATTCTGTCCCCTGAGTCAACAATTTGTGGAATCACATTTTACTGCAATTACAGTCGCAAGTCTTTTGAGGTATTTCACAACTAGTTTTGCACATTGAAATTTCAACTCATTCTTTTCTTAGTCGGTTTAGAGAGACATCATCTTTTCATATTTCGTTGCAAATTCTGAAGTTTAGTTTTGATTCTGGACTTTGACTAGGTCATTCTAAGTCATAGATATGCTCTTATCTATCCCATTCTATAGTAACACTGAATGTTTAGCGTTGTTGTTCATAGGGCCAACCTCCATCTCAGTCTAAAGTTTTTTCCAGTTTTCATCTATCTCCCTATAAACTAAAAAGTAAAAAGCTTCATCTTTGTGCTGAAGAAAAGCAGAAGTTATTACTACTTTTTTAAATAGATGACTTTTGAAAGTGATTGGCTCCTCTGGAAACTAACAAACTTTTGAGCTATATTTCTAAAAAAAAGAAAAAAAGTTTCATAAGCCAGAAGATTTTCCTCCTACTTCACTATTATGCTTTGTTTTTGTTTATCTATCAAATAAAATTCCAATTCAACACAATCAAATTTGAAAAAAATGTGACAAATTGTGGAGCAGTTCAATGGATGTTAATACTTTTGTATGAAACAGAATAAAAGGTCGCTGAAGGACAACATCCAGTCACCTTCATGGCTCCTGCAGCGCATTTGGATGCCGACTGTTTTGACACAAACTAAAAAAAGGCAAAAACTACTATTGAACGCGATTAAAATTAAGCATCACTGAATGAGTTCAGTGAAATTGGCTGCTGGGTGTCAGTCCTTTTCAGCCCAAAGATATTTCTTCTACATTTTATTAGTTGTAATTAAAAAGCAAGTAGTCAAAGAGTCAAGAATTTACTATCTGGCTCAGAATCAACAATGCCAGGAAATGACAGACAACTGAATTTATCATATTGTCATTTCCACCACCACCAATTACCCAGGCCACATGAAATGGGTCCCATCATCCAGACGGTCTGCAGTATCGGCGCGCCATCTTAAAGCAGGGATGATGAAGCATCCCTTGAAGTCAAACGCTGATAAGTGATTTTGGCAGATAAGTCTTTGCAGATAGACCACAGCAATAAGAAACCAAGTTTAACATGTGGCTTGGAGATAGCTAAATTGTTCGCGGTTTTGACTTCACGTTTCCCTTTCTTCCATCCTTCCTCTGTGACTGTAAGCGTCGGAAAAGTCACAGTCCTCCAGCATCAAAAAGAATCTGGCATTTATTTTGAGCTTTGAAAATGGGTTTAGTTCTTATCGCTGACGGTGTGCATGGTAATTTGCACCTTGCCTCTCACTCATTCTTCTGAGGAGGGTCACATGCAGTATGCGTGTAAACGTTAAGATTTGTGTGAAATAATGATAGAGAGTGATGTGGCAGTGCACTCCTAAACGTGTGTGTGTGTGTGTGTGTGTGCCATCTCCTTCTGTTCTGACACCCTCAGAGTAAACAGAAACAATATTAATCCCCCCTTTTGCTCCCCCTGCCCTTGTGTTTTCGTCATTTTTAATAACACGGTTTCTATTCAACAATTAATCCAATTAACAAGGATTCAGATAATTAATGAACATGCGTTCAGCCTCTTTTGAGGAGAGGCTGTTAGCACAGTCACAATGAGCTCGGAGAGAGCGCCCTGGGTTTTCGACTCAAAGTATGCTGATGGAGACAATCGGGCTCCTCAGCAGGGGCCCCGAAGCTTGTTGCGGCTCGCCTCGGGGGCCGCAGGCACAAGAAGTGAGCGGGAGCCGGTGATGGTGAGGTATGGTTCAGTTCTGATAATGCCTGTGGCTGTGAAGGAAGCGAACAGCCTCTGATATACAAACAAGAACAACATCGCTCATTCTTTCTTCTGACTTGTGAGTTTGGGGACTGTGGGGAAAACGTGCTGGTAGAATCTAGGTCATTTACATCTTGAGGAAGGTGGGAGTGGAGCAGAAATTAAATAAATGCCTCTCTAGAAACTAAAACATACACAGAGAATAAAGAGAGAGCACACACCTATCATTCATTGCAGCATCAACAGCCACTTTATTAGATACACCTTACTAGAAACAGGTTGGAGCCCGTTTTACCTCCAGAACCGTTTTAATTCTTGGTGGCATAGATTCAATAGTTCTCTGTCCAAATTAAATGGTAATTTCATGCAGCTGCTGCAGATTTGCTTGCTGCACATCTGTAGCTGCGTTTCCATTATAAATGACTGCAAGTCCTCATAGAAAAAGCACAATTTTGTAATTGCGGTGTTTCCATTAAATAAGAAATTAAATTAAAATCACATATGAATAAGCTTGTCATGCAATATCATGGCAGCAACAGATGTGAACACTTGCATGAGATATGTACAGTACATTTGTATTCCCTTTATATCAATTGAAAAATATTATGCAATTTTTCATAAAAATACATTTTATTTTGAGTTTTCACACTGCATTAAATGAAACATTTCAATGTGTAATTATATCTGTTTAAATATACATTTTGATGATCTATTTGATGCAATAAATCAATCAGTCAAGTTTATTTGTAAAGGACATTTGCAACAAGGCAGTTCCAGTGCTTTACATCACAAAACACGCAAAAAAAAATCAACAATTGAAACATTACATTTTTCCAAGTGCTGTCACTTAAATAGGTGAGACAAATTCAAATTGTGCTATCTTCATAAAATGCCTCATTTGAACTATTCGTCTCAGTTGACCTGAGTAATGGCTGAGTATAAAAATCCCAGGAGATCAGCAGTTACTGAAATACTCACAGCAGCCTGTCTGGCACTAACAACCACACCAACTTTAAAGTCAATTTAATCACCTTTCCTGTTCAGTCTGATGCTTACTTTGAAGCCAACCTCATCACATCATGTGATTGGCTGATTCAGTATTTGTGAACTTGTGTACCTAATAAAGTGGCCGGTGAGGGTGTTGCTTGTTTCACCAGCATGACAGAGACCCAAATTGCTCGGAACAACATTCTGTTGCATTTGTTAGCGACTGGAGATTGTTTATCTACAGATCAGTGAAAGAAACACAAAGATATGGAGGATGAGAGCAAAACTAATGGGAAAAAAATAAAAGCAAAGGTAGCTCATGCTGGGCAAAGATAGCTAACCCCACAGGGTTTACTTTGTAGTCTGTAAAGAAAAATTCAATAAGAAGTTTTAACTTGCTCTGTGCACGCCTTGTTTTTGATGCCATTATTGAAGAAACAATACAAATGTTACAGCCATTAAGACAGGATGCAACATATGTGCCTGACTGTGTTGAGACGCAGCCTCAGGCCTCTCACTGAGAGAAACTAACCACATGGAAGAGATGTAGAAGGACTATTCTTAGTCTGAGATGATTTTACTACACATTCAATGCAAGACCAGGCTGACAGTTAAATAGCCCACTCATAATACTCAATTTGTTTATATAAAAACAGTGATAATAACCTTTAAGAAACAAATCGTTATGCTGCGTTCGTAAAGATTCAGTCAGCAAGCACCAGATTTGGTGTTTCACACAACTCTGGGCGACAGAAATCTGTTGGCAGCACTGATGAACATCTCAGCCATCTGTCAGAGATTTTAATCAACCCAAATTGCTCTGTTCCGACTTCATTTTACCTCTCGTTTTATTAAGCTTACAGAAACACAAACTGTGGTAATAACTAATGCTTTTAGCTGTAGGGCTTGGAGCAATTAAACAGATGCAGGCTCACTGGAAAACCAAATGACTATCCTGCACACAGTGAGTACTGGTGTTAGAATACAAACACAAGTTTCAATTTATTTATTTTATTGGTATTCTTTTTATTTTGTAGGTCTCATTAAAGTATGTCACCCATAAACATAAAGTTTAAGGAGCATGAACTGTCAGATTACATAAAAAAAACATCTATGAAACTCCAGTCTTGTCATAGATTCTATTGGATTTACATCTTGACTTTGACTAGGCCATTCCAACGCATGCATATGCTTTGATCAATGCATTTTTAGGATAATTTTCCAGATGAAAGGTGCACCTCCTTTCCAATCTCAATTGTTTTTGCAGCCTCTGTTTTGTATTTAGCTCTATCCATCTTCACATCAACTTTGACCCCACAGTATGATGCTGCTACCACCATGTGCCAGGGTAACCAAAGTAAAATGGCTGAACACAAATATATGTCAGACTTTGAAGGTCATAGAATATTTATTTCCCTTTACAGTTGTGCATTTTTTTGTTTAGGTTTATTGTCAAATCACAATAGAATATCCTAAAATGTAAAAATGTTCAAGGGTTGTGAATACTTTTGCTGATCCCAGAATCTTGCCATGATTTTCTTATATTTTCACACTGGTACGCACTTATCTTTAACAATTTTATAAAGTGGGAGAATTGTTTTGCAGGTCTACACCTGAAAAGGTAGAAATGTTGCATCTGGGAACATAAATTAATTTATTCAGTTTCCAAAAATTGAAGTGAATCCTAGATTCTTAAAAAAAGAGAGAGAATAGTATGGATTTTTTTTGTTGTTGTTTCAGTTTTTCACAAATGAGACTTTGCTGCAGAAAAAGGTTATAGTGTCTGTTGGATTATTTCTGAACAATAAAAAATGGCATGAGGAAAAAAATATCTATCACAATTCATTCAGCTGGTGCTACATTCCAGCTCTGCAGTGTTTTCAATAACCCTTTCCTCTCCGCCGTACACCGTGCTGTATTTTGTTAAAGGTCACCTTGGGTGTTGTAGAGTAGACGGTCCAATGGTTTGGCAATCTGGTGATGGAAATACCTGTTGGCGCGCCTGAGACATGGCGAGGAGGACAGCTGGAGCTACTTATGACAGACGGCTGAGATGGGAAAACCTCTCGTCTGAATTCCTACCTTTAACCTGCACAACACATAAAAATCACAGGAAGGGAAACTTAAAAGTGGCTGGAGATAAACAAGTTCCACACCCTCCTCATCCTCCTCCTTGTGGAGAGCTCGCTGGTGTCATTACAGCTCAGAGAAGTCCAGCTGACGCCACGTCTGTCTCGAATTGTTAACAGCGAGGATCTGCTCCGCATTTGTTTACCTGCCTGTGTGAGCGTGCCCGCTAACCCATAAGAAAGAAATGAGTGTTTGTGAGAGATAAAACCTGAGAGGAGGAGAAGAAAAACAGATCACAGAAAAAAGAAAGCACTGCGAAGGAAGAGTGACAAAAGAGAAAGAGGCAGAGGATTCTCATTGACTGAATCTGCCCAGAGAGGCATTGATACTGTGGTAGGGTCTGAAGTTTCACAGAAAGAATCAAAGCAACAATCAAAAACCGCTTTTAGCTTTTCTGCCATAAATGTTTCAGATGATCAAAGCATTTCCATAACAGACATACTGAATTAACTGTGATTGACCTCAGTTACTCTAGTCACACCCAGTTACAATTATTGCCAGACCTTAATCAAGAAATGACTTACATAGGACCTGTGTGACAACATGAAGTAGACCAAATGTTCTAAATAAAACACAGATACATGAAAATACCTACGGAGCCCCTTAGGACACCTGGGAAAAAATTTTCTTTTGCGCTACCTCGCAAAGGTATTGCATTCCCTCATAATAAGTTTCGTGTTCCCTAGCAATAAATTAGCAAATACACTCAGGTCTATTTTGTATACAGACACAAATGTCAGTTTAAAATTGCAAATATATACACATTTAAAGAGCCTCAGTGAAAGCGTGTTTATATATTCTTAATTCTTTGGTACAGAAAGGAATACAATACTTTTGTGAGGTAACGCAAAAGAAAAGAAATCCCCCATGTCTCCTAGGGGACTCCGTAGAGAACAGATAGGAAACAAAGTCAATTATATCAGTCTGAAATAGGTTGCAAAGTGATTTATGAGGATTTTGAATTATTACAGCTAAGTAGGTAAATCTCTACTGTGCCATTCTGTTGGACACATCAGAGTTTCTCCCCAGATGAGGATGGAGTCTATAGGCACATGTGAAAAAGAGCAATCATTCCCAGGGGAGCATTTATTTCCGTTGCACATCACAATCCCCTCGCTGCAGATTCTAACAACCTGCCTTCTGAGAGCAAACCACAACCACCGAAATAAGAGCGACAGGAGAAGAAGCAAGAGACAAAATAAAAAGAGGAAGTGAGTGATAAAGGGGGAAGATGGATGAAGACTTCCTGAATGCTTAATAAATCCGTCACTGGTTGGAGCCGAAACGTGCAACGCACAATCTGGCTTTGATCAAGTGTGACCCTTATAGATGAATTATGGGATTTTCAACATGGCTAGAAATTACAAGTGAACTGGGGCATTCCCATTCAGCTTGTTTGTTCAGATAAGGGAGTGTGGTGATGTTGTTAGGTGACAGCTGTCGGCTCGATTCTCTTGTTTTTCACTCCGGAGGAAGAAAAACAGCTAAGAATGTAGTTTCATCTTCAGTTTTCTCCGCCCTCTGTAGATAACAGATCTCAAATCTCAGCTCTTGGTTGATGCAATCTTCTTTGCAAAGTGACACAGCATCCCATTTCCCTCCGTCCGTCTGTCTCGACGCGGGCCACACAGCCTCTCCTTCTCTTCCTTTCTCTCCATGCTGGATTCCTGTTAGACTGTTGGTCTGTCGTTTCTCTCAGCTGCAACTTATCACTGTGTCTTTCCCTTTATTCAGCATGTTCTCCTCCTCAAATACAACCCCAAAACAGCATCATGGTGCCTTTCCTCTGCTATAATTGTTTTTCCCTTCCATCCTCAGACTTGGCCTTTTCTCTGCCTTCCACGGTTTCTCTCCCCCCCCCTCGTTAACAGAGAGCTATCGCCATGTTTGTGTAGCTTTTGTTGTGCAGCTCAGTGCAGCATAAAAGCCTTTGTTGGCCTACCATAACAGTGATGTGGTGAGACGAAGATGCACAAGGACAAACTTGAGCTCCATGAAGCCCACTTTAAGAAAATTGCGTCTGATTGTGACGCAGCGCCTCAACCTGAAGGCAGCAGAAAGGAGCCAGACGTCCTGTGCTTATCTGAGCCGTGTGAATTCTGCACATTGTGGCGATGCTTGTGGTGCTTTCCACGGTGAGATGACTTGAATTTGTGCCTCAGTGGGAGCTATGGCCGGCTGTAGGGCAGCAGCAGCTGTTGTGAGAGGCGGCGCTAACTTAGCTAATAATAGTTGTAGAGTTGAGTGAGTGCCCATGGGCCCCACATCATGTAGAGTTGACCATCGGGTTCCAGTTGCAATGAAGAGTAGCAATCAGGTCAGGTCCTGGATTACAGATCATAGCTTCCCCACTTGTAAGGATGGAAGGCCAGTGGCGGTCTGTGGAAAACATAAAAAGTTATTGCGTGACATAAATAAAGTCATGCCAAGAAAATATTAATTGTAGAGATACAAGAAGTTATGATCACTTTTATGGAGTGCTGCAACAGATGGAACTTCAAACAAAATCATAAATAGCTCAGTTAAATATTTATATTTGAGGTTATTAGGGTAATAGGCAAATTTCAACATCTTTTAGAGAAACAAATCTTTTAAAAGATTTTAAGTTTTAAGTTTCAGCAACAACAGAAACGTTATTGGAAATGCCTTCATGTACTTAGTCATGAACGTGTCTGTTTTTGAGTAAAAAGATGTTGTATATTTGTGGACCTACTTACCATGATAAAAAAGAAGAGATTAAAAGTTTCTTTATTTCAGAAACTCAGCTCACATTGCATAGATTAATTGCAACTATGTGCAACAGAATTATTGCTAATTTAAATGTATAATATTCACAGAGTAATAATGTGCTTGTTCCTCAGTAGATATTATAATATTTTCCTGAATGCTGCTAAAATGTTGGTTTTTAAATTCTAGTTTTTATCATAAGCATGCATTTATGACACTGCTGAATTACAGATAGATTGATTTCACCACAAGTACTTTTAATTTCTCAATAGGGTGCCGGTTTTGTAAGTATCCAAGCCCCAAGACAACGTTTTTCCTTACTATCCATGTAATCATCACATTGTGGACTCACTCTGGAGCTGGAGTCTTTGCTATCAGTTTTATCATTTCGTATAACATAATGTTCCACTTGTAGCATTTTTACTCCTGGTTAATTTTCAGCGGTGTTCTTGGCTGCCTTAGGCTTACCTTTGGACTTTGATCATTTAAATTTTCTCATCCTCAGACATAAAAGTGTATATAAACTACAAGGCCCTACAAGACTGAAGAGAAGTAAAAAAGTAGATGTAAAAATATTATATATGCCACATGATGTATAAAATTGATTAGTGTTCAACTCTGCTTTTAATTTAGCTTGATAACACACCAAAATGTAACGCAGAACAATTATATCTTGTCGAAATAAGCATATTATGCTTTATTAAAAAAAACAGGGAGAAAATGGAAAAACTCAAATGCTAATGTAAAAATATGTTTAGTTAAAGAAAGAAAAAGATAGCAAAAAAATACCAAAATACATGAGAAAAAGTAAAAAAAAAAGAAGAAGCAAATTTATTTATTTTCTCCATATTATTTGTTTAAACATTTAACAAAATAGTTGTAATTTATGGGTCAGACAGTTTCAGTCCTCTAAGTTTACTAATTCTCAAAATTTATAATTATATGCAATAATTATATGACTATATAAAATGACCATATAATTGTTGCTTAACTGAATGAGGCTAACTCTAAAAGTGTAGTGGGATAAGATCAAGTTGTTAGAATACCATCAACTCAACATTTTATCTTAAATATCTTTTAATAAGAATGAACAAACGACATTAAAAAAAAAGAACAAAGGGCTTTGGGAATCCTCTTGGCTGAAAATAATAATGTGCCTTTATCTGTGACAGATAATATCTGCTGTTGGGAAGCAGAGCAGGATGTTATAGCCTGTTCTCTATGACCGCAGGAAATACACTGAATGTGCTACAATTTATTTCCTGCTGTATAGTGGGGCACCTGCAGTCACAGAATGATCAATAGCTCATCATGAGGAAGGGGAAAAAGGTCAGAATATTATGATTAGAATCATTTTAACTCTACTGTAAATGTGTTGTTGGTGGGTTTTTTCTCCTGCGTGAGAACATGGCGAGATAAGGAAGAAATTCAAGGAATGCCACGCTGTGCGTTTCTGGCCTGCAGGTCTGAAGCAGTCATGCGGCCATGTTGTTGATAGACCAAATAAACTTGATGTTTGCCTCCATTTCTGTTCATTTCCCAGCTCATTTTGTTAGGCGCATGAGCAATTACAGCTGGCTGCTGTTGTTTAGCATCGTTGACTGTTATTGTGTGTATGTCGAAATGTAATGTAATGTTTTGGGGGCGTAAATACAATAATTTGTAGTGTCTCCATCCTTAGGGAGGCTGAAAGAAATTCTCTATAATGTTAGCATTAAATCTTGAACACGGGGTGCATCAAAAATCTCATTTATTCAAACAATTCTACTCAGAAACCGAAACGTGCCATATCAAAGTGACCTATTTCACATGTTTACTTCTGTTTATTATGATACATTTTAGAGATAACATAAACCCAAAATTCCCTTTCACTGAAAATCTGAATATAACATAAAAACAATAAAAAGGGTTTTTAATTCAGAAATGTCATGCAACAGCCCAAACAATTATGTGGACCATTGGGAAGTTATCCAGCAGGCAGGCAACAGGCCATTGCTAAAGAAGCTAGTTGTTCACAGATGTCAATGGAAAGTTAAGTGGAAGGAAAATGTGTGTCAGAAAAAGGTGCACAAGTAACAGGCAGTGATGGCAACCTTTAAAGTATTTTGAAGCAAAACTTGTTCAATAATGTAATGGAGATTCACCAGGTGTGGACTGGTGCTGGAGTCAGAGTTTAAACATACAGACGGTTCCAGGACTTGTGCTACAAGTGTCACATTTCTCATAAACCGCAGATGTCTCAAAGTGTCTTAACTAAGCTGAAAAAAACATATTGAATTGCTGCTCAATGGTCCACACCGTCCACAAAGTAAGACAAGACATTTTTCATTATTTAGAGCCCAAAGGAACAGAGTCTGGAGAATCGCTGCTGCTTGAGATTCATCTTGACATTTTCACGATCAATGAAGATTTAAACCATGTTATCTGCTGTCGTTGATATATAGCAGATCAAAATGGCAAAAAATGCATTTAATCACATTTTCAAATGTACTGATATTTATTAATGCCTTCATGAAACTAACAGTGAGGCAAATAGCAAAAATAAAATGTCAGTTTTTTTTCCATCAATAACTAAAACTTCTGATAATAAAAAATCTAAATTCACAATAAATGATAAACGATATGATAAATGCCCACGACTAGGCCAATATTTGCAATAAATCACTTAAGTCATCTACTTTTGGTAAAACTCTGATTTATTGTGATGCATCTGTGTATTATACCTCGCATAAACCAAGAGTAGAACAAAAAACAAAACAAAGAAAGCTTATAGTCAAACAATAATATACCATCTAATACTCTTTTTTTCCTCGCCATCTTTCTGTTTCCAAGCTCTCCTTCTGCTGCCAGCCTGTGGCTCAGTAAAATTGGACAGGTGAAGCGGGACAGCGGGGCGTCATTGATACAGTTCGACAGAACTGCAGGCTATTCAGGGTTCGATCTGCTCATTAACCAAGAACAGAGGTGAAAATGCGCCCTCCCCTCTCCCCCATTAAGGTGCTTGCTCTGTATTTGCTTTGCTTTTCATGCTCAGTTATTGAGGTAAAGCATGCATTTTTGGGGGGGGAAAAGAGAACCTCCTTTCACTCGTTTCTCGTTGCCAAGATCAAGCAGCAGGCAGAGAGCAGCTCATCTGTGTGGAACGCCTATTCAGTAACATTCTTTTCAGGATGTGCTGAGGTTGAAATATGGGCATTATGAACCTGTCTCCTGGTTGAGAATAGATTCCTCCGCAGGCCTGTAAACTTGCTTTTGCTGGAGACATGACTTATACTAAGAGACAGTGCAAGTGTCCTTGTGCGTTTCAGAAATCAATTACACTATGTTTCCCCTGTGGACTGCAGGGCCGTATATGTATATGTGTCAGAGTGGGAGAAATATGGCTGCTGAGTCGTCCGTTGTGTCTGTGGAAAAGTTTGACTTTAATGCATTTGGTGATAAACCGGCTCCAACGGCAGAAGATGCTTACATAGTTACTGATTGGTCTTGGTGAACAAACAACACGTCTCTGCTTCATGCGCGAACGCTAACAAATGAGCCCGCATGTGCTCACCAACGATCACTGTGGGATACGGAGAGTTCAAAGCATGTTCACCAAACACGTGTGTGTGCGTGTGTGTGTTTGTCTGGAGGAATGCTGTCAGTCGTCATTGCCGAGCGTCGTCCCCTGCGTGTTTCGGCAGACTCTGTCTCCAGCTGGGTTTGTGACAGAATGGGTACAGTAGTACAACACAAAACAATGCCACACTAGCTGCGTCAGCGCAGTGTTTATCGCATCTCTCTCTGGAACAGCATTTGGAGATTATCAAATGATAACTTTAGGTGTTTCATTAATGCATGCCTCACATCCACATGCAGGCTTTACAGGCGTGCAAAAGGAGAAGATAAATTACATGAATAAAAGTTTTCCTTTTTCACTCCAGCTGCCATAAATCTGAGCTCACAGTGGCTTCATTTTCCTCTGACTGAAGGAAAAACAAACACTTTATTCTAGAGTCAAGCACCATGGGAGGTAAGTGTTTGACACTCAAAGAGCATCTTTGGATTTATAAATGAATAAAACACTCTAAAACTTTGAAGCAAAACTCAAAGAATATTTTTTATAGCTTGTCCACACTGCAAAAAATACTAACTGTTACCAACTGAGATTTTAAAAAACGTTATTTGCTGAAAGATCAACACACTCTGAGCTGTTATTAAGCCAAAACTGTAGAAAAATATATTTTGAATTTAAGGTTTATTTTATTTGTGTTTTTGCAGCTTTTGATGTATTTCTAACATTGTATAAAATAAGCTTAAATGAAAAATCAGCAGAATGTGCCAATGTTTTAGAACCGATTAATCCGATTAAAAAGCAGAACTTTCGAGTCTAATGGATTTTGTGCCATCCACAAAATCCATTAGACTTTGGATTGCGGCTGTTTTTGCTGAAAATGTCTGACCACTTACATCAGTAGGCAGGTAGTCATAACGGTAAGTATGATTGGTGTATCTAGAACATAAAAACAAATACAGAAAAACATTATAAGAGAGAGCAGCCTCCAAATAATTTTTTTTTGGATCTGGTCAGGAACGTTCTCCGAGACAGAAGAAAGTGGAGAAAAACAAATCTAACTCAGCTCAGTTTGGGTCATGCTGTTGTGTGAGGTTAGCGTTAAGGTTCAGAAAGCGCCACCTGTGGCCACGCAGCGCTGCTTAGCTTAGATTTGGCAAATGCCATCCTTCCGTCTGGCTTCAAACCCAGTGGACAGGCTGAATCTAATTTGGTCCTCTGCTGTGGACTGTAGGGACAGAGCGGCAGAAGAGTTTTTAACTGTTCAACTGGAAGTTTAATGAGGCGGCCCACGGAGAGGAGGACGCACAACTTAGTGACGGCTCTGCTGCTGCACGATGCTGCACCGCTGCACCCGAGGCATGAGCAATGACCTGGAGTGGTGCTGCACAGGTAGGTGTGTCAGTTTGTGCTGCTCAAAAAAACAACAAAGAACCACTAACTAATCAGCTTTGTGCTCACATTTTTCAGAGTGAGCTGGAGTTTTCAATCACAGTTTACATCTGAAATGCAACAATACACTCATGACCGATTGTAATTGTAACAAGAAAGCTGTAAAGCCCTCCCTGTCCCTTCGGATACTCTCTCTCACACACGCACACACGCACACACACACACACACACACACACACACCCACACACACACACACACACACACACACACACACACAAAGACAACACAGTAAAACAACAGAAGCCTAGTGCGCTTGGGGAACTTGTTATCGAAAACACATTCCTGAGGTTTTCAGCTTCCACCCCTTTCCTTTCCATCAGCACACACACACATGCACGCCTCCACCAATGCAGATGGTGTGTGTGTAAGCTGACTTTATCAGCTCACTGTAAACTGCCAATCTCTTGCCATGGCACTCGGGGCTCAAAATACAATTCTTTTTTTTCTTGAACAACGAGACAGGAACGGATCTGCACGCCGACGTCAAAACTTTGTTCAACAAATAAAGATTTGCTTGCAAAAATATCCCGGAAAGCAAAAGGATTGATTTTATTTCTGGATGCTGTAAAACTGAAGAAAGAGAAACAAACCAGCGTTTTGATCTAAAAGGGAGCTGCAGCAAACCAGATATAGATCCAGAAGAGAAGAAGTGAAAAATTAAAGGGAGCAGTTACATGCGGTATCGCCCCCCTCCCCTCTTCACCAGTAATTAGACCTGAAGTGAAAAGCGGGAATTAAAACCTCACGACTCCTCTCCAACAGCCTGTCCTTTATTCCTCCTCAATCTTTTCTAATCTCTCATCTTCCCTGACAAAATCACCCTGTCTTACCACCCATCCATGGCCTCCTCATTAAAACACACAAAAAGCTGGTCTCATAAAGTGGGCAGAAAACTCCTAAGATCTGAGTCTATTGCACTTTCTTTCTGTTTGGAGCTCACTGGACATGAGAGCAATGCAGGAAACCATGTTCAGTCCAACTATGGCCACTTTTACAGCTTCGGCTTTATTTAGCTGCTATTTACTGTTTTCTATTTAGAGAGGCCATTTACATGAAGGAATGCCGATTTTAGTGGCTGTTTTTTTCAGCCATTTTGGAAATCAGGCTGTTTTTTTTATGCACCAGTTGCCCACATCACAGACATCTGCGCTCAACTAGTCAGCAAACGGTTACAGCGCTCCGCTCTGCACACCAGGCGTCTCACTGTCATGTAGCTGGGGGTTACATGGCAGAGCAATAGAAAATGGTGCAGAATTGTAAAGTGAAAGGGAAACTATACATAGTTTTCAAACATTTTTACACATAAAATCTGAAAATTTTGGCTTATAATTTGTATTTATCTTCCCTGAGTTGATAGTTTGTTGAATCACCTCTGAAGTGTCAACTGGGGTATGTCTATCAGCTTTAAACATGAAAACATGGAGAGTGTACATCAGTTTTTAAGTTTTGTCACAATTTCTTAGTTGGATTTATATCTGGACTTTGAGTAGGCCATTCTAAGACACAAATTGCTTTGATCTAAATCATTACACAGCAGCTCTGGCAGTATGTTAAGTGTCTTTATCCCATTGCTAACAGGTTTTCCAGGACTGACCTGATGTATTCAGGATTTCATCAACTGACTGGCTTTTCTGTTTTTTTCTAAAGAAAAGCATCTCAACTGCATGATGCTGCCACCACCATGTGCCAAGGTGGGAATGGTGTTCAGGATGATTTGTATATTCTGTTAGTGTAAGACAATAAAATCACATCAAAATGCCATCAGGTTTGAAGGAATTTTCTTTCGAAAACCTTCAAAGAACATGAAAACATTTGCAGGGCACTATCAGTGATTCCATTAAAATGTGTGAAAAGGTCGTGCCATGGTGGATTGCGCAACTCATGTTTGGAGGCCTTGAGTCCTTGACGCAGCTGTTGCGGGTTCGACTCCTGGACCCGACAATATTTGCCGCATGTCTTCCCCCGTCTCCTTCCCCCTTTCCCGTCAGCCTACTTTCAAATAAGGGACACTAGAGCCCACAAAAGACCCCCTGGAGGGGTAAAAACCATAAAAAACACGCCATCATATATACTGTTGCTATACTGTTGTCCTCTTCACCTTGTCTGCCAGTAGCATCCTGTTATTGATCACACGACTTGTGTGATGAGAAAAAAATGTTTCCAAAGCAGTTTTGCAAAATACTCTTAATTATGATACAGCTGAAAAACCTCCTCATCATAGTGCAAAAAAATTTAAGACTTTTCTAAATAGGTGTGTTTTCTCTAAGCAAATTACTTTTTGTAATTCCAATTTGTGCAATGTATGCACATATAGTGAATAAATGCAGATAGGACTATGAGGTGGTGTAGTCAGAGTTTCTCTGCCATGTTGGTTTTCTGACATCTTAATCTCCCAGTAGCCAAAATCTTACTGGTTTTACACTGAATTGGAAACCCACCTGCACTGAATTAGACTGTACTTAGAAAACAAACAACAACATCTAAAATAAAAAAAAGCAGGAGTAAGATTATTAATCTAATTTACAAACTCTTCTACACAACTTAAAACATTTAATACTGGGCTTCTCAAAAGGAAACCTGCTGGCTCCTCCTATATTCCTGCTCAGGCTGAAGTAACTAAAGGAATAAACAACGGTGAGTATAAAAGAAACAAACAAAACCAATTTACCAGAAATGTACATTGTCACAGAAGAAACAGACTGATATTTATCTAATGGTTTAGAAGTGTTAGCTTTAAAAAACATGCTTGGTGACATAATGCTACCACAAACAAACCTGGGATAGTGAGTGAAGCAGTTACAACAGCAATGTTCAAACCACAGCATTATAAAAAGATGAAATAAATCAGAAATATGTGTAAATTGGGGACTGAAAACAATATGCTTATATTAGTAGAAGGTAAAGATTTGTGACTCAAGTCATTTGGGTATTCCTGTGTGTTTGTGTGTTGGCTGGAAACTCACCCCCTGTTAGAGGAGAAATGAGCAGCCAAATCCAGCCCAGAGGGGGAGTTTGGCCTGCAGACGGAGAACATGGAGATCTGGGGAAAAGGTGCAGCTTGGGAACCAACAAAGATCAGACCAGTTTATAGAGGCCTAGGGGTGAAGGCTTGGAGGGGGTGAGAAGGTCTTGCATAGGGGGAATTTTTGCTGTTGCTATATACTGAGCCGTTCAGCTCCAAGTGCACTTCTCTGCTGAGCTGTTGAAGGGGCAGCGGCTTCAAAAGGAGGGCAGGGGAACTCGCAGTGATTCTCAATATTTAAAGAGCAGAAAAGGGAGAAGTGTGTTTAAGGAGGGATGGAGGGCAAAGGAAGAGAAGGGGTGGGGAGGGGTGTTAAAAGCTGCCTCTGTGAATGTCCTTCAGCAAAATATCTTCAATTTCAACTTCTCTTTCCTTTTCTTTCCCCACCACGTCCTTTTATTTTCCTTCCCTGCTTTCCTGAAATGTGTGCTGCGTTGGGCAGAAACTGAGAAAAAAAAATCTTTAAAAACAATCACAATAAAAACTCTTGCCCTGCGAGCTGAAGGGGGGCCGCTTGGCAGGAGCTGGATGTCAGCTTCTCCCGCAGCAGAGGAAGGGTCGATACAGGCCGGAAGACACTCAGCGAAGCAACATTTGCAGAACAAACCGCAGAAGGACCTATGTATCAATCTATGCAGCAATCTGTCCATTCATCTATCATTTCAACCTGGCAACAGTGGCTGTGCCGCTCCGGCTCTGTTGTGATTTCTGGCAAACCGCAGTAGACCACTAAACTACACAAAACAACAGCTGCAGCCCTTTTCCTCCTCCTTCTCCATCCTCTTCCTCCATCCTGTAGTCCCCACGGTCCTAAACAATCTGTCTTTCCACATCAAGCTGAAGACAAGTCGCCACAGATGGAAGAAGTTCTCAGGGTTCCTCCAAATGTGCAGACCTCAGAGGCTTTATTGGCCATCTCGTTACACTACAGCTGTCCTGTCTGTCACCCAAAAACTGATTTATGTCCATGTTTTGAGGGCGTAATCCCCCATTTTTCTGCAAAGAAGCAAATGACACACACAGACCGCAGCAGCAGCAGCTTTGGGAAATAAAACTCAGGAAAGCAGAGCTGATTCAACATAGCATCAGCCCACCTGCCATTGTTTCTAATCATCTTACCCTGATTGTGGAGGCTCCTCATGAAAGCAGCTTATTGAGGAGGCCACCCAGCACAATAGCTCTTTCATCACGGCAGCAGGATGCGTGAAGAGGAGATTCACTGAGTCTGAGATTCTGTTTTTTTTTTTTATCCAAAAGGTTTGTCCTTGCTGGAAAAGGGAAACGAAGGAATGCAGAGTAAGCTGAAACAGCTTGAGTTCCAGGAATATTTTCTCCACGGCGTTGCAGTGGAGTAAGCTTGTTGCCATTCTCACTTATCACCTCCCTGATAATACTCCAGCTGCATATTTTCAAAGCTTGTTGTTATCTTAGCACATATTCCACATGCACATGCTTCCACTTTTCCCAAAAGAAAATGTATATGTAAGCGAATAAAAGTAAAATAATCAACATGTGCCACCAGGAATAATAACTTAAAAGCATGCTGAGGGTTGTTTTTGTGCCTCTTCTTGCTCAATTAGATTTTCAGAATTCCATTTTTGTTCAATGAAACCATGCTTGATGGACAATCAGAGAATAGAGGGCCTCAGCGCTGGTGCGTGTGTGAGACAGAGTGTGTAGGCTGCAGGAAAGAGTTGATGAGGAGTGGATTGGACTGCTGGAGTTGGTCTGTGCTTAACAGCAGGGCTCTAATTAAAAGGGCCTCACAGTTGGGCGACAGGCAGGCTTCTCATAAAGAGACTCACACTCTGGCATAAAGGTGGGAGAGACCAGGTGTATGTGTCTGAAAAGGAAAGGAAGAGAGAAAGTGGGGGAGAAAGAAGGAAAGAGTGTGTTTATGTTCCCGTAACTGCAGGTGTGTTTGTGAGGGAGGAAGAGGAGAAGGAAAATACGGGCCTAACAATGTTTATGTAGGGATCAGCAGAAAAACTTCTAGAGAGAGAATAAGTGTACTTAAATGTTCCCTGTGATATGCAAAGAAGGAACTGGGAAGCAACAGAAAACCTCAATTTAAGAAAAAAATACTGGTCCACATTTGTAAATAAAAAAAAGCAATATCCCATAAGAAAATGAAATTCTGCTCATTTATAAAGCGCCAATTCACAACAAATCATTCCAACGGCTTGGAATTCAATGACATACATTCAAATTTGATCATGTGTTTGATCATTACAATACAATTTAGTCAAGCTCAGTTTATTAAACCAGTATGAACCCAGATGACTCGATTGAGTTGGAAATTTAGCAATAATCTGAAAGTGAACAAGCATGTGGCCACAGTGGAAAGAAATGACTCCAGCAGAGCAGTTTGAGCCACCATAGAGTTTGAGAAGCGAGAACAAACACACAAAAAGCAAAGACTGATCCAGGAGTACTTTCTATGTTAAAGAAAAATTAAGATAGGTAACAGTAGAAGTCGCTGTAGCATTGGCTTCTGCTATGAAAAAAACACAGTTAAACAGAAAAGCTCTGAGCATAGTGCCAGTTTGTGCATAAATGGAAAGTGCAGTCACACAAACCATCCAAGTCACTTGTTATGTTTTTTTTTAAATCTAGCAAATGTGCCCTTCTTACGAATGCCACCCTGGGCAAGTGCCCATGATTGCCAGAGAGGGAGAATGTGAATTTATCGGCCGCAGTAGTGGCAATTAAAGGTCAATAATTGCAAATAATGCCTAATTAGATAGTAGTAGAAGAAAGTTTGAACTAGAGTCAGAAGACAGGGTGACCTAAGCAGCTCCAGGCGTAAAACCTCTGATGCTGGAAAGAGATATTTTTGCACACAATGTATGAAAGGACAAATAACTTTTCCCCTCATTCTTAGACATCAAATCACTCTAAACTTTGGGGCATTTTGGAACAACACAATGAAAGAATAAAGAGAATGTTTTTCTTTTTTTTTTCTGTTTTGAAAATTAGATTATTAATTAACTGTATTACTTTAAAAACGGAATACATTTAGTGCTTTAATTAATCCTTTAAAGACAGTGATTGTAGCTCTCAATGAAATAAACACAGGTCTAACAACGAAGAGATTTGTTCAAAAGATAATAGTTTTACTGCTGGAAAATACAGTTGTGATTAAAATCCTTTTGCGCTGGTGGAAATTAACCAGTTAATGAGCTGACCTTCAAAATGCAAAACGACCCAGGAATCACTGCACAGATGAAGAGCTTTGGCTGAGCAGGATCCCTGCTGCAGAGTCTCCACGCTGCCATCAGGGCAGTGTGACAAGATGAATGCCTGAGAGAAAACGACATTAAAACCAGGGTTCTACAGCTTTATAGAATTATTGTCTTTAGCTTTTGATTAGCTGCAGAAGAACTGTTTGACTTTAAATTAATTTGTCTGGTCACTGTTTATGTTCTTTTGCATTTTGAGGCTCTACTTGCAACCTGACAGAGATCCATCAGGGTGAAAGTTCTAAGAATATGATGAAGAGTGTGTTTACAAGGTGTCCAACAACTTGAATTTTGAAAAATAAAAATTAATGTCCTGCCTAATTTCTGTTTTTACAGGAAACCAATAACGTTAAGAAGATGCACAGGGAGTTCAGGCAAACGTCCCGAGGCAATAATTCAAGGATTTTCTTGCTGCAAGACATTAGTCCTTAAAGTTTAAATGAACTTACCAGGAGAGAAAATTATGCAAAATCAATTTTTTTGAGCTTTACATCATGGTGTAAAATTATTCTACCATCAAAAGCATACCTGGAGTGTTGCCTTGATTCTTTCATGCATGTTTGAGAAATCCTTTAATCTCCATGGCAACCAAGTCTAAATGCTTGCTTTCACAAACGCTAACTATTTCCACAAAGCTCAGTCCCCAGCCAAGCTTTCACCTCACAGAGCACCCTCACCCACTCCTTCCCCACTGAGCTCCTCCAGACTAGTGGCAGCAGCAGTTAAGAACTCATCAGAGTGGCTGTAAACAGCATAAAGAGAAATGCTGCTGTGATGATGGGCTCAAGGTGGAGTTTATGAAAGAGTAAGAGCTACTTAAAGAGACAGAGGCAAATTTCCTTCAGTTTACAGTTGATATATGCACCATGTTTATAACAACTGAAGGTAACAGTTACTTGATTGTACTCTAAAATGGCGCTATAGGCCTGGAAAATATATTATACCACGCTTTGAAATATTTATTTGAATTTTAGAGTGTAGTATTTTTGCCCATGGCTCTTACTGTGAAATTCAGGACCTTTCAGGCTCTGCAGAAAATAGAAGTGCTAACAGAATGAATGTGATGTCTTTTGTGGATGGTTTTTCTGTTTGCTACAAACCACTTTCTACTTAGGATATCAGTAAAATTTAACTGCATTGTTTCAGGTGTAAAGTTTCATATTTTATTCTGCATCTACATAGAATATGAGAAGACCCTCAGTGTTGGTAGACCAAGACCTTCAGCTGACTCTCCATCAGGTTTAAGGAGGCAGGGTTCTCTTGTTGATTTCTCCAGCATTTAATTCCCACATGCAAACTGCAGTTGGGGTGAATACTTGTTGGCTGAAATCCCCAAGCTGTACTTTCACTCGCCTGTGTCTGCTGATTGGGTTTCCATAATCAAGTACAGTTTTAATGGGAGTTTCTCTTTGAAAGCAGAAACACAAATTGCTAGAAATGTTCTCATCACGACCTTCATCCCAAATGAACACTGAAGACGGCTTAAAATGTTCACCGTGGTGAATGTGGGGCCACAACCTTCTAGTTTAAAATAGAAGTTTAACACATCAAAACATACGCGTTTTGTTTTGTCCTCTTACCCTGCATCCTTCTTTTCCTCTAGTGGATTAGTAAGATGCAGACAGACAGCACAGCTGGGTCTCACATGCTCAAACACACACACACACACACCCACCCACACACACACACACACACACACACACACACACACACACACACATATGCACACCTGGCACAGGACCCATTCCCAGTTTGTTGCTTTTCCATCACAACCTTTGTGTGTAATCAATAACAACATTTCAGCCTCGCTCAGCTACCGCCCAATGAGCCTCAGTAGCATCAAGCACACACATGCACAAACATCAACATGCCAGACTGCTAGGACAGAGCTAAAACAACAGGCTTACGTCCAGCAGCGGTTTATTAAACCCACAACCTCTCCACCAGCCATCGTCTAACTGCTCAGGCTTACTGAAGTCTAACCTTTGCTGTAGGTCACTGATCTCATTTTCCACGTGTTCATCCAGCACAGCAGGTCTCTGTCTATAGGCTAGCTGCAGCACAGGACCAGCAGAGGTTGGACATTAGCAAAGCAGAAATACATCAAGGTCAGTGAGAGTCAGCAGCAGCAGAAAGAGGAAGAATCTGTGGACATCATGGAAATAAAAACAAGACCTGCTAAGGATGTCTCTGAGCTGCACAGGAGTTAAAGCCGTTAGATTCCTATCGATCTCGGTCCCACTGGCTTACTAGGCTACATCTGTATGTAGGTAGACTGCAATTGGATTCCAATTCCACACTTCCGACAAAAATCATGCCATGTCTTTGGCTAATCTTCCTTTAGAGATACCGAGCTCTGGAGGGATCCAAGGTGAGAGATTCACTCCTGTTCACAGCACAAAACCCTCATTTCTGTAATTTATTTTTCAATTAGCCAACAAGGCCTCAGCATGACTCAGAGCAATATCCGCTTCACGATTGAGTCATGCTTTTATTGTACAAAGAGGAGCCATCTTAGATGATGGATCAATGCTATTTTCCAAGCTGTTACCATGCCCATTATTGTTTCAATTACCAGCACTGGGATGATGGTTATCCAAGCCTCATATTATCAACTTGTGTTTTTAATGAATTTATTTCTGAACCAGCAGCATTACACATGTCACAGGCATGGCATTTACCTGTAAAATCTAAATACTAATCCATGTTCAGAAAGCTGTCAACTATATGGTTATTTATATGTTTGGCTAACATCTTTATGTTACAATTAAACTAAAAGGAAACAAATCAAAGCTTTCCACAGTGCCATGTGCCGCAGAGGATCCAGCTTTTCCATCGCTGCCCATCTGTGTCACTCCCTCGCCACGAGCAGAGTGTCAGTGCTGTCAGGTGTGAGTCAATGCCGTCAGATGCGATCTCATTACGCCAGCTTACCTCAAGGTTAGTAGTGGGCTGCTGGCTAGGCACAAAATCGATCTGCACCGAGGACAGGCGTTAAAGGCCACCGCAGTGAGCTGTGTGCAGTGCGCACACGCCCGACAAGCGCTGCGCCTCAAAATGCAAAGTCGCTCCTGACAAGAGACAGTAAGAGTGTGTAAACAAAGCACTGGGAGCATAATGAGTGCAGGTTAATATGGGGATTTTTCTTTAGGCTGTTAAATGTAAATAAACAATTCGGGGCCTGCCTGTCAGTGAGTCCAAAGCCCTGCAGTGTCTGGTTTTATTAAGTGTATTTTCAAAAACATTTTATTGTCTTACAATAACATACTATAAGTTCAAGTTTATTTGTATAGAACATTTCAGCAACAAGGCAGTTCAAAGTGCCTTACAGGATAAAAGAAATCATACAGTCACCAATTGTGAAACAAGCAGTAAACGTTACATTTTGTCAACTATCATCATCAAAATCATCCATACACATCAAATATGTTGGTCACTGTTCTAATTAATGGAAACTGTAAGCAGATGGGTTTTTAGTCTAGATTCAAAGGCACTCAGTGTTTCGGCTGTTTTGCAGTTTTCTGGGAGTTTATTCCAGATTTGTGGTGCAAAGAAGCTGAATGCAGCTTCTCCATGTTTGGTTCTGGTTCTGGGGATGCAGAGCAGAACCAGAACCAGAAAACCTGAGAAGTCTGTAAGGTTGACACAACATCAGCAGATGTGGTGCTAAGCCGTTCAGAGATTTATAAACTAACATCAGTATTTTAAAGTCTATTCACCAATAAATGCATTGATGAGTTTTTCCAGCTCTTTTACAAAGAGCTTAAATTTGCACAAATTTGTACAACTTTTAATCTCTCAATGCCCCAAAGCTTTGGAGACTTAATGTCCAAAAAAACTGGCAACCGTAATTGAACAGGAAAGTGACTCTAAAAGCATTGATTCTGGGGGACTGAACATTTTTTAGGAATTAAATGTTGAAAAGCTCACAGTTTATTTTTAGTCAAACCCCATGAATCAATATTTTGTAATGTTCTTTCCATGTCACAATATTTTATGACTTTCTGTTAGTCTGTTACATAAAATCCTAGTAACATACGTTGGAGCTTGTGGTGGTAACAAGACAAAAATATGAAAAAGTTGAAAGGATGTGAATATTTTTGTAATTCACTGTCTACTAAAGTTTCCTGAAACCACAAAGATAAAATTGTCACAATCATTTCTTTTCAAATCCCAGCCTGTCGCTTGTAGTCCAAAGGAAACATCAAAACAATAAAATCCCTGACAGCAAAAACCTTTAATGATGTCGTCTCTTATTGCATAAAAAAAACAAATCTGTTGCAGGAGACAGGAGAGCAATCTCTTTTATGTGTCACAGATCACATCTACCTACAAAGAATTGAAGAAACATTTTTATCACAGTATAACATATGAATGCACAATCCTAGATGAGTTACTTAGCAGGTGGTTAATATCAGCAACAGAAACATACACCAATAATTTGCGATAATAATCCACTTTTTGATTATTTTTGTTCTCGGTGCAGGTGTCTATATATGGTAGATAGCAGAGCCTTGCAAAGGATAACAACATTTTCCCTTATTTACATCCCTCTGTGGGAGCACTCTGCATATGCTTAACCTAGTTATTGTTATTTAAAATGTACTTTCCTAGAGAAACACATGTTTCTAACTAAACAGTACAGCATATCTTAGGTTTTCTCTTCCTCTATAGTACGAAATTTAATCCATAAATAGCACATTCACAAATTAAATCTAGAACAGGGAATTAGGAGTAAACGGTGCTTAGCTAGATTATACAAGTACCACAACATAAAACAAAGAAAAGCACACTGTCTTTGTTGATCAGTTTCTGCATTCTCATCTTACAGAAAAACTAATTGTTGTGCACGTTTTACTATGTGGAGTTTAGGAATTTCTTTAATCTGTTATTTTCCCTCAGAGTTCAAAGAGGTGAATGTAATGAGAATTTTAGATTCCGAATCGGTTCTTTAGGTCCACGTTTGTGAATGATCAGGTGATGTCAATGCTTTTATCATAAAAACATACAGGTGTATTTTTTCCCACTACTAAAATTGTGCATGCCAAGAATGCCTGTGCTATGGGAAACAATTTTAATAAAATTTAAAATGAGGCAATATTTAAAATGTGCAACAACAAGGAAGGAAAAATATTAGTAAATAATTTGCTGCTACAAACATTTTGAAATTTATCACTGAGAAACAAAAAAACTGAACAAGAAATTAATCCAGTTTTTTCTCTCCCGCTTTCCTTTGACTAGAACAAAATCAAGTTTTAGGATGTACTTTGGTTTTAAATTAAAAAAGCAGTTACTATAAAAGTGACAAAAGATTTGGTTTGAGCTTTTAGAAATTAACACTCACTTGGGTTAGGATGATGGCTGGATAGATGGAATAACCTCACATTCACACAGCAGGTTTTGATTTTGATTCTGTTTTTCAGCTGAAATTAGATTTATATTTTTTGTTCTACTAATTAAATGAGACAGTCACACAGCAGTGAATTGTTTACCAGTAGCAGTGTCGCCGTCTATGAACCAATTTTAAAGCTGACAGCATCGTCACAAAATCATAACAAGTCAAAAGAAACAAAGAATTGAATTGTCCATGCACTAAGTCTAAATGGGTAGTATACCTAGAGACGCATGTTGAGCCCCATCAACAAATGAAAAGTTTAAATCTATACAATGAACTTTCATAATAAGAAGAGTTAAAGTCAATTCCAATTTGACCTTTGGATATATACATTTATGGATAAAACTGACTGGAAAATGTGAGGAGCAATAAAATCAGGGCACTCCTCATAAAACCAGAACATGTACAGAGTGACATTTGTCATAGTTTGAGGTGGAAAAACTGACAGAAAAAGAGATAAAAATGAGAATGAAAGAGAAGAAAAGCGGTCAGACAGGGTTGTAAATTCAAACAGTGATTCCATTTGTCCCCTTTGCATGTCAGAAGAAAAAAAATCATTTGAAGTGCCGTCTTTTTTTAACTCTGAGACAAATCAAAGTCTTCACCTGACAATAACGGAGAGCTCTCTGTAGATCCTCTGCTTCACATCTCTGCAAGTCAATGGAGGAGCTTAACTGCAGTTTAACCATCAAAGGAACAAAGTGTGGTACTGTACTGTCTCCCATCATGGAGAACAGGGTCATTACTGCACTTTGAAAAACCATCACACTCACACACACACTACGTTCACACAGACCCGCAGTCACACATTCATGCCAGTACTCAGTGATTTGCTACGTGCCTGGCTAATAAAATTACTTTCGTCTTCATAACCACTTTAGCCTTGGAAGCTGCCATCAGTGGAAGGACAAACACACACACACGCACTCAGGTAGAGCAACGAGTAGGGAGCGGTCCAGCTCTTCCATTAGCCAAATGAAGTGGCTCCCGAAGATGGATGACATGGCATCACCTCCACCACCAATCACAATATCACCCCTAAAAAACCTTTCACTAAAAGCCCCCTAAACCCCTCACTCCTCCTCCCAACCCACGCTTACTGCACCAAATGGACGATGAGCATTCCCGGGTCCATTCGACCCACAAGCAGCACTTTTATTGCCCTGGTTATTTATCTCTTTAATGCAATTGAATTGGCTGCAGTGGATGCCTATGGATGAGGAGAGATACTAAATCATGGTGGGTTGGGGCAACGCTGTGATTAAAAGAACTTTGGCTCCACAATGACAGCGGCAGTGAGGGGACAGCATGATGTCTGTCTGCATTCAAAACAGGTCCAAGCAGGGGGCGGCAACAGGAAGCCTGAGGACAGCACTTCCTGCTGGGAGATGACGCATTAAAATGTACTGTTACATTGACATTCAAAGGCAGGATTTTGGTTTAAATGGTGGATAATATGCAAAATTGACTTTTGGAGCTATAAATCATGTTAAAGGGTACATTCACACCAGCCATGTTTAGTCCATTTTAATCACACTCTAGTGCATTTGCCTAGAAATTTTGATTTGTTTGGCGAGGTGTGAATGTGCAATCGAACTCTGATGTAGACCAGAAAAGCAAACTCTGGCCCGCCTACAAATCTAGGTCTTGATTTTGACTACAGCGCAGGGCATTCTGGGTAAATACAACCAAAGCAAACACACGTGTCTGGTGTTAGCGGGAGAAATGGCTCATGGTTCTTCCTTAAAGGTAAAAAAAGAATCCTACAAACACTGAAATCTGAAACCACTCCATTTTTATTTAAATGAATTAAATAGAAAAAGGAAGTTGAGCTCATGTCTCCTTCAGAGGTTTTTGTGTTGTTTCTATCAATGGTTCTTGGTGCAGCACCACCACAGGCGAGGATCGTAACAGGTAAACTGAGTGCAGTGTGAAAGAGAACCACACCAGCTGAAAATATAATAAATGTTGCAGTTTTGGTCCCCAATCGAACCAAGTCTGCCGGACCATCTGGTGTGAAAATACCCTTAATGTTTATTTTATTTTGTGTTTTCAGACAACTTAACTTACAGGTATAGCTACAATCAGGCCTGGGTGTAGGTAGTGAAACTGGTCAGAGATTCATAATAGGTCATTTCCAATTTAACAAAACAGTCAATCATATTTATTTGGATAGCTTTAAGAAATGAATTAATAACTTAAGATCTATGGTTTGTGTTTATTCAGGCTATGTTGGGCCTACATTAAAAGTTGTGTGATTAATTTAAGTATTTAGATGTGAGAAAACAGCAAAAAAAGAAAAAAAATCTGTAAGGGGCAAACACTTATCAGTGACACACTGTGTCACTGACCTTATTAGAGGGCAGCAATTATCTGAAGCTATCCCTGCCTCCACACCTCACAATGGTTAATGGCTGTTTTCAGGATATTAAGGTGCTCCAATGATGTCTGACATGTTATATTAGGTGTTTTACATTGTATTTTTTAAGGCCTTCAGTCTTTGACCTGGTGTTGTCCTTCTGGATGTTGACTTGTGAACATGGCCTTACATACAACACACAGTATAAACTAATTTGATTCAACATTTTACACGCCTCTATGCCTAAGAACGTGGATGCATGAAAACAATGATTTTTCCCTTTTGTGACTATATAATCTGGTCCTTCTGTGCTCTTTGTTCTCTCCCAGAAGGTCAGAGAAAAGCGTTTACTGGTGGAGGTATGCATCCATAAAACAGCCAGTGTTTTATAGGCGGCGGCGAGGCCCGGGGGTCTGTCAAGGTTTACGAGTGCGGAGGCCCTTTAAAGCAGCAGTGTTTAAGTGAGGTATTTACATAAAACACGCCACTGTGTCTGTGTTAAGTGGATCTACAACTACAGCAGAAATCTTAGATTGAAGAAAATATTTTTTTTGTTTGTTTCTACTGAAGACAGACACGGTTCATGATGACTCATTTGGTGCAAACTTAATGGATTGGAAAAAAAAATAAATTTTCTTTTACTTTAGCAACTGTGTGGAATAAACCCCAAAAGCTTATATAATAATGTTTAAGCTGTGATGCTTTATGCCTTTGTTGATTTAGCCAAACAACTAAACACACATTGACACTCCCATGTCACGACGGTTTCCTCATTATTTGACTTTTCTCAGACCAACAGTGGTGCTTTTCATCCTTTATGTGTGCTTTGTTCTTACCGCTTTTTAATTTATTTGATTTCTTTTTTACTTCCTTTATTCTGCAGAGCAAAATAAAAACCCCAGTGTTCATCCTAGCTGTTTGTTCTTACATGCTTCCACAATTAAATAACATTCGCCGTGGAGACTCAATGCCTTCGGAAAGGTGCACTCTCCGGAGAAGTGGAGGAGCGATGGGAGGATTCGGAGAGGCTGGATGGATGGGGAACGCTGAGATGTGCTGGGACAGCAGTACCACCCCAATGTGAGTCATAGGACACACTGTCAACAGCCATCCAGCATCACACACTGACTCATTATGCTGAGGGAGAGGAGATGACAACAGAAGCCATAATCAAGGAAAATGGAAAGGCATGTTAGTGACAGAGGGGAAGAAAGAAAGAAAGAAAGAAATAATGCAGCCAGCAGTTATTGTAGTGGCTCGTTAAAATCCTACAGGGATGATGAGTCAAAAATATTCAAATCTTGAGGAGAACATTAAAATTAAAGAGTGTTTTTTAAAGCAAGCCAGTTCTTTTGTTTTTTACGACACTTCGGATCAAATTTAACAAGAGAAACAGCCAAATCTGTCAATTTACCAAGTGTCTGAAAAGTGACCTGATGGGCCAGATGGTTTGTTACACAGAGCCATGTGCTAAGAAGCTTCAATGTGAAATCAATGGAGTGAACTCAGTCAAATTAGTTTCTTCCTGAAAAATGAAATGATCCAAATAAGACGTGTTTTTAGTGTTATTCTTTACATGAAGAAGTGTGATTATGATTTTCAGATCCTAACTGAGTCATTTCTCATAGATGTTGTTCTTGTTTTGTGGAGTTTTTATTTTGAGTTTTTTCTTATGTTAGTTTATTTTCTGTTGGGTTCGTAATTCTTTTGGCGTTTCCTCAGGTTCTGTGCCAATTGAGAGTAAAATTTCAAAGTGAATCAGGAGCTCTGTGAGGTTGAAGAGTGGAAGGACAGCATGCAGCATTTAAACTGAATCGATTGCCCCACAAACCACGTTCCCAACTTATATTTAACCCTAACAGCAGAATTTACATCCAAGATGGTGGCTTGCAAAGTGAAAAATAAGACCTCATCAGCTAATACCAAGGGACCAAACAATCCTGGAGTCTATCCATGAATGATTTTCATTATTATTATCACAAAAGCTTGGTATTTCTTTCTACATTTTACATCAGTAAGATCCAGTTTAGAACATCATGATGTAGGCTACCTGTTATGACCCGTCTAGGGGTGGCCAGATCATAACATGAAGGATCCATCCTCTTCAGATCTCAAGTAGTCGACACACACATTTAATTTAATTTATTTTAAAAAGATGTATTTTTGATTAAGATGTTACCAGTGGAGCATATGGCTTCAGAGTGAGCTATAATGCCGAAAACAACAAACAAAAGGAAACTATCTGAATATTAACCAAAACGTACCTAATTGAGAGCAAATAAACCAAATGACAAAAACTCACCTCCCTAATTAAGAAAATCATGAGAAAACTAAGCAAACATAAACAGCAGCTCACTCCTACAAACTCCAGAACTCAGATGAGCTGAGGATGGATGGCAGGAAGTCCTCGTCAGCAGCTTTTATATCCGTCACCTCTGGGAGGCCGCCAATTGGTCATCTCCATTGTGACCAATCAGAGACAGGCACCTGAACACTCATATTTGCATAATTAAATTGACGACGCCAGTCGCAACATTACCTCACAGCATTTAGCACTGGCACACTTCATATACTTCAAGGAAGGGCGAATGGGGAAATGTAATGAGAAATTCTTGATATGAAATTAAAGAGGAAATAAATGTGTATTTTCAAGAAAGACAATAAGGAAGCTCCTAACTAGCTTTTATTATAAGACTTTTTCTGATCATCCGAAACGTTACAGAAAATAAATCTTTAAGGGGCGTATACCTTTTCCAGCTCTGTGCATGTTAGGTGAAGACTACGGACTCTGCTGTTTGTGTATATGAAGTTCCACAGCTAAAGTCTGTCCCCTGGCCAAATAGGATTCAGGACCATTAGGCCGGCAGAGCAGGAACCATTTATTTGCCATCTTTCTTGCTCTGGCTGTATTATCTTCTGTGATGCTATTTGTCTGAGAGCAGCCAAGTCGCTGGTGTGACAGGATGGGGTAGAGATGAATGATGGGATCCGAGACATACTCGGTTTTGCTTCACTGACAAACTGGGGCAGGAGCTGGCGGGATGAGTCCAGGAGAAGGGAAAGAGCAGGGATGGAGGCAGGGCAAGGAATAAATGCAAGCGGGACTGACTGCGGTATCCAGCTAGCCAGAGGACACAATTTACAGCACCTGTTGGCTGTGAGTGATCAGAGCAGGAGGAGAGAGGTTAATGGTTTGTGTTACAGGATGAAGTGATTGGGAGTTAAAGCCAGACATAAAGAGAAAAATTACATTCGCACAAGAATGAGAGGGATATAGGTGGTTGAGGATAATAAAGACAGTCAAAAGAAGAATGGGAAAAAACACAAGAAGCGCAAGGGACCCAGATAGAGACAGAGTAAGCGTGTGTGAGACGAATAAGAAGAAAAGGTCGCTGGTGAAGGGATGTGTGAGAAAAGAGACAGAGGAAATATATATTTGTCCCCTGATGGGAGTGTGTTAAGAGTCCGTCTGAGGAAAAATGAGATCAGTAGTTGACTTAGTGATAGAGGAAGACTTTGCTGCCCTGCAGCTCACATACTGACTCAATACCATCTCCCCCTGCGCTGCTGTGCTCACGCAACCTGCAGCGCACGTATTCTGCAGAACAATACTCTGTGTTTGTATCTGTACACACAAGGAACTGCAATGTGTAATTACGGTACTCAGACTCCTGCACAAGTTGAAATCTCCACCAAATGTCCAAGACAGTTTGTCCAACATCTCCTCCACTGCACAAGTACAAGAAGCTCCTTATAGGATCCACAACTGACCTACTAAACACACATCTAGAATCAGCTTACATTCTCTAAAGGACTGGACGGCAGTGCTGCTAGTTTGGGCATCTTGTACACATAAATAATCCATTAAACATTTTTAATGGTGTTAATGTTCTAGAAGCAGGAAAAATGTCAGGCTTGAAAAGGACAAAAATTGTGATGGATAGACTGGGTCAAAAGATCTTCAAAACTTAGCTCTTCTTGGGAGTTTATAATCTATCAAAGTAATTCAAGAAAGTAAGCATGATGAGCTGGCCACAGGGTCATGAACAGCTAATGCTCATTGGTGCCCAAGGAGAAAAGGCTGGTCCATGTCTTTCAGTCCAACAGATTAGCTACTGTGGCTTAAACTGGTAAACACCAATGTTCAATGCTTAAAGATACATTTTGTATCATAGTTTGTCTCAAAAGTCTTTAAAAGTATTAAATTTATGTATCTAAAATCAAGACCTTATATGTCTACAATTCATTAAAGGAAATGTAAAATGTAAGCTATCCTTAAAGATGCTAGTCACTGGTCTTAGACCTTGTTGTGGCAGGACTATTTAATCTCACGTATTCTGTGTAAGGTTTTCTTACTTGTACTAGCTTGCTAGTACAAGCTAGCAAGGACTAGCTTGCTAGTTAGTAAGTACTAGCAGCTTGTTACCAGTGACTTTAATCACCACCAGTAAAGGAAAAAAGAATCTAAATCATGGACCACTCACTTTGCAACTTCCAGGACCCAAAATATTGTGATCATTGATGACCAAACGAGTCATTAAATGAGTAACATTTTATACCATATTTTTCCAGTTCAATTTCCTCCATAGTAACGACAGGCACCAAACCCTAGATTGTCGTCTAAAGTGATCAGTGAGTGAGTGAGGGATGTCTAAATCTAGTCCTTAATGGTCCTGTATGTTTTACATGTTCCTCTGACTCCACATCTGAATCAGATAACTGGTTTATTATCAGGCCTCTGAAGAACTTGATGACTTAATGAGGAGGTAATTCAGCCATTAATTTAGTGATATTGGAGGAAGAACACATCTATAACAGGAGACCAGCTCTTGAGAACAGGAATTGGGTTTAGAGACTGGCTATAGCTCTACATAGGTTACCACCCATCCATGCATCCACTCACACCTTACACAGATCAACTTAAACATGTTTTTAGATGATAAAAGGAAGTATGTACTGGGAAAACATGCAAATATCACACAGAAAGAATCCAGTTGGTGCTTGATCCCAAAAGCATTTTAGCCAGCTGTTATTCAGTCAGACTCCCTGACCGACCCAGGCCTGGTTGAGTATTATTATATGTTCTTGAATGTTAGCGATAAAAGCTGTTTTTATATCCACTGTTTTACCTGCCAATTGTATGCAAGTAGTCCTTAAAAAATTTATTAGCAGCTAAGCCAGGACTGGTGGATATTGTTGCACCCTCTAAACCTACTAAACAAGTAAGTCCGCTTAACACACACTTCCATTACAGCATAACCCAACAATGCTCCTCCCTGCCCGGTGCCGAGTGTGCCAGAGGGGAACGAGACGAGGGAGGAGAGGACGGAGAGCCATAAGGGAGGCAGATTAGAGAGCCTCCTCTGGGGAGGAGACAGAAGAATAAATGGAGGAAGATGAAACACGTAAGGAGTGCAGAGGAGGAGGTAGCTGTTGGTTAATAGCATCTGACTGATATTACACCGCCGCTGGGTTTACCTGATTACAGCTCAGAGCTGGAGGACGATTCAAAAAAGCAAAGAAAAACAAACTTGCACACACACTGTCAGCACAGGAATCCACGGGGAAGGCGCGGCGAAGCAGCAGCTGCAACAGCCTGGACAGATGCAGACATCATAGGGGAGTGTTCTGGATTAAATAAGGCAGTAGGTCTGAAACAGCATGTTCAAAGATTCTAATATCATTACTCACAGGTCCAAGGCTCAGAACAATAATGATAAACAAATCCTTTTTATTGAATGTGTTGGCAACTTCCAAGTAAAACTAATGTCAAAGCAGATGAGGTAAAACTTAAACATAACCACAGACGGTTCTAATATAGAGCAACCAAGTGTGAAAGATGATGCTCTCTGTCACCAGACTGTCACTCTCTTGTACTTTATGCTTGTTTCAGAGTTCAGTGTTTCTGAAACAATTTTCCAAACATGTCATTTAACATAAAAAAGTATCTCATCATGTGGTTCATGCATGCAATTCTATCACTTTGATAAAGAGAAGCACATCAAAATTACTGGCATTAATTTAAGTTTTTATAATTAAATGGTGCATCTAAAAGCAAAGAATATGACTATTGGAAGTCTTTAGTAATCATGCATCTCATTCTGCTGAGGTTAAATGCTGAGGTCATTTAAGAAAACAGTCTTTTAGTATTGACTATATGAAATATCAGTTATTCTGACAACCTTTGACAGTTGTAATTGTTGAATTCTTGAGCTACGATTGTTTAGAAAGTTATGGGATACACATTACAAATGAGCTTTGGTCATGAGATGGACTTTTATTTTAAATCTTCCTAAATGAAAGGTAACGTTACGGGTTGTGTGTTCTCCGATATGGTAAGGCAGCAGCTGTCCAACCGGATCTTGTAAGGTTGGTGTGTTTAATAAATGGACGCGAACTGTGTAATGTCCCAGTGTTAGTGTGGTTATGAGTATCACCACTAAGCACAACCCAACCCATATTACAAACTCTGCTTGGTAATTATTTATGACTTGTTGTTAAGGCTCAGGCCTTCCTGTCCGTCTGAGGGAGATGAGCTTCAGTTTACAGTCATCTATTCATGGATTCACTTACTTTTGTACAATGTAATTCCAACTTATTTGCTCAAAATGACCTATTAGATTTTTTATTTATTTAGAGTATTTAAAATAAAATTAAAATACCTACAGTAGGCATGACACAATTTGACACTATTGGTTGATGTTTGCAAAGCAACCAAACCAGGAGTGCTATTTTTTTTCCTTGTCACTGATTGGCAGCAACCCCAATCTAAAATATTTTAGAAAATTTTAGAATATTCTAAAATAGTTTAGAATATATTAAAATAAAATGTTCTAAAATAAAATCATAGTTTAGAATATATTCTAAAATATTCATTTAGAACATTTCTTTGTCTAAAAGATGAAATATGGAAGAATATAGATGTTAAATTTGGCGGCAGTGCTAAGACAGTTTCCGCTGTGTGTATTAATGCATATTGAGGTATATTTGTTGCTTATGCTTTTAAAAAAGGCAGATTTAAGAATTTCTTACAGAAAATCTCAAGTATTTGTGAATTTTATTTAGATAGATTTAGAATAAATCACACATGACCAACTTCTACAATAATTAGCATTTTAAGCATCTATCCAACATTCATATTGTATTGGAAAATAAGGCGTGGTCAGAATAAAAACTAACTTAATGTTCAACCAAGATCTCAGTGGGAGTCGTACTTTAACAATCCCCGAAATAAGGTGTGACTGTTGTAGTCGCAACTGGGATGACTGAAAACATCAGATGTATTATTTCACCAAAGCTGTTCCTCCTTTTCAGGCCTCTCTGGTTCCAGAGCAATCAGTGATTGTTTCATGTAACACATAGTGTCTCCTCGCTCAAGCTTTCCTCTTGATCTATGTTTCATGCTTTTGACTGGGGCACATGAGACTCAGCCAGCAGTCGAGTCGCAGAAATATCCAGGCCTTACAGGGGGACGAGGAGAAGTTAATTAATCACCAGAGTCTCAGTTTCCTGTTACCTCATAATCTTGACCATTAAAAAAATGAGCTAGATCTGCTAATAGAAATAATAAACAAAAACAGTTATATTTCCAACAATGTTTAAATAAATGACCAGCTCTGTCACATGTATGGAAGGATTTTCAGGTTTCTTTCCGGGGTTTCAGGATGCTTTCCAGACAAAGCGCAGCCATCTGAGGATTTCGTCTTCTTCATTTTCAGAGAAACGGGGATAAATAGTTCTAAAGATTTTCTCATATTTTATTAGCAAGCTGCAGCCCTACTTTCAGCTGTTCCACTTCCTCTAAATGCCTTGCTGATGAACAAAAACACATCATGCATTGTGAATCAATCCCCCTGTTAATAATCATCTTGGGTTGGGTCCTTTATTAGGGTTATCACTTTTTTTATTTTTATTTCACCACATCTTGAGAGAAAAAAGGAATTTGAGCTCCTCGCCCAAGAGAGACAGTGCAGAGTCGATTAGTCATTTTCTGTGAACATCATTTGTATTAATAACAAGTGGGATTGCGCCTACAGCTGTGCCTCAGCTCATGTCCCTGTGATGAATGCTTTATTGGTTTGGGTCCAATATTTCTTGAATATTATTATTAGTGTACGTGTTTTATATTGATTTCCTGCAGTCATGGGTTTCATTGCTTATGGCAGCTCTTTTTGATCCATACAGAAGTGAAGGGAAATAATTTAGTGCTGAAAGAAGTTAACACAGTTACGTTCACATGAGCACAATATGTTGCTGTAGGGCCTTTTAGTGGTGACACGCTGCAGTGAGAAACAGCAGCAGTCCAAAACATCAATACACAAACTTGTTTCCGTCTGCATCCACTTCAGTGTGTGAAATTGCTACACGGCCTACGGGAATCCTTCAGTGGGGTCCCCGCAGAGCCGCAGCTGGACGTGGACGTGAGTCAGAGAGGGAGGCAGATGCACTATGCAAAGAGAAAGTAGGAGGTGGAGGGGAGTCAGTCAAAAGTTGGGAAATGTGGCCTCTGAATAATCAACGCCCAAATCAATTTGTTCAACGTCCAAGAGGAGCGGGCGGACTACAGAGGAATGTGTTGAGTGGGCGGTCGCTCGGTTCGTCCAAGTCCATATCTCAGACAAACACGCAACAGCCAGCGAGGCTGTCGGAGCGTGGAGAGAGATGGCCAGGAGGGATGGGACCGAGCAGAGGGGCCCACTCACACAAACACAGCTTTACTTGAAGCTTCTCTTATTCCACTAATTTTTAGATAGACTGCATGCACACAAATTAAATTTTTTTAATCAAAGAGTTTTCTGTATCCTTTCAGACTTTCTACATTTTTATCAGTAACCACTTATTTAACTTAGCAGCATGAAAAAAACTGCCATATGGTCTGCAAAAACAGACCATACAACCTGGATTAGCCTAAAGGAAGCATAAACATCCTTAACTGTTTAATGCGTTAAAGCCGGAGTATGTAACTTTTATTTAAAAATATATTCCTTTCATGTTTGTTTGTTAAAACTATCCATACGTCGTGACAGCCTGGTATGAGACAGGAAATCCATGAAAAACAATCCAGTTCCTCCTCCTCTCAGTGCAACCTGAAGAAATACACAGCTCCCAGTCAAAAACAACCAATCAGAGCCATGTGGAGTGTCTCAACGCTGTCAATCGACCACATGTGCACACTGCCAAATCTGCAAATGGCAGAGAAACAATTTACTGTTACAGGAAAACTGTTAATTTGCCATCATTAGTAGCCATGCTAACTAGCCTGGGCATTTATGTGAGACTCTGCTGTCAGGCAGAAGCTGTAGCATAGCAGAGAACAGCGTGTACACAAGCATGATCAACAGCACTAAGATCCTCCTCCTGGCTGTGATTTTTTTGTTTCTGTGTTTTTCTGCAGTTGCCATTGGGAGAAGGCAAAGGAGCTAAAAAAATTTTTTATTGTTAGTATTCTGTGCTTTAACTTTCCAAAACAAATTTCTAATTCATGTAATTACCACAAAGCTTTGCTATTAGTCCTATTCTGCCATTAAAAAAATGAAAACCTGCCAAGAAAAATTCCCTAGATTCAGTGGAACATGTTTCCTAGAGATCTGGCCTGCAGGCAGCAGCTGGCCCGCTGCACCCTGCTCAATAAAGGCAGTCATTTTATGACCCCGCCTCTCGGCATTTTGATTTTAATACACCATTCTTCTCCACACCCTTTTCAATGTTTCTTTTAGCGTCCAACAACTTTTTCTTCACTTTCATTGAAATTCTTATGGTGTCCTGTTTCCCAGAACACGATTTCAATTTTCTCTTCTTTATTAATATTTTTTTGTTAGCGTTGGTCCAACATGGGAGGAAGATACAAGATGGGCGAACCATTTATTTTTGCATTTCTACTAAATTAAATGAAGGGACCTGATTTTGTTGAATCCTCTGGATAAGAATAAAAGCACCAGTTAACCAAAGATGAAAAATCTTATTATCATCAAAGAAAAATAATAGCTAACAAATCACAGAAAAATAAAACATAAGCCACATTCCACGTGGTAATAATGTGAAACCATGAAGGAACACCTGAGGGGGATTTAGACCCAACAAAGATTCAGAAAAATTGTGGCTGAAAAACTAGCATTGTTTATTATTACGGGATGTGTTATTTTTTCTGCAGGCTATGGCAAGGCAAAGGTAAAAGACAGTAATGAAAATGTGGGAGAGGCTGGGAGAGAAGACTGGGGGGTAAAGAAAGAAAAGAGAAAACAAACTGAACCCAGACAGAGAGAAACGAGTGAGTAAGGAAGAGAAGAAGTGTGAGTGGCAGGTGACTATGCAGGACTATCTGGGCTCAGACCGTTCAGATCCCCTGACATTTACAGAGTGGTCGATCGCTCTTTGCCATCCTCCTCTTGAAAAGTTCAAACGCACAAAGATCCACAGAGGAAAATGTTACGCTGTGTGGATTAACGCCCTCTTTTTCTCTCACATCGCTCCCCTCCATCATGTGCGTGCTGCAGCTGTCACTCTGTACGTTTTCATGTTGGACTGGTTTTAGGTTTGTCTCACAGCTTGGTTTGAATTTTAAACAAGAAATTAGTTCATGGTGTTGAAACTAAATAGAAAAAACTCCTGTGTCTAGTAACCTGGAGTTTACTAGACACAGGTTACTAGTGTCTACCTTAACGCTGTAGAGTCTTTAAGGCTCTACAGCTCTAATGTCTTACTTTTTAAAAACATTTCTACTTTCTATGTTATAGTAATATTCTCGATCAGAGGGTGCCAAAGTCCAATCCTTAAGAGCCACCGTCCTCCAACTTTTAGATGCATTCCTTCTCCAACACCTGAATCAAATGAATGGCTTGTTGGCAGGCCTTCATTCTGTTTCATCTTTGCTGTCGCTGTTAACTCACATCTGACCAAAAAGATCCAAATCAGGATGCAAAAAAATTATTTTTAGTACTTTTGAGCCTCCAGATTATATTTCTAAGTTGAAAGCAAAAAGAAGCATTTTGTCAAGACAAGAATAATGGATATTAGGTCCCACAAAGGCTGTGCATAAAGCCTGAACTCTACCTGTGCACACCCAACCAACTTACCTTAGAGGGAAAATGTTCCAGAGACGACAGTTTTGTCTCTGAAAAAGGCAAGACATATTGTTTATTGTTAAATGGCACCAGAGTGAACTGCAGTGAGTTTAATTTTAATATGTGTATCTTGAAATCGGGGTGTGCCACTCATGCACATCACTGCAAGTGACGTTCTAGAAAAAGTATAGAAGAATAGTCAGTTCAAGCCTTATTAAACATTGAACTGACTATTATTTCTTTGGAGCATGTTTGATACAATACAGGCTAGATGCACCCCAGTGTTGATCATACGGACAATTGTACATGGTCTGCAGGAACTCTTAACTTAGAGTCCAGAAACCCAGCTTGATCCTGTAGAGACTAATTAACATAAACTCAAGACTGGATTTAAGCTATGTATAAAGGTAAAATGTTATTGGTAAAAATTACAGTACAATATATTGTAAAAACAAGAATAACAAAAGTTGAATAACACTGGAAAGCCTATTTTCAATTCACAAATAAACTGAAAGTTTATGTTAAGTATTAACCAGGAGAGAAACCTTTGATAGCACCTTGTTGAAATAACAACTCAAGAATAAATTTTACCTCCTTTCTCTGATTATCGGACCAGCTTTGGTGCTTGAACTTTCTGCGACCACCTCAGATGCACCGAAGAGAATCTTCCTGCAGAGATGATGGTGGGCCTGCCCTGTTCGTCACCTCTTAATCAGACTGTTGGCACTGGCTGCCCAGAATTGGATCAACCTTTGCGACCCGTGCTTCTGCGCTGTTTCCAGAGGTCAGTCTCACATCTCTGCACCGTCTCTGAGGCAGCTGCAGGCTCTCCTGTATGAAATCTAATTTCTTCCTTTTCCTTTTGTTTTTATCTCTTGCTGGTTTCTTTTATTAACCCAGATGTGATCTTTCACAGCTCATACTTGAATTACTAGAGCTTCACCACTCTTCCCTCTTTCTGGGCTGTGCCAGAGTTTTGAATTTCACATTTTAGTCACATTTAGACATAATTTACAGTCTGACAGTCAATATTACTGAGACCTATATTTTTGACGCTTGATTGAGAAACAAGCTGTTCTTTTCAGCATAGGTGCAGAGCGCTTGCGAGCAGAGTTACCTTGATTAGATTCGATTGCAGGACAGCTGCAGTGTAAACAATACTGATTGCGCATTGTCTGCAGGAACTCTTACTTAGTGTCCAAGATTAGGGTCTGTGTCTCTGTCCGAGAGCTGTAAAGAATGATAATCAAGAAATGGAATAAATAAACCAAACAGCTGCAAAGTTTTTCTCAGATGATTATAGACCCTGACTTTAATAGTGCATCAGGCCACCTTTGATTACAGCACACATTTCAGTAGTTCAAGAAAACAACATTTAAAATTTCTAAACAGATGCTTTGTAGGTTTTTGAATTTGAACTGATGGTCCAAAATCTGAACCTCTTTATAAGGTTTTATACAGGTCAACCCTAATACTGTAATGAATTGAGGCTTTAAACTCTGCAGTGTCCATTCTTTCTCTAAGAATGACGTTAAATGCAATTTCAACTATACTTTTTCTAGCTGAAAGCAATTAGTTGTAGCATTTGCTTAAATCAGCTCTACATACCATTCCAACTATGGTGGTGTGTTTATGGGTTGCTGAAAGGAGACAGCTAAATTGAGCAAAGTCTCTCTTTCAAAGTCTCTCTTTGTGAACTCTTCCACATTTCTTCATACTTCCATAAAGTACAGAAACAAGTAACAAGAGTGTCAGTCTACACAGACTGACCTGCAGCCATCAACAATGAGTATTTTTTACCACCACACACACATACATCCACTTCCCTTATTTCCAGCTTGGAGCCATATCCAATATCTGGCCTGACTGGGTTGTCCTGAATCATCCCCTCAGGTATGTAAGCTCTTCATTAAAGCCGTGGCAATCAGAGAGGCAGAAAGTACAGCTCCTCGTAAAGAGAATGGATCACTTCCCCATCTTCTGCAGTAAGCTGTTTGCAAGAGTAGACACCCTCCTCCATTTTCATTAGCGACCTGACTACTATATATTCTCCATATAATTGAGGTTGAAACCTTCTGCTCTGTAATGGGTCTTTCCATAACAATCTTTTAAAAGTGAAAGCCTGCCATCCTCGGGTGATGTGAGATATGAGTTTGGGGTGTGTGTATGTGTGTGCGTGTGTGTGTGTGTGTGTGTTGTTATCAGGACAATCACTTGTAGTCATTTTCTTCTTAAGCCACTTTTCAAAGGCAGCTTGATGTAAACAAAGTTTCTTCCCACTGTCTGAGGCACAATATGTGAAAAATAAGAGACAGTAATGAATAATGAAATCTCAGTACCTCTAACCTGCACTGACGTCCTGCTTTAAGTCCTAGACTTTTAATGGAGGTTTGATCTTTTTCGTGTATAGCTGATGAATTTTGATTAGTGCAATTTCACAAATTGAGCCTTTTCTTGTGAAATCTGTTTTTATGCACACAAGTTGAAACATTTTCCAGACGCTGCTTAATTTGCTTCTTTTATGTTGCTTTTAATGTTTCACCCTTTAAAGATATTTTATGCCGGCTGTTGTTTTATGATAAGAAGTTTGTGCAAGAAGGAGATTACAATGTTTACAACTATTTTATGAACAACAAGCCACTTTATAGACCTAAATGAAAGCAATAATAGCAAGGTTTCATAATGTGGGCAGGTGTTGATGCATTAATGCACAGTCTCACAAAAGTATTCATCCCCTTTTGTTACATTTCAACCACAACATTCCCTGAATTTTATTTAGTTAGAGAGACAAATAGCTACAAGGTGGAATAGAAAATGGATGATCAACTGACAAAAAGTCATGCATATTTGTTAAGTGGCTTTGAATTACAATTAACCTCCATTTCTTTGGTTCCTCTAAAACAAATTCAGTGCAAACAGTTGAATTCAGAGGTCACCAATTTGGCAGAGCACTGTTCAGTTATCCTAAAGGGGACATATTGTGATTAACTTGAACAAGTTAAAGGTCTATGGGCAATGCAAAACAAGTTCATAACTTTTTTGAATGTAATTTCAGTCTGGCCAGTTCTGCCTATTTTGAGCTGGTTTAGATTCTCTTGTCACTTTAAATCCAAATAAGCTGCTGCTTGGACTTGCAAGTCATTTTTCCAAAACATATTTTTATGCATAGTGACGTAGGGGAGCTGAAGAGAAATGCACACCACAATTTTCAGATTTTTCTCTGTTAAACATTTTCATAAACCAATGCCCAGTTATAAATTACTTTGTGATGCTCTATCACATAAAATCCCATTAAAATACATTGAAGTTTTGGGTTGCAGTTTCACACAAAGTGAAAAGGTTTAAAGGATAGTAAAGTCATATTTTATTTCACGTTTAATTGTAAACAAGCAGCAAGTTCAATCTGCAGATCTTAAATGCATGCGTCACGTTTTCCCATCAACTTCAGTCAGATCTCGCATCTCAAACTCTGATGTAAAGGAGCTTGAGTTATAAAGAGAAGTCAAGATGGTCAATGTACAAATGAGCTCAAACAGTTAAGAAAATTAATATGTCTGCATTGAAAAAAATCTATAAAAATTTGCACCTTCCTGCCTATTAGCCTATCAGCTCGCACCATCAAACCCACTTCCAGCCAGGAGAGTGGGGCTACCCGTTAGTCTGGGTGATTTGTGGTCATGTATAAATTGGAAGCTGCAGTCTTAGTCAAAGCAGAGCCATAAATAGAGGGAAGGAGATGACGACAGCACCCTAACAGATTCCAATGGAATTGATAGAAAGCAGTCTCATGCAGATGAGGAACACTTTCTTGATAACTGTGGTGAAAACACATCTCGCTGCTGGATCTTGGAGCCAACGAGGAAAAGGCCGACAGCAATGCCTTTGCAGAAAGACTGAGATGCTCAAGATATTCACAGAAAGTGGTTTACTTCATGTGCTGTTTCATAAGGTGTTGGATTTGTAAATAAGTAATAAAAAAGAAACTCAAAAAGTGTTTCTCAAAAGACTCTTCAGCTATTTGTTCAATGGACAGTTTATTTAAAACTATCCATTAACATGGTCATGACAACACAGATACACACATAACAACCATTCACACACTAAGGACAAATTGACCAATTACACTCAGAGTACTGATTTTGGACCACATGTGAAGAAGCTTGAGTATAGGTGGGTATTCACTGCATCATTTATCATCATGATTAATCATTATCATGATGAATTAATAGTAAATAAAAAACAAAACTCAAAAAATATTTTAGCCAATATTGCCCACCACCCACAGTCTGAGTACCAGTGTGCACATGGCTTGATTGACAGCTCTAAGACCCGCCTCCTGCTCTGATTGGTTGAGAGAAGGCAGAAGAGCTCAAGTTTTTCACAGATTACTTGTCTCAGACTATATCGTCACAACATAGCGACATTTTCAACAAATATGTAAAGTTACATACCACAGTTGTAAGTATAGGCACACGTGGGTTATGCAGCTTGTTGAGTGGCCTAGTCAAAGTGTGGACCTAAATACAGCAAATTCTGCCCCAGCAATATAAAACATTCATTGCCAGTCATGCTCGTTCTTTTGGTATTGCTGCTGGCACACAGATCTTTACTTTTCTTTGCAGCTGTTGTTCTGTGTTTTTATGTGATTGCTGTAGCAGCTTTAATATTCCTTCTGGAATCAATAATGTTTTATTCTAATTGAATCATGTTGTTTACAGCAATTACTTTGAGGGCAATATATCTGAGAAAAGATCTGCCCCGAATTGTTATTTATGAGTTTTTGGTCAACTGCATCGTTCATAGTCTCTGCAGTCGAAACGCAGATGGTCAGGATGTGAATCCTTAGAAAGCTGCTGGGAAACTCCAGAGATTTTAATAATTTCCAGTTAGATCTGCATATTTAATGTGTCTCAGGTTGTTGAGTCAGGGTTTGAAAGATTTACTGTTTGACAGAGCTAAAAATGAAAAGAAAATGTAATGAAATTTTGTTTAAGCGTGAGAAGCAACAAGTTGGGAGTCAAAGAAAAACTTGTATTTTGAAGAAATCTCGACGTTCATTACTGCAGATGAAGACCTCAGTGTTTTTCTAAACAAATCAATGAATTAATTCATAAAAGTCCAGTTGGGTGTTGCTCTTGCAGGTGTCTTAGCTGGATCTGTTCACACAGAGGCTAAAAATGGAAAATGGATGTCGCCCAGGAAAAAGTTGAACACGTGAAATGCTGACTCAGTCCAGGGTTCATCAGGTCATTCTCACTTCTGTGCAACATACTATCTGTGCCTGCCTTAATTTAATGCGCACATGTGAATACATTACACTCCCATGTGTGCATCTAAAATGTATGAATTCATAACGTGCATGATATTGTGTGTGTGTAAGGTCCCTGGGTTGAGTGTGCTTGTACTGTGATGTGATAATGCATCAACATCTGACATCGGTGTCAGCTTGGTGTGTGTGGGCGTGGGCGTGTGTGTGTGTGTACAAGAGGAGCTGCACAACCCAGCCCACCAGAGGACCATTAGAGTGAGAGTGTTTGAGAGAATAATAAATTTGAGCTGGGCGGAGAGAAGAGAGGCTGAGACCACCAATCGATCCCTCTGCTGTTTCTCAAATGAAGAGGGAGGGATGAGCATGAGAGACGGAGAGAAAGACAGACGGAGACAGAGATTCTGGGGTTGCTGAAGCAGGCGGTGGAAAGTTTCAGTTATGAAAGGATTGAGAGTGGAGAACAAGGATGGTGTGATTTGCAGAGTGAGACAGGAGGAGACAGAAAGACGGTGCAGCAGGGTAGAGGGGAAGTGAGTGGAGTGAAAGACGACCAAACGATCAGTCCAATTAAGAGCCGTCCCTGTGGAGGCAACTGTCCCTGTTCTCTGCTGCCAACACTGCACAGCTTCAGCTTCCAAGGACATCGTTTTCGAGATGCGTCTCAAATCGCACAAACCTCACTGCAAATTCATAAAAAAAATGTTTTTACATTAGTGCACATGAATTTATCAGCGCTCAGGTAACACCTTAAGAGGCTTGCCCAGGAAACAGACGGTTTTTCATCTACACCTATGATCATACATTTCTCATGAGGCGCGCAGCCTTGGGGGTGTGAGGCTTGGGGACGAAGTGGTGCCAAAGATGGCTGGCGCCACCAGCTACTGGTCCCAAGGTGCTCATGTGTGCCAGAGGCTAATACACTCATCTCTGCTCTGCCCACCCACCAGCTGCAGCTGAGGGGAGGCATAAACACTTGCCTGCAGTAAACTACACACACACACACACACACACACACACACACACACACACACACACACACACACACACACACACACAGAGACTGCACTGATGTTGCATACCCATGCTTATTTACCTGAGCTTTTGGTGATGCTAGGCCTCCACACACCACTCTAACATTTTTTAAAATTTGTTTTCTCAATTAAACCACATATTTAAACACACTGTCTAAAAAAAAGAAAAAGCCCCCCCTTGCTATCTTATATTAGAGTAAACTGAAATTTTCCAGTTTTGGATCTTTCATGATGACTAAAACTCTTCCCTATGTACAATTTGATTTAATAAATCCAGAAGTTTGAATAAATTTCCTGATTGAGTGAACATTTAAACTGCACAACTTTGGTCAAAAGTAGGGCATCCTTCAACAAGCTTTGGCTCAAACCTGGAGGAACTGTATCAGATTTTCTCCTAAACACATTTTAGTTATGAAACTTTGTATCTAATTTGGTGTGTATTTGGAAGACCCACTTGTACCCACGCGTTAAAGTCAATTTTACATAGCACTGTCCACATAAAATTCTTCCTGATGTTTTGAGAGGTTGCATTAATAGATCCACAAAATACCCTTAAAACACCATCTGTTTAAGTTCTTTGGCCCTGAATTTGTTTGCAAACCTCAATCAGTTTTTTTTCTGCTGTTTTTACGATGGTTTCTTCCTTTCTAGTCATCTCTGAACTGAACTGTGGTTAATAACTCTGTCTTACCTCTGCCACCAACTTTGAAAGTTTTTTGCTTTACTTCTGGGGTTGACTGTCACACTTTGCACCAAAACATATTCATCTACAACACAGAACTCCTTCCTGGATGGCAAAATGGTCAGACATTTCTCATGATGTCACACATGAAAGCAATGTTTTTGAGGTGATGGATGAACATCCATGAGTTTAGGGTAAGTTATCTAAAATGTTCTCTCTCTCTAATTTTTCTGGCATTTTGCAAACACTAATATTAATATTAATCCTAGCTGATCTAAAATAGAAGAATTTAGTCTTATTTCATGTCAGACAGTAGAAAATAAAAAGTTCTGTGTCTGTTTATGCCATTTTTGTTCTTTCGACTTTAAATGGCAAGCAAATCTAGCATGTTACTGAACTGAAAAAAGGCATCACCTGGGCGGAATAAATTAGGCTTCGGAGCAGAATAACAAACAAAGGAAGAGGAAATGAGGTTGCCAATTCTGAACACAATCACAAAGAAGCCATGAACAAAATGAGCCGACAAACTCAGAAACAAAATCACTGAAGGTGCATAATTGGATGGCGAAACGTCTGTGAATAGTTTCTTTTATTATTATTATTTAGCCGCAAAAACAATTCTGCAATTTTTTTCACGTGTGACATGAAAGTCAGCCTTTTCCACTGCAAGAACTCAGTTGATAAAGCAAAAAAAAAAAGCCTTTTCTCCAAAGGCTCATAACTTTTGAGTAAAACCATTTTTTAAAAACTGAGCCAGGATTAATCCGACACATTTTACAACAGTTGTGTTTTTAATTATTTTATTTTCTAATAAATTATTTGCAAAGAAAATCTAAAACCAGGGCAAATTATTTGTTATCACAGCTGCTTCTAATCTTCATCTCTTCAAACAAATTTGAGTCAGTAAAACATCCATTTACTCTTATGTACAGTATAACTAACTTAAAATAAAAAGATATTTTAGTAAATAATTTTTACTTCAAAGTTTTGCAAGTTTCATGATCATCATAATTTACAGCATTTATTAATTTTTTTTATCTGCAGCTTTCTTAGAGGTTGTGGGGAAAGCATGTACATATGAGTATAAATAATCAGGATTGCAGAGTCAAGAATTACTTAAATATAACCTCAATTTCTCGTACCACACAAATTGTACATTGCCATAATTTACTTAAAATAAGACAAAAAAACCAAAGCAAAATGTCAGGATGGGAAGAAGTCAGTAATCACCATAGAGAATCAGCTGTGCAAATAATTTATTATTTGTTTTAGTCTTTACTCTTTCATGTTGATTAAAATGAATGACTACTCAATCAGGCAGCCTGACCATCGTTATCAAGCCATTTCCAAACAATTTGAAATCCATCAATTAATAGATAGAGACAAAAAATATTCACATGCCGGAAACAATTTAGAGTCCAGGAATTAGTGGCAAACAAATTCACTCCATGATCAGACCTTGCCCTGATCGGAGGATTAATAGAAAAAACCAAGAGCCTGCAGATTTAGTTTAAATATCTAAAGTTAAACTTTATATATTTTCTTACAAGTAAGGCTGAACTGGCTCCTTTGTTTGGTATTTTTTCTTTTTCTTGCTAGATTAAGAAAAACTCTTTTTAAATAAAGTATGGCAGGATGACTTTTGTTAACATATTTAAATGTAAATTAACTTACTTTATTTCTATATAGCACCAATTCATAACAATTGTCATTTAAAGGTATTAAGGTTTCACAGTATATATTCACCTATTGTCTTTATATGCTTATGTGGAGGGAAAAAGTCATAAACATGCGATGATATCAATAAATACAACCCAATAAATACAGTGGTACAGAGAGATTCAAATTCAGTTACATATGTTGCAGTTCTATCATAGTTGTAATAAAATGTAATCAAATTTAGCTTATAATGCCAACTGGTAAAAGGTTTCTAAATAGAAAAACTTAACGAGTTGCATTAAGTCACTGACTTTTCAGCAATCCCGCCTACTCAGCAAACATGAGGCAATAGCAGTGGAAAATGACAGGTAGAAACCTCCAGAAAAACAACAATAAAACAAAACGAAAAACAAACAGAGCAGGACATTCCTACCAATTAGTGATAAGCCAAGCGATAATGAAACTCTTCTGTTTGTTAAATTACAGTCATGTGACACATCGTGAATGGAGTGTGACACATTGTTGTTCAGAACACTTCCAAGATTTTTGTTTAAATTTATTTTCAGGTGTTGCTATCTTTCCTGGAACTTGTGGGCGCTGTCTGAGATTATACATGTTAAATCCTCTAAGACAAATTTGCTTCACATACCTCAATTGACACAAGTCTAAAAACGTTACTTATTTTGGTGTTAAAAGAATCTCAGTGGGTGAAAGAAAGCAGAATCATATTGGAAGCGATTTGCTGAAAAACTGAAGGAACACAGAGAGGGGAAGACAGTAAGAAAGCAGGAGGCCTAATTACTGGGAGGATCACCACTGGAGTGGGAACAGGTAAGCGAGATAGACTGAACGTGGAAAAGCTGTGGGGAAGTTTAAACTGAGGGAGCTGAGAGGCCAAAACAGGAACACAAAGATTAGATAAGCAAGAATTAGACTGAACATGACCTAAAACCAAAGTAACAAGAAATACAAGGGCATAATAAAAGCAAAAATAATTAAGAAACTGGTGCTACAGGAAAAACAAGAAATAAACGGAACCGTGCACATGAACAACCAGATTCAGAAAATAAAAGAGGAACTACAACGCAATCATAAAATCCGATGTCATAAAACCAAAAAGTACAGAATAAAACCACAAAATCACCAAAGTCCCTCAACTCATGACAAACAATCTCGCTGCTAATCAGACAGCTGTTAACTCTCCTACATTTGTCATAGAAAGGCATCTCTTCTGTTTTCTTAAATTTGAATAATGAAAGAAGTAAAACTGAATATGAGTGTCAGGTGCGCTGAGGGATGATGTCAGTGTTTTACCTCAGTCAGTCAGCAAGGCAAACGGTAAGTTGAGTTGCACACTGACTGCAGATTGTAGATATTTCTTTAACTGCTTCCTTTAATAGTCTTAACATAAATGTTTGGTTAACTGGTCACTGAATGACTAAACGTCTGCGATACTGGATATTTTTGTATGCATCGGTATCAGTATCACTGATACTGATACTATTTAAATTTGATATATCATCAAACTCCTGATCTTTAGGCATTTTTGTGGTTTTTCCTTTGAATTATTCTGTTAAAGCTTTCGATAGAATTTAGATAAAGTTCATAGGTGTCTACAAAATAATTTCAGAACATATTTGCATGATGAACAGAAACAGTATAAAAACTAAACCTATTTCTGTGCATTGTTTTCTAAATAAAGTGCAAAAAATATTGTTTGAGAGCAAAACAAGAGGGAATCTGAAACTAAAATATCAATCTTATTACTGTAGTGTTGATCCGATACTGAGGTAAACTACATTGAAATCAAATGTTTATGTAAAGCAAATTTTAGAAGATGATTAAACAGAGCTATTCTGGCTACACCAGGTAAACTATCACCTGCAGATCAATGTGAATATTCAATCAGTGCACCTTTACAATCCTCACACTTCAACAATTCAAACAGTTTCTCCAAAGCAAGCAGGTTTCAGAGGTGTTTGAGCATCTCTTAAAGAAGCTTTGTAAATGACAAGACCTCTGGCTCTGGAGACATCAGACTACATTGGACTGAGCCACTATAGTAATATAGTGGAATTAGAGGGATGCAACATGTTGACATAAGGGAAAAAACTGACATCCTCCAATAATTTGCTTTCTCATTCCACAGAAAACTGAGAGGAAGAAGCAAATAGAAAAGCATAATAGAGGTCAAGGCAGATGTTCCCCTACGACAGTTTTTATCCCCAGACGGCACATCCGCCTCTCAGACAAACACATTAATGCACACGCCTGCATTGCAAACATGCGAGGGCACACACGCATGCAGGAAGAAGTGAGGCGGACACGCTGAATAAGAGCAACTGATCGGAGCTGGAGAAAAACACAGCGAGGAATAACACGGGCACACAAAGCGCTGAATGAGCCTGAAAAGACACGAGTGGGGATTAAGGGAAATGGAGAATGAAAGTGAAAGACTTAGAAAGTGAGAGGCTGAAAAGAGAAGCAGTCGGGTTTTTAGCATGTGACAAAGGCAGAGAGACCCTGCTATACATTTTCAGGGCTGCTTTAGATGTAATCTGGGCTTGAATGCAAACACACCACCCAACTCTGAGCAGGGGTGTTGTGGGTGAGTGTGTGTCTGTGTGTTTGTGGCTGAAGGATTGGTTACCAGGGAGATTCTGACATATCGGGCCCCACTTTCTGCTGCCCTCACTTTAGCCTTGAAAGCGCTCAGTGGTGGCTCCGCTAATTTACAATCGTTCTCTCTTGTTCTTTCCCTCCTCTCTCTCCTTCTGTCTCCTGTCGCAATCTACGTTCAAGAATCTTTTGATCCCATTTGGGCTGCGTTCACACAGCAGGCAAACGCAGCCCAAATCTGCTTCATTTGCCCATATTCAACCTATATCCAACTTTGGAACTAATTCAGATTCGTATCAGATTGTTTTCAAAGCGTCTGCATTCTAAATGATCATGTCACATTTTATTGGACTTTTATATCAGGCATGAGACATGAGTCATAATTCTGCACCAGAAGAAGCCATAAGAACACAAACAATGGCTGAAAATTACGATTATGACCTTATGAGAGATGTTTGTGTCACTGAAGCTCATCACATTACATCAGACCACAGCTGGTGCTGACGACACAACCCAACAGACTAAAAAAAGGCTATTAGTTATACAATATTTTTATTAGCTTCCTTCATCTTGTTATGACCTTCTGACATTGATGCCACTACAAAGAAGTAGTTTGGTGCAAATATCTTAGTACACTTGAAATAAGACAAACTATCTTTTCAGCAAGATATAAGAGCTTATTTTGCGTCAGTAATTCCTTAACATTGATTAAAAAGTGTTAGTTTCACATGCAGATTATTTCACTTATAACAAAACATTTTGCCATATTATGAGTAAAATAATCTGCCAGTGGAACTACAGTAGTACTTCTTCACCAGTATTGAGGAATTATTGACTTAAAACAAGCTCCTATATCTTGCTGAAAAGTTACTTGTAAGTTAGTTTTATCCTATTTCAAGTGTAATAAGATATTTTTTCCAGAACTTAAACTAAGAATACTAAGATCTTATGTTTTATGTCAGATCCCATTACCGAATAAACATTTAAATCGATCCATAAAGAGCTCCATCCATTATTATTTCTGTAAACAGTGTGACATCAACGTTCTTCTTCTGCGCATGTGGGTTGCTTTGGAGACATAAACTGTTCACAAGGAAGTCTGATTGCAGTTGGGTTTAATTAGTAGTATGAAAAAAAAAATCAGATTTCAGGGAAAAAAAATCAGGATTGAGCATCAAGACCTGCTCAATGTCTCCTTAGACCATCGAACTACTCCAACTATTGTATTTTCGCTAAATTCCCTAACTTTCCTTTGACTCTCTCATCAGCAGTTATGGTGGGGACTTGTTGTTCACATCTGGTGACAACCAAACAGGGCCCAGTTGTAATTAGTGGGGAATTCTAATGAGCTTATCAGGTCAAAAGCAGCTTAGTCCTCCAGGACCCTAGCAGGGTGGAAATTAGCCTTGCTGCAGCTCAGACAAAACATACACATGCCGCTTGCACATTACACAAGGACGCATTGTGCATACTGATACCAGCTCGATTCATTAGCAAACACTCACAGAAAACTTCAGCCTCACACTCTCCTCTCATAAAGGGATTAGCTCGCTTTACATCCCTCAGTCAACAAAAAAAGTTAATTATTAATCTGAATCATGAAAAAGGATTCAGAAAAGGCAGCAGTCTGAATGTGAAAGGCTGTCATTGAGGCTGAAAAAGTCATTTCACCACTAAATAGAGGCAGCTAGAAAAAGAAAAACAAGAACGAAGCAGGATGCCTTGAAAAGCATTCAAACCCCGTTAGATGTTTCGCATTTTGCGAAACATCTAACCCACAAACGGTTAGACCCACAAACGTCATTGTATTTTATTGGGATTTTATGTGACAGACCAACACAAAGTAGCTTACACATCTCTGAGACCCTTTAACGCAGCAAGTTTTCGTCAGAGTTCACTTGTCTAGCATTTGATTGCAAGTTGATTCAACGATAAAAACCGCTAACTGCAAACCTAGCTAAACATGGCCGACCACCAAAACCAAGTGGCCAGGCAACGAGAGCTAAAAAGAAACCACAATAAGAACGTGAAGAAAACACGAAGCAAACATGAAGAAAGTAATTTTGCCAGATGAGACAAAAACTTAACTTTTTAGCCCATTTGGAGATAAATTAAACCTGAACATCACAGTGAATAAACACCATCCCTACCTCAAACATAATTGTGACAACATAATGCTTAGCTTTTATTTTCTGGTAAACTGGTTAGAGATTAAAAGGCAGATGGAGCTAAATTCAGGGCAATCCTGAATAAGAAAGAAGTTCAGCAGAGGTTCATGTTTCAGCAGAAGAATGACTCTAAACACAGCCAGAGCTTCAAGGGAAAGGTTCATGTGCTAGCCCTGAAAATGCCTAGTCAAAACCCAGATCTAAATTAAAGCTTAGGGAAACTTGAAAGTTGGTGTTTTCAGAAACTCTTTGTCTAATCTTACTTCTGTTGAGCTGTTTTCCAAAAAAGAATGGGCAAAATTCTCTCTGAATGCACAAAGCTGGGGGAAACACCAAAAAATAAAAAAATAAAAAGGTATTGCCTCAGGTGGCTGAATGGAAATGCATATCACTCTTTTCAGATATTTATATGCAATAAATTTGCAAACCATTTCTAATTTCTGCTCTGCTTCATTATTCTTCACCATTTTGTGTTAGTCTGCCTCATAAAACTTTAATACAATATACTAATGTTTGTGGAAATGTTCAAGAGGTATGAACGCTTTGGGAAAGCGCTGCAGTTTGGAAGTTTCCGAGTTACTAAAACCCTCTTATTCCCCTCTCACCTCCTCATACTTTGCATTTTTCTGCACTTATCTTACGTAGTTGTCTCCACACTTTGTTCTGGGACATTTGCTGTGTATTACGCAAAGACCAGAAAGACCAGAAATGGTATGTGCCTTTAAGAAGCACAGCTGCAGCTGTACAAATAGGATTTTATTAAAAAATAATAACCTCACTTGTCATTTTGAATAAAGAATGTAGTGCTCCATTAGCAGAAATGAAATGGTTAAGTGTGTATGCAGTGTATATCATCGTGTGTCAGGACGTAATGGTGGCAGAACTGGAGACAGTGAAGGATTATGGGAAACAGAAAGGGGGTGGGTGGGATAAATCCATTTCCTGCGTTTGGTGCAGTAGTGCAGGCTTCCATCTGTTTTATTCCAGACTGGTTAACATCCAATCACTTACTCCGATACTTCTGTGGGCGTGGGTGTGTGTGTGTGTCCCAGGCTGGAGAAAAATGGAATGCAGAAACTCCTGGACTCAAAATGTTAAGATCTTGAAAGCAGAGCGGTGATGCAATGTGTTTGAGGCAGTAACTAATACGGCTTCTCGGCCTTTGTTCCACCTGAAATGTAGAACGACTCACTGAAACAAGGAGGCGGATAACCAGACGCTGTAACGCAGGAAACGATCAAAATGAAATCACGCAACCATGGGAAGTATTAAAGAGTGTGGGGGTGAAAACATTAACCTGCCTCTGTAGAAGCAATATTCATACCAAGTCAGGGTTTTTCTTTTTGAGCAGTGGCACAAATACGCTTTCTGAGTGTGTCACTTTGAAGGACATTACTGTCACTGCAGAGCATAACAGACATCTTTATGTTTAACATTTTACCTACAATGACTGCTTTTATCCAAGCCTCATAAAAATGTCCTTGCCAAGCAACAAATCTAGTCCAATTAACCTACTGCTGCTGCAGATGGCTCCCGGAAGTCTCAAAGTATGACAAATACACGACCTTATCCATTGTTTATGCTCAGAATGTTTATCTGCCTAACAATAGATCTTATATTTTTGATCTTATTTTATACATTCAGAGTCAGAAAGCTTTAAAAAATATGTTTGAATACTTTTAGTTTATCATCTTTAGTGAAATGTTGAAAGTTTTGATTATATCTTAATGTGGAAAATAAACAGACATCTTGACCTAATGTCATCCTAGAAGTGGTGACATTGTGATTTTATTCATAAAGTAGCTACAGTACAAGTTAAATAACTTTATTCTATAAAACTGATCCTAAACATTTACTTGTATCTCATTCTGTTTAAGTCAGAAGAGATGTATTTTTAGCAGGAAGTTTTGTTTAGTTTTCCTTTTGGTGGATGATTATAATATTAATCTATTACACAAATTCAATAGATTTCTGTGAATAAAAAGAAAGCACTGGCTTTAGCCAGCAACAAGATGAGCAATAATACCAAAATACCAAATATAACTGAGCGCCAGAGACAAACAAAACATAAATAATAAGAAAAAAAGAACAGCAGCCCCTCAAGGTGAGTGACACAGACACACACAGATGGACACCAGTCATGGACCTTGAGAAGTAATGAACCACTCCCTCCATATTATCTCCACACGCATCCAGAAAAGCACAAAGGACATGTAGATAATCCCGCCTTCGCCTCCTATTCTCTCTTCTGGAAACTAATGCTGCACACAACTCATTCCTCACAACACACACTGTAAACCAGACCTGCCTGGCTGCTAGACAGAGGCATATATCTGCTCTTGTTTCCAGGTAATAAAGAACTTCTGATATAGCCAGAGAGGAGCTGAGAGAAAGAGAGGGTGTGAGTGTGTGTGAAAGGTGGGCAGTGGGGGGTTGGATGGGATGAACTACTGTGGCAAAGAAACCCATTTATTAAGAGACTGAAAAGACATCCTGAGTACTAAAGGGAGAAAAGGATTCATGGTGCTGTTACCCAACAACAAAATGATCATGATGAGTGAATTACAAACAGGAAGTCGAAGAGAACGCAAGATATAGAATGAAAAATACTCTCTGAGCTGGAAAGATTAATCAAGTATGCTTTTATCGTACTTATACTAAATCAGAAGTTATAGTTGTGTTCATCAGATCTGAAGCTGGATAAATAAGAATCAAACATTTCAATGTATTTGTAAGCGTGCTGTTTGGAAGAAATTCACGAATCATACCAATACTTTCAGACAAATAAATTAAAGCACAAAATGACTAAAGTTATGTTTAGTAAAGTGGGAGGAATAAGTATCCGATATTTTTATTGAAATGAAATTAACAGATACACTGCAAAAATACAAAATCATACCAGGTATTTTGGTCTACTTTCTAGTGAAAATATCTTAATAAACTTGAAATAAGACACAACTAATGTACAAGTAACTTTTCATCAAGATATAGCAGCTTTTTAAAAAATATATGAAAAATTATCAGATCTGCTGAGAGATTACTTCACTTTTAATAAGATAATTTCCCCATGTTTTAAGTGAAATAATCTGCCAGTGAAATTGACTTTTTTGTGTGTTTTTGCAGTGCTGGCACATTTCTCCATTCATCCTTGCTTCAGTTTTATGAAATCCACCTGTAACATATGCTGAAAATCAACCTTATTTCCTCTTAACTTTACTTTTGGTTTTGCTTATACCCAAGATGAGATGCTGGGCAATTATAACCATTTAATAATCCATAAATTAGGATTAAACCAGCTGATATATAAGGTATTGCTCTCTAAATACTGACCGATTCCAGCTATTTCTGGTGTGAATGTCTCTTGAGTAGATCCATTAGAAATATACTAAGTGAGAAAAACACTACTGATGTTTGTATACTTTAGGGAAAAGAGGCATCTATTATATATATCAATAAGTGGATGTGTGGATAAAGACAGGCTGTAATGCTAAACCGAATAGTTGGTGATTTTGGATGCTGTCCAGAACTGTTCATGTTGTGGGTTTGTGCAGAAGGATATCAGTTTACTGCTGCTCCTCCCTCGGGAGGTCTGGGTTTCTACAGCCGTCTTTGATAACACCTCCGCTAATATCCGTGCTGATGTGTGTTTTGAAAGAATCTCAGTAGTCATTCTTCTTCTCGTCCGCAAAAAATACCTCACTTATTGAATGTTGTTGTAAAATGCTGTCATTTATTCTGCAGAGAAGCTTCTGTAGATTTTTAGCAAGCAATAAGTTCATAAAACGGTTTAAGCTGAAGACTGAATGCCAAATAGATGATGGTAAAAATCTCTGGATTTTCTTTCTCATGATAATCAGATGATTTACCCAACTTTACATTGTATAGTTTGGTTTTGAGTCATTCTTTTTAATAATTTTGGGGTTTTCGGTTGTTAAGATTTTTAAAAGTTCTCTGTGTTTGCTTGTATTTCACAATGATGCCTGTTTTTCTGACTTGATTCTTTCGGGGCTCTTCTATAAAACGGGTTTATCAAGTTACCTTTAGGTTATTGTTGAGCAAATTCCTCCTTCACAATACCTAATTGAATTCACAGGAATTGACATTGGTTTATTCATGTTTGTAGAGTTCAAAACCTAAATATTCTGGGTTAAATTTGCATAGCCCAACAGAAACTTGTTCAGATTTAATCAATCAGTGTTTCGCAGGACAGCCTCCTAAGCATCTGTTTTCTATGCTTACATAAATTGCATGTTCAAGTGTCAATACATCCATAAAAAATCTAACTAGTTGTATCTACCCAGAATGCCCTGCGTTGAAGTCCACTTCCTGCTTTCTGTGCGTACTCTGGTTTGCTTGCATTCACAAATGCATTAGAAGTTCATTTCAACCAGACTGAGACCTAGATTTTTAGCCAGGAGTTTTCTTTTTTGGTTTGACTGCGCATCCACCCCTCCACAAACAAACCTGGATTTTTACGCAAACCAACTAGAGTTTGATTAAAGTGGACTAAACAGAGCTGTTTTCTCCTTGAAACCTGATCCATAGCAAATCGTCATGAAAGAAGATGTTAAGAATAAAAATAATTGTAATTCCAACACAACTAATGTGGGTACTGTGTTTCTATGCCTGGCTGTTGATTCCACGTCATGATTAGAATATAAGAGAAATTCCAGTCTTTAATGCTGCAAGTGTCATAAAGAGATGGAGAGAGAGAAAAAGAGAGAGATGACATGAGAGGAAAGACAAAGCCAAGAGAAATCAACAGTGATATTCTTGGACTGGATGTGAGGCAGTAAGTATGAGAAGCTGGGGGGAGGAGGGAAATGTCACAGCCAATTTCTAATGAAGGGCCTTCCGGGAACTATAGTTAGATAAATTATTTAAAGGCTTTCATTTAAAAATGTCCAAAAAACTGTGCTGCGATGATTTGCGCGCCGGCTGGGGAAAGGTCAGTTGTGTGTTGGGAGTGCTTCATTAACCTCCCACCACCTCCCTACCTCAATTATTTCAGTCAAAGAGCACCTGGAGGGGAGGAGGGGGCGGAGAGATAGGGGGGCTGCTGCTGCTGTCGAACAGATACAGCTTCACTGATGGTGTGGCTGCTGATCAGACGTCAAGAGCTAAGGGGCTTCAACTGCGCTTGGCTTATCTCAAAACCTGGTGGCGGTCCATTCGGTGGGATCTTCGGGTGACTTGTAAAATCCCCAGAGATGTGCAAAGCAAAGGCTGGTCTGGCATGTGCACCAAAGGAAAAAAAAAAACATTTGAGAAGCTGGTGCCCTGGCCTCAGGAATGTTAAATGTTGTGATCATTTAAAATACTTTCTTCAACTGCAGACACTTAGAGAGCTGCAGAAAAGTTTGACCCAACACATGCAAACTTCATAAAAAAGTTTCTTTAATATGCAGGTGCAGCAGCTTGGTGAAAGTCTGAGCTTTTAGACACTGATCTTTTAGTAAAAATATCTTGTGAAAAAGCTTTCAGTGTTTTACGTAACAGACAAAATGGACAAAAGTTTCACTGCTGCATTAACATCAGACATATTTATTGTTTCTGAGAGCCAGAATTTCTTGGTATTTAAAATTTTACATTACATTGAATAGTTTCTATAAAAAATTGCATTTCTATCAACTAAAAAATGAACTTATTTAGTTTCAGGGCTAAATAACAAGTGATGCTAAATTGGGTACAATTTAGCAAATCCATAAGACAAAGCTGTTCAGCTACCTCTTACCTTAAATCTTAGGAGGGAACATCATTACTGAGACAAACTGGTGTAATGATGAAAATGTTTATTTCCAGCAATGAATCAGTTTTTGCAATATTGCAGAAAAAGAAAACTCACAAACCTGGATTAAATGTATAACAGAAAACATAATGCGAACTCTGGATGAACAGAACAGTGAACAAAGCTTTAGATAGATAGATAGATAGATAGATAGATAGATAGATAGATAGATAGATAGATAGATAGATAGATAGATAGATAGCTTTATTGTTGTTTTTGAATATAACAAAATGTAGAAACAATTTATATAAAAAAATAAAACATGTACAAAAAAGAATGAAAAACCATCAACTTAGCATGTTAACATGTTAGTAACATGTACTTCAGAATCAGAATCTCTGTATCATTTAGTTTAAGATTAAGTCTAGGAACCATAAAATGAGTGAAACCCAAACATATTTTTTTTAAATGTTCCCAGAATATATAGAATATATCTCCCTTATTCTTTTCTACTCTTTGTTCTACAAGTCTTTTCCCATCCTGTTGTAGCAATACTACACTAATTATAAAGCAGTTCCTATGAAGGCAGATTTCAGGTAAGGAGGCATCTGTCAACTCACCTGAGGTTGTAAAAAATATATAAAAAGAACTATACACCCAGGAAAGGCAATATTGCAAATGCTCCCAGAACTAAATTCAAATGCTCACCTGACTACACTTGATGATGCTCTTTGGAGTACTGACAGATGCTCACAGACAGTCAAACACATCTGCAGCACATCCGGATCCAAATGAAGACAGCGTTTTTGTATATCATTCATATGACGGGAGAATTTGCATTCATCTTATTCAGCCCTGTTAAGCTGGCAAGAGTCAGTTAAGTGCCTTAATATGCACTGCTGCATCAAAGAGGTGACTAATCAGGCTGTCGGAGAGACGTGTCACAGAGTGTCAATTCTTCAGGGCTGCTGCTCGTCTCTAAGGGAGACCACTCCATCCGTTCTGACCTCAAATAACCCGCTACATATCCACTCACTCCCCAACCCACACCATGCTGACGATCCGAAGGAGTGTACACCATGAGCACTGTGTACACTCATACATTTAGGGAGTTTTTCACCCCGGATAGTTTGTTATACTCGGTTTGATTGTGGACCAATATTGCAACATCTGTTAAATTTTCAGATGGTGCGGTTCTCTTTCACACTGAACTGGTTCAAACAATCCAAACCCTTTCAGAAACCTGTTCCCCTCCTCACCTGTAGGGGCGCTGCATCAAGAATTACTGAAGGAAACAACACAAAAATCTCCAAAGAAGTTCTGTAGCACAATAGATTACACATCCATATGGATACCATAGTATGCTTTTAATTATACATCTCTGATAATTGTTGAGTTTGTAAGTAATATATTTCATTAAACTGAGATAAGGGGTAGTATAAAATACTTGTTCACTTCTTCATACTCCTTTTCAGACAGAAAAATAGTAGTAGGCTAATTATTTTATTCTTGGTTATGTATACGCATGTTTTCTCTTGTCCCACTGGTAAATTATTTTCTTGTCTTTAAAAACCTGTTTGAAATAAATAAGTAAATAAAACTAGCATGAGGTTTTTGCTCTTGTAGGATTTTTCTTTTGTCTTTGGTAAAAGCCCACAAGCAGTTTCTAACACTAGTGTGAGACTCACACTTTTGTTTTGGTTGTATTTACCCATAATGCTTTGTGCTATCGTCCGCTTCCTGCTCTTGGAGCAGTCTCCGATCCCACTGCATCCACATATGTATTCAAACCTCACCATAGATCACTTTAATGAAACCGAGACCTACTTTTTCAGGCTTCACTTTTTTGGTCCGCATCAGATTTTGATTGTGCATTCACACCTCTCCAAACAAACCGAACCTTCTAAGCAAACGAACTAGACTTCAGTTAAAGTGAACTAAACAGGGCTTGATGCGAATGCTCCCTCAGAAACTTCCTGTTTATATATTATCCGAGCAATCCACATCTCTCTGGGAATAAGTGTGAAAGATGACATGATGGTTCACTGATGGGCCTCTGTTGATAAAAGATGATTAAAGAGGTAAAAAATGGAAACTCATCTTGATGTATTTGGGTCAGTTTCACGTTCATGGCCGTTGCTGGTCAGGCCTATTTCCAGAAGTATAGGCTTTAATTAATGGGTGATAACGGACACATTTAATTGGCTACAATCTATGAAGTGAAGAGCTTCCTTTCTTTCAGGACTAAAAAGAATAAAGCTTCATCTTTAAGACTATGGGCAAAAATGGATCTGACATCAGGATAAGCAAATAAAAGCTCTTTGAAAGGAAACAATCAAACATTCATGATGCTGTTTCTATAAAATACTTATACCTTTCACAATGAACAAAACCTAAATGTAACAAAACTCTTTTGCACAGGTTGCAAAATAAAGCAAACCTCTGCAGCTGCCTGTTTCTGCCCGAAAAGCTCAAATTAAAATCCAGAACTTCCACATCATGTAGAGAAAATGCAATCTGGCAGGAACTCCTCTGAGAAGAAGGGCAGAGGCTTATTTGCATTGAAATGAACCCTGAACTGCATGCGCATGCAGTCATGTGTGTGACAGTTGTAATATGTGTTTCATAAAGGACTTTCAGCTTGTGTTTCACCGTGCTCAGGTCACCAGTGATGGGGTGACTCCGTCTTACCGCCTTCTCTCCGGTGAAATCAGGTTTACTTACAAGCAAGCCTTTGGTTGTCATTCAGAGTTCGACTCTAGTGAAGCCTGTTTGAAACTACAGCAGCACTGGCCTTCTTTTGATATTGTCCAAAATTGACTATTTGATTAACAAAACTTGTTTTACAATTTGATTTGACAGTAACACTGGTACAATCACAATTTTTTCAGTAAAAAAACACAATATCAACACCTTTTCTGAACTCTTCCTGAGTTAAAACATTAGTATAGTTGTTTCTAAATGAATATGAACTTGTTTTCTTTGCATTATTGCATCATTTTGGTTATTTTGACCATTTTTCATTGTCTGCAAATAAGTACTAAATTTTTACTTGGAATTTCAGAAACATGTTGTCAGTAGTTCATAGAATAAAATAATGTTAATTTTACTCAAACATAAACCTATAAAAAGTTAAATCAGAGAAACAGACCATTTTAAGAGGGCTCTTAATTTTTTAAAGAGCTGTCTATAGATATTTAACAAGAAATATTTTATATATTACAATAGTTTATCATTCTACACTGTACTGTGTTTTAATTCTGCTATTTCTAAAATTTCACTCTTATTTTCTTGTGTACGCTTTTTGCCATGACCGCTTAACATTTATTAATCCCACTTTATCTTATTTCAAGATAAAAGATTATCTTACCTCACCTTATCTTATCTTACCTTACCAGTCACAGTTTGTTTTTATTTGTATAATGCCAAATTACATTAGTGTAAAAAGATTTTCAATACTATATTGCCATTTCTTTCATAGCAGACATTCATTAGTATTGTAGCAGTTTGTTGATGGGTAATTTTATCAATATATTCCACCACAACATGCCTTTTGAGGTAATTTATTAACTTGCTATGACCCAAAATTAAAACAAGCTTGACAACCCTACCCTACATATTCAATATTCTCCTGCAGACATTTAATTGGAATTAAATATACAGATAATTCCCATGTGTATGTTTAATTTTAAGTAATACATATCATTGGTATTTTAATTTTTGTTTAATTATAATTTTTACAGAGTGAAAAAGTCTATAATTCACATTAGGTGTGCTCCTCATCTGGAAAATCTTAAAAGCTGAAAACAAAATGCTTCCACATTTTACAATATAAACAGCCACAGTATAATCAGTGTTGGTGTTTCTTTATTAGTACAAATACATTTATGGGACTTGGATGTAAAAGCCATTTTAGTGGTTGGCAAGAGTAGAAAAGTTCAACCTTTTTCAGTTTGTTAAAACAATTAAATTGGCTGCAGAAATGAGTGAAAGCTCCGATACTTTTCCATTTCCTTATGTCAGGCTGGGACAAAGAAAGCAGCATAGAAAGACTAATAGAACCAAAGAGGTATTTTATTTCATTTTTGTAGGCGGACGATCAATCACATGAAATATCAAGTGAAATATTCTGCAATACTCATCCACACTGCCATTTTTAACAGGTTTTAGTCACATATCAAATAATACATGTAGATAAACGTGTGTTTGGTGAAATAAAAATAAAGGTGGATATATCTTCTGAAATTGGATCATATAATCAGATATTTGTACATTTAATGCTGTAACAAAAAGCAGCAAATAAAAAAGCAGCACATTAAACAGTTGCTTATGTAGGGAAATCATATAATAGGTGCAAAAAATATCTAGATATAGAGAAAATGTAATAAATCTTCACAAAATGAGTCTCCCATCTTGAGTCATATGAAATAAAAAGCTGTATTGTGTTCAGTGCTTTGAACTTGAATAATTGCCCTCGTAGGGACAAACAGGACGGTGTATCTCTGATCGTCCTCAGCGCCTCGTGTTCCTCTCTGCTCTTTGTTACATCTCATCCAGATGCAGAGTTAAAAGCACTCTTTACAAACAGCACAGTTCAATATCTCGAACCCAGAAAAACAAATCATTTGTGTGTTAGAGTCAGCCCTCTGATCAGCATATAAATACAAGCCTTTTAAAATGGCTTTATTCTGTCTGATGTTCTAGCACCACAGCCTCTGTGTCATATTTCTGAGTCTAAGGCTGCGGTCCTAACGGTGTAGTCGCCAAGTCCAGCCTAATTTTCAGATTGAAAGCCCATTTTGTTGCCACTCCATTATTCTGTCTGATTGCCTTCTTGTTAGCTGCTTTCTGGGGGAGGATTTGATTTTGCCCTGAAGAAACTCTGCTGTAAGTCATCTGGCTGCTTTGACATGGTGAATCGTTGCTTTGTGGAAGGGTTCCCCATTCGACGTCTGCCAAAACTATTCATGCACAGCGAACATTTTCCCGTTTTGACATGTGACACGCATAAACTTCAATGTGTTTCACTGAAATTTAATGACAGACAAACTTTTCATTTTTAAAAACAAGTTTGGAAACCACATAATTTTTCCTCTACTTCACAATGATGCACTAGATTCATTGATGTCTGTGGCTGTAATGCAGCTTAGTTTAATTCTAGTTTGTTTTAAAGAGAAGGCCACACAATTTACCTACTTGGCGACAAATAAGAAACTTAAAACATGTGCGACCCAAAGAGAAACTCAAGGTTAAGACTCTAAAGTCGCAAAAATAAAGACTTTAGACTCAACTTAGACTTGTGAATTAGAGACTTGAGATTTGACTTGGACTTGTGGTGTGAGTCTCAAGACTTAGTACCGATAGTCGGTATGTAAGCTGCAGACTGCAGTTGCTATGTTTTTTATTGTGAAATGAGGCACTTGATTATTAGCCATAATTAGTCTTCAAATAAATTTAATTAAATGGCTTTACATCACTTCAAACCAAACTGAGCTTAATTTACTTCCAACATTCTCTTGCTGTTATGCTGTACTTCCTGCTGGAAATACCAAAATAAAAGCTCTTCCTGTTCCATTCATCAAGAAGTTCTGGACTCATTCACTGACTTAATGCACATTGCCTTGTTCAATATTTTGTTGTTAATAGCTAATATTTGAACATCTTGATCATTTTATTTAGAATTCAGAACTAAGACTTTCAATGTTCATTTAGAAAATATTAAAAACTCTGCAGTTCAGTTTATTTCAGTTGTTAATGAATTGATACTTGAGTTGTGAGCATCTCTGTTAAATCAGAATTAAATCAGGAAACAGATTCATTTTTAACATTCGCAGATAAAGAGGCAGTCTGACACCATGCTCAAACTCTTGAAAGTTAGCGTTACAGAGCTGAAATGTCATCTAAAGAGAAATAAATTAACTTGCATTCAAATGTATGCAAGTGTGACATAGAAGCTTGTGTCTAATTTTTGAATTTATGAAAAGAGTGTAAAAAGTGAGTTCTTACAGTGTTTTCCTTTTTACTGTTTTGATGCATCACTTTTTCTTTTACATGTTTAAATTTAAAAGCTGGGTTTCAAAGACTGTACGTTCATTACTGTGTAATCTATAGTTTGGATCTTGATGTCAGCTACTTTTGGCTTTTATTGACTTAAGTGTCAGGTACCGAGGCCACACGATACTACTGTGGGTTGAAATTGTGCTTCATCCCTTCATCATCTGACTGGGACGTTAGTATGTTTTATCCTGTTGTAGGAGAGGCATATCTAATGTCTTTTGAACTTTTTCAAATTATGTCTTGCTTCAACCACGAACATTGATTCATTTTACAGTCATTTTATGTGATTTACTCCACCATACTTTTCACTTTTGTCTGTGTGATATTATTTTCAGGTAATGGTGCTCTCGCTTAAGAACAACTTCTTGGTACTTTACTAGCTACTCAATGAAGAAAAAGCATGTTTTAACCAAAAACACCCTTGACACAGATGCACAGTTCTATGAAAACAGGACTTCTTGTCAGAGTATGAGTTTCATGATTTTTGTAATTTTACATCTGTTTAGTTTTATGTGCTATTTGGACATCAATCCAAACGTCACTGTAATTCTCTGGGTATTTTTTGGATGACTACTTTTTTACTTCGAAGTAAAAATATGTTGTTGAATATAGAATTAAGCAGAATAAGACAAGTTTTAATCTGTTTTTATATTGTTTTTTTAATTTTGTCCTAATGAGGATACTAAGTCTGTGTTTTTAAATAATTGTTTTTTTTTTTCTTGTTTTTAAAATTTTAAAGCCCACTTTTAATCATGTTATATTTATACTTATGGTGTCTTTATGTTAAGTTTCCTTGAATCTGATTACATTTTTTAATCGATTAACAGAACTAAAATAAATACAAGTATTTTGAAAGTTCTCTTAAAATATGGCGACAATCTATTAGGTGATTTTAATCTGTGATCTGAATTCCTAAACCAATCTGGGATGTTGGTGGCAACCTGGATCTCTCTAAGCAGAGCAAGTTGAGCCTCCCTTTGCAAAACCTTATCTAAGGATCAAAGCATGCTGCCTCGGAGAACTCTTCATAGCTAATCAATAATCGAGCTGGCTTATGATGGCTTTCACTCATTACAACTCTTTAATAAAAGCCCACCCTGTGTTGACTGGTGCCTTGAGTGGAATAAACACACAGAACCATATGGTGACCCAAATGTCTGTTTACTCACACAGGAGCAACTCAAAGTCTCAAAGAGGGAACAGCAGTCTTTACTAGCAGGCAGCTCCATCTAAATCAACCATAACTGCTGCAGCAACATCACTTTAATGTTTCCCCAAACCGCTTGATATGTCCTGTTCCTTCGGAGCTCTTAAGCATCTCCAACCTAATCAAAATGCATATCAGATTTTTAAAACGTCCAGAAGATTTTTTGGGGAAAAAAAATGCTCTAATCAATGCACAGCAGCTGGCAGTTATCAGCTGCAAACCCTGCATTTTCAATCTTGATTATCTTTCCCAGAGTCAAGAGTTTTGAACTCCAAATTGTGTGGTCTCACACAACCTTCAGCAACATATGGTTTGCTCTTTTATTTACTCCTTTAGCTGCAGGTGCACCACCTTGTAACAGTTTCCCCAATCACGGCGATGCAGCTGTTTCGTCTCTCTGCACATATGGAGTCAGGTGACAAAAGGGTTTTTTTTTCCTCTGAATTTTTCACAAGAGGGGAGGCTTGCTGTAGGAATACAGGGTGAATCTGTAATATGTACCGCATGAGGGAAGAGGCAGGGATGTCATGGTGCATGGGTCAGTTTTCCCTGAGAAGACCACCAGCTTGGCTTCATACGTCAGTGGAGCACAGCGAGACATAAATAGAGAGGAGGGCAGGTGACACTTCTTCAGCTGTCACCGTCTCCAGTATTCAAAAGCCCCATATGCTCCCATCCACCTTAAATTACACTATAGCATTTGCTTCAGCTTGGCACACACTGGCACTAATGGAAATACAGGAAATAACACTTGGATTGTTTCTGAGTGAGATTAAAGCAATGTTTATATTAAGACCATGTAGTGAACAGAAGACCTTAAATCTCAACCTTTAAGTAGCTTTAAAATGTTCTTAATGGGCCTCTTGGATTAGTCAAAACAGACCTTATTTTTCCAGAAACATCTTTATCTGAACCTGAAATGTCCTGTTTAGTAAAAGTCTTGTCTGAATGCTGGTGATCACGTCGTATCTTAAAAACCTCTACAGGGTTTTGCGATTGATTTTGTGATCGTTTGCAATCAAAATAACGGATGTTGTGGTGATGCATTTAGAAATATTTGGAAGGAATTTTGCTAAATTTGCGCTTGTGTATGACAGTAAAAGTGACTTTGTTTTTCACCAAATCGAGTCCTGGAAGGATTCTGTGGAGGGAAATAAAGATTAGGGTTATGGCAAGGAGGCCATCGCAAATGTTGATTTGCCAAAAAGAAATATGGAGGTCAACGGAAGAGAATCTTAAAAATGCCAATAAAGACTTTTCCACTGATTACTGGGAAGGACATAAATAATATTTAACATGCAATATTTAAATATAAGTATACATAAAAATGGTGGCTAGTTTTTAAAAAATTAACTTGTTTTAAATATTATCTTTTGAGCGATACTTGTTTCGCTTTTGGTCGAGGAAGACAGGCATTTAACCTTTCAAATGTCAGAATGTTTAAATTAAAACTAGAAAAAAAAAATTTAAAAAGAAAAGAAATTACCATGATATATATTTCAAGCAACATCTGATTGCTAATATTAGGTTTATAGATAGGTAAATGATAGATTTTGACTTAAAACTATATATATAGTACATATATATATAAAGAACTACATAAAAATAAAATCATTGGCAGACAATGCTGTAACATGGTAGATGCTTGTAAGAGATATAGAGAGGGTTATGAAAAGTTACTGCCATCATATCACGCCTCCCATCTCCCCCTGAATGACAACCATATTGATCAGCACTGAATCTAACACAGAGGAAACTCTTACCCAGAGTTTCTCATATTGCAACCTTAGTCTGCTATTATGTATAGATACACACATGCACACAAACACACACATACAGACATATCTATTTAGAGCCACACTGGTGCGGTTTGTGCTGCAAATAATTATTTCAGTTCTCGATTAATCTATTGATTGTTCTAACGATTAATCAATCAGGTAAAAAAAAATTGCCACATTCTACAGATTTTCCATTTAAGCCATTTTTCATGTGGTTTAGAACATATTTACATCTTTTTTTAACTTTACGTGGAAATGTAACATAGCACACAAGGCTTAATTACTACTGAGTATTTTTTTTCTTTCAGCAATTGGCCTTTTTTCTTCTCTACACCCCATCTAATGATTAATTGATTACTGAATTAGCTGACAATTACTTCAGTAACTGATTTATCACGATTAACCCAATAAATCGTTACAGTCCTAGCACATACAGTTCTGGAAAAAATTAAGAAACCACTTAAAATTATCAGTTTCTCAGATTTTACTCTGCATAGGTTTATGTTTGAGTAAAATGAACATTGTTCTTTTATTCTATGGACTACTGACAACATGCCTCTGAAAGTCCAAGCAAAAAATTTGTATGTATTTTCAGAAAATGAGAAATGGTCAAAATAACAAAAAAGATGCAGTGCTTTCAGACCTCAAATAATGCAAATAAAACAAGTTCATATTCATTTAGAAACAACAACAATACTAATGTTTTAACTCAGGAAGAGTTCAGAAATCAATATTTGGTGGAACAACCAGGAGGTTTCATTGGGGTTCAGTGCAGAGGGCTCTTAGTTACACATATGTGTATATACATGCACACAAACAATATAAAGAAATAGTTTTAAAGCTTCATAATCCACCCAGTGACAATCCAGACAAGGTTTTTTTACAAAAGCCTTCAGTGAAGTTGCTTCCCAGCAGAAAGCTTATATCTCAACATGTCTGACAAGACACTCATTCCTTGTCCTATCTGCCCGTTTCCTCCGTGTGTACGGAGAACACTGAGAGAAACAGCAGGACCCACAGTCTATGAGGGCAAGAGATGAGTTGAGACAGTGAGTTAAAGCCACAGGGGTGCCAGGGATTCGCTTTTCCCTCCACACTGACTAAATATTTGATGGGAGGGGGTGGTGGAGAACAGAGGAGCTGAGGTTGGGAGGGTGGATCTCCTTTGGGAGTGTACAAAGTGTCCCAAACATGCAAGGGGCTCAGTCGGGGGTCAGGGTGCTACATGAGTTGCCCCAGTCCTGAAGGTGAATTATTCATCCAGATTAGGTCAACACCAGAACTGCATTATGTGCTTTGTGCAGTGGGAAACATAAAGGCTTTTAGCACTCAGACAATACAGAGAAAAAGCTGAAAGCCATGTTGTGTGGGATATATATATAAAAAAGAAAGTATACATGAAACAAGCAGGAGGAGTGGAAACAGCACAACAAGATATAACAGGAACGGCCTGGCTCGTAATGAGAGGGGAGATGGAGTTAATTAGGTGGCCCTGTGTTGCAGGAAGCGGTTTAGCAGTCACAACTTTGCTTTTAACAATAAAGTAACGAGGAGAACTCTGGATGCTTGATGTGGATTAAACACCACAACAGACTTTGACTTCTCTTAGATGTCACAGCTTTTACTTGTTTGTTTTTTGCATGCTTGAAATGTAAAACAAGAACATTTTTACCCAGACAAGCATAAAAAATCTTCAAAGGTCACACAGTCGTGCTTTCATACAGTAAAACGCTGAATTGAATTCTGCTGACACCGTTTAGCTTTTGTTTGTCATTGGATATGCTCTTTCAAATATATTATATAAATTATTTCCAAAATTAGTCATAGCTGTCATTGCTTAGTTCTCCCACAGAGCTGACTTTATGTGCCACACTGAAGTTAGAGGGAAACCAAGATGGAGACTTTAAAATATGATCCACAGTAGATCTTAACATTCATACTCCACATTCCTGAAGTGGACGCTAAAATCCACTCCGCTGCACTCTGAAATGCACGGGCAATATTTGTCCATACGTGTGTGTATGATTATGTGTGTATCCGCGGCAGAAAAAAATGCAGAAGCTAAATAAGTCTGCAACGTGGGAACTTTCTGCACAGGCGATCTCCACATGCACAAACACACAAATCCTGATAATGGTAGCCTGTTTCTGCGCAAATTTATTTACAGATGAAGCTGCAATGTATTAATTATGCCAGCATTGTGCTTTCACACTCTGCCGGGAGCCTGGTTAAATATTAATGTTTTCTTTCTTAAATGAAAATGAACCATCTGCAACGTTGCAGTAGAGTAAATGGTCGAGGTCCGTCGTGTGTAAATAGGAGTATAAATCTGCTCCATTCATTTCTCTGCACACAGTAGAAAAACAATTGCAGGCAGAAACATTTTTTCCTCTGGCTTTATAGTTGAGTACAATGTAATCAAATGGTGTATTGTTCACATAAAATGGACTGGTTTCTTTAATAAAACATAACGGAGCTGAAAGATGTCGCTTGGGTCCAGTTAGGCTTCGATTATGAAAATTAATATTTACAGATTTACATAATAAAATATTGCACTCATGGGAATTTAAGACAGTTTTGTCAGGTGAGTCTTTATGTTTTATTTTTTTAAAGAATATTGCATGAAATTGCCCCCTCGACGTAAAGAGGGGTTTGGATGTTAATCAGCATGAATTTAAAAAGTATAAAAAACTTGAACTTTTGTTGGGAATAAAACCAGACACTCTGTGATTATAAAATGTAATAATAATCATTTGTAGGGAAATGATTACAAGTGCAAAAAAATTTAAATTACTAATGTATAACTTTTTTCTTGACTTCCTCCATAAAGAAATTGATTTGCAAAGACTGTTCAAAGTGAAAGTAATTTGTCACTGATTTCAATAAAAATAAACTCATAATTCAAGTAAAATGTGATGAGGAAAAAGTACAAAAGTGCTGCTCTTCTAGCACAGTTCATATACAAGATAATCAACAAAATTAAAGAAATTAAGTAAAAAATAAAAAAGCTGTTGCAAACTGAAATGTTTTTAGTCCTTGTTAAAAAAACTATCTCTTCATAACTCAGATTTTCAGAAAAGGTTAAAGATTAAGCTGCAATGTATTAATTATGCCAACATTGTGCTTTCACACTTTGCCGGGAGCCTGGTTAAATATTAATGTTTCCTTTACAAGTGGCCTAAGAATGGAGCCTTGAGGTACCCCATGTTATCTTTGTTGACTCAGATTTGTAATAGCTAAATTACACTCCAGGTGAGACAACTTTAACCACCCAGTTATAAACTCAGCTATAAACTCATAAAAAGGATTTCTCTTTCTATTTGTACTGGTGGATGTTGGGTCACAGGATGTTTCCTGAGGAGGAGGGATACATCAAAAAGCTTGAATTGGGCTCAATTACCTCCATTAGAGATAGTGAGGACTGTACATGCTGACGTGCCTGTTTGAAAGGTGGAGATAAGGTTTCTTCTGTCAGGGAAACATGCTGAGAAGGGTCAGTGATAGGATGTGGGTCTCCAAAGACCCAAACAACCTAGACAGGCAGGAGACAGACTACAAAGATGACAGGTGTACAGGCTTTGTTACTGCCATGCCGAAAGATCCTGACAATCTTAAACAATTCCCAACCAGAGATCCAGGGATGTTTATGCATCCAGACACAGGTAATGAAAATCTATTTCATTTCTTTTGTTTGTCCTGCGTGTCCTTGCCTGGGACGACAAGTTCAGGAGATTGTAGAAATGCCATTTGCAATTTATTTGGGGAAACAGTACCTTTTTTCCCCCATTTAAGCGGAGGGCCTGTGAGGGAAGTTGTGCCTGTTTATGAAAGCAGACAGGCAGCCTGGCAGAGGCTGTGAATTCTGCCTGCAGAGATGTCAAACACAATGATGTGGTAGGAGGCTGAGACGGAGTTCCTCTCAGATCGCCAGGAACTCAAAATACTCATGAAGGTTTGTTCAAGGACGCTTATTATACTGACAAACACACATGAGCAAACATATACTCAATCAGAGTATAACATCAGCAAAGTAACTCTCATAAGGCCGATCAGGAGCAATCACCTGTGCGTTACAAAAACAGCTAATGTTGGCACTATTCGCCTAACTCTATTGTCTAATTTCGACTGCTCGATAATTGTGTTACATGTGTCAGGTCCCTGGAGCCGGGACGGTCCTGCGGATCATTTCAAAGTGCCCCAAATTCATTAATTAAAGTGTGTTAATCTCATTGAGATGGGAGGGGATGGAGAGAGAAAAGGGCCCTTATAACTCATCCAATTAGGTAATTGAGTGCTTACTTGGATTAGAGGGAATGAAAGGAGGAGCCCTAGAGAGACTGAGAAATTCTGCTGCTTCTATTATGCAGTATATATGCTATATATTCAGTTATTAACATAAGAAATTGCTTTAACCAGTGGTGTGCATGGTAGGTGAGAACCTGAATCTGCAACCTGGACACGCAGCAAAAAATGATGGGAAACTGGTAACGTTTTGCTGATGAGATCAACACAAGAGATGTATTTACGTTTTAAAAACCGTATAGTTATCATATTTAAAACAAAAACAAAATAGTGTGTTTTGCATACAGATAACAACCCAATGTATCAGAGTATTGAGCCAAAAAAATCCAACTCGACCCGAACACACAAACATTGTGTTCGAGCCGAGTCTGAAGTAAACTCGATTATCATTTTAATTAAATTTTACTGCTTTCAATTTTAGACCACTTTTGATTAAGCGGTGTAATTTCTTTCACCTCCATTTTGTCGCTTGTTGTAACCGCAGAGTGAGTGAAGTGCAGATCATTTGGGATGTGTGACTGATGGGAGCAGAGCAGGGCAGAGGTGTGTGCACATTGCGCTTGTTACAGAAAAACTGTTTTTAATACCTGTGTAGTAATACTTTTTTTAAGTTCTTATTCTTTTTTTAATTGTTATATATTTTGTCTCAGAAAATGCATGCTTCCACTTATCTTTAACTTGCTGCTGGTACACTAGAACTCCCCCACATTAAAGAGTATTTCTACTCTATTCTATTAAGAATGGCACAATAAGAGCACATACCTAAATCTGATTGAAAATCAACAGAGGGCTACGACCAGGGGACATAGCATCAATGGAACAGATTTGCATTTTTGTAAAGAAAAGCAAAATTCAAGCTAAATCCAGATGTGCCGCACAAGTATCTACTGGCCAAAAAGATCAAACAGTGGTTCAACAAGGCAATAAAGGATGTGAACGCGTATGCAACTTCAACTTTCCATTTTTTGGACTAAAAAACTAAAGGTTGAAAAAGCTTTGCTCATCCTGGCGTTTTAACTTTGGTTAGTAGATTTTGTGTTTCCAATGTACTTAACTGTCAGCTCCGTGATCCCACATGCAAATATAACCACATGCCATAAAAATGACATCATTAAAGTGCAATAAGTTAACCTAAAACAAAACGTGGCCGAACAGCCGCAGTGAGACCAAGGAAAATGTAAGCAAAGTTGTAAAAGTTGAGCTGGCCAGTCTCTGGATGATGCAGCAATCAAAGATGTGCTTGTTAAAGTGGCAGACTGCCTCAGTAAAGATGCCAAATTCTATTTCATTTAAAGCAAACTGCCAGCCTCAGGACTTTCTGCCACTTAAAGAGAGCATCCCCTAATTCCCCTAAGTGCTTCACATTGCAAAAGTCACTCTGTTCAAATTAATGAACAAATCAACAAAAGCATTGCCAAGCTCTTATTGAGGCACTTTTCTCAAGCAATTAGCAATTAGTGAAAGTACATTATCAGACCTGATGGAACAATAATGGCAAAAGCAGCATCTTTCAGGTAGAAAAAGACACAAATGCAAAAGTTTGAGAGGGTTTTTTCCCCCGCTGAGTAACCTGCCTGTCTGCCTACAGAGCAGCCCAGATTATGCATGAATCTGGCCGCTTATCAGCTGACCTTTAAATTGGAGCCGCAGAGTGTCTACAAGCCCAGGGGCTGACGCTCGCACCTGATTGGCTGCTTCTCCACAGACCTGCTGACAATAGAAATTAACAGAGCCAGGAAGGCATATCCGCAGGCGGAAGGAGTATACAGGAGTGGAGTCAGATAGAGAGAGTTGGAGGAAAGAGCGAAGAACTGGGGGTGCGGGGGGTGTTGGGGTTTGGTTGCATCAATATAACAACACATTTGCACTTTTTCCTCCAACTTTCTGTCTTTTCTTAAGCTTCAGGGGAGAAGGGAGATGTCATTATGTGCTGTGAAGCATGCTAAAATCAGAGCGAGAAAGGATGGACAAATGCTTGGTATCACCTGGATTTCTTCTCACTGTGTCACTCCTTCCGTCTAGAGTTTATTTCTATGTTCCCAGTATTTTTAAACATCGGTGGTGGAATGGTCTAGACTACGGAAGAGAATTGGGGCCACTAAAAAAAAAAAAGCAAAATAATTCTATTATTTTCATGATATTTTGATCATGGCAGATTAGTGTCAGAATTCTGAGACTAAAGTTTGAATTTTGACTTTTTCCTCAGAATTTAATTTTAACCTTAGAATGGTGATTTTTGATTTCAGAGAATTAAAGTCAGAATTCTAAGAGAAAAAAAATCAGAATTCTGAGATTAAAATTAGGATTCAGATTTTTTTCTGAGAATTCTGACTATTGATCTCAGAAGTTTTAAGTGAGAACTCTGAGATTAAAGTTAGAATTTTGACTGTTCTTCTAAGAATTTAACTTAGAATTGTGACTTTTGATCTCAGACGATTAAAGTCAGAATTCTAAGATTAAAGTCGGAATTATGAGATTAAAGTTATAAGTTTGACTTTTTTTCTAAGAATTTAACTTTAACCTTAGAATTGTGATTTTATCCTCATAATTTTGATCTCAGAAGTTTAAAATACAAATTATGAGGAAAAAAAAACCCAGAATGATTTTTTTTTTCAGTGGCCCTGATCCTACCCTGTTCTGGACAAACTGGGATTGTTTGGTAGATAAATGTGTTATGTAAGTGAGGGGAAGATGGTGGAGGAGATGGAGGCTGAAGATGAGGTCTGTGTTCTGTCATCCACTGAGAAAAATGGGGCTCTGTGTGTGTGTGAAGGATGATGGATTACATGGGAGCCGGGGGCTCTGTGTGTATGTGTGTCTCCCACCCACTTTGGGGCTGTGTACACAGGTAAAGCATGGCTGGGAATTAATATTTCCACAGACAGCTGCAAAATAAGGTAATTAAATAAGGCTAATATTTGTAAGTGTGAATCCCAGGGAGATCTCTTCAGCACTGTACAAAGCTGGAGAGTCCTGATTTATAATCAGGCTGTCGTTAACAGGAGCTCAGGTGGTTAAGTAAACAGTGTTTTTTCTGCTTATACTGTAGATACATCTGAATCAAAAGGACCAGGATATTTACACCTTAATAAAATATTATTTACTGATTTATTAAACATTTATTGCTCAGTAAAGGAGTTTAAAATGTGTGTAATTTGTACTCAGAGGAGAATTAAGGAATAACTGGATTGATTCAAACTGGGAACCACCTTCGAACACCACAACAGAAGAGTAAGGAGTGCTTACTGTGGTCAGGACTCAGTTATGGAACCAATCGGACCAGTCCATGTGTCTGTTTTCCCCAGTCCCGTCCTGAGTGACGGGGAAATCCTTTCACAGTCGTTTTCCTGGCCAGAATGTGACTCAGACTAAAATGCTTTCAGATCTGGCACATGCTGAATGTTTAAATTAGGAACGACATTGAAAGCTTTTTTTTGCAGAACGTCAGTATTTAATCTTGGATTAAAATAACATGAAGTACACACACTAGCATAGCATACAAAAATGTTATTTGATCGATTCATTCTCAAAAAGTCAAATCTAGTGTGATCCTAGTATTGAGAGAGACTGATGGTAGAGGTTTTTATAAATATCTGTTTTCCATTTGATTGCAGACCTCCGCTTGAGACATAACATATATTCAACCTGAGCTGTGGGTGTATGTATGGTGTGATACGTTCAACAAGCCAAGAGAGAGTGTGACCAGATTTAGCTCTGTGTCCGTCAGCAACACAAAAATCCCACAGAGATGCTTCCACAATCCTTATGTGTGTGCCTGCGTGTGTGTGAGTGCATACTTCAACTTACTCAGGTTAGACTTTATCACAACCTGCCACATTTCTTGCAGGAAGATAAAAGGGGCCAAATGAGCAAGATTGTGGCTTTGTGTGAGACCAATATGCTGCATTTATCTGTGTGTGTGTATGTGTGAGTGGGCGGGTGGGTGAGAGTGCGAGAGAAGGTGTTTGTCATTGATGGATCTGTGTTCAATGACCTACACGTTACAGATAAGGAGGGGAAATTATCAGGGTAACAACAAGAATGCTCAAGTGTAGGTTAAATAAATACACAGCCATGCAAAAGCTGGAGATGTGGAGAAAAACATTCCAACATGAAGGGTCACACTTTCGCGTTGTTGAAAGTGTGACCCAAAAGACATTCCTGGCCATTTCAACTGTTTTATATGGTGATACAGATGAACACTATTAAAATTTCCATGGGTCAGACTTTCACTGACAAATCCTTCAAAGAATGACAAATAATTGAAGTTACAGGGAGTATTGGTGTTTATTTTCCACATCAACATGAGCAGGAGCCACTGATTTTTACGGAAAATTGACGTTTGAAGGCTATTCAACTTGGCTAAATACAATGAATGCTTTGGAAGAAATAATTACTCAAATCCTGTCCTTGTTATGCAGTAAAGAGAAAAAAACGTCTTGACCAGAGGTGTGCCGACCGATCGGCCACCGATCATAATCGGCCGATTTCCGTGAGACAGTGATTGCCGATCACCGTCTTCTGTTGCCGATCACCTGCACCTCATTTTGCAGCCTGCAGCAGCTGATTTCCTCCTTCCTTCACATTCCGTAAGCGTGCAGCAACAAATCCTAAGCGATGTGGCGAAGAACTATAACGCTCTGAGAGTGAATGGGGAAGTGTGCGTGTTCCACCAAAGAAATACCTCGCGTGTGAAGCATGTCAAAATGCATCAACACCACAAATCTAATATGACGTTTAAAAAACAAACATTTGACGGAGTTTGGCTACATCGAGGCAAAAAAAGGGAGATCCGGAGTGGCCAGATATCAGGTAAAGCAGCACACAGCTACCAATACTCACCTGGAAGAGCATCACGGTCAGAAAGCTAAACAAATAACCCAAAAAATAATTTAAGTCAACGAGCTAGCGATGTAAGACGCTGGTTCTGCTCCCGCTGTTGGACCGCCAACAGCCTTACTCTTCTGTTTAATGTGTGCAGGTGGATTCAGAGACGTTGTTACGGGCAAAAACTAGAGTTCTGTAGATTAGTTTGTAAATAATCTATTTTGTTATTCAGGTGGAAAAAAAAACTGGAAGAAAGTGTTCCAGATTATTCCCACTGCACAACATGGTGGCCACCATCCTGCATGCACCATAGAGGTCAACCTTATTTGTCAAGAAAAATAAATAAATAAAAATTGTAGCACAAAAAGCTAAGAAACATTTTCCTGGGTCATAAGAGGCTCATGCAAACTTGAACACGCCCATCATATTGTCTCTCAAGCATAAAACTAAAGAAAACAAAGGAAACAGAGTAGAAATATTTAATTGCTTAACTCTACTATACTAAAAAGAGTTGGAAGTTAGAAAGGACAGATTTTCAGTATAGTTTTTAACCTGCTGGTGTAGAAAACAAAATCCCAGACTCCAACAGTCTCCTCTTGGAATGAGCCATGGATGTGTTTGCTCCTTGGAGCTCAGATGAGGAATTTGCCGCATGACGGAGCACATCTCTTCCTCTTAAGGAGCGTTGTTGTATTTCATTAGGGATGAGATTCATCACTGTAGGTAAACAAAAGAGCCGTGGAAATCAGAGTTGGAGGATTTCCTGCTCCGTCCTCGGCTCTGTCTCCTGCGCACATTTAAAAACAAACATAAAGGTTGACAGAAACCAGGCAAAGGACAAACCAAGCAAAACAACCACAAACTTCTATCCTCATTGGGATTTTATACAACAGAACATCATAAAACAACAGTGAAATTGGCAGAAAGTTATACATTTATATTAACAAATGAAAACCTGAAAATGTGTGGTGAACTTTTGTATTCATTATTTTCAACAAATAATTTTTAAATGGAAAGCTTTATTTTATGTTTTATAATTTATATGACCTTCATCTTTATTTTTTAGCTGAAATTATATTTGGCTAAATTATATTTTTACGTACATAACTTAAATTGTGCAGTTTATTTGTTTGTTTTTTATTTTTACATATAGATGCATTTTTCTGTCTCCTCTGTTTACTTGACCATTTGTATTTCTGTCTCATTATGCAAATGAGGAGGGCGGAGTCTTACAGCTTCTGTCTGTATTGGCCGGTTAGCGTTACACAATGCATTGCTCCAATCGACTCTCCTGGCCACAATAATGATGGTGACCTGTGATTAGTTGATGTGTTGAGTGAGCTGAAGCTTAGCATCTTTATTTGAAAACAACACTAACTTCTTACTAATTTTTTTGGAGGACGCTCAGACAGAAAGTATCTTTGAGTTAGTTTCTCTCGTGGACATGGATGTGAACCTTCTGGCTTTTCATAATATGAACAAAGCAGATCGTAAAGTTGGTGCATTTTAAATGTATGGATTTATTTATTGGGCCATTTACATATTTTTTCTTTTAATTATTATTACATTAGTTTCAGTCTTCCATCTCACAGTTTTCAGAATTACTGAAAAATTTTAAATGAAATACAATTTTCTTTCCACTGATCTGTCATGTAAAATCTCAATTCATATGACAACAAAATGCTACTGCAGAGTGCTGTGTGATTGGTTTCTGAGCCTTCATTATTCTGCACCTTAAGATGACACATCACTCCCAGGCAGCCCTGGGAGTTAAACAGCCATGATTTTTTCCCCTCCTCTTTGAAAAATGGAGCCAGTCCTTCACAGGCCTGAACATGCGGGTCGTGGCTCCGTTCTTCTGGTCAGAGGACCACATCGTTGTTTGAGTGAAAGGACGCCCCGGCGGTCCATTTGGGACCCGTTTCAGCTCCAACGTTGAAGAAATGGCTCAGATAAGGACAGCAGAGAGACCAATTTAACAGGTCACAACCTTGTCTCAGAGCGGGAAAGACACAGCGGGAGCGTGTGAACATTGCCAGGGGGTTCTGTCCCATGATGAGATGCTGGAGATATCTAACTGTAGCCCTGACCCTGCAGCCCAGGCTGTCAGCCTATTGATTCACGGCTCGAACAGTTGGGGAGACGGGGACATGTTGGGCTTGTGCAGCCTCCACACTGGTGTGTTCATCTACATGCTGTAGACATTTTGTAAAGAAAGACGTGCTGACCACCAATATGAAGGCTGGGATGGAGACAAACAGCTGAGGCTTTCATATATGACGAAGTCAACAGCTGCATGTGAGAAACAACACATCTATTCATGACAGATGTGAAAAACACACACAGACACACACACCGGACACTGGCCCCATTGTAGCAGGGCCGATAAGTGGGGCGACATGTAGGCTGTACGAGTTACAGTGTGGGAGAGTCAAAGGGAGATGTTACCACACACTACCAGACAGTCCTGTGTGTCTTCTGCTGTATTTAACACAAAGACGGTGCCTGTCTGCTGCAGGCAGCATGCTGGCTACGGTTGAGACAGCCGACGGAGCGTGGGATGGACCTGGAGGTGCATGTAAGAAATATTGAATAATAGGTGGACTTCAATGAAAGCTTTGACGTTGACATAAACAAAACATAAAAGACGCAGCAGAACAGAAAAGAAAGAGAAACTGAATAAAAGTATTACACAACAATGAAAAAAAGTGAGCACCAGAGAGAACTAAGGCTACGTTCACACAGCAGGCGAATGCGATACAAATCCGACTTTTTCGTGTCAGACTGAACAGCCCAATTCAAAAATTTTCACAAAAAAATAAAAGTAAAAAAAACGGATTTGTGCCACTTCCATATGTGGTACTAATTTGGGAACGTATCAGATCGTTTTCAAATCGCCTCCAGCCTGAAAGGCCATATCGCATTTTGTCCGACTTTTATGTCATTGATGTGAAACATGCATAATCAGAACCAGAAGAAGGCAGACACGGTAAATCAGGATGTAAACAGTGGTTGAAAATTATGATTTTGAAATTATGAAAGAAGTCTGTCAGTAGCTGCTTTTCCACTGATCATAATTTTGTGCAAATTGGAATTACAGAAATAAATTTGCTTAATGGAAACACAGCAATTTCAAAAAAAGATTTTCGATAAGTTTTTGCGCTGGGATGAGGTGACTTCTGGGCTGCATCAAAATGAATGTATTTTGTTAAACTGCAACAGGACCACGAGTCATGAAATCAACAACTGGATGTTACTGCTGGTGGAAAATACAAAGGAGATGACAGGAAGTGGTAGGAGGATGATGGCACGGTGTATTTTTTAATGACTTATTGTGTGAAAACACTTATTCATGTGTGATTTAAATACATTTCCAATTTAATAGAACTGCTACAATTGTGAAATTATGTTTTTTTTTTATATCTGCAGAATATCAGCAAGTTTTGCGTTCGCTTTTAATGGAAACGCATCTGGAAAAGCACATCACATCACAATCCCACCACTCCTCGCTCTGACTAAACATCCAAACAGACTTCCCTACAAAGTTTGCAGTCAGTACACAAAAAGCAGTTGCTATTAGTTGTGATTTCTTTTTATTAGCTTCCTACATCTTGTGATCTTGTGACATTTGGTGAATAAACTTTTAAATTGATCCATAAACGCCTCCATACATTAGTACTTCAGTTAGCAACACGCTGCTGTGTGGCGTCGACGTTCTTCTGACACTTTGGGGAAACCATTCATACCAGTCATATAAATAGTTTACCAGCCGAAAAAAAAAAAGAAGATTTCAGCAAAATAAATGGAATTCAGCATCAAGCCCTGCTGTGTGAACGTGACCAAAGAACTCATTCTTTGAAGATGCATCTCTTTATAACAGCAAGGATAATATTGACAGCATCTATGCAGATGCAGCTCTGATCAAACTTCATAAACTCTCCTGTCTAAGACGGTGTGAAACTGCTGACCAGAAGATACCCTCCTTGTTTAGCAGATTGAGTTTTGTGCTTTGGCAGCTGTAGGAACCAGTTTCTGGACCGCACCGGGCTCTCTGGGAGAGGTCAATGTCAGGGATGTCTGCCAGGTGAGAAAGGTTGGCTCAGGTTTAATCAATGGCCGCCAATGGGGGGTGGGGAGGGGGGGCGCATGCAGGCGGGTAGACAGGCTGGCACTGAATCCTATGTCCGTTATCCTGCAATAGCTAGCCCCGCCCACTTCATCACAACCCTCCGGGACTGACTACTGACCAGTTCTCTGTCTAACAGGTCCGGAAAATCTCTAAGACCTGGGTATTACCCTAAAAGAGATCTATAAGAGATAATCTATTTAAACTGGTGTCGAAAGCGATTCGTCTAGCTCTAACTACCTCCAATCCAGAAGTTACGACCCTTTTCAGTTAAGAAACAGTCAGCTGAGTAGCCCTCACAGCTGCGTAATTCCAATAACCACTCCTGTTAACGGTAGCTCGCTTTCTAAAATATAACTTGCTCTTGGAACCGGCTAGATTAAATTTAGTGACCTGGATGTAAGTCCCTGGGTCATTATTTTACTCTCACCAAAGGAAATTATGAAGCCTCCTTTTCACTAGAACCATGTACCTTAGTTTTACCTTTATTAAAAGAACTGAAAAATGATTAAATGACTCAATTAATTTCAATGTCCACCAACTTCATTAGAATTTTGGAGTAAGAATTTATTAAGCAAGCTTAAGCAGGGGTATGTGACGTACAAATCAATAATCAATTGTATACAAGTCAAGAGCAGTGTAATAAGATCAACATGTATAATCATGCCCTCCTGTCTCTTTCCCTAACCTATGTCGCAGATTCTGAGATAGCTTTTTAGGAAGCGAATTCAACTCATACCCAGTTGGTGATGGATCTTTGGCAACAGGAACGTCCGAAAACCTTGGTCTGAGTCTTTATCCTTTGTGTGAAAAAATCCTCTTTAGAATGGAAGCAAAGTAGAGAGGGTTCAATTGCTTTTGAAAACCCAACTCTTTTATCCCTCCGGGACCTTTGTCCTTTCTCCAAGTCTGTTGCAATGTTTGGGTTGAGGTAAGACCGACGATCGAATCAGGAACCCGGGTTGGACGATTGGAACTTGTCTCCCTCTGGCGGCAAGAAGCTTCAGCTTTCTCCCGTGGCTCCAGGGTGTGGTCTACTGTTGTTTCCTTGATCTGCTTCTTCTGTTAGCTCTACTTCGGTGCCGCAGACAAAGAACAAGAACTTCTCCTTTTCCGTCTGCTTATATACAGTTCTTTGCCATATATGTGTATGGGGAGTGTTAGTTTACGTGGTTTCGGCCCCTCCTGTCTGCCGGCTGGGATGGAAAGTACCGCCCTTTCCTCAGCGTGTTGTTCTTAGCCAACCATACCACCCCACCCATCCTGTGCGTCTGGCCATCTGTTCAGAACTGCTTGCGACAGCAGGAACTCACAAGTTTCCCTTCTCCTTTTTTCCCCTTCTCCTTTTAACATTAAAAACTATGTGCTTTTCTCTGATTCACTTTTAAACACAGTCAAATATTAAAAACTTATGTGCTGATTTCCATTAAGCATTAATCATAAGCATTAATCACCTCATTAACTTATTATAAATCATCAAACCTTAATCATTTCATTGTCGTCATGTTATTACAGATCATGATTCGTATACTTCAGAATCATTCAGTAATTACTTACATACAGTCATTTTACCTATTGTATTCATCCATGTTCAACTTAATCATTATCAAAACACTCAATCATTATAAATCAAAACACAAGATTGCTTTATTTCCTTCAGGCCTTCATGCACCTTTTTCTGTGTGTACCTGGATAGATCTCAACCTCATAGCAGTTTTCTTGACACCCCCTCCTTGAGATCGGACGGTGCATCGCAGAAAACACAAAGTCCTAAGTCAAAAGAGGTCAAGTCCATCACCGCAATCCGCAGTCAAGATGTCCTGTTCGTAGCAGGCAACCGGAGATGATGATGGAGTCCAGGTATCCACAACCTCATACTCCGTCAGATTGGACGGCGGAGAAATCCAGCACTCGGCGTCCAACTGTGGAGGAAGTGGAGATCCTGCTGATCCGGGAGGGCTAATGCCCTCCAGGGAAGACTGCAGAAGCGAAGACAGATCCATCTCAGAGTCTGGCAGTGTTGGTGGGTTGTTACAGTATCCCTCCAACTCAGTCAGTAGATCCTGAAAATCCATATCGGTGGAAGGCGGATCTGGTGAAGGGGATGACACGAAGAGGGTGTCTTCTGTCTGGCACGCTTGGTGAGATGAACTGAGAATCTCAGTTTGGGTACCTTTTCTGTTAGTCGCACTGCTGGTTTGGCATCCGACATCGATAAACATATCCGGCGACACGGGACACGCTGGTGGAAGGTACTCGCCTACAGCCACAACTCGTCCATCGAGAAGGTGCAGAGTTGGCAGGCATTGTCGAGTAAGCTGGTGTTCCCATAACTTCTGAATGACGGGCAGCAGGAGTCCCGAGCGTATTGGAGATGTTGTAAGGGCGTCGTCTTCTTGGCCAAAGGCAGAGGTCCACACTATTTTGTGCACCCGTTCCAGGGATCGAGATGTGGAGGCCGCTATGTAAGGCAAATCTCCTTGCCCTGTGGCGCAGAGAATTGCCGTTACATCGGTGATACGGCTGCTCACGCAACGGTGACACCAGCGGGAGGACGATGCAACCCATATGAATCCATAGGACTCTGCGGCGATCCCACATCCCACACAGCAGGTTGGTGCCTGAGAAGAAACAGCAACCTAGGTAACTTCACGATTAGGGTTTCGGATTAACAATAACACAACGAATATGCAAAAGCGAGAGCAGAGAGTGTAGCTGGTTTAAGCTCGTGTGCCTGCTTGGGCTGCCAGCCAGGGAGAATTAATCACAGGAACCGGAATGTCGTGATCTGGAGCTGGTTTGCCCCAATCATAGACATGAGCGGAATCATGGAATATTGCAGCGTAGGTCATCATCCATACCACGATGGCTAGGTCAGAGGTTTCCTGAAGCCAGTAGAGGACCACCAAGATCCCCCAAACCGTTGCCCAAAGAGCCAGAACTATCCACTTTTGTAGCCATATGCGCCTGCCCCGACCTTTGATGGACAAGGCTTGGCGTGCTAAGTAGACGAGGATAGATACTGCAAAGAGCCCTTCTAGAATAGCTGTGAGAATCTTAAGTGGGGCGGTTCGAGTGGCTTGACGACCCCCAAGGACCAACTCCATTATGAGGGCTGTGGTATCGGTGACGAGCCATAGACAGACCACAACGCCCCTGCGCCAGTTGATGCGGGTACGGCCCATCAGGTAACAAGCGAAGAGGGATGAAGCTAACCCCCACTTCTGGAGGATGATGGGTCGTAGGATAAGCTTGACATATCCTTGTAGCGCAACGAAGATCCTCATAGGATGTCCCCTGGGCCAGGAACCAGTGTGGCAGTAGAGTACCCAGGCCAGGGTAACCCCTAAGTGCTCAAGGGTACTCACTTGAATTGGAGCAAAAAGTGAGTTGGGGTTCGATGTGTTGGTTGAAGAGTTAGATGCCATGATGTCCGATGGTGGTTCTTTTGGTTCCGATGTTGTCGGCAGCTGCAGCGAGGATTGAATGGCTCGCAGGCACACGGCAGCTGTCTTTTATGCAGGAGCAGGCTCCTCCTTCGGGGGGAGGGGCTGGTACTCCCTCTTCTTGCAACGACAAAGTGCTTTCAGCCACACCTCCAGGACGACTTTGCCGACGATTAAAGCCACGGCCACTCCCAGTAGACCCAGGATGTATGGCCACAGCATACTCAGCGCACTTAGCAGCCATTGCTCAACAATGTGGAGGCCTTCTTCCACCACACTAGCAGCCTCTTCGACAACCTCGGTGATTGCGGTCACGATGGTTGCTCCCATAGTTTCATACCAGAAACAGTCGTGTTGGTCCGCTCCCTCGCCACATTTCTGCCAAATCTCCTTAGAGATTGTGCAGGTGAGGTTGGAATACAAAAGATTAGGTCCAATCCAGTCAAACCCGGGGTCTACTTTCCCATCACATATACTCTTTCGGAAAGCATGTCCTTCGGCGATGGCTATAAGGGGGTTTGGGATGAAGGGAACTGGCAGACCCAGAATACTCTTGCGCTTCTGGAGGTGGTAACCTAGGATTGCGTCGGTACAGGTCTTTCCGCTCACAATAGCCCTCCGCCATGTACCATTGATTTTGCGCCAAGTAACTTCTGAAGAGTGAGTGTCATACTCATCGGCATAATGTTGTTTGCAGTAGCTCTCCCAACCTCGAACCTCGTGGCAGGGTCTTCTAGCTAAACTTATGACACACTCAAGGACTTGTCGCGTGTTATTTTTACAAGTCATGCGCCAGGGTCTGGGGTTGACGTAGTTTTCAGGTCTCCAAAAAACCCCAGGCCAAATCATGCGGTCCTTAGAATAAACTGTGGCGAGGTACTGGTATTTGATCCAATAATTGGTAGACTCACGGAGACAGGGTATAACCCAGGCTTGAAGTTCTTTTTGCTGAAGTCCCCACCATTCCCAGTCCCAATTCCGAGTATAATCCTCATACCAGGCCCGTAAAGCCCATTTAGCGGTCGGAAGGACGTCAGGATCAGGGCAGTGATACCTCCAGGTGGAATAGAAGGTCTTGCTAGTTTGTACGAGGTCACATCGTGGTGACGAGTGGGTTTTCACCCAGCAAGTGTTATTAAGGCTGTCAAAGATACTGCGCGCAACACATTTGTCAATCTTTGCAAAGTCGCCTTTAGGAGTGCTCAGAAGGTCATCAGGAGTTGGAAGGGGTTGTGTACGTAAATTGGCAATGTGAAAGTCCTCTAACCCAGCAAGAGAGCGAACCGCTCCTTCGGGGAAGTCTCCCTCGAAGAACGTTTGGTCTTTGGCTATGTACGTCCATGGGAATGTGTTATTTAGCCAGGTTTCAATTTCTGTCCGTATTGATCGTACAGAGTGCCAGAAATCCGACCGGTATTCTTCTACAGCTGTAACAATGTAGTTTTGGCCCTTGCATTTGACGAACTTGTTCCAGAGGCAGGCACTTAACCACCTAAAGTGGTTCCTATAACAATATTGCTGGTCAGATTGGTACATAAACCGTGTTGGACCTTGTCGAATCAGGAAGGCCGTGATGTTAGTCAAACTGTCGTTGGGGGGCGGCCTCGTTGCCCAATCGAGAAAGTCGTTTCGGGAGGTGCTGTTAACCTGCGGTCGTTCTGTAATGTTGGCATCCTCTCTGCAATTTAGGTGATAGTCACCCCAAAACTCCCCTCGTGGGAGCCAGGTTTGACAGCCTGAGGACCTGTGCGGGGCCGGGTATACTACTTCGGTATCCCAGTACCCTTGGTTCGGCAACATTAGTAGTGATCGACAAGCCATGTTGCAATGCCATTCTGGAAATCCTCGATCCGGATGAATCCAGTTACACCTGACGGTCCGTCGTTCCTTGCGTTGTAGAACCCGTATCCAGCAGAGTGCTCCTGTGTCGAGGAAGTCATAGGCGTAGATCTCCCAGGTCCGATTCAAGAGGTCGTCTAGGGAGGAGTCGTTCAATTTGTAGGCTCGGCGTTCCACATACTTTTTGCCGTTGTCTTTGGCGAATAATCCGGTTCGATTCTGGGCAGAAGTTTCGTTGTCCCATGGCACAAAAATAGCCGTGGTGCTTGTATTCCAGCAGTTGAAGGTGGCATACTTGGAATGTCCATAAGTGACCTTTGTATGCGTAAGGTACCACGGTCCAACTCCGATGAAGTAGAAGGTCGTAGCGAGAACAGCAGCAGCAAATAGCAAAGCAAGAAGCGTCAGCAGCCCTTTCAGGCAAAGGGATTTTCCTGTTATCGTAGTCGTTTTCCGTAGCAGAGGTTCGTTAGAGGTGTCCGAGTCGTCGTCAGCGTCGGTAGAGCTGTCCGAATCCGATGTTGAGTCCAGCCAACCCTGGTCTGTAGGCTTGCGCCTCATGCCGATGGCATCCATCCTGGCCAGATTAGTGATTCTCTGGGATCCGGTGCATCAGGCGTTGTACAAATTTTTCTTAAAGCCTTGATACAGCCTTGGTGAGCAGGGTTCTTCGCAACCCGTCTGGTGGCTCTTCTCTGTTGCAAGGCTGTAAATATAGGAGAGGGGTAGGGTAAGTCGGGCTCCAACCCCCTCCACACCCACTTCCAGTGGAACACCCTCCAATAGTGCGGCCGAGGAAACGGGCCTTGGGCGGTGCCGTTTTTCAACGCCTGGTCATACCAAGATTCATGATTGTACCCTATTGGGGCGGGTACTGAGATGTAGGTGTACAAAGGTTGCCCATGCAAAGTTAGTCTGGTGCGGTACCCCCAGGTTGACGGGGTAAAAATCCTCTGGTGCGGCGGATTGGGGTAGACCCTGTCTATTTCCAATTTCAATGGAAGCCTGGTGTTATTAAATATATAACATTCTGGATTAATTTCCCTCTTTACTATGGTTTTTGCCATACTTGGTGATGTGGTCCAAATAATCATGTCATTAAGCGAAATTTCACAATACAGTCCTTGCAGTGGTTCAAGGTAATGGGGACCCCACCTTATCCGTAGTTCGATCCCCTGCACCCTGTGATACACTGTATTAAAAGTCCACGGCAGAGATCTTGGGCACATAGGTGAAATTGATGCATAATGGACCGTGTTATTGGACCCTCGTCCTTGCCAAGCAGGCGGTGCGGTGGGGATGAATAAATGTGGCTTCGTTGGAGGGGGTGACGTGTACTCTTCACTTTCCCCCACCTGTTTTGTGTTCTGAAAATCAGTGGGTCGAAGATATATGAGGTACTTGAGAAAATATGCTTCGGTGAGCGGATTGGAAGGAGTGAAATCTTCTCTTGGCATATCCAGGAGAATAGAGGTAGTAGGGAGTCTCAGGAACGGACCTTTATCTGATAGTCCCGACGAGACTCCAGCTCCTACTTTGAACATTTTAGTTACAAAAACCTTTGTACCTTTCCGTCTTGTGGGTTTTGACTGACGTTGGGACTTGACGACTCGTTTTCCCCCTTCCGGTTTATCCGTTAGTCTTGGTTCTTCTTCCTCCATGGAAATGCTGAAGCGAGCTTCTGCCAGGCGTGGGTCTTGGATTTCTTCTTAGGAGGCTCCGGTTCGGTGTAGGACACGGTGGCGTAATTCTGCTCGTCTGGCACCACTTTGATGGCTGCTCCGACGGAGTAGATTCCTTTAAAGGGGACGGTGATCATTCGCACTGACAGCTGAATCTGGCAGGAGGTGCTAGGATCGGAGGGCGTACCCGCTCTGTGGGCCACGCCTCCCGGGTGTTGCAACACTCCACCACGAAACTGAGACTCCGCTGTTATCCAGTACAGGCAGGACTTTTCCTTAGGTCTTACCGCATTGCTGCCCCACCCGTCCACCTCAGTGGTGTAGTAATACATATCTGAGCAGCGTACTCCATCTTCCCTTGGCACGTCCGGTAAATCTACCACAGGAATTGTGCAGTCATTGATGACTTCCAAAATCAGATGTGCCCATGTGGTCAGCTCCCAGGGGCCTGTCCAACCCCCATTAACGGCTTGGTCTCTGGTGTCATCTGGGAGTGCACTTAGCCCCTCAGCTGATGGTTGGTACGCGTGAGGCCGATGTACCCGGAAGATCACAGGGGAGTGGCTGGTGTTCAAGGGTGGAAATGACAGGGATGTTCCGGCAGCTTCATACGGCCAGGCAGCATGAACAGAATCCCACAGGACATCATGGGGCCCTTCTTCCCTCCTCCACACCCATGGATCCGCTTCTTCTGGGGTGTTTGGGGGAGCTGAAGGTCCCGGTAATATTATCGGTATGGGGCTCCCGTGATTCGGTTGTACTTGTCCATATGTTCTGTAATATCGCAGCGAGCTGTAAAACCTCGTCACCTGCCATCCCTCAGCCTGACCTGTCAAAGTCAGTTCTCCTCTCCCCAGCTGGTCTTCGCAAGTAGAACAGTGATGGAGATCGTCCCCATCCCAGACGCAATAACAGCTTTTTGGTTCTTCATTCTGCCAGCTCCATTGGGTCTCCAACTGAAGTCGGGGCAGGTAACCTACCCGGCAGTTTCCACAGATGGTGTTGTTCAAAACCGTAACCGGAGAGACGCGGAGATGTTGTAGTATCTCTGCGGTGGTTCCTTGTTTCCTGGGTTTTTCGCGGCCCGGTCCCTCCCAGGTGATGGGGAGTGGGTTGTTTACTAAGCAAACCGGACAGCGACTTTTAGCTCTTGCCCATATCAGCATCTCTCGTTCCTCCGACAGGACTCCCTTTTTAGCCCAATCCAATTTCTTCAGGGCTCGTCCTGCCCAAATCCCTGAAGGTGTTCTTCTAGTTATAACCACCCCTTTCACGGTGGCCAGTCCGATATAGGGTGGAATGGTACATGATTCACTGGCCATTTCACCGGCTTCTGTTTCGCTTTAGTCAGGAACTGGCTTGAGCTGCTCAACTCCTTGAATCCCTTTTCTTTTCAGCAATACTGTGTTCCTATCCAGTACTTGCTTGACGATGTCAGTGGTCTCAAACTTGGGTTTTACTGCTGCATTTATAGGTTGCTCTCTTGCTTTGACCCACACGCGCTGTCCCTCTCGGAATGGCACTCTGGGCGTCGGCTTCTCTTTTTTGTCGCTGGAGCTCCGCCCCACTTCCTTCGTGGTGAACGGCCGTTGGTTGAGCTCCATTGCAGGGGCGGGCCTCTCGGCTCTGCTTCTGTCGTTCAGGGCCTGCCCTATTTCCACCGCCTGTGTGCTCCAACTGTTGGTGTTAGCATTTTTAGCTATCCAGCTTTTCACTAACCCTATGGCTCGTTCCACCACTCCGTTAGCTTGTGGGGTATAGGGTGGAGAGTAAACTCGCATTACTCCAAACTTCTGGCACCATTGGTCAACCTGTGAATTACGGAAATGAGTCCCATTATCCGTGCGCAGCTCTTTCGGGATTCCCAGGGCACTGCATACTTGTTCCAGCATGCCGACAACACTATTTCCGTTTGCTTTCCTGGCTGCTTTTGTAGTTACAAACCCCGACATAGAATCCACCAGCACTAAGAGGTACTTCTCACCTCTTCTTCCTGTTATCCCCATGGGGCCTGCAACATCCATGCAGACTGAACCCCAGGGGACCGTGCTTTTGATGGATAACCCCTCCATCCGCTGCCCTCGGCGACCTGCGTTGTATTGTCCACATACTTCACAGTCCCTTAGCACGCGTTGGACTTGTTTCACTGGGATCCAAAGATCCTGCTCCTCCAGTTCCTTACGGGTAGGTCGTACGCCTGCATGTCCAAGGGCCTCATGCACGCTCCGCACGACCTCGACCACGTACTCTTCTGGGACCTCCCGTCCTCTGGGAGTGCTGTCCCACTTCTCGGTACCGACGAAGACGATCTTTCTTTGCTGGACATAACAGTCCACTTCATCATTCCCACGCCAATGAGCTCCCTCATGCGTGTGTGCTTTTTGATGCTCAACGTCTATTTCCAATTGTAGTTTTAGCTCAGCAATCTTTTTCCACAAGTCTCTGTGTGCCACTGGCTTGCCCTTCGCTGTCTCGAAACCATTTTCTTCCCAAATGGCCAAGTCTTCTCTAAGGGCTTGAGCGCAGTAGTAACTGTCGGTTACTAACCTGGCATTCTTGATTTTCCTTTTCACCAGTTCCAGCAATCCTTCCAGTACGGCCGTTACTTCTCCGGCTTGAGCACTACCGGGAGTTTTTCCTTTCTGACGGCATTTTTCTTTGCCGTCTTGCTTCAAAATAAATCCCCAGTATGCCGACTGGTCGGACCCCTTTCTGGATCCATCGGTGTAGATTGTCCATTCCGGTTGTTTTGGCTTCTCAGATGTCTCTGGCGGTTTCTTCTTACTGGTGGGTTGTGCTGGCCCAATCTCAAGCTCCGGGTCCAGCAGGATGTCTTCCCATCTTCCCCACCGTGTGTTAGTTGCTTTAGTACTTTCCACGGTACCTTTTCTTAGATACTTATGGACTTGGCTCTGTGTGATGACTTTAACTGGTTGTCCTTGTGCTAGATCCTTCAGCACACCCCAGTAACGAGCTAACACCGCTAGCTCTTTCTCCTCCTGCGGATATTTCCTCTCAACAGAAGTCAGGGTGTAACTCCACAGGGTAACCAAGCCTCCATTCTCATTACTCACTTTGATCATGGCATCGTCATTCTCACAGCTGATTTCTGCCACCAGTCTTTCTGACAAACTTCTTGGCTCCAGTCTCACAGCTGCTTGAATGGCTTTTCTCAATTCTTCTAGGTTCTGTTGATTCGCTGCTGTCCAAACCCAGGGTCTTTTTCCGTCCTTTTCGTCCTCCTCACTCTTTCTCAGGCATTTGTACAAAGGCTTGGCATACTTCTGATAATTGGGTACGTGGTCCCGGACGTAGTTGCATAGTCCTAATATTTTCTGTAAGTCATTCTCTGACTGAGGTGGTTGAATGTTCATCAGCTTTTCTCTGTACCCATCTGAGAGTCCCAAGTCCGACGTGACTTGGAAACCCAGATAATTCACTTGGAACTGTCCAAATTGACATTTCTTGAGGTTTAGCTTCAAGCCTGCCTTGGTGAGGTTTTCTACCACTTTTTGTAGTCTTTGTAGGTGTTCTTCTTCTGTGTCATCAGCAATAAAGACATCATCAATGTACACAGTTGCACCTACGTCCCCCAGTACTTCCATCACTGCTGACTGGAACACGTTTGGGGAGTTCTTGTATCCCTGGGGTAACCTTTGCCACACATAGCTCTTGCCTTTGTGGGTGAATGCAGTTTTACCTTGCGATTGTCTGGCGAGGCGTAGAGAGAAAAATCCATTGGCTAGGTCGATGCATGACTTGAACTTCTTGACTCGAAGAGTTTTCAGCGCTCCTTGGGGATTGATTAGACTGGCTCGGTTTGCTATTGTTCTCCGATTCAGGGCCTTGAAGTTGATAACTGGTCTCCAACCCCCTCCAGCCGATTCAGGTTTCTTCACCGCCTGGATGGGGCTGTTGGTGATCGGGTTGAGCTCCTCTCTGATGATTTCCATGGCGCTCAGCTCCTTCACTATCTTGTCCATCTCCTCGACTGCTCCCGGATTCAGCGGGTACTGCCGAACAGGTGGATGAACCCCACCTTCGATGTGATGAACAAACTTTGGACCCAAATCCCCACAATCGTTCTTGAACCGTGCCACTTGCGCTGTAACGATGATCTCACGCAGCTTCTCTTTCCCAGCCGGGGAGAAGTCACTCTCTGCGAGCTTCTGTTCTGTCACCGTTGGTATGTCAATCGGTTTGTACCAGTCCTGCTGCCCGGATCCGGTTTGGGTCGGGCCGACTTTCACCAACCTTGCTTTCAAGCTCGTCAGCCTTCGCTCTAGTCGGCGATGTGTGCCTTTCTTTTTACTGAGTTCATCTAAGTCTTTTACTGTGAGTAGATTGTAAGGACCTTTCACCCACACTACTCCTTTCCACGTCCCGTATGGCATTTCTTCTATTTTCCCATTAGCAAACTGAACCTTCAGGTGTCCTGCTGTTTCTAGGTCTTTGCGGGTCATAGACACCTCCGCTCCGGTGTCCACCAGGTAGGGTACTCCCTCCACTTTGGCGTAGATTTCGTCCCCTTCCCAGTAGGCATTTTCTAAAATGACCCGCGACCTGGACGCCATTACTTTGGTGACCCTCCGGTCCCGGCTTTACGGGACTCACGGAGGGCCGTCCTTTGTTCTGGGCTTAATTTCCTATACTCCTCATCCGTCAGGAACTGACCTTTCCCTGGCTGATTTTGCGAAGCCGGCGGGTTGGTCGGTCTTCCTTTTGGTCCTGGTGGTTTCTGCTGGAACGGCCGGTTTTGGAAATTGGATGGTGGTGCTCCCTGTTGAAACGGCCGGCCCTGGAAGTTGGATGGCTGTGTGCCCTGCGGGAACGGCCTGTTCTGGAAGTTGGATGGCTGTCTGATGTTGACCCTTCCAGGTGGCTTGGCTGGTTGGCTAGCCTCCTTCTTCCTTTTGTCCTCGTAGTACTGCTGCTCCAGGTCGAATCCCTGCACTGCCACATCCATCTGGGCCACGGTTGTGCTTCTCACTGGTAGTTTCACAAACACAATCTCTCCTCTTCGTCCCTTTGTCACCTCACGCAGTACCTTCACATACCTCGCGGGAGAAACGGTTTGCTTTAGTGTATGCCAGAGCGGCTCCAACCGGCTTCCTTTGTCCAGCCGTCCTCTAGCTCTCTTCACCTGGGACTCTTCGTCGTCCATGTCCTCCAACACCAATCTCTCATAGTTGCTCTGTGCTGACTCTGTTCCAACCATCGGGTCTGCAGTTACGCTGGTCAGCCACAACTTTTTGGCCCCTTCGTGGTTGGTGGTAGATAGCACAGTTGGCCAGACATCTTTCAAATACTCCTCATTATTTTCGTCTGCGTTTTTACTACGAATCACCAGCCTTAGATTCTTTAGTTCTGCGTATGCATCTTGTCCAGTAGTAGTGGCCGGTGGCTGGGCTGACACCCCTTGTGGTCTCTGCGGGATCTGTGGTCCTGGCTCTGAAGACGTCGCCTGAGGTTCCTCCTCATCAGCCGACACCTCGTCCAGCTTCTGTCGAGTCTCCCTGGAGTACTTGTAGGCCGCTTTCTTCAGTCGTCGCAGCATCACATCATACATAATTCCCATGTATGCGTTCCTGAAGTTGGTGGTCAGGGAATAGTGAGCTGTCAGGGTAGAGCAGGATGGTGTCATCAGGATGTTAGCCCACTCCCCGACTGTCGCTTCTACCTCGAGCAGCACCTTGTCTCCCAGCCTGCTGGCCCATCCTGCTGGAATCTGGTACTCTGTCTGACCGACCTCTGGTACATACGTACGCCGTCCGTCTTTAGCCTGTACAGGGCCCCAGGTCACGTCTCTCGCCAGTCTCTCAGAAGAACCCTCGATGTCAAAGGTTTCTATTTCTTTCTTCTTTCCTCGGTGCTGTCCTGTTCGGAGTGTCTTATGCCCTGTCGGTGGTTGCTTTGGGTCGGAGAAGATGCTGTCGTGTTCACTCTCTTCTTCTTCTTCTTCAGAATGTTCGATCTCCTGTTGCTCTTCTCCTTCCTCCGAGTCGCTGATGTCCTCATACTGTTGTTGTCTAAGAGGTTCCCTCCTGGGGGAGTTTAGCGGTTGAATCTTGGCTGGTTTCATCGGTCCTACTTCTCTCTGGACCGTCAGCTGCTCATTCTTGACTCTGTCCGTGTTGGGTTGCCTCAGTTCACTGCTGCTTCCCTCGAATGAGAATTCTTTGACATATCTTGCGGCCTGGGACTCTGGCCCGACCGGTGCTTCCCTTAACCTTATCCTGAGTGGCTCCATAACTTTGGCCGTGCCGGTCTGGGTGGTGTTTGAAACTCCACTCTGGGGTATTTTTAAGGGATATTTCTTGATCTCCTTTGCTGGGTGGCTGATGCGGCATTGCTCCTCCATTTCAGTTGCCATTCGTACACCTTGCTCCGTACGGAGTCGATGCATATGGGGGTCAACCACCACCACCACCTCTTTGAACACAAAGAAATGACTGTTGGTCTTGGCTATGTTCACCACTCCGTTTTCTGTGACCGCCCTGGCGGTGTCTCCTGGCAAATCTGCCGATCTTAGTCCCTGCACGCTCACCATCACCCTTCTCATACTTTCATTGCTGGCAGTCACCAGGCCCCTTTCGAGTCCGTGCCACATCTTCTTCCGATACTCCTCCAGACTCTCTCCTTTCTTGTACACATCAATTGGGACCAGGATTACGGCACCGTAAGGGAGACTGTATCCCTTCATTATCACCACGTCTCCTTTAGTTTTTACACTACAGGAAGCTTCCAACACCTTTGAATCCTTTTTGTAATATTTCCCAGCCTGGTTTTTAAGGCTGCGTCGGAACTTTCGATTGTGGATCTTGTATTTGTCATTGGTGAACACAATCAGTCCGTCACCTTCAAGGTCCCATATTCCTCCAATAAACTGATAAATTATGAGCCCGGATTGCAGCCTTATGCTGATGGTTTCTGATGGTATTTTGGCCAGCTCTCGGGCCATCCTCCATACATCCGATTTCTGGGTCTTTTTCTTGGGGCGGCCGGGGTCCCACAGCTCCTCATCCGATTCCTCCTCGTCCTCGTCGGAACTGCTGCCCGCTGGAGTCTCCGTAGGTGGCGGTGGCTGCCTTCTCTCCGTGCTGTGGACTCGGGGATGAAACCCGACCCCCAGATCCCGTTGAGGGGACCAGTCCCTGGCCGCTTGCTCCAACTGCTCCTTGGTGAAGCCGTCGATGAGCGATCCCTCATGATTTTCCTCTCCTGACTGTTCAGAGGGGATTTCGTCATTTCGCGATGATCCCGGTAGAGCTGGGATGTTGTCGTCGTTGTCCGTCAGGTCTATCAGGTCCTGCGGAGCTTGCTTCGGCTGGTTTGTCGGTGTTGTGGCTCTGCTGGGCAGTCGAGAGGGGGCCTCAGCCACCTCCGATTCCGCTTTGTCTGGGGCCTGCTCTTTTCCTCGGGTCTCTTTGAAGGCCGAAAGTCTCTGCAGAACCTCGGCATATTCTTTGTATTTGCGCACCCCACTGGCGAGAGGGTTCACCAGGATCCCTTCGATGCCCGCTTCCAATGTAGCTGTCTTCACTAGGCTGTCATATTTCTCGGAGGGGCTGTAGACCATCCGCAGCTCACCAATCGTCCATCCTTCAAGGAGTTCAGCGAACCATTCCAGCCATTCTCTGATCTCCGATTTCTTGGTTACCTTTACCGGGCATTTAACGACTCCCAGTCGGTGACCATGTTTAAGCTGTGTGCAAAAGTATATCCGAGTCTGCACCAGGTACTTCATTAAGTTCCGTGCCATGTCCTCTTTGATGGTGTAGTGAGATTCAAAGAAAACCCTCCTAATTACCTCAATCCAGGAATCCAATCCATCACCGAGTAATATCAACGATACAGGCAATTGTGATAATGTGGATTGGGAAAGATGGGATTGATGACTCTCTCCATCCCGGCTGATGTTGCTTGCCTCTTGTCCCTTTGCTGGCTCTTGCAGGGGATCCAGTTCCCCCCTTTCTTCGTCATCCATAGTTGTCTTTGTCTTCGAGTTGCCTATCCCCCAAAGCCTCTCTTTGCGCTCTTGAGTAGGGATGGGTCCAGGCTGTGTTGGCTACTGGCTTCACTGTCTGGATACTATCACTTATCCTCAGTAGAAGCTTTCCCTCACCTGCATGCTATACAGTTACTGCAAGGGTTGTGACCGACGGCCTTATCAGTCACCGTTAACTCTATTCCCTCAGAGTTAACCATCCAAGTGAGCTATTCAGAATCACACTTCTGTTTTTACTGACTTGGTTTATTAGGGCCCGCCTACTTGGCTCCGCCCCACGTTGGGCGCCATGTCCGTTATCCTGCAATAGCTAGCCCCGCCCACTTCATCACAACCCTCCGGGACTGACTACTGACCAGTTCTCTGTCTAACAGGTCCGGAAAATCTCTAAGACCTGGGTATTACCCTAAAAGAGATCTATAAGAGATAATCTATTTAAACTGGTGTCGAAAGCGATTCGTCTAGCTCTAACTACCTCCAATCCAGAAGTTACGACCCTTTTCAGTTAAGAAACAGTCAGCTGAGTAGCCCTCACAGCTGCGTAATTCCAATAACCACTCCTGTTAACGGTAGCTCGCTTTCTAAAATATAACTTGCTCTTGGAACCGGCTAGATTAAATTTAGTGACCTGGATGTAAGTCCCTGGGTCATTATTTTACTCTCACCAAAGGAAATTATGAAGCCTCCTTTTCACTAGAACCATGTACCTTAGTTTTACCTTTATTAAAAGAACTGAAAAATGATTAAATGACTCAATTAATTTCAATGTCCACCAACTTCATTAGAATTTTGGAGTAAGAATTTATTAAGCAAGCTTAAGCAGGGGTATGTGACGTACAAATCAATAATCAATTGTATACAAGTCAAGAGCAGTGTAATAAGATCAACATGTATAATCATGCCCTCCTGTCTCTTTCCCTAACCTATGTCGCAGATTCTGAGATAGCTTTTTAGGAAGCGAATTCAACTCATACCCAGTTGGTGATGGATCTTTGGCAACAGGAACGTCCGAAAACCTTGGTCTGAGTCTTTATCCTTTGTGTGAAAAAATCCTCTTTAGAATGGAAGCAAAGTAGAGAGGGTTCAATTGCTTTTGAAAACCCAACTCTTTTATCCCTCCGGGACCTTTGTCCTTTCTCCAAGTCTGTTGCAATGTTTGGGTTGAGGTAAGACCGACGATCGAATCAGGAACCCGGGTTGGACGATTGGAACTTGTCTCCCTCTGGCGGCAAGAAGCTTCAGCTTTCTCCCGTGGCTCCAGGGTGTGGTCTACTGTTGTTTCCTTGATCTGCTTCTTCTGTTAGCTCTACTTCGGTGCCGCAGACAAAGAACAAGAACTTCTCCTTTTCCGTCTGCTTATATACAGTTCTTTGCCATATATGTGTATGGGGAGTGTTAGTTTACGTGGTTTCGGCCCCTCCTGTCTGCCGGCTGGGATGGAAAGTACCGCCCTTTCCTCAGCGTGTTGTTCTTAGCCAACCATACCACCCCACCCATCCTGTGCGTCTGGCCATCTGTTCAGAACTGCTTGCGACAGCAGGAACTCACAAGTTTCCCTTCTCCTTTTTTCCCCTTCTCCTTTTAACATTAAAAACTATGTGCTTTTCTCTGATTCACTTTTAAACACAGTCAAATATTAAAAACTTATGTGCTGATTTCCATTAAGCATTAATCATAAGCATTAATCACCTCATTAACTTATTATAAATCATCAAACCTTAATCATTTCATTGTCGTCATGTTATTACAGATCATGATTCGTATACTTCAGAATCATTCAGTAATTACTTACATACAGTCATTTTACCTATTGTATTCATCCATGTTCAACTTAATCATTATCAAAACACTCAATCATTATAAATCAAAACACAAGATTGCTTTATTTCCTTCAGGCCTTCATGCACCTTTTTCTGTGTGTACCTGGATAGATCTCAACCTCATAGCAGTTTTCTTGACACCTACCAGCAGGAGATAAAACTATTCCTGCTGGGGTTCGCCGGCCAAATCCTGAGCTTCCGCTGCGGTGGAGAAACTCATGCTTCAAGACGGTTTAGGGGATTGATTTGACAGCTAATTTACAGGGAAGATTTGCATAAGACTATGTTCTAATGAAGCAGGCTTTTCCTCGCTCCCCTTTGTCTTTCTCCACTCTCTCTTTTAGCTCGATCCTTCCTTTTTTCAACCACAGCAAATAGTAACAGATAATGCAAGCAAATTAAAGGGACAAGAGATTCAAATTGGATATTGATCAGGAGACGAAAGCCTTGTGTTTTCTCCTGTTAAAGCTTGTGTTTAAATGATTGATTCACAATGTAGCTTTCCACATCCCACTGATGTGGAGTTTCTCTGGGAATGGTAGTGCCTCTTTACCATCAATAGGTCCACAACATGTCACGCCATGCTAAGTGCTTTGACACAGCCACACAAAGAGCCCCAACTATCTGATGCCAATCTCCCATGGTCCGGGTGTCACCCAGGTGTAGGCTTTCAGAGAGAGCAAGGACAAAGTCTCCACTTCAACAGCTCCACATAAAGCAGCCTGACTGACAGCAGAAAGGGCAAAATACAACTTCTGTGTCATGTGAATGATAAAGGAGGGAGGAGAAAATATGAGAGAGCAGTTATTGAACCTACAGAGAAGAAAATAAAGCTTCTCTTTCATCCGGAAAGCTCAAAGTGTAAGAAAAAGTAAACTGTTCACAACTGTAAAGACCATGGAATTACACAGTTTTACTGCAAACACCATAATCCACATAAATAGTAGTCACCACCTTTCTTCCTTTGCTTTTTTATTTCTAAAAGGAACAATGCAGAATAACTGATATTTTTCTAGTTTTCACCAGTTACACAGTAAGATAACAATGCTCCAATAAACAGATTTGTTTTTATTTTTGCTGATATATTAAAGAATGGGCTCTGACCATTGCCTTCTCTTTGACCATTTGTGAAACTGAACTACATAAAGGATGGTATTAGCTAACTAGCATCACAAACTAACCTATTTGTGTGCATTTCATATCATTGCTACACAACACAAACATACAATTAAAACTTTTGTCATATTATAGTTGCGGGCAAAGCTTGCCTAAAGCAACAACATATTAAGGTTGATATCAGAACACTTCAGCATTGCGTTCGGCCATCTTGGACTTGTCCCAGTAACCAAAACAATATGACAAAACAACCACCAGAGGGAGTTCTGGGGAGTATTACAAAAACTGGTAATCCAGTGTAACTTACAAAAGGCATAAAAAAGTATGGTTAAAGTTGTTAAAGGTACCGGATTGATTTTTGATTAAGAACTGAAAAGATTCTCTTTTAGACATCACATATAAAACTCAATCTTATGCTTTTACCATGCCTGTGCTTTTTACCATGTACACAGAAATTAATGTGTGGGAAACAAATAGCCCCGAGAATAGAGTTTAAAACTGTCTGGATTTTATTTTAAGTGTTTCACCAGAGCCTTTCCATGTTTTATATGATGTAGGATTTTATGGGCCTTAATCTTTTTCATCATTCCGCCATCGCTAATGGAAAATAAAAGGTGAAAGTCAGAAAGATTATGAATTAAAAAGCTTTCAAGCAGAATGGAAGGTTGTTTGAAAGGGAAGGTGAGCATAAGGAACATATATAAATCCTTATGTGAAGAATTCAAATCTTCACACTCTTTTTTTTTACAGTTTGGATTTGATTTAGAAAAGGTTGCCTGCAATCAGTGATTTCCAAGCACTCGGGGAGACAGGAGTAAGTGAGAGCCAATCACTGAGCTTTTTGACCTACAGGCTGCACTTAACTTCCTCTTTTTCTGATAGCGAGAACAAAAGGGAGTAATGGTGGGAGAGATGGAGGCTTTAAAAGATCAAGAGAGACAAATCTGGTGCTTTATACAGGGAAACAAGAATTGAACTGAAAAATACAGAAATAAAACATTGGAAGCGATGTCCAGAGATGTGACAGGTGGAGCCAAAAGGGTTAGAGAATCATTTGTGATTAACAGACAACCTGCAAAAACAGAGTTACCAACTGTCTTTGTAAATCTTACACTGTGACTCCCCACTACAAGCCGTTGCTGTGTACCTCTTGATAATAAAAGCTAAGGACGCACAATATACCTGCATTAACATCAGTCAATATTAGTTAATTTCACAATAATCCTCACAGCACAAACGTAGAAGACAATGATATGTTTGCTTTTCGCTTGCATTCATGGTGACAGACTGGAGGTGTCGTAGTCTTTGTTCTCATAAAAAGCTACAACAAGTCACTGGTAGCAATTTGCTTAAGCACTTGTAAGTTGACAGAAATTCACAAAAGAACTCAATCATCAGCTGCTGCCCTAGTTCCCCTTCAAGGACACCTACAGGCACACAATTTACTGTTTTAATAAACTGCTGCTGTTGCAGCTAAAGAGATTATTTTTGTTATAGAGAATAAAGGCTCTGTTTTAATGACTGGTTCTTAATTTGTTCAGCCTGGCAGAGCTTTATAGTGAGTTTCAGTCATCTGTTCAGCTGAGAAATCTCCCTTTGTTGTTAGTTAGCAGGTCTGCGCCATTCCCTGCAGAGCTGATGGAGACCAGAAGCACAAAATAAAAGAGTTAATATCCAGAAACAAAACTGCCATCTGAAGACTCATAAAGAATGAAAAAAGAACACAGAGCAATTTTTGCAGACAGTATGTTTATGCTTCACCTTCAGTGGTAATAAAGTCTACATTTCTTTCTACTGATTTCTACCGTGAAATCAGTTCAGGTTTAAGAAAAGAAGCCAATATTGATTTCTTAATCAATGATATCTGTTCATTTACAGAAATCCAGCTCTTAGGAATCAGCCACAGGTTGACTAGTAAGGTTTTCTTCTTTATGTAGGAAAAATTGTTTCAAAATCTGGAAAATGGAGAGAGCACATAATTTTAAATTCACACACAATAGATTTTTCAAACATGTCACACCATGGCCATGAATGGAGATGTGTGCATTCCTCCACAGTTTCAAATCCAACAAGCTAAACACATAAATCAAGCAAGATCAACCTCATGACCATTGCAATTTATATGGAAATAATGTAACAGAGTAATAGAGAGTTCAATGAAAAAGTATTTATCTCCTTGCAGATATTTCCAGTTTTTGCTTTTTTTTCTACTTAAATGTTTTAAGAAACAACATGTCTCCAAGTAAAAATCTAAATTTATTTAGGAATAGAAAAAATGTACAGCCTGAGAGGAAAATGTTATTTAAAATAACCATGTGTTTGCAGCCCTCCTATATGGAGTGACTTTGTGGAATAGCTTAATGAAACAAACTAAAAATATTGCTCAATTCAAAAATAAACAAATGAAGTACATATATGATGTGTATAAAATTTAAACAGAGATAAAATGATGTATAATTATTTAATCTGATAAATCACATAAATATTGTTGTATTGACTATTTGTCCCAAAAACTTAATTCCAAAATCGAAAAAATTCAAATCTCAAAGGTGATCAAAGCAAAATGAAATAAACTCAAACAGTCAATACTGTGCATTATGGGTTCTGGTTTACGCAGTCCAACAAAAGGTCAAAACAGTCAAAATGCAGCTCTTTGTTTACTTTTATTCAGTTTTTTGGCTAAAAACAAGTTACAGGCTTCGGATAAACCTACCCTAACTCCTGCACCTGTTCTCACTGATAAAACTGACTAACTGACTGATGACAGACAGGTAAAAAACCATAAGACCACCCATATGCCTCAAGACTCATCTAAACTCTACGTATTTATACTGTGAAACACACCCACTTCCCAAACTGAAATCAATTAACTAATTAAGTGAATTACTAACCAAAAACTTATTTAGAAACAACAAAATAAACATTCTAATTATAAATCAACTACAAAACAAAAAAATACCTATCAATAAACTAAATAGTCTACATTCTAAACTTTAACTGAAAATAATGGAGAAATAGCTCCTACAATTGTAGTTCTATGATGTAAAATGAGAAACATGATGCTAATATACCTGAATAAACGCAAAACTGTAGTGCAAACAAACAAAATTACTTCATAAATGTATTTATGGCTCTTCTAGGAGGTCAAAAAAACCCAGAATATCTACAGCAATGCAGGCTTCACTTTTCTCAGGTAAGGTCAGATTTCATTATTCAACAATGAGAAAATTGAGCAAAATTGTCAAGATCAAAACCCTTGCTGACCAAAAACAAGGTAAGACCCATCTAACATTGGCCAACAGATATCTTTATGATGCTCAAGATGGTTGGAAGGCATGAGTTTTGTTACATTTGGTGAAAAACTTACACAAAAAGTCAGAAAATGAACAAACAAACAAAAAAAATCAATGTTTTCTAGTGGTTTAGTCAAAGTCTGCTTGAGATACTGATGATCTTGAACGGATCCTCTCAGTTGCATTGAAACAATTCTAAAGAAACGGCAACTATGAAAAACTTTTAATATTTTATCAGCTGATATTGGTTTAGAATTGATTTACTTCAGTCATTTTTAACATTTTCATACAAGTAAAACAATACTCACGTAATGCTGAAAAAAAAACTTAAAAAAGAAAAAGAATATAGAAGACAAGACTATTACAGAAATGGATATACAATATTTAAATTTCTGCCAATAGAAAGATCACAAAGTGTAGGTGGAACCATAAGCTTATTATACCTTCTAACAGCTTTGTCAAAATCAAACTGCAAAAGGTTTCCTGTATATATTTCTAAAACATATCTCTAAGCTATTCAAGCTGAGTCTCTAGACAAAATCATTAAAAAAAATAAACAATCACAGTTAAACTTTGGTGTTTGGCAAATGATTTTTATGCATTTCTTTTTACTTAAAGAGAGAAAAACACGAATATATGTCCTCATAAATATTCCACAGAAGAATCTGTCTTACTGAAGTACAAAACCTTCTCTTTTACTTGACCTCCTATTATTTCAAACCACTTGTGTCAACACCTTGGGAGGAGTTTATCGTAAGATGCCTTTCTGAGCTCGACTAAAACATAACATTTTAAAGTATGCAATGTAAGAAATATTTTATTAATTGGATAATTGAAAACATTTTAGTGCGACAAATAAGATGAAGAAACTTGTAAGAGGAAAACCCTTCCTTCACAGCTCTGCACCAGCAGCAAAAATTCAGAAAGGAGAAGAGAAATTGATTTTATTAATGGCATTTAAAGAAGTGAGAAGTAAAAGATCTTTGACCATAAAGAAGGAGTTAATAAAAACGACTGTGTCAGCTGTGTGCAAGTCTGTTTGCAGCTTGATGACATCTCTCCATCTCTGTGTCCCGCGCTGAGATTTCTGCCATCACCCAGATAAGGTGGAATGTAGAATGACAGGAATTTCAAACCTACATAACAAACAATGAAATTCTAATTACCAGCCAGCGCAAACAATTTTCCCTGCTGTGACATTTGGACTGTGGGACTGTTCAATTATTCATTGGCACTCTCGCCTTGCTGGAAAAGAAAAAAAAAAGAGAAGAAAAAAATTAAAAGAGGGAATGAGGCAGCTGAGGGCCTGATATATTTATTCTGGTTTAAAACCTGTGTTGGAACAAATCTGAATAAAGCAATCATCTATTCACGCCAGGACCTGTTTCAAATTCAGCAAGAACATAAAACAGCGGTGACCCTGTTTCCCTCAAAATGTCAGAGGGAGGTTGACTTCTCGGAAAGTTTAGCAATGAATTGGTCTCGCTCAGTGTATAAATATACTTTGCAGATCAGAGGAAGAAGATGTTCCTTGGCACAAGCGTAACTGAGGATTTTCTTGTAATGAAAGTCTCGTTTTAGTTCAAAGCTGAACAAATGTTATTCCAATCAGATGAGGCTCAATGTGGGCATGACTTTGAATGCTTATCCCTATTTAAGGAAGGCACACACAGCCAAACAACACAATTATTTCAGCAACATTACACCTTTTCTCTTGTGTTGTATTGACAATGTTTGACTGAGGGACCGTTTGCTCATATGCCTGGAAAAAGGCCCTTTAAAATATAAAAAGTGTAAAAATGTATGGAAATCTGCAATCATTTTTGTCAGCTGTAAGGAGGCTGGGTGAAGGGAACACGGTGTACAGCAAGGAAGAGTTCAGTGCTGGAGTCAATAAGGGCCAGGCCTTGGAGTATAACACCATCCAGAGCCTTCCTTATTGTGTATTCTCATTGGATGACCTGCAGTCATCATCAAAATTCACCAGGGCCTGTAACTTAGCTGAGTCGCTCTGCAGATAAGAGACTGCCAGCCAAACTGAAGATGTATTAACATCAGAGGAGAGAAATATATATCTTGCCATTTTCAAACTGCAGACAGCTTTTTTACTTTCTTCCTCTTCCTGCTATCCCCCTCTTTTTTTTCTTCAACACAGACAAGTAATTAATCTGCAACAGCGACATGGACTAGTGGCTTTGCTTCCTGGATGGCGAAAAAAGGCCTGATTTTTTTATAAACTAAAAAGTTAATAAGAAGCAGAACATTTAAAATTCCATTATCAGGGTGAAGTGTGTGTGTATGTGTGTGTTCCTAACCGCCACCTTTGCTCCGGACTCCCAGGATGCAAATGACCAAAACTGTTGAAGGGCTTAAAATAAAGTGCTTTCCAAGATAGTGAGAGCCTTGGCCACAGTTTGCTTAATAGGGGCAGCTGAGTGGTTTTTGATAGAGGGCAAAACAGATAACTACAGGAAAGTGATGCAGAAATTGTCACATCTAGAAGAATTCAGACAAGTTCACTGAATCATTCCTTCTCTAGTGATCTAGCATTAGGCATGGGTTGGTACGAAACAGCCTTGTGTAAAAAAAAACAACATAATATGGCTTCTAGTACTTTCCCAAAAACTAATAACAAAAGTAAAATGTTATCTGCTTGCCTTTCAATTCAATTAAAAAAAACTTGATCCCAAAATGAAATTAGATGTTGTCATAACTCATACCATCAAAGTATCTTCAAAGAGTCATTGTAGATGTGATGATGTGGACAGGAAGGATCTCCAATAGCAGTCAGTCTTGCAGTTACGTTTGGGTTTAACATACATAATCTAACAATCATAATCTTATGATACTATCAATATGTTTTATCTTTGACTCAACTTCCATGAATCCTCTGGAATTTGGGGTAAAGCATGCTTTAATTTGTTGCACTGCAAAAACATTAAATCTTACCAAGGATTCTAATACAAATATCTAAGTGGACTTGAAACAGGGCTAAATTAATTTAGAAGTAACTTTCCATCAAGATATATCAGCTCAAGTAAAGTCAATAATTCTTGAATATCAATAAAATGTATTTAGTTCCATTGGCAAACCTTTTCATTTGTATAACATGGGAAAAATGTCTTCTTAAAAGTAAAAAAAAAAAAACTTGCTAGTGGAGCTAATAATTTTTTAAAATAAATATTCAGTTATTGATTTAAAACAAGGTCCAATACCTTGGAGAGAAGGTACTTGAAAGTTAAGTTAGTGATATTTCAAGTGTGCTAAGATATTTGCACTAGAAACAAGACAAAAATACTTTGTGATTAGTCAGGCAGTCTGCTAAGGTAGGAAGCCAGGTCTAGAAAACTCAAAAATCTCTCAAATATTAAACATTAATCATTCAGAGTAAGTCTTAATTAATTCACAAAGCAGATGAGTAAATTTAAGCTCTCTAGGAGTGAAACACTAGACTGTGCCAGAGAAAACTGTGGTCTCTCTGGCATGTTCTCTGGTATCTCATTAAATGATATGGAAATCCCAAGAATGGCATGCTGAATTTTTTGCAGTTTTAAAATTATTTTTCTAAAACTTAATGCTTGTTTTTAAACTCTGATTATAAAATTAAATGTAGAATACAATGCAATTGAAAATATAGTGTGTGAAGGTTAATACATAAAAGTGTGTACCCTGAGTCAGGGTCAGCCCACCATCACGAATCTGTGCCTCCAGCAGTCCTGCCTCGTGTTGGCCGTTACACTCCTCTGCCTCCAGACATTTGATACCCACATAAACAAGAAACACACACTTTCACTTCACACACACGTAAAGCCGGCAGCCAACTGCCCATGACATGAACACTACCGCGGGCTCACTGGGCGCCACTTAAAGGCTCCCACTTTGAAACTGACACTCCACTTGGCAGTGGCGCCAAACAAAAGACAGTTTGTGTGCATGTGAGGGGTGTGTGTGTGTGTGTGTGTGATACTGAATGCCTGTGGATGTCCCAAAATTTCTCAACAAAAGCTGCACTAAGATTCTGCCAGCTCTTCTCAACCTTGAGCTTCCTTTTATTTGTCCCACAGGAAACTTTTCCCAACCACATCACTGTATGTTCCGATGTCTATTTTTGAAGTTTGTCCACTTCGCCCTAAGACGCGACCTTTCCCCACTCTCTTTCATCCGCAAAATGCGAGCGTGAATGTGTGCAAGTGCGTCTGGGTGGAAAGGTAAGGAGGTGTGCTCTGATGACACAGTTAAATCTAGCATGTCACCACATTCATGGCAGATTACCAGGCATGCTTTTAGAGTCAACTTCTTCTGGCAGATGCAAAAACAAGGACGCGTCGCCCTGTAGGTGAATGTAATAATAGAAACAGTATGGCTGTGAAACCAAATTAGGACATCACACTGGGACTGGTAGGATAATGTTAGAATCTGCTGCAGTAGAAATATAAATGAGAGGTATAGCTTTTTGTTGTTGTTTTATGCCAATAGAGATTCATTGGATGAAGGTTTAAGGAGCCGAAGACAAACTAATCTATTAGATGTTTCACATCAACTAATAAAATATAATACTTAAAGTTTAGCAGAAATTGATCAGCATCTGTAACAGTTTATTCCTAACGCTGGTTATCAAGTTATTTAAACAGCTTTTAATCTTTTCATTTTCATGTCATTTGTATATTAACCACTGGTGTTCCACATGGTTTAATATCAAGACCTTTTTATTTACTGTGTTTAAGACGTTAAAGTTTGATAGTTTCATTGATACTCATGGGAGGATGTGACAGACAGCTATGTCAAATAAAATGATCCAAATCCATCAGTGGTGTTGAATTACAGCATTTTTTTCTATAAAATACTTTCATAAAACACAGTGAAACTTTAGGAAACACTTGAAATATGTAAATTCTATTATTAAAAACACAGAAAAGAGCAACTAGACTAATACATAAAATATGCTGAACCAATTACTGATTCAGTCCCATGCTTTCTAGACAGCATGTTGAGATAAGAATTAGACTATTCTTAATTGTTCTAACATTTTATTAATGAAATAAGACAGTGGCACAATAATGATTTCCAAAAACCTTCAAAGTCTAAAATAATCAAAGATTAAAGTGGCTTTAATTATTTGAGACATCAAATGTTTGTTTTGGAAAAACAGAAAAATAAGCCTTTGGGCTTCAGTTTGTTTCTGTTTTGGTTTCTGACTGTGGGGAGAATATTGTGTAGGGAATTATTTTGAACAACTAAAATGCTTTTGATTTGTTGTTGTGTTGTTTTTTTTTTGTCATTTGCCTAAAATTTAACTATAACCATAATATATTACATTACATCATAATTCTGTCTATTAAGATGATTCAGCTTTAACATTTCATGGCACATAATGTCACAGTAAGAGTGTCTGGCAGTCTCTTCAAGTTGCTGATACTCTTTATCAGCAGCCTGAAATAAACAAGAGACTGGTGGCCTAATCTGATTTGTGAATGATGAAAAACAGACTTGAAAATAATAAACTCAGATAGTACAACACCAAAGTTGGCTAAAATATATCAAGGCGGGGATTACCAGGAAGGTGGTAAAAAGTGCAAATGTGAAAACAAATTTCTGACATTGTAGTTGATTATTGTGTGATTGATGACAATGTCACTTTTATCACTGAGAAACTATTAGAAACTTGATTTGAATAACTAATAAGAAGCACATAATTTTTTGGAGTATGTGTCTTTGCATGCATGTTGCATGGAAATTTGCAGTTTTAAGTAAATATCCTGTTGTGCTATACAAACATTGTTGAAAATACACTCATATTGGCAAGCTGAATTCTGTATAGCTTCAACTTTTATTTCAAGCATTTAAATAAAAAAAATGCTGAATGTGTATGACAAATTATTTGAACCACAGCAAAAACTAACTTCTTCTGATGCTATAGTATGCTTTAAATGTGACAAATTAAATCCCAGCACACACAAACTATGAAAACATGAATAAATAACACAGACTGATCAGGCATAACATTAGGACCAATGACACACAAATGATCTTTTCATCATGACGCCTCTCATTTAGTGACAAACTTGTATCAATCATCCAAACAAGTATTTGTATCTGTGTGATTGATTACTTTGACAACAAATGTCATTTTGTGATAGATTCATAAATTAGTAAAATATTTTTTTCCAAAACTTCGGGTGTAGTTCCCAGTATGTAATCCATCAACACTGGTTCAAGGGAGTAAAAGTGGTGAAGCAGCGACAGGATCAATGGAGGCCAAGGCTCAGTGATGCCTTTGTGAAGCAGCTGCTGGCCTCTGTCATGTACTCCGACAGACAAGGTGCATTAGCTCAGACTGCTGAAGGAATTCATCCTGCTTTCTGATAGAAACGTGTCAGAACCAACAGAGCATTGACATTTTTGCCCAAGTTGCACTATGGTAAGATGGCAACCTGAGGTAGTTTGCTCCATTGTTGTGGTTGGACACCTTGAAACATGTTTTTACAAACACCAACATCCCGAAACATGGCAAGATAAGAAACCGTGTGAGAGTAACTGAAAGATCTTTCTGTTTTAATGATCAATATATAAAAAAAACACTGCATCACTTGTTGTAAGACATTCAAAACATAACATTAACAATCAGCAGGCATTTGTTTTATAACAATGGAAAGCAGTAGAACTGGACACTCTTGAACATTTCTGTCTGATGTGGACATTCTGCAGAGAAGAGATGATGTCTTTTGTCCAGCATGTCATTAATAACATGATAATTCATAACAAAGACCATTAAACAATCATGGTAGTATTTGCTGCTGTTTAACCAATCATTTTGTGTTTTTTGGGATTTTTTTTGTTATAAATTATCACAATAAAATTTCAGACTTTTGATTGAGAAGCACATCAAGATAATTTTGCAGCTTTCTGTGGAGTCTTTGCAACCACATATACAGTATGAGAGCATTAGTACTTTAGGCACCAAACATCTTTACAACTTAAAGATATTAAAGTAGGTAATTCTCCCACTGCATGATGCAAAAACACAAGAGCTTACCAAGCATTTCTTTTGGGGTGAAATGTCTTAGAACACTTGAAATAAGTCAAAACTGACTAGAAAGTAACTTTTCAGCAACATAAAGTTGTTTTAAGTTAGCAATTCTTGAATTTTCATGTAAAAAGTACCAGTTCTACTGGGATTTCTGTTCACTTTTAAAATGGAAATAATGTCTAGTTGAAAGAAAAAAATATCTTCCAATAAAACTAATACTTTTTAGTCCATATTCAAGATTTATTTACTTAAAACAAGATCCTATATCTTGCTGAGACGCTACTTGCAAGCTAGTTTTGTCTTATTTCAAGTGTGCAAAGATATTTGCACTAGAAACTAAACAGAAAACATTCAATAAGCTTTTGTGTCTTTGCAGTGTTCTACCACTATATTTGACATTTACCGGAGCTTTGAAAACCATAGCTTGGTTCCTTCTAACATACTTAATGCAATTGTGCCAGTTTAAGTTCTCTGTGATCAGTTACATATAAACAACACTCTTATTTATTCTTTGCCCCCTCTTTGTAGCCATTTATAACTCGTACAGTAAAGTCCCCCCCTCACACACACACACACAATGGTGGGAGACAGCTGTTGGGGAGATCATGACACAGCGGCATGTGGCATCTTGTGGGGCGGCATGTTAACACCTGTTTACACCATTTACAGGAGGGACAGAAAGCCGAACACAGCACAATCAGGCAGAGGATGAAGACATTCGTCCAGCTACAGGCAAAAAGCACATTTTGATGTCGCTTGGCTGGGGTTGAAGACATTGTGTGGCGCATTATAGTGCAGTCTTTCATGTGTAAGAAACCATCAGTGGAAAGCCACTCAGGCGCACTGGGACAGCATGCAGTGCTAATCCAAAGGAAGCTGTGTGTCCTTGGGCACATAGACTATGCATGAGAGTTGAAGGAATTAAATGAAAATGTACATTGTAAGTTCAGTGTTTCTAGACCAGCGGCCACTGCAGTGGACAGCTCTCTAAAAGCCTTTTTTTGTGTTTCTTTTGGATTTTTATGTTATAAATGCACACAGGCCACTGAAGTGGACACGAGTGCATCATACAATACACTATCAACTACTGGCCATCCACTGCAAGCGCAAAAAGATTTTTGTTAAATCCAATATGGCAGATGAAAAAGCATGCCGACCAACTCATCGTATCCAAGACCCGTCTTTGTCTGTAGAGGACATGCAAACACTAAAAACTAACACTACTGATGTATTTTCCAAATGACAACTTTGTATTTAGAGAAAATTAAAACTGATAGATAAAACCTAGAATTTTTTACTCACCTTTTTTTGTGCCTCAAGAAAATCAAAAACAATTTCCTTTATGTCCAGAAACAAATCTGGATATAAAGGATCATAATTCATGCATGAAAGGGCTAGTTTAGTAAAACCTAGCCCCTTGTTCTACACTATTTACTTCGTACATAGGGTCCGAACCCTCGGCTATTGTGAAACGATTGGTTGCTGAAGGAGAGGAGTCTGAGGTTTTAAATGTTACCCAATCTCTAACACCTAGACATGATGTTGGTCTATTTGCTATGTGCAGTTAAGAGCCATTTCACATGTCCAAATCTAAATATTAGAGACCAAAATAGTCTCTCCTTTTTTCATTGCATTCAATATAAATCTCACACTCAGCCTCTAGAAGCACTTGTGGATTGGAGGACAACTTGTTATGAAGAAGAGAGGCTCTCTTGTTCACACATACACCCACATGTTCACATATAAATCTATATGTAGAGTACATACTCCAGCATACACAAGCAGGTCACGCGGCTCCATGCTCAAATGTCACAGAGGCAGTAACGGTCGCTGCTTTCAAGTCCCTCACTCTGGGCCCCCACCACATGTCAAAGCAGGGCCTGACGACCCCCCCGCGCCCCTGTCCCCTCGCCACCAACACCATCCCTCTCGCTGCCAATCCTCCATGACACATGTCTTACCCCTCCCAGGTAAACACAGCAGTGGAGAAACTAAAGATGGAGGGGGGAAAGACAGAGGTAGAGATGGAAACATGGCGACAGAGACAGAGAGCTCACACTGTCGGTACACAGAAAGACAAGGCTGATTGCTTTGAGGCAATCTGTCGGCCAACCTTGACATTTTCCCAGCGCTTGGTCAAGATCATCGATGTGAGTCAGGCCGACTAGCGACAGGAAGAAGAGCAAACACGAGCCTTAGAAGAAAAAGTGCAGAGGGAAAGGAGGGGAGAAGAAGGTGAGGGCAGGCGAGTTGATACTACAGCCTAAGCCAGTTGCATTCAATGGTAAGAAAACAAAGTCATGCAGTTTTTTTATCCAGCAAAGGTAACAGAATTCTACACTGTAAAAACATAAAATTTTACCAAGCATATTTGGTCTAATTTCTGATGCAGATATCTTAGTACACTTGAATTAAGACAAATTAACTTAAAGTAACTTTGTAGCAAGTTACAGAATCTTGTTTAAGGCCAATAATGCTTTTCTATTGAAGAAAAAAAAAACACTAATCCCACTGGCAGAATTTTTTTCCCCAATTACAGAAGATGTTTTATCCATGTTATAAGTGAAATAATCTGCCAGTGGAACTAATACTTTTTTATAAGAATCTGTTTTTACATATTTATTAAAATTGTCACGATGGTGCACAATATAAGACAGATTATCTGTGAAAAAAACTGAGCTCCTCTGTCTTCTCTCACTGCTCCCAGTACTGACTGCATAAATGCACAGCTTGGTCAGAAACAGCCAATCAGAGGCAGGGGAAGTAATCAGGCTCGTGTACTTGCTGCTCACACTCTCCCCTTTGTTCTCTGCGAGGCTACAGCTTATCCCCGATAGCTGAGCCTTTCATCAATGCTAAGGCTAGTTAGCACTGTAAGTTGTTTCTCCTTCATTAGCACATTTAGCAACAATTTCACATGTTTGATTGACAGCGTTAACAGGCTCCTCCTGGCACTGATTGGTTGTTCTTTACTGGGAGATGTGCATATCTTTACACAGAAAGAATAGCACTAGGAGTGTATATTATTCAATAGATTATCTGTCACAACATGGTGAGAATTTTAAAAAATACAAAAATAATAGATTTTTCATAATAGTTACATACTGTAGCTTTTAAAGGAAACTCTTTTGAGATTTAAAGTTTCTTTTTAGTGTCATGAAAAACAATAACTTGGCGTTATTAATGTCATCTTGACACTAATATTTAACATCACTTACAACCAGCAACCAAGGGGCTGAGTCAAGTTTCCACACACGCTCACTCTCACATGAATTCCCACTGAATCCTAATCAGCAGCTGTGCTGAGCGGTAAGTCTTGCTTCCGTTATTGATTGTCCGCCCAAGTTTGTTTGTCTGTGGGTGCTGGTGGGAACCCCCCCTGGAGTCCAGGGAGTCAATGAGACTGTAGCACTGAAAGACTATCAGCCCAGCAGCAGCAATTAGCCCTGGGACTCAGAGCAGCATGTCTCTGATGGTCAGTACAAGCGCCGCAGACACACAGAAACACAAGCACACAAGACAAAGCGAGTGTGAGGAAAGCCTCTGCTCATTAAAAAGCAGAATCGGAGGCCCCCCGACAGGCACAGGAGAAAAGGAGAAACAAAAGCAGCAGGCTGCCACTTTAAATACATAATACCTGGATTTGATTTTGTGTGGGTTGCTGGAACACATGTACAGATGGATGAATGTGTGTGTGTGCAAACACAAACAAGAGGCTTCGAATTTAGCCCACAGGGCCAGGTTGCCAGAAAGGTGTGAGTCATTTACTGTTACAAATGGTGAGGGCAAAAATCACAAGAAGGTTGTGTGGAAGGTGAAGATCCAGGATGAGAGCAACAGGAAGAGAGAGACAAAAAATAAGAGGGAGTTTGAATTAGTTTTGGTTTTTTTAGGCTGCTCCTTTGGTAAATGCTATGGGCGCGATCAAATGTGATTTTAAGCAACAAAGTGACCTTTTCAGTAGCATGAAACTAAAGCTGGCTGTTTCCTTGTGGGTGGATAACATCACTACAATATCACACTATAAATGAAGAACATGTTTGAAGACATACTGTAGATTTACACACCTCTGCTAACTACCAGGTTTTTGTTACATAAAAAGAATTACCCAGAAATGGTTTCAGAACCTTTCCGCCTTTAACGTGACAATTCTGTACAATTCAACTAAAAAACAAATCTGTTAGAGATTGAGAGGTGGGGGAAAGTGTACAAACTTAAACTAATAGAATAACTTACAGTATTTTCAGCATTTAGTTTTCTTACCTGACCTTTAGGGAAACTAAAAGTTATGTTCTCTTATGAAATTTTCTCAATTTTTTCTTCATTTCCATCCTTTACCTAAAGCAAATGTTTTTGGAAATATAGTTTTTTTCCCCATTTGAGACAAACAGAAGCAACTGTATTACTAAAAGTGAACATTTCTGCATCATTGATGAAGAGTTAAAATTCAGAGGCAGACAGTAACACTGAAGGAGCTATGGGAGTTTTTGAGTAGTACTGACTGTGCTCTGCATTTGACTTAGTGGGGTTGACAGACAGACTCATTTTCTTCCAAAGAACATCTCCAAATGTGTTTGTGGTCTGATGAAATCAAACTTTAAGTTTTGGGCTGCAATTAAGTGTAGGTCTGGCACAGAAACATTGGGGCACTGTACTTACACGTTAAACGTGGTGATGGCAGTACCATGCCATCATCCTTTTTGTGAAGTTGAATGAAATGATTAAGATTTGATATCAGTTAGTTATGATCCCAAATTTTTAAGCATGTGGTTGGTGTTTTTGAAACTCAAGAGCTAAATCTGCCAGAACAAAGACTCTACAAAGAAAAGTGTGAACAGTTGCAGCTGATTAACAAGTTTTTAATTAGAATTTTAAAGGTTATACATCTCATTAAAAAGTGGTTAAAAATGTTCAAATCCTTTGTTATCAAATTTTTTTACATCACAGAAAAGTGGGATTTTATCAAGGGTGTGCATTTCTTTCAGGTACGTAATTCTCCAAACATGTTTTACACCCTGAAAATGGATCAAAAATGTGTAAGTTACAAGTGTATGTAGCAAACTGCTGTGATATTAGAAGAGACAAATTTGTAAAGTTTGTAAATTGGTGCTGTAAATAACTACAAATAAAATGGACCAAAAACTAAATATGAAAGGAAATATGGTCCAAGTGGACAGTAGTCTGTATTGGCAGAATTTTAAAGCCAGAAACTAAGATTGGATTGTCAAAAAAAGAATTGCAACACTGACTACAGAAGATACTCCATGACAGATGTTTAAGTAGCATCCCCACTAAATTTAAAGTCTTTGCAATCAAATCGAGATGTGATTTGTTGTTTTGTGACAATGTTAAACTTCACACAGATTTCAATTTTCTTTTCCAACAGGTTCCTGCTCCAGAGACTTCAAATTTCAAAAACTGCCATAAGCACACTGTGCACAAGACATCCTGATAATTCCTTTGTACTAATCCAACCTTGTTTCCAACTGTGCTACAGGTGTACAGCACACCTGTAGGGACAAAATGTCCAGAAATCTGTCACCATGCTGTATTTGCTCACTGTGATAACATTCAGAGACAAAAAAAAAAGCAAAAATAAGAAGAGAAGAGAATATTTTTGACTTTCTTGGAGGTCATAATAAGATGAGCAAGAGTGAAATAGGCAAATGATAAGTGAAGGGAAGAGCAGTGAGTCAGTCTTGCTATCTCCCCTGACAGCTGTTTCAATCTAACAAGCATGCAAGTATGCTCAATTCAAAGCACTGGTAGCAGAGAGCATGGTGTCAATTGAAATGATACCTAACACATGCAGGATGAAACAATTTTGCGGCTTCAAAGATAGTTCAAAAACGGGACAGAGGGAGTTATGAATTTTATGCGAACAGACACACATTGAAATATCCGACCGCACAGACACGCAGAGATGAAAAGAAGTTTATTTAGATACACGGCCGGGCCAGCAGTCTGAAATGTTGTGCTGAGGATTAAATGCAGTAGGGTGTTATTAGACAGATTCACATTAGAAAGAATAATTGAAAGAGTGACCCTGTAGACAGTGTTTCTATTGAAGTTTGGCTTCCATTAATGCAATGCAAAAAATCCAATACATGCTATTAATCACACATGGTGAGGAATTTTAGGATACGGAGAAAGCCAATTAAAATGAAGCTTTCAACTTGAATAGCAGAGGTCTACATGGCATGTGACAATTTAGTAACAGATGCTAATAAAGTCAAAATTATCTGCTTTGGTTCAAACTCTTTTTTTAATAGTTATTCATACAAGTTTCTTCTTCAGCCAAACTAACTCCCTCAGAATCATTACCAAGTTTCTCCAGAGTTTCCTTGTTTACATAAGGAACAAAAACTTAATCTGTTTTTGCATTCCCACTGAGAACCCATCATAATTATGTTCCTTTAAACAAGAAAGAGACCAATTAAAATCCACACACACTTTAAAAAAGTCCAAACAAGTTTTTTTGTTTTAAAAAGAAGAAACAGCAGAAGTGGTTTGGTTTGTCTGACCAACCAGCTGCATCTTAAACAACTCAGGCAGTTCTTAGTTATCTCTTGGAATATACAGCGAATAAAAAGTATTTATACCCCTTGAACTCTTTTGTATTTTCTAAAGTTACAAACACAAACCTTGATATACGTATATTTTATATGGATTGCTCAAACACCTTAGGTTTGTGGTTTCCCCTATGCTAACCTTGTACAGGTTAACATGCGGCTATAGAAAACATCTTTGTCACATTTTTGCACAAAATCCAGATAAGATTTTAGTTGCTCAGTTCTACCGTTTTGAGCTCCTCTTAGAATGAGCCGATTTAAGGCCTCTTGTCACTTTAAATCCAAATAAGTTGCTGCTGGCCACGCCCCTCAAACCAATGTTTACAACCGCATGTGAAAATGACTTCAAACAAATTTGTAGTTACACAACCGTACATTTTTGAAAAGCAGAAGTAGAACCTTCTGCGCAACCAACAAGATTTCAGCAAGTGGTTTCTGGATGGTAAGTCAACAACAAAACACTTGTTTTTTCCAGCAGCCATTGTACAGCATATACAGTGGTAAAACCAGCTGACCCGATGTGCTGTAGTTTCATTTGGGTTGCTAGGTGACAGACTGGGCTTTACTGGGGTTGTTGGATAATGTTACATTCCAAAAGTTTTTGAAAAAGGCTCATTTTCCAGACATCAAAAGACATTAACTGATAGTAAGCAGAGTCCTAATCTTATAAACTTATTATCAAAAATATCTGGGTGTTCTATTTTTTTTAAAGCAACCCAAATGGAAGTTCAAAAACATGCAAAATGTGAATTTTGCATCATAGGTCCCCTTAAAATTTATTTTTTATGATAAACCTTTCTCCAAAGATAAAATAACTATGATAAAATATCAGTTTTATATTTAAAAACTACAGAATCATTTATTTTCATCTTTTTCAGCATTCCAGCAATCAAATCCTTCTTAAATTAGCTTTCAAATTTCCACAGGCCTTCTGTGATTGAGTTTGACATTACTGTTATAACAGCTTGGAAACTAACTTTTTAAAACTTGGTATGCCTTGTTAGGCACAGCTACTGATTGAAAACAGAGTAAACAGGCTGATGAAAAAGTGGAGAGGTGGAACAGTTCTGTGTTTGAAGAAGCTTAAGTGGATGTTGAGGAGACAGTCAGGAGCCTGTTCCAGTTTTAAAAGGTGAAGCAGCTAAATAAAGCTCAGATTAGGACTCTGCTCACTATCAGTGTTTGCACCCTGTGATACTGTGATGGAAGTAGGCCAGAACCGGAGGAGGGAAGCCAGAGTCAATGACAGGAGCTGCGACTAAACACATCATGGAAAGAGTTTCTATTTTCTGAGCTTGTGACAGTATTCAGATGACTGGCGAATGAGCAGCGGTCATGAAGTCCAACTTAGCCGGCTAGCTGTGTGATCGTGTGGCTTGTCTAATCAGGAGCCACGGCATCTGCTCTTAGCTTCCAGTGATTACAGCTCAGCAGCCGAGCCTGACAATACGCAGGCGAAGTGTAATCAAGTCAGGGAGAGTGAGGCGTAATCAGCATTTCTCCTCCAATCAGCCCCAAAATCACTGTCTCTAATCTGCAGCCAGCCATTGATGGGTTTGATTGATAGGATGGATTTGTTATCTGGCTGTGGGGGTCTGCAGGGAGCAGAACAACAAGCAGGAGCAAGAGACACAGTCAGCTTATCAGCTATCGCTACATTTGTTACCGCTCCCCCTTGTTGAGCAAGCAGAGATTTTCCTCACGGGCTACAACTGCTGCTCCGCTCTCATTTATCATACAAAAGAATTAAATGTGGACACTTCAAAGTACTTCCACACACAAGGCTCCCCGGGGGCTTATGTTTTCTCCCTGTTTAAAAGGGAGAGGTCCTATCCATCACTGGTTGTTTGTGACGGAAACAGAAACCACGGCGAGCATTTCTTTTTAAGTGTGTGTGTTGGCAAGAGCCTGTGTGATATCCATGAAATAATGACTCGCATATGTGTGAACGTGTCTGAGATTTGTACGCGTCTCCTGCGCAGGGAGGATTAGTAGACAGAATAATGCTTCTTCAGCAAACAGAAGCCGTGACCGTAGCATCTTCTGCCTCCAGTTTTGATGAATCTAGCTCCTCTGCGTCAAAACACAAAGAAAAATCCTCACAAGCGTTCGCACAAATATGCTCATTTTAAACGAGCGCGTGATGAACGAGCTCCATTGATTTCCTGCATGAAGCCAAAACAATAGAGACCAAGACAAATGCCTGGCCTGTTTCAGATAACAAGGCAGCTTTAACAAGACGTGCAGCATTCTTTGTGAGCCCTGAAGAAATGGGGGCGACAAAAATCAAGAATTTAGAGGCGAGATATAATTTGGACCAGAATAGCAAATAATTAAACGGCTGTTTATGAGGATGTGACAATATTCCTGATTTCTAAGTCGATTAGTTGTCACATTTAGTAGCTTTAAACTGACTTGAAAGTATCTCAGCAAAACACCTGCTTCATCCATTATTTTTCCCTAAAACTGGAAACCTCATGTTTTTGATAAACACGCCAAACAACACTCAGTTGTCAGTGCACTGGTGTAAGTCACATCTTAAAGCTTAAAGGGAAAGGTTGATTTACAAATACTCACACACAATCCAAGGTTGTTAAACAAAGACTTGAATTTGGGGATAATGAGCAATATGATGACACTAGGACATGTTGATGATCTGTCTAAGCAGAGATATTGTAATATAATGTATAAAACCCATTGTTTGCATTGTTATTCTGTCCTGTTGATGTTGTGTGACATTAAATATTTTCTCCTTTTCTTCAGCTTTCTAAACCAGAAAGTAACTCTTTGTGGTTGATTACCATAGTAAGACTCAGTATACTGATTGAAATATTTTTATATAATTCCCCCTTTTTGGATCATAAATTAACTGAGATTTACCACAAAAGGTCATTTTCAGGATCCACTGCCAGATTACTGATTACTGCCGGAGTCGTAGAATCACTAAAAAACTAAACTAGACTGACTGACAAGAAATAGATGAAAACATTTCAAAAAGCTACATATTATGCTTCAATCTAAAGAAACCCAAGAACTGATGAGAAACAAAACTCTAGCCAACCAAAATTACTCCAAAACACCACAGACTCATCCAGGATGCGACAAAATAACCCAAATTGACCTTAAGGCCTGAGGTGAGGTCAGAGTTCATACCTCAATACAGCAAAAAAATCTGCTCTATTGCAGAGTTCAGAAAGAAAACAACCGTTGGTCATACATTTAGCAAAAAAAAAAAAAAAAAAATATATATATATATATATATATATATATATATATATATATCAGAAAATATATGGCCTAAACCACCAACTATCACACAATGGTATAGAGAAATATTTAGGGTCCTCCCTCATGAAAGAATTAGTGCAGTCCTTAAGGGTAATGAGAAACATTTCATTGATATGTGGTCTCTTGTTCTAAACTATTTACCTAAAGAGCTGACAAGACTTGTGATGAGAGGTCAGAATCCTATAAAGTGGAAGGTCTCACCAGATCTTAACTAATGGACATCCTCCTTCTGTATTCCTATGCATCTTTCTTCTTTCTCTGATCACCCGGCTAGATATGATTGTGCTGATGTCAGGCTGTAAACATGTCTGTTAATGTTTGCCGACCACTGAAGGCATGATTTAACGTGAATGTTACATTGTACGGCAGCTTCCTTTTATTTTATGTATTTTATTTTATTTTTTTTATGTTTGTTTTGTTTTTGTATCTCATACTCATGTAAGGTGACTGGCAGCACAGTGTACAATGTTATATATATTTTTTTCTGTTTGTGAAAACACAAAACTAATAAAAATGTTTAAAAAAATTTAAAAAAAAAGAAAATATATGGCCTAATAAGACAAAAGTGGAAATTAATAAAAGGTGCATATCCTGTTAGCTCTGATGTAAAACTTGTAGATCTTAGCATGCCAGATAGTCAACTTCTGAATTCATAAAAACAGTAAAAATTAAGGTTTTGGAGTGGTCTAGTCAAAGTTCAAACTTTCATTTGAATGAGATCCAGAGACATGATTTTAAATGGGCTTAAAAACCCTCTAAGGCGGCTGACTTAAACCGTCTGCATAGAAAAAGAGGCTGAATTTCTGTATGGTGATGTAAATTATTCATTAACGCTCGATGGCAGATGCTGCAGCCAAGTGTGACACAACCAGTAATAAGGTTTTATGGGGTGATGACCTTTTTTATACGTAGGGCCAGGTTTGTTTGGATACCTTTTAAACCCTAATAAAATTGAAACAAACAGATAAATAACTCTGCATGAGGAAAATACAGTTCATAACTCTGTGTAATTTTACATAGGGATTGTGACAATCTTATAAAGAGATTAAAGGAACATGAAGGTTTGCTTTAACTGCAAAATCAATAATACTCTATCTTCATTGCACCATGAAGTGTCATTTGTAACTTCTGTATGACACAATGCAAGTCCAAGTCAGACATCCAGGTTCTGCTGAAGCACCTTCATCAGGCAGGCAGGCGACCCAAGTTTCAGTCACAAACACGAGTCTGTGACAGCTCCATGACTAACTAAAAAATAAACGCCAGAGGCAGCATTTCAAGACTTCTAAATCAACAAGTAATGCTCACCTCGAGCTATAAAGCAACAGAGAGACTCAGCAACAGCAACAGAAGTAGATGGAGTGGGTTTGAGGCCCAGATACGGCTGCAGCAGAGGCTGAGAGGGTCTCTGTCCAGCTGCTAATGGGATGTTCTTGTTGTTGCCAGAGGATAACTCTCATCCTGTGTTCTGGACTACAGATCAAAGAGGGGCCGGCCTCTGCAGAGCTAGCAAGTCTGCATCTGTGGAGCAGAGTGAAGTAAAGAAAGACAACGAAAGAGCTGGAGTTTAAAATTGCCTTAGTTACACACTTCAAATAAAATATATATATCAAAAGGTGAAAACTAAAACATCAATACCTCACTTACTTACAAAGACATCCATGTTCTTAGTCAAATTAAAAAACTGAAATTCCACACAAACTTGAGCAACGACCAGTCTGATATAAAAACACAAATTAATGGACATCATCCTTTTGATGTCCATTAATTCTTTTTTTTCTTGATATTCTTGTTGCTAGTTTTGCAGTCCCAAAAATGTAAAGGTATGTGAATAGATATTTTTCCTTACACGGTACTGCGAACCAACAACAAAAAATACAGTTAGAAAAATAAACATCAAATCCACCAAAAAGAAAAGAAAGAGATTTGATTTTAACACATTTTTCAATGAATATAAAATCAGGGTTTTACACCTGAGAAACAGTAACTGCGTTTCCATTGACCTTATAACTGCAACTTGGAATTATAATAAATTTACTTAATTTTGAAAAAACACTTTTAAAAAAAAAAAAAAGAAGAGACATTTGTGCTAGGATGAGGTGGTTTGTCGGTTGCATCAAAATGAGTTTATTACGCGAATCTGCCATGGAAACATTTATTCACATCATGTGAATAAATGTCTTATGTGATCGACAGCCAGATGTTGCTGCTGGTGGAAAAGAGGCAGGAAGTTGTTGGAGAATGAGGTTTTTGTGACTCATCGCAGGAAAAAAAAAAAAAACTTATTCACTTGTGATTTTAATTCCGTTTATTATTTAATGGAAAATTCACAATTGCAAATTGTTTCTTTTCCACATCAACAGAATATCAAAAATGTTTTGTGCATGTTTGTAATGGAAACTCAGGTTTTCATTTAAATTAACCACAAAACACACATTGTTAAAACACCACAGAGAGAAAAACTCAGGTTATTCACCTCAGCTTTTTTCCCTCTATATTTAACAAAGTGAACATTGTGTCAAGTTCTTCCTTTGCAACATTTTGATTTCCTCTATTAATATTAGCAGAAAAATTAGCTTGTTCTATCAAAAATATGAACAATGTTAATTTATTAGCTTATTTCTTTGGATAGCCTTCTTCAAATATCAGCCACTTGAGACCAATAAACTTCTCACAATGGATAGAGGAAGAATAGAAAGAAAGAATGAAAGAGAGAGAAAGACAAAATGAAAAAAAGCTGTTCCATCACTGATTTTTAAAAAAAATGTTTTTTCTATGTGGCAGATAACTTGTAAATAGGTGTAATAGCATAATTTAAAGCCAGCAGGCCCAATAGTCATGACCTGCATACTGCTAATTCTCACTAATTGAATCATTAATTGAAAATGGTGTTTTGAAAATAATAGCAGTTTGGAGTTTAATCAGTGAGGCCATTCATTCTGTGAACAGGGGTCTAGCAGGTGGCCTTTATTAAAAGAAACCAGCAACTCTTCTTCATGCTGGTTAAAGGTCTTTCCACTCTAAAAAATATGAATAAAATGGGTTCGTTTGGACATTGTTATCAGCTAATAGGCTGACTGGAGAGGGGGAATTGTTGAAGTAATGCAGAAAATAATGTGTTGCTTAGCTGAAGTGACCTGAAATGCTGTAAAATGGAGTGAAAGCATAAAGACATGGAAGAAAATAGAAAGCTGCTGAAAATGCAAAGACTCAGCCACATTACCTGCCCTAAAGGGAAATTATGCAACAATTTGTGGATGATGAAAATCAAGATTGTTCCTTTGGGTTCTGGGGGCTTCAGACTTTTTGTATAATACACTATGAGGCATGAAAGCTCAGGCATCATGGTATGGAGAGATTACTCATACATACCAAGAATTATAGAGGAGTTTAAAGACATTAAAATATTGTAGTCCTGGTGGTTTTTATACCCCAACATACCAATAGTAAAGCAACACATTGGCTCTAAACCAACAAGATTCAATTCATAAAGTTGCAAACCCAATCTCCAAACTTTAATTCTTTTGTGGAGTGAAGTCAAAGCATGAAAGACATGCAGAAGAATGCAAGACTAATAACCTGGACTTAAAGGCCTTTTTACAGGTGTTAAAAGCTGGTTGACTCTTTGCAACAAACATATGAAGCAGTTCGCAAACACACAAATTATGCAAACAAATGTTAGTTCAGTTAATGAGCTAAAACTTCAACCTGTCATTTTAAAAAATACATTTTTGCATTTATTGTTTAAATTAAATGCAAAACTTCTAAACAGAATACATTTTGTTTTCTCAGTGCAATCAAGCAGTTCAGGATGCAAGTGAAGTTCAAAGTACTAGTGAAGATAAAAACTTTTTTTTTTTTAAAGTGAACATCTGGAATTAATTATCAAATAAATAAATTTGGCTGCATGTAAATAAAAGCTATTATAAGAAAATTTTAGGCAACAAATTAAATAGCATTCTTTTCTGGTTTAGTTAACATGAGAAGTAAAGTAGTTGCAAGAAAAGAAGATGAAAATACTCAACTAAATGAGCAAGTGAAATTACTTTTAAATCATATCCTATTCAAAATAACAGAAATAGTGATCTATTACATTAACAATGTGTGTAATAGGTCTATTAAAAAAAATTCTACAAAACAAACAGGAGACAAAGCTTCACATATGTAGAATGGAAATGGTTTGAATAAAAGATGAAGTGGCGCTCTTCTGTGTTGGACTGTACCATGAACGGCCAGGCAGTAGAACCCGTTAGAGCAAGTGAAGAGTAAAACCCGACACTGTTCAGGGTCAGCTGCGATGTAAAGTCAAAGCTTTTTGTCAGGTGATGTGGAATCAACCTTTTGAATAATGAGTGGCAGCCAGCCACACAGCTGGTCCAGAGATACAAACATGTTTGGGTGTCATGAATATCATGAGCCAAAAGAACAGCTGCTCCGTTTCCCTTCCTGCTTCAGGAAGGAAGCCTTTCCTCAGCGCACGTGACAACATCTCTGGTCCCAAAGTTCAACATTTTCCTTGGAAAACCTTTGACAAAAGGGCTGAAACTAAAAGAGAGGATTGTTTCAGAGAGTTGACTAATGTGCTCTACATGAGGGGCCTTGTGAGTGGGATGAAAGGCTGCTTTTGAAACGTCAGACAAAAAATGTAGTGATGCATTCCTCTGATCACACACAGAAATCCTGCAGTGAGCTCCTGACAATCAGATGAATGCAAACAATGTATAAAACCCCTAAAATGAAACCACCATGCATACCTCCAAAGAAAGAGAGCAATGAATCTAACAGTCATGTTTTTGGGCTATGGGAGGAAACCATGGCCTGTGTTTGGACAAGGAGAACATACAAACCTCATGAAGAAAAATCCCAGGCCAGGATTCAAATCCAGGACCTTCTTTCTGCAAGGCAACAGCAGCCTCTGAACATCTATGGATAACAAGAAAAAAAAAATGCATTTCCTTAATTCTGAATTGCATCATGGATGACTGGATAACAAATGTTTTTTGGTGAATATGGTTTATGCCCTTGCCAAACAGGTATGTGCTGTGGATAGCACAATTTTATTCAAACAGAACTTAAAAATGCAGTTTGATGCTGTCAGCAAGCCTAGTCACTAAGACAGAACATGTCATTTATAACTCTACTTATTATATCAAAGCTATAGAGCTGCAAAAAGTCTCTTTGGACTCTTTCGTCACTAGTCTTGTAGGTTCGAGCGTTAGAGATAAAGGCATATATTCAAACAGCTTATTTGATAATTACATTCTTATTAGAAGACAAAGCTGATGAATAAATATCATTATATGAGGTCTACCAACAAAAAGGTAGAATTACAGCATGTTACGCCCCCAAAGTGTAGGGGTTGAGGGGCGGTTTTCACAAAACCAAAACACAACTTAACCCAATTAAACAAAAGTAAAGGACCAACAAATTCAGAAATCACTGAGTGCAAATTAAACTACAAGATGTTCAAACACGTCAGTCTAAAGTAACTCAAAACAACCCAAAAGAAAGGACAAAAGGGGCCTTTGGAGGCCTTAGTCCTCGACGCGGACGTCGCGGGTTCGACTCCCGGTCCCAACAACCTTTACCGCATGTCTTCCCCCCTCTCCTCACCCTCCTTCCTGTCTGCCTACTGTACAAAAAAATGCAAGCCACTAGCGCCGCAAAAACTCTTCGGAGAAAAAAAAAAGGAAAAAAAAAAAAAGAAAGGACAAAAGGGAGCACCAAAACCTCCCAAACACAAGCCTCTAGCTTGTTCACAATTTATCTAAAGCAGATTCAAACCACTTAGCAAAACAAGCGAGAACAAAATTGTTCAAACTGTCTGAAAACAGTTACCAAACACAGAAGGTGGGGGTCAGCTTTACACAACCTCTTCCTGCTAGCTGCCCCACTGGAGGAATGATTACAGGTGTCTTTTATATGGTGCAGGTGGGTCTCATCAACGTCTGATTGGCTTTGCTGCTCCAATGGGGTGGCTGCTCTCCTGCAGCCTCCAGGCAGCCAATCAGAAAGATGTGTCCGTACAGCTGATCCTGCATACCCAAAAGAACCTGCACAGCCTCAAGAGGCCAGGGGCCGTAACACAGCAGGAGAAACCAAGTTTTACCGGCAGATTATATAATCTATAACAAGACATTTCCCCTATGTTGTAAGTGAAATAATCTGCCAGTGGAAATATATTATAGGTTATTTGACTTTAAACAAGCTGTTATTTCTTGCTGAAAAGTTACTCTTAAGTTAGTTGTGAGTTATTTCAAATGTACTAAAATATTTTCACTAGAAACTAGACCAAAAATACTTGGTAAGGTTTCATGGTTTTGCAGTGTACAGCCTGCGGTGAGTCGTAAACATAAAAAAATCTCTTTCCTACAGATAAAAAACATTCTTTACATTTCAGTATATTTGTCTGATGTAAGAAACTACCCAGTGCCCAAATGTGTTGAACAAGGGATTACGATTGTTTCACTTTCCTTCCACTCCCTGCATGTATGCACACGCCCACACACACCTACAAATGCACTTCTTGTTTGGCGTTGGAACAGAATGGAGAATGAGGGGAGCAGAAACAGTGCAGTGAAGCAGATGTAATTACAAAAGGCAATACAAGCTGTGTTTCCCCAAGTCTCTGACCCACATGGAGGAAGTAAGTCAGAGCTTATCAGGGTTCCACAGAATGAGGAAATATTCCAGCAGAGGTACCAAGTGCCCCCTGCCTCCCTCAGATGTGCCTCGTCTGGAAGATGACGGTGGTGTTGGAGAGGATAGCAAATGAAGTAACACTGTCACTTCTTACACGACGGGAAGATTGGACCTCTGTAGGGACTTAGATTATGTATTACTTTAAATGTAGTTCGTCCTGACTGTTAAATGTGCTTGCTGAAAAAATAACATGACAGAAATTGTTGTGCCATCCATTTATGTGATCCAAAAGAACAAGTGAAGCGGTTAAAGTCGTCACACGTTTGCTTGTCGTCTCTGCAGTTGCTTTTCTGCTATGTTGCTCTTGTTGGCATGAATAATATGTGGAAGTGTGGCAGGTTTTTTTTGTTGTTTTTTTTAATGGAGAAACCAAAGGGGAAACTTGACAGATGTCATGTGAGGAAGTGAACAGTTAGAAGATGAAGACGGGTTTGCTTCTGACAGGATGAACAAATGGCTGATGCTACCTGCCTGGACTGAGTGGCGCCTGCTGCTTGAAGCATCCACACATAATCTGCACAGACATGCAAGCTACGGGACTGTATGAAAATTGCTGTGAACCACAAATTCTTTCAAATTATGTGTTCATTTAAATCCTTTAGCTAACAACATCCCTAGAATGAATAAACTCGATTTGTTTGTTCCAAACATCTTGGAGAATTAAATACATCTCACTTTAATTCCTTCTGTCTGTTCATGTAATCCTAGAAACCTTCTCACGCTGATAGATTTCAATCTTTAAAGGGAGACGTAGCTTTTCACAGCTGTGTAAATGATCCACTGCAGATTTTTCTTATGTTATTTAGCAAAGCAGAAAACTAATACATAGGACAGAGATCCTCAGTTATTGCTCCTCCTTGTCTATCCTTATATTTGGAACATTTTGTTGTCAATTTTCTATATTTTGTGCCATAGATTTATAAGTATAAGTGTTGAATGTTCTGCTTTAAATAGTCAAGAAGAAAAGACAAAATACTGTTCTTTTTTGCAAGCTTTGGTAAAATGGCACTGGTAAATTTACCTGTTTTACGTTTTCTTTTCCAATGACTGGATTTTTCAATATAAAATTGCTGGGTGACATTGCAACGTCAAAAAAATCCCTCTTAATTTGTGCATTCATATTCAGAAAGATGGTAAAATTTTAAGTATCACTTTATATTTTTGCCTTATCAAATATCACCTTTATACCTTACAATGTATAAAAACTATAAACATTTGATCTAGCACTTATACCTTACATAAAACAATTAAAGGAAAAAAATCTAAACTACAATTTAATAAAGCAACAATGGAAAATACAACCACCCAGTGCATTTTACCTCCTGGATGCAGTTCACATTAACTTGGCTGATATGCCGGAGGTAATCACCTGTATGGCTCTGGAGAAATCATAAGAATAGGAAAGCAAGGGAAAGTCTGTTAAACAGAAAGAATGAGGGTACATGGAAAAGCCTTTGAATGAAATATGGCTCATATTATTTCTTTCTGCTTTCCAGACAGGGCCGTCTGTCATGGCCACGATGGGGCCAACGAAAGTGGGCTAAGTGGCCAGGCCATTTCTTGTGCCTTTCCAAGTGGCTGAATAGATATTAGGATTTTACAGGCTATTACACATGATAATTGCACAGCATATTGAATTTTAGGCAATTTTCTCACACCGTCGCCTTTTTTCTTGCTCTGTCTTTTCTATAAATAAACATTTTAAAGTATGCAAAGTGTCCCTCATGTGCATCACAATTTAAATGTTGTTCATAATACACAAACAGCATCTACAATGTCCTTTAAGATTCAATAACAGTAGCCGGTAATAGCGTGGTGTTGCACAGCTTTAATACTACAGATATTCATCTAAGCCAATTAAATGAGAGGCAGTTCTGGGATAAACCTTGTTAAAATGTCATAGTGAACTTTGAGAGCAATATGAGGACCAGTATTGTACAGAAAGGCCAAATACCACTTTGTTTTAAAGCCAGAAAACCTAAAAACATTAAAGTATGATACATAAATAAATGATGCTTCAATTGTGTGTGAATAAGTTATTTTAAAACACATTTTTTTCTGACATAGAAAGAGTCTTTGGTGTTACACATTTGAAAGGTTGTTTAGTAACAACACAACAAAATGACATTATGAATGTTCTTAGTATCCTTGAACATTTGCTAAATAGAAATGTTGATTGGCTCATGAAAATAAATAAGTGTAAAGGACAGATTTCCTGTTGATGTTAAGAACACTTTATATTCCAGGATTATGACAGTTTGAAACTTGGTCCACGTTCTGTAGAGTAATAATGCTGGTCAGAACTGGAGCAGAAAGTATAACATTTACGTGAAAACTGCCTGATGTTTTGTTCTTTGAATTTCAACAACATAGACTAATTTTAAATCTTTGGGTAGGGTTCCTGTTTGTTGGATCTCCAATCTATTGTGCTTAAACATTTCTCCACACCTCCTACCATCTAATGGAAAAATTAACATATACACTATGAGTTGATGCTATGAACTCAAAAATGAAGGAGCAGGCTTCCTAAATGCCCCGATGCCCAGCTTTGGTGTTCCATACGCAGGTTCACTCTTCTGCAGCTTTATGTTGCATTCAGCTGGACTCTTTTTTCACATTTTAGCATATTTCTCAATTGTTGACAAGCAAATTCACATTTAGAGTAAGTGCTGACAACTAAAATCAATTGCCGGTGGCTTAAAGTGTATAACTAAGTGGAATTAAGTGACAAATGTAAAGTGCGAGGAAGAAGAAACTGCAAAGAATATTTTCTAGAAGTGGAAAATGTTCATATTTTTAGTTACTGCAAAAGCCTCCAACCTTTTCCACAAAGTAAACCTAATACCCTTTTTATGAGAAGGAAATTAATTTTTATTAACGTAAATTTATATTTTTTCATCAGCATTTTACTCAAAATGTGCTCCATTAATATTGCCTGAAACCCCACAGCTGCTACATTAGTGGTGAAATAGCCTTTTTACATTTTATGCAGCATAAAAAATTTATACAAATGCAAGTTACAGTTATTGCACACAATTGCAAGCTGCTATTTTGACTAAACCAGGAAACCTTTCTAGCAATTCATTTTATTCCTTTCAAGCATGTTAAAAGAACCTTCTAATTTGAGATTTTGCCTAAAAACCTATTTATTCTCAAACTTGTCCATTGACAAATTTAAGGACAGCAGATACATTTATGGGATTTGGTGCAGAAAATCCCTTCCTCCATTTTCCCACAACACTGAAAACAACACCGACAAAACCAGCAGGAGACATTTGACTCTGGTTTCATGCTTTCTTTCTCAAACGTTGATACTTCTGCTAAACTCTGTTTGATAAAAAAAAAAATTACTCTGCAGGAGCGCACAGGCCTGTATGCTGAAATGAAATCTGTGATGAAGCATCGCTACCTGTTGAGTTGAAAGTGACAAGAAATGAAAGAAAAAAGGAGATGTGAGCAAAGACAAATTATGCAATGCTGATGGAGCAGCCTCAGCTCCACCATTTATCAAAAATAATTAACTGTAATCTGCACTATCCGCAGAGAGAGGTGGATGATGAAGGGAAAGCGGGACTATCTAAAAAATACCTTTAATTTGAAGTAAAATACATCAGTTTATGTATCTCTTACTTGCAATCAAATATTGTTGTGGTGGAATATGATGTTAGAACCGTATTTTAATCCACTTATGTCAATTTTTTGGCACTCTTTATTACAATAGAAGTCCTCCCCTTAAAACATTTAGAATATTTCTGTGGATCAGGAGCTGAAGCTATTCTAAAGGCCATTGTTTTTATTAGGATTTTTTTAACCTAAACTTCCACCAGCTTCCATACTTTTCACACAGACTTTAATGTAATTGAAGCTTAACTATACAATGGATCCCTGCCTTTTCAAGGTTCAGTATTCACAGATTCACAAGAAAATTGCCACTATATGAATTTGTTTGTAGAGCACATGTAAAATACTCCAAAAAATGAAGCTTGGTAAACTATAATACCTACAGGCACAGTGCCTGACACACTATTGACTGGCGTTTACAAAGCAGCCAATCAAACCCCTGAATGGCTGATGAGTGCTGAGATAAGGAAGACTATACGTTAGCCTCTGCTGCAGTGCTAAGGTAATTTATGCTTTGCGTATTAATGTATATTGAGGTCTATGCATGGTTCCAGTCTACTCTGCAGTATTTCTTTTTTATGCACCAGAATCCCTGATCAAACTTCCAAGAAAACTGCTAAACTGCTGAAATACAGTTTCATCAAATCAAGGCTAAAAACCCTCCACTTTGGAGTCACCTTAGAATTATAATAAATGCAACAATGCTCAATTTATTTGATGTACATTTGCTTGTTAATGGCTTTTGGCAAAGTATAATTTTTATTGCTTTTTCACAATTGTTTACTGGATTAAGTTTTTATAGTGCAAATCACAATGAACTGTCTTGTTGCTGAAATGTGCTATACAAAGAAACAACTTGAATTAATGTTTGAACTATTAAAATAAATATGTTTAAAGGGGATTTCAAGTACTCACAGATTACAGCTATTCACAGGCAGTTGTGAAGCTAACCCCCCACAGGTCTATTGTACGTTAGTGTGATAAATATATTTTTTATTTTTGCTGTAATTTCTCCATTCTGCTCTCAACCTTTATCCCTATCCATGACCTTACATTTTATTTTCCACAATCTGACATATGGAATATTTGAAAGTAAATCCTCATAAATTTCAAGGCCAGAGGCGTTGAGGTTTTAAATCTGAATCTGTTGCAATAAAACAGGGAAGTGCAGGACAGAAGATGCAGGGAGGTGAAAATATAACCCTTAACAAAAGTAAAGGTTCAGGGATGAATCTAAAATAAGGGCATCATGAAGAACAAGTTGGTAGCATAACAGGAAGCAGGTGGTTAATTAGAAACTAGATGCAGCAATGAGGGAAGGCAAGTAGCTGAAGTTCAACTGAGGAAATGGGAGAAATTGCTGTAAGAACAGGGAATGTTGGAAACAAGGAATTAGAAATGTACCAACCCAACAGGAGAAATGATCAAGATTCAAACCAAAAGAAAGCAAGATAACTATTACTGCCAATGAGAGCAGAAATAAACAACAGAAGAATACTACAAAGAATCTTAAAACTATGAACTGAATATGAAAAGCTAAAGACAAAACCAAATTCCTAAAGTTTATAATACTTATACATGAAATTGAGGCATCACCTCGAGTAGAATTAGTAAATTATTGAGCTGATCATTCATTTCCAATAGATTAATCATTTTTGAATTACACAACTCTCTTATGTTCAAGACATAAAAAAAAGATGATCAAATTATTCTTTTTGCCTGAATGCTGCACTCTTCCTGTCCTACGTGTAATTTTAGGTGACAGATATCTTCCTTGCTATGTGTTTTGGTTGTCTTGATACTTTTTCTTTCCTAAAGATCTATAAGGAACATCTGAGGCCTTCCAGAACAGACTGAAAATAATTATATTTCTTCTATTTCACAATCATGGTTTAACACATAAAATCCCAAATAAAATACATTTAAGTTTGTGATTTTAGCATGATAAAATGTGAGCAGGTTTAGGTAGCTGTGAGTCCTTTTGCATGGCACTGTACACAAAACCCTTGTTAATTCTTGTCTCCATCAAGCTTGGAAAATTTAAATTACAAGGGTCATCTGACACGTTGACAAAAATACCAAGTCAGCTCACGCCACGTCTCCAGCCAAGTTCCCATTACACATGCTGATCTGCTCGTCTTCATTTATTATTTACAACCACATGCAGCCAGGGCCATGTAGGCCATTTTATGAGAGTTTAAAATTTTAATACTTCAAAATTCTTGGGTAATTTGGACGGTGACCTGACAGCAGAGAGGTGCTTCACTGCATACGGTTTCAAAGAGATTTACAACCAGCACAGAGGGTTGCCGGCAGAATCCTGCTTCTCAGCGGTCCAGCTGGATATAACACTCCAACAATTCAAATTAAAGCTGTTTCAGCACAAGTTTTAAAAAAAAAACGTCCCTTTGCAGATTCATTCTGTTTTTGTTTTTGTTCTTCAGATCATTACACATCTTATAATAATTGACAAGAATAAGCTGAGTAAATATGAAACATAGTTTTAAAATTAGGATTTCACAAATGCTCCTCTGTTTGGAAAGGGTCACAAATCCATTTCTGAGGTGCTATGACCACAGCGAATCACAGTGAGAACCATTCTCCCCAAATGGAAAACATCTAACGGTGGTCAACCTTCACAGCAGAGGCCAGCCTACCAAATTTACTCCAAGAGGGGAGGTCACAAAAGAACCCAGAAGAACATCCAGAGCACTGCAGGCCTCACTTGCCTCAGTTAAGGTCATTGCTCATGATTTAACGGGCAAAAATGGCCTCCATGAGAAAGTTCTGAGGTGAAAACCACTGCTAAAAAAAAGAAGAATAGAAAGACTCATGTCATGTTTGTCACAGAAAAACAACTTGACGATCCTTAAAGGTGACTTATTGTGATTCGTTGAATAAGTTATGATCTACATAAAACATGTTCATTGCATTTTGTTTGCTCAAAATCATTCTCAGATAATGAGATTTTATTCTGGTCAGTTCTGTCTATTTTGAGCTTCTTTCAGAATGAGCTGCTGCTGGCGATGCCCCTCAACTCAACGTTGCAATGGTTGCAAACAGACGTGCAACTTTACAACCGTACATCTTTCTGCAGAGAAGCAGTAATGAAGTCAGCAGGACTGTTGTTTTTAAAAAGCCGAAAAGGTAAAGAAATATATATACATAACGTCGATAAATACCAATTATCGGCTGTAACACCAATGTTAATGTTGGATATCTGCACAAATTTTCCAATCAGTGCATTTCTAGTTGCTCTTTGCCATTTTTGAAGTAGAAGCTTAATATTTCTTTCAATGTTATCACAGTTTAGATCTCATTTTTGGTACTTCTTAATTTTTCCCTCTTAATTGTTTCCTGAAAAGGTCATTAAGTATTCCTACCTGGCGTTTTTTAATTATTGTGTGCATGTATGGAGCAGTTCTGGTTTCACAGTTTTCGAGCACGTCTGCCTGAAACCATTCCCATATGACCCTGACCTTTTCAGAACCTAATGGAATTACGGCGTGCTGACTGCCAATTAAAAAAGAAACAAAACAGGCAAAGGGAGCACATGGGTGTAATTGCCATAAAAACCCTTAAGGTAAACACATGTTCCCACTGCAGGCAGACTAAGTGAGATATAGAGTGATAAGGAAGAGGAGGAGGAGGAGGAGTGAGACTGTTTTTGTACGTAAATAAATAAATAAAAGCAGAGGAGAAGGGAGTCAAACTGCAGAAGCAGGCTTGCATGTGAATGTGTTGTTAATTTGGCCTCTTTTTAATTAGCTCTTGTGTCACAGAGTGGGCTAATGGGGAGCCCTGAAGATCTGGGCAGACTGGCAGCCTGAAAGAGGCCACCAGATTGGCGTGCCTAACCACTGCCTGTCTCAGACATGCAGCTGGGCACTCACATTCCCCCACAGCTGCTGCAGGGGCCCAGAGGTGCTGTTTAAAAAAGATAAAGGCCTGACTGTGGAACACACTTGCTTACTTGTGCTGCTTCATTACTTTTTATTGTCTTTCATTTCAGATTTTTTGTCTCCTGTGCTCACTCTAATTAAATCATAATCATCTCCATCTTCTCTCTAGAAGACAGAATCTGACAGTTGTTTAAGAAAACGTTGCTCGCTCTCATTCTCTAAGGTAAGATCTCTGTTTACAGAGTTCACACTCGAGCAAGATTTAAATGTGGTTCTTTGTCTGCTTTGTGTGTATGAAACCAGTTGATGTTTAAAGAGTTTGACTATTTTATGAGTTTCAGTCTTATAAAGAAAAAAGGAGCAAACAGAGACAACTCTGTGTGAACGCAAACAGCGCATGCCCTGATGGAAAGTGCAAATAACAGCCTAACTGCTTCAGTTTTCAGAGGGGATTTATGACATGCCGTCTTATTATCTGGCGGTGGGATTACTGCCATACGCTCCACTCCACAATAAAGAGGTGCCATGCCACATAAAGCCCAAAGTGTTTCCTGACACAGTCCTCTGCACTTTCAACACAGATTTAAAGGATGACTACACTGTTCCACTATTTTGAGGGGTTGACAATGAGTTAGTCGCCCTAAGCCTAATAGACCCGCTCAACGCTTCTGTTGGTTCGCGTAACACTTGGAGGATCAGGACAATCAGAAGGTCGGGAGAACATGCCAATTTCCCTTTGGCTACATTGAATATGGTGAGCCTTCTGTCTGAAATGGGTAAAAACTGGTTTGTTGGTAACATAGCAAAGTGCCTCAGCTGGGAACTTTCTGCAAGTCACTCCAAATGGCCTCACACAATCATTGGTCCAGTCAAAGTCTATTCTTACCAACCTCTGCCTGGGATTTCTACTCTACCCTATTCTGTTGTTGGTCTAAATTCTATTTTTTTTCAATGTTTGCTTTTATTTTAAGCAAAATGTAAAGTCAGAGGAAAATACAGACATCAATTCATTCTTCTGTTAAATTGAAATTAAGATAAGTCCTTAGAAAATAAAGGTTATCTTTCTTTCAGATTGATTTTGATGCTTTATTTTTTAAGAAGCTATAAAAATAGCTTTATTTCAGCTACATATTCCAAGCAAATTGGTCTGGGCCAGGAGAATAAGGGTCTCCTACTGGCTGACTGACAGCAGGAAATAAAGAAGATATGTTTGAGTTGAAGAACGCTGATTAAAATATTGTGCAGCAGGAAATGCTATCTAGCAGTCTGATAGAGTCTGGGGAAATATAAAGCAGTAACCAAAGCTAACGGGAGCCAGTATGTGTTTTTTTTCCCCCATTAATTAACGAGGACGTGTTTAGGGGTGTGAAGATGTAGGCTATGAATTCAGGAAGGATCCAGGAACATGTCAGTGAGGTGTCATAACTTCTTTTCTCAAACTGGGAGGACGACTCTCCAGTGAAGAAATTTTCTCTGCATTGCGGAGAAGTAATTGCAAGGTGTGAGCCATATTTCCTGAGGCTGTAGGACAGGTAACTCGCTCGTCTGCCAGTAGAGTTGTTTGATCTACTAACTTTGATCACACAGAATGCAGAGTTGGCCAGTCTTATATGACTGCATAACAGAGTACGAGTATGCACATCTTCCTAGTTTCCTCTTCTACATTTATTTACTTGAAATTCCAGATAAAGCACCTCTTTGATTGCATCTTGTGGTTGTGTTTGTGTCTTCAAGCCATGACCTTTAGACTGCACTGGAGTGGTTTTCAACTTACAGTGAAGCTCCTCTAAATCTAAGGGCAGAGCCAATGCTTTGGCTTGTCACGTGGGAGAAAGAACAGAGCAAAACAAAGACAGAGCTCTTAGTTTATCTGTCCATCTACATTCTGACAGTCACCAACCATCAACAAGAGTTTGGAAACAGACAAAAAATGTGGTTCCTCTGTAGGACGGACGGAAGGACGGACGGATGGATGGCCTAAAACCCCAGCAGTCATTTCTATAATTCATATTTCAACCAGCCTTCCTTAATGCTGCACATTAAAATAGAAATAATGGATTTCCTGCTCCTTTTATCCTCATCGCCACCTCTACCTGCAAACAGCCCACCCACACACAGAAGTTCACGCTGACACAAACTGTTCTGGGCCAGACCAGCTGTATCAGTGGACTGTGCAAGCTCCAGGCTTCTAATTGGCCCCATTTCTCCTCCTCTCATCTCACTCTTTGTGCTCATAAACGCACCAGCTATTCTGTCTAATGCATAATTCTTAAAAGGGCGGATACACTTTCTTCATCCTCACATGGTGAAACTCCCTAAATGAAAACAAAACCAAAAAAAAAGAGCTATAAGGGCAGTGTCTTGAAAAATGTGTGTGAGAAAGACTGACAGAATGAGGATGAGATGGAGAGCGGAGACAGACAGAGAGTATGCGCTGGCTGGCAGCAAACTGTGAAGCATGAAGGGCGCCCATTGAAAGAGCCGTTTCAGGCGTCTCATGGAAACAGTGTTGTGTGAGAAAGAGGGCCACATAGAAAACAGAGACTCTTCAAACCTGATTGTGGCAGGCACTGCTTGGAGCTCTAATACTTATGCCTCGCCCTCTGTCCTGGCTGGCCAATCAATGAGCCTATTATTGTGATGTATATTACTAGAAGTTTATGCTGCAGAGTCTGGCTACTGTAGCTCTGAGACGGTTACTGTTGATTTTAAAAGATCGTTGGCACGCTCTCATGTCTGCTCGCCCTCCCTTATACCATCTACTGCAGAGCCAATTTGCTAATGGATGCAGCAACCTTGTGATTTACTGTTGTCAAAGATGCGCTCCAAGTAAAATGCTCTAAATGATTTAAGTTTGCGGGCGAAATTTACATTTGAAAGCCAGCCCACTCTGAAGAGTGCCTCACATCAAATATGCAAAGTTGATTATCTGCAGCTTCTATTTAGTGCTTCTAAATTACTGTTCTAGCCCTTTCAGTGATATTAAACTCTGCATGGATTGCCTGTAGTTTAGTCTATGATTCAGCTGCTGATGGAAATTAAAACAGTGAGCAGCAGTGCAGCAAAAAGCAGAAGTCCTCCAAGACAGACAACTTTTTAATATTCCCTAAAAGTAAAGTTAATGTCTAGTAAATTGGGACGTTATGTGACGGAGCAACATCATGTGGTGCATTTTAAAGAAGCAAAGGAAAAATGATTCATTCTTTTCTCTTTTTTTTCCAGGGATGAGTCTTAAAATTATGGTGTTCAGTTGTTGTCTGCAAACCTTTACTCACTGTAAATATGACGCAGTGCAATCCACAGCACTTTAATGTAATTTGTATACAGAGTCTACAATTTTGTTGTTTATATTTGGCATGCGTAAAGCCTCTAGAGATTTGTTGGAGGACAATACCCCAATTTTGAACAGCTGAAAATTAAAAAAGTTTATGCTACAACTGCAAGCAAAGAAAGACATGATGTCCTCCTAACATAAGAGTTAATTAGCATTACCAGCACAAATGCACAGTTCAAGTAAGAGAAACTGTACAGAGTTTGATTATTACTTATGCACTCAACAAACTAGCCCCACACTTAAACATAGTATTGGGAGCATCATGCTGAGGATGGGTTTCTTCAAAAAGGGCAGCAAGGGCCAACCAAATAAAGCTGATTTTGAAAGAACATAACTCATGATTTTTGACAACTACCTCATATAGGAAAATTAGTTGTCTTTTTTCCAACAGCCACCATTTTAGTTCTATTTTAAAGTTTTTAAATGGAGAAAAACATAAAACTTTTGCCCAAAATGGATGAATAAATTGCTGCTGTAGAATGTTATCAGAGAAAACCCACATAGTTTTCAACCTAATAGAAAAAACATATCTAAAAACGTGATGGTCCTGCTTTTAATGTACGAGACAAGTGGGCCAAGTGCAGCCTTGTCTGCCCAACTCACAGAAAAATCAAACAAACAAAAAGAAAAACAAACTGAAATCTGTGGTTTTGTTTGAGGAGCATCATATTGCACATTTTTTATTCATTTATTATTATTTGCTTTTGTAATTTTCTCTCAATGCTCAGGATATACAGCAGCACACGGCCTTCTCCCTTGTGTGGGCTTGTCAGATCTATATCCTGCTATCTATCTGACCCTCTTCAGCCAATGCTAATGGAGAGTTACTGCAGAGAGAAATGTGCAGGAATGTCTGTGCAAACTTCCCATGGTGTCTGCTGATAAAACCGGCTCTGGCTCCATCAGCTAAGTGATCCAGATTGTGTGTGGCTGCAAAAAGGAATAAATAACACTCTCATTGGAAAGTTTTTAACACTTTGTACATTATCCCACTTTGCAATTTTTGTATTTTTGGATCTTCCAAACGTTTTGGCACAAAGTGTCCATTCACACCAGCCACTTTAATCAAACTCCAGTCCATTTGTCTTAAAAGTCTGGTTCGTTTGGGGAGGTTTGAACGCTTAATTGAACAAAAAAGCAAACACTGGTCTGCCTAAAAACCTAAGTCCTGATTGGGTTGAAGTTAACTCTGGAACGGTCCGACTGCATATGTGGATGCCAGTGGACCAGAAACCACTCCAAAAGCAGAAAGCAAAGCGCAAGGCATTCTGGGTAAATACAACCAAAACAAATGTGAGAGTCTAACGCTACTGGGAGAAATGGCTCACAGTCTTTACCAACGCCGAAATAGAACTTCTGCAACCGCTAAAATCTGACGCTATTCCATTTTTTAAATAGATTTTACGAAGAAGGAAGTTGAACTCGTGTCTTCCTGTCTTTTCATTCTGTGGTTCTTGATGCAGCGCCACCACAGGTGAGGAGGGGAACAGGTTTTTCAAAGGGTTTGGTTTGTTTGACACAGTGCAGTGTCTGAAAGTGTAAGAAAAGTTGAAAGTGTGGGTGTAGTTGAACGAGTGTAATCATTTTAGGTGTGATTACACTCTAAAATGCTTTTGAAACAATTTAGAGAAATATCAATGTCAAAATTTTAACATCTGATTCCCTTTCTCAAAATCCAAGTTATGCTGTGGAAGGAATGAAGCAGAAACAAATGGCTGCTCAAAATTTTTTTTTACCAGAACTTCATAGTAGAACAACATTAAATAGAAAGCATTCCAGATGTCATACGTTTGACTGACAGGCGCACCTGTTCAATTCAGGTTGAATGTATGAGTCTTGTACTGTGTAGACCAACCTGTGGCTGTGGACTGAGAGACATTTGGAAACTGTCAAGGGCCAGTTGGAACCCACTGAGTGGCCCTCAGGCAGCGCCTCAGGGTCTCCCTACCAGCCTACGCAGCAGCACAAATGGACACACATTGACTCAACATGGGTCAGTTCAGACTAAAATCCACTGATTCCACCACAGAAAGCTGTGTTGCTCAGGACTGACGTCATTTTCCATTTCATGGCTCAGCACAGACCCGAGCACTTTTTAAATGTCATTAGTCATTAAAAAAAATAACCAACACTGATCAAATCAGCACTTATTGGCTGCATGAAACTGGCCAATTTCCATTCTGTGCTGGTGGATGTGAAGGATATATATCATGTTCTCAGCCTCAGGTTGAACATTATATGAACAAATATTATATGCAAATAGAAAGGCAGAAGAAATTAGATTCACTCAAATCCAAGGGATTACGCTGGCTTCAGTTCATAAAAAGTTTCCCATGAAACTCTAATTTTCTGATGAGAGTTTGGCAGTATTTACATGAGTAACTTTTTGGGAAAAAATTACTTTTAGACTTATTTTTACTACACTGTACTTTTTACTTTAGTAATTTTATTATGAAAAATTGCAGCACTTACTTGAGTACAATTTATGAATTGTCTACCAACTGTGAGTAACTTCACTGAATGGAAAACAAGGTCTTGTTTTAGATAAACATTCACCAAAAGCTTCTTAAGTTTTATATTGAAAGAAATTGGCTTGGAGATTTTTTTCTGATTTTGTTGTTTTGTAATTATATTTACATTAATTATTTTCATGTTGGTCTTTAAAATACAACAATTTCCATGTAACTTTGTATTTTGGTCCATCTGATTATGTAATCAAATTCTTGATGTGTTGATCAGTTACTCTGTACTAGAAGAGCCTTTTTACCAAACTTTTTTACTCTTACTTCTTACTTTTGCTAGAGTAAGTATATGTTGAAGTAGTGCTACTCTTACTTAAGCACAATTTTTGGACACTCTACCCATCTCTGGTCCTGATGACGGCAGTTCTTCCTTTAGTCCAGTTCAGAGTTGGAGCCAAGAAAACATCAGTTTCACAGTGCGATCAGCAGGCCCAACCATCAATTTAGCTCTGGAACAAAAACATAACAAATAAAGCAAAACTTTGGAGGAAAAATTGCAAACAATTTCAACTTCATATTCAACCATTAGATCTTTTCTTCCTCTGCTTTGGTATGGCAAGGCAGACATTTATGATCAAACATAGAAATTTGATATCTGACTGCCTGCCTTTCTTTTCACACTTTCACTCCATGTTAAAATGCCTCATTAAACTGCAGGGATGAAGATACAGTATCAGAAGCTATTTGCCATGGCTTTCCCCGGGAAAAGAGATCCTATTGTTAGAAACAGAGAGAAAAGTCTGTCAGGGCCTTCAGACAAGATATAATACAGAGCTCTGCCGCCGCCGTGCTGTAATCTACAGTGATGTGGTTGGGCTAATGGGTGTCTGACCTGCAACAGAGCTCACTGGGAGCCATGCAAAAAGGCACAGCAGTGGAAGGCAGGGAGAGAAAGAAGGGGATGGCAGGAAAGAAGGAAAGAGGAAGCAAGCAGGAGCAAGATAAAGAGAGAGAGATGAAGGAGAGAATGGCTTGAAATTTTCTGACAATGAAATGTCTCCAGTAATTGTTCCTGCAGTGATAAATGGTGTCCCATTGTATGGAGGGTCTTCTTGTCCTTGGGAGTCAAAGAGATGACAAGAGGGGAGGGGAGGGGAGGCAAAGATGGACTGGCAAAGCAGCAGAGAACTTGGCTCACCTGCAAGTAGGCAACTTCCTGAAGGTGATGGTGCGTGGTGTGTGGGCGTGTGTGTGCGGGCGTGTATAAGGGTGTGCCTGTATATGTATGTTTCTTTATTTCTGCGTCTCTGTGTTGTCATGCCTATTGGCTGGATGTGTCAAACCATTTCTAGTAAAGTGAACCAGCAGGCAGCGCAGTTGCAAGCAGGGTTCGTGCCCTTGGGGATGAGACTGACAGAATAAAAACACATCATAACACTGCAGTAATATTCCCCTGACAAGACGCTGAGAGCACTTTATGCCCCTGAGACTTTTTTTTTTTTTTTGCTACCATGGATGGGGAAAAACATCATTTACCATGCTGTGACATTTCTAAGAGGCATAATCACTTCAAAGACAATTGTCATTCTGTGTTTTTCTCATTTGATTATAATTAACTTACATTTTTAATAGATCTGTTTAAAACGCCTAACTTACATGAAGTGCTTGTAATTAGTTACATAATACTGAATTATAAAGTTATTCTTCTACTGTACAAGTAATAAAATGTAGATAAAATAAGATAATTGAGTTTTTGATTACAAAAAACATCCTAAAGATGTTTTTATCACAGTATTTTATTGTTTAATATGGGAAATTATATCTAAGCTTTAACCATGTGCCATTGATAAAGAGATGTGACCACAGCAAAATATATGACATTCACTAAATATTAAATAGCGAGAATCCTTACCTATCTGAAGTTCAATATTTGTGCGTGGACCTATTTGTAGATTATTCTGTGGAATATTACTCAGTAGTATTCACAGAAAATCTGCCTGTTCACGGATTTTTGTTGAGCATATCTTGAATATTTGAAAGAAAATGCAGCTGAGGAAACTGAGATACGAAGCCACAATGCTAACTGACGCTATTAGCCGGCATTTGCAAAGCAGCTAATCTAGGATTGCCAGACCGGGTGTAAGGATGTTAGCTTTTACAGTAGTGCTGCGACGGTTTCTAATGTGCGTATTAATGCATGTTAATGCATATTTGGTGTTTGACGTATTAAAAGAGCCAGCTACAAGCGTTTTTTTAAATGGGTTCTCAAGTTTTAGCAGAGTTTTGCTATAATCAGGTCCAACTCACTTTATTTTTAGTTAAGGAAGAAATAAATAATTTTTGACATTTTCCCTAATTATTTTCTAAAGATAATCACAACAGCACCAAGGAAAACAGCGCTACAATGCTTCCGGCATTTAACTACAGCTCGCCTGCTGCACCAGCAGCAATGGCCTAAATAACCTTTCTTTCATTAATACCACAATCAGCCTTGCTTTGTTCCATGTATTTCTATCCTGCGTTTTCAAACAGGTGTAGATATAAACTATAACAGAGTGGTCTAAGAAGCTGAACAGAAGTAGCAGCCATTTGTGCACCAACATTACAAAAAGAAAATCAACGTAAGCTTTTCAGCCGAGGGAGAGATTGCGAAGCCAAAAGGAGGAGGACACACTGTAAATGCTACAGAGTCTGCAGAGCCTGGAGTTAACCATGACTCACATTAATCACCAGCGGGCCTTGTACACTGCATACGAATGTGTGTTAATGATGATCCTCCCCCTTGCACCACAGTCTTACCTTCAGCTGAAAAGCAAACACAGAGCCAGATGTCACATAAACCACTCTTCTTTTTCACAACAGTGTGTTTTGTGCAGTGCTTTGTGGTTCTTACTCTACTTTTCCACAGGAATCTCATGTTCTCTTGGTCTCACTTAGTTCTACTATGGCAGTGAAAACGCAGCCCACAACGCGACATGTGCACCCCAACATTCATCTGATTGTGCTTGCATCCACTCAGGTTCCTGCTGAGCTAGGACAGGCCCATGCCACCCAGAAAGAAAAAGGTTAGACTCATTATACAGATTAAACCTGTAAATGCACTGTCATTGGTGTAATCGATGTGCCACTTCATTGCAGTGACTTATTGATCAATCCTGTCTGGGGGTCATACACAGTGCATTGGTATAGCTTTGGTAGGAGAATGGAGTGCATATCTTTAGCACCTGGCACAAATCTTCGTTAAAAGAAAAAAACATGATAAACGTCACTTAGAAGTCTACCACTGTGATAGCTTTTATTTAGGTCTGTCACTCCATGCTCCTGCTTTTTAATTCAGCCAGCGAATCGATGTTCGAATGAATTATTAAAACATTAGCATGTTGGGTAAGAAGGTGTTTAAAACATCTCTCGACTATCTGTTAACAGTTTTTCCATGCAGCTCTCTTACAAAATCCATGTACTTTTATTTCTTGAACACAGACAAGTGAAAAAAAGAGGAAACAGCCAAATTTTCCATTCTCTTGATCACATTAATTACAACTGATACAGAGCTGGCAACATTTAGTGGTAGGCCTGGTAGAAGCTTTGAAAAGCCTTAAAACAAATTAATCTATTACTGCAGCAGCATAACCTCACACATTAGTGAAAATGTTAGAGAAATCCAGCCAGTTTGAGCAATTTTATTCAGTAGAAAAACAAAATCTTTGGTGTCTTTGGTTGGCACCCCATCTTATGTACTACAGACTTTTTCCATTGTGCCTATGTTGTCTTTTATAACATCCTTCTCAAGGTCGGTGCATTTGATATTAAGAGAGATATCTCCAAGTCATCCAGAATCCCAAACCCTCTCATGGTCTTTTTTCTCTCCAGCTAATCTGAAAAGTTCCCAACATGATTTAGGTCTGGAGATTAAAATGTTTACGTAAAGTTGATTCTGGTCGCTTTAATAGACATGATCGCCAAAGAGGAGAATTTTACTAGAATGTTTCTATTTTGACTATATTTTCATGTATTTTTCTGATTATTTTAGTCTTTTTAATGTGTAGAAGGAGATCATCCGTTGCTCTTCTTCTACACAGTTTGCTATGGGGTTCAGGACTGCCGCCTGTGAGTGCGAAGCAGTATTTTCTTCCTCATCATGCACGTTTATCAGAAAGACTAAATACATCTTTCAGATTTTTTTGTTCATTTAAAACATTAGACAGATTGTGGAACATCAGCATATGTAGCAGTATAATCATATATGCAACAGACAGTTCCAGCTACCTTCATCAGTCATCGTGTGTGACACAGAATCACCAGAGGTGACGCACAGCCCATCACCTTATTTGAACAATAAATTCTGAAATTCAACAATTTTTGGCCATGAAAATGTTGGAATCATGCAGAAAAAAAATTAATAGAACACTCAAGTGGACAAATTGAATTTCTCATCATTGTTAGAACTAATTTTAGTTGCCTCCTCTCAGTAGCTGTAGTGGGGTCAGGACTTTTGATTCAAGACCTGGTGGCAAAATAACAAATTAGCACAAGAGTAAACAGAGGCCATAAAATGATCTGTGGAATAAGACACTAAAGCAAAAACTAAAATAGTTCAAACCAGTGTGCAAAGCACCAAATGGAAAAAAAATTAAGCCTCTGAACACAAAAGAGAGCGGAAAAGTCTTAAAGAAAGCAATCCAAAATAATCACAACCCCCAAATGATTTAAGCACAAAACCACAGAGACAAAAAGAACAACACAAAAACCAAGGGATCACAACGTTACAACAGACGATGCTTTTTCTTGGACTGTTTTCATCTTCTGGTGTAAAAACTAGCATTTCTTGGTTATACGGAGATCCTTAAATGTCTTTGGACCGACACAAGGCTGTACCGACCAGTCCTCAAAGAGACACTCTATCTAAAGGACACAGATGTATCCATTTTGAAAACAGTGGACAGAAATGGGGCTCTGTGTTACGTCATATTTATGTCCCAGGGAAACAGAAAGTCAACTCAACTTAAAAAGTACAAATTAAAAAATACTTCAGCAATGTAGGAATTGAACACGATTAGTTTAAATTTTGTGAAAACTAAGCATATCTTAACTTTTTTTTTTTATATAATATATAAACTGACTGAATAAATGTTCTCCAACTCAATGAATTATTTTAAGTTTGAGGTTATGCAATAGATGATGACTTTTAGACACATATTTGTGAATATTCTGTTTTTCTGAAACTGCTTCCATCTCTAATATACTGTATATGATGTGTTCTTTTAAGAAATGCCTCAAGTTATATGCAGTAGATCTACACGAGCCAAAGTCACATATTTCTAAGAGAACAGTCGATAAAAATAAAGCAAAAAAGCTTTGAAATGAGTGAAGAAGGAAAAGCTCATCAAATAACAGGATATGGACAACAAAATTTCTCTCAACAAAATGAAAAAAAAAGATATTTGCTAGAAAGTCATCCTCGCACCTGTTCAGTCTTCTCTGAGGGCACCAATGAACTGCAGTGACTCCATTTTGTCTGGCTGAAAGGAGATACATTTGGCTCCTTTGTAAGGAAGCCCGTCAGTGCAGGGACAGAAGAAAGAGCGAGCAGCTGCATCGCCTCACACGACGCCCGCCTCTCCCAACCCACAGATCACACCGAGTACATCGCCACAAAGAATGTCAATTTGTGATTGCACATAACGCAGCTTCACATTCAGAGAGGCCTGGCCCATGCCACTCATTGCTCCTCTTTAGAAACCTTCGGTCCCTGCTGCACCAGTTAGATTGAGGAGGTATCTGGGGTACCTTTGGATTGGAAAAATAATTGGTTTCCGTAAATGGAAAGATGGAAGTGTGCGATCAGCCAAGTTTGGAAAGCAGAGTTTGCGTGTTATCATACCGCACAGCTGCACACTCCGAGCTCTTTCCTGTTTTATGGTGCTTGGTGAGTAAAGGGATTTTATTTCTCAAGAAGCAGATTGCATTGTTGAATCCAGACTCAAAAATATTATTATTTTCTTATTTGAGGGGTTTTTGTTTACCTTTGGACCATGAAAGCTTGTGCCTTTCATACAGAGATCCCATAGTAACAATGTGTAGATGCTGATAGGCCACATTAAATTATTGTAAAATCAGTCAATTATGAATATTAGAGTCAGTCTAGAGTCTCTCTACCCAAGCTTGAAATCTATTTGAAGGATCTGAAGAATAAATTGTTCCTTCAGTTCTTGAAAAGAAGCAAAGAAATTATTTATTTTTCTCAGATCATCATAGAATATATTTGGAATAAATCACTGCAAGTTGTATTCTGTTAAGTAGGTAAATAAAAGTAGAAAAACAGCAACATAAACAAAGATTCTCAACCCATCCAATGTTTACCCACCTCTAAGGGTTACAAAATGTGTTTCGATGCCAAAAACGCTTGAATTTGGAGGGGAATGATGTTGGGAGCTCCTTAAAGTACCAAATTATCCAGCATCTGAACATTAGGGACAAAATCAGAAAAGTTAGAGGTTACTTTGTGTTTTGCATTTGAGGTTTTGATTTACTCAAAGAACCAACTTAGACTTGGTTGATTCTTGCATAAAAATGTAGTACATTTAAACGACAAAATAGATATTTTAAGTGGTATTCTCAAGAATTCAAACAAGAATTATCTTCCGCATAACACTTCAGTGTCAGAAACTGTTGACATTTATAAGACTTGGGACTCCATTGACGGAGGACAAGCAGTTGTTTCAGCTAAGAGACAAAGAAGGGCAGATTTAAGGACCTTGAAGGAAGGCAGCTAAATGAGGTGAAAGGTCCGATGTAGTGTGTTCATGAACACTCATACCCATAGCTTGAGAGGGCTAATGTGTACTAACAACTAGCATAAAAAATGTCTGGCCAAGGGACAAATCTCTTGACTGTTACTACATTAGGCAGATTTAGTTTTAACACGAGATCACCTCCCTGAGGCGTAGTGTCTGCCATCTGGTAATACGCCATAGCCCTAAAAATAAAAAAAATCAGCAGAGCACCACGCAACTGAGAAATGCGTCACTTTTAAACTGTGTGTATTTGAGAACGAGGAGCACCGCGCTGAGGAATTTACCACAAGGGTGAGTGTATGAATCTTGTCATTGCTGGCCCTAAACTCCTACAGCACGGTGAGCCATATTGAAGTCCCCATCGTTCACTTTTTTTTCTTTTCTTATTTTCCCCTCACCATCAGTAATGGATGAAAAAAAATGACAGAGGGACTGCCCCCCTGTCGGACGAATGGCAGGATGGCATCACTCTGTGGGCTATCCACCGGCAAACTGCTGCCACTGGAGAAACGGACATAAACAAATCTGCGCCCGCTGCTCCAATTTACTGAGCTTGCTCATCTCCCAGAGTGTGTAGTCATCTCAGAGGGAGGGGGATGGAGCACCACTTGCTGTACAAGGACGCATGAAGATGAGGTCAAGGGTAAGAAGACATTTAATTCCAATCACCTTTCACCCTAATTTGTTATTTTACTAAAGTGGTTATCCATCAGACAGGTGACCAACAGAGTAAGGGCATTGCTGCATAATTCAGACCATTAGGTGGTAATATTGTATGATCTGCTTTACATAAGTCTGCCACTGTTATACTAAATACCCAACTCTAGTGATTTAATGAGAAAAAAGACAAACCAGGACGTAATATACCTGTGCTGCGGTGGGCTTTGGCTTTTTAACAAAAGCTTCAAACGCTCCTTTGGGGAGCTTGAGAATTACTACCTTTTAAAAATAAAACCTGGGAAAAGGAGTGGTGGGAAGTGGGGGCTCTTTGTAAGATTTAAATGCCGCACTTCGTTCTCTGCGACACACCATTGGTAATTTATTGCCCCAGCCATTACAGTTATTAGAAAACTCACTCAGGAAGACAAATGGCAGCCTGGCTGGTCGTTGGTCTTCCATCAGGGCTGACAGGGGAGACGTGGTACTCTTTGCTATTGACATTTCCAAACCTAAAGCCAAGCTCTTCTAGATCTATTGCGATTCGAAACCCATCTAATGAGCTAAATCACCCCTACCCTCAGCATACAGCCTATTTTCATTTGCTTTATCAAAAGAAGAGTAACCTGGTCAGCAACAGACTACAGCCGTAAGAGACGGCTATTTCATACAGAGATTTGGCTCTCTGCAGACTGATAGATTAAAATGAATCCTGCCATAAATACTTTCTATCACAAAGGGCCATTAAGACAGAATGTTAGGAGAGTCTAAATGGAGGCTATTACTTTTGTACGACTTAAAGAGGAAAGGAAGTAAAGAGGGAGGAGATTTGAGACAAAAGTGCTTTGTGCCAATGTATTTTTTCAAATATAACATTTCTGAGACCCATGAGTCATATTTCTCTCAGTGGCGCAAAAAGAATGACAAATGAATCCAGTTGTTTTGTAGCGATTCAATGTGAAAGGTGACACGGCTATCAGCGGCGGCTTCGGCCCCACAAAAACACTGTATACCGTGGACAAAATAAGCACTTCAAAACAAAGAAAACAACAATGAAAGTTGTTTCAAAAAGGTTTCAGGTCATTTTAAACCAATCAATCTGCAGTCTTGATTGATTTGTAACTGAAGTTTAAGGCTACTGAAAGGAGCCATCTGCAACTGGACATTTTATATCAATTATGTAACAATATGTACCCGTCCTGGAGACATTTTGTTCCCGCTGTGACAGGTGATGATTTAAAAACATGTCTATGACCCGATCACAGTAGTTACACAACTCTTACAAATGATAGCTATTGGCAGGAAGTCATTCAGAGTTATTATGTTTTGATCCAGAGTTATAATCCCTCACATTTAGATACAGGCGTCAGACCAATAGTTATTACTTTAGTATTATTTTCATAATTCATCAAGCACTCATACAGATTAAAATATGTGGGATTTGAACTTTTAAAACCATACATACAGAGTGACATATTCCAAACAGTTATTCCTGATAATTGTTGTGATTAAACTCAAAATCTTTATGTTACACTAGATCATAAAAGATAGAAAACTGTAAAGTTATGTCCATGTACTGTACAGACTTTGCTAAAAACTATATATAAGAATCGGTTGTATCAACTACAAAAACATTGTGCTGTTTATTCAGAAAACCTTCAAAACAATTAAATAATTACATCAAAAGTTAGAAATGTCTTTCATGCTTGTTTGATTCCCGAATAGATTAGTGTGTTTGTGAGAAATGATCAATGACAGGCATTGGGTTGGGTTGCTAGGTAATGGCGCAGTGCCCATCAACTTGTGATGTCATCATCAGAAGGTTTTTGAAATGACTCGTTTCCAGACACCATAAAACAATAACCTATTGCCAGAAAATGGCTGCATAGTTTTTTTTTAGCACTTAGACTATTTGTAGAGGCAGTAGAAACCAATTGGAAATACATTTCTATGTGCAAAGAGTGACTTTTACTTTTTTTACAAGTGGTTAAGAACAGCAAATTTGTTTTGCTGTACTAAAACAAATGCATTTTTTTATGATATTCTAACTTGTTGAGATGCAACTCAGTAAAGTACAAAATATGAGTTTGTGATTTTTTATTGGCCGAATACAAAAGAGCCAACAGACATTTTTTCATTTCATTTAAATAAACATAACAACACTGGATCTTTACTGGTCACAAACACAAAATGACTTCTTTGTCTTCTTCAGACATGAGGCCAGAGAAAACAAGCAGGACTACGTGTCATGATTCGTGCGCTCTCGCTGCGAGTCCCTTATTGGAGATATGTATTGGTTTAGTGAAGGCCAGGGTTCAGGGCAGACGGAGGTTAACTGCCATTCGCTGACAGCCCAGATGAGAAAGTGATGTGCACAGTGGGAGGTCACTGTGTGTCAGTCCGCCAGCTAACACAGGCTCATTGGGAACTCGGCACGCTCCATTTAACTTCAGGGCATCCACTTCATACATGTTTCTCTCACACACACGCACACACAAGCCCACACATACACACACACCAAGGCCGTTGGTCCTGCAGCCTCTCCTGTGTGGCCTTGTAATGCTCCCTGTCTCCCATAGTCTTTCTGGGAAGCTAAAGTCATTCTGCCTCATTAGGGTAATTGAGACAGGCCCTCTAGAGACTGAAGAGCAGCTAACTGCTGCCCACTCTCACTTTAGAAGACCACTTAATCAACCTCTTACGTATGTGTCCTTTATGCGTTTTCTGTCTAATAACTCCAGTCTTCCCTCTTGTCACACCTTTCATTCACTTCTGGTTTTGTTTTTTTTTGCCTTTCTTTGGTTCCACAGTGAGGCGTCAGCTAATTGTCGATGAGAAAATTATCTCAGGAATTTTCATTTCCAGGCTGAAGTCCCCTGATGTAGAGAAACCCTGTGGTCCGAAGCAGCGTGGACGGGTGACAGAATCGGGGGCGGGGGGGAAATGCTGATGTGTGAAGGTTGGGAAGGAAAAAAGGAGGGGCTCACAATGAGCGAGAGGGAGGAGGAAAATTCACCACCTCAGCGATTCTGGGGGCCACGCCGCTCGGTGCTGACAAAGACACCCAGATTGCGGCCAGAGGTTGTCTGAGCGAGGCGAGGTGTGCCAGAGCACCCATCATGTAACAAGTCAGATTTAGCAATACTGCTGGGTCAGGTCAAACACAGATTGAAGCTGGAGTCACGGCGGATTCCACGCTGCTTGCCTCCTCTATCACTCATCCATCCGCGCTTAAATTACTGGAGCGTTCTTCTTGCATTCAGAAATAGAGACTAGTGTCTCTGAGAGGATGTGTTGGATACTTACACATACACAAATCAGCACAAAATCAACAAGAAGAAGATGTTAAGCAGTTAAATAAGCTTCCAAATACAGCTAATGGTGTCCTATCGTCGAGAAGCTTCCGACTTAATCATGATTTCTGCATTTTATGGAGAAATATTAGGGTCACTTGGAGGAAAAAAGTGGTGTATTTTTCTCTTCTCTGACAGAATAAAGTTGAATTATGACAAATAAATCAGAAGAAACAGAGGAGCAAAAACTGTGGTGTTCTTTCCAAGTATGTTAGGTATGTGTCAGGAATCAATCAAATATTTTTTTTCCCCCAGTGCTTTAATGTTTCAGAGCTAATTTAATTACCAGACAAAGATAACCTTAGAAAATGTAAAAATCAGTTTTTAGTTCTGATTTTACTTTTGGAGGAAACTAGATATCAAATCCAAAAGAGTAGTGGCCTCCAAAAACCAGTAACTGGTTGTACCATTTGTGGAGGCAACAACCGCCATAAAATGCTTGTAATGTTTTTTTACTTCATTAGGAAAAAATTAGAACCACTTATCTTAGCAGAATTGTTTGATTTTATCTCTATGAGATATTTTTTTTAGCATCAATGGCTTGTTTAAGGTTGTGTTCCAGCATCTCATTTAGATTTAAGTCTTTACTTTGACTAGGTCACTAAATTATTATGAGAAATTGTTCTGATCCTTCGAGCACCAAAGCCACCTTACACTGCTGCTGGTATATTTAACCTTGCTTATGTTCTTTTTTGTCTGAATACCTTAGAAATTGTTTTTCAATTCTTAAATTCCTTTAGGTTCAGGAACAATGTATTGCATATTGAGATATTTTATCCTACTTCATGTTGTCTGACGGGTTCTAAAAGTCGGGCAGTAGACAGACCTGGGTGTTGCTAATAACACTGAACTCAACTTTCCAAAAAATTTGGTTAATCACAGTTATTTCATGACTTACAATAGGGTGATTACCTTCTTACAAGATGAAGTTTGGTTAGGATGGTTTTCATTCTCTTTTCTTTCCCTACTTTTTCACAGCTCTGTATCCACCAAACACAAAACAGAAAAGGTCTCTCTGTTTAATCATCCGATATTTCACTATCTCTTTCTTCCTTTTTTATCACGAATCTCTTTTTATTTTCATCTTTCTTATTTTTGCAGCCCCACTTATCCGCCTTCCTCCCTTCCTCGACTTTTATCAGTGACAGGCTGGAAGCAGAAGCAAGATAAGGAAAATGTCCCGGCCAATACGAGGAGCGCTGGTGGAAAAACCAGGCCAGATTAATCATTGACACGTCCATCAGTTAACAAAGCCTAATGTGCCACTCAAACGGGAAAATGGGAATGGAAACAATGGTGTAGATTTCTTCTCATAAAGCTTTACCAGCTCCTGTAAAAGCTAGGTGGCACATATACTGCTTCATAATGCTTGTCACTTAGGTGTAGAAGGACAGATTAATGAAATACAGCTGCCGCTCCACAACAATCATTTCCTTACACTCACATCATTTAGACAGATGCCCAGTCCACATTTACAGACATAGGTGAACGATAAATTGGGCCTGCCTAATAACTCTGTAAAATAGAGCCTTTAATAACACTAAAAACCATTGCAGCACAACGGATTATGTTGCTAGAGGCTGTGTTTATACAAGGGATAATTCAGTATTTACACACTGTTATTTCTCTGTAAAACAAAAGCCAGATTGGGTTTTGTACTTACAGTGACACTGAATTATTTCTGAGCATAACGTAGTCAGCAGCCGCATAAAATTTTGAAGTTGTAGCACTTTGTACTCTTAGGTTTGAGCTTGTTGCTCAATGCTACAGTTGTCAATGTATGTCATTTTAACTGCTCTTTGTTTCAGCCTGGAATGGTTACACAAAATAAACGAAACTGCAATTAATTTTTAAAATATTACCCACATATGTTGCAGAATTGATTTAGAAATTTGTGCCGATGATGAGCGGGCGAAAACTTCTGCCTTAAACTGTCTAAGAAGCTTGAAGATATGCAAAGAGGCATCCTATTTAGACTTTCCTCTTCAAGCAAGAAAACAACTGGGAGTTCTCCAGTTTCTATAACATTTTTGTTATAGGAAACACAAGAATCTTGAGCATAAATTAATCACAAGCATCCCCTACATGTGTTGATGAAGCTGTAAAAATAAAATAACTGCGCTAAAGATTGTGTCCCTTTGGTCCACAAAGTTTTTCGTTTTTCTCCCAGACAGCTCCCGCTGGCTCAATTAACTATTGATCAGAATTGTGGAACCGAGTGTTAATAATTAACAAAAGCAGAGATAGCATCTGCAGCCCAGCAAACAACTTCAATACCGAGGCATCTATGTTTCTGATCGATAGGCTGTGAACGGCATGTGCAGCAGCCACCAAGAGTACTTCTTCAAGGTGGCCATGGAAACAGAGAAAGTCACATTTTATCAGACGTTGCAGCTGTGTCAGCAAATAACAGCTAAGAAATAATCAGATGTTTGTCTTATTGTAGAAACCAGTGTGTGGAAAACTGTCTCTCTTTGACGTTCCTTCTGTGACAATTTTATTTTAAGGAGAAAAATAATTATCCAAACTATTAAATATCAACTTAAATATCATCAAATGACTGCAGACACTGGCAACGACACGTTTACATCACTGTGAACCAATTGTACTCCAGTCTTCTTTGCAAAATTGCTTAATTCTCTCACATTGAAGGCTTTTCAAGACCAGAACTTGACTAGACCAACTTTAATATTTTAGATGTTTTTATAACTCTAAAAGATGAACTTGCAGATGTGCTTTAGATTATTATCCTGCAGCAAAACCCAAGTGTGACTGAGCCTTTGGTCACAAACTGATGTGTGGAGGGAAGGTCACTTCACTCACATTCTCACTAAATCCAGGAGGATTTCTAAAGTCCTTGCACTGGTTCCCTGTAACTCAGCAAATAGATACTTCTGTTAGTTTATAAATAACTGAAATATTTAGCACCTAAATACATGAAACCGCGACTACAACCTTTGCAAATAGCTAAAAATCCACTAATTTGGGTTTCCCTCTAAGAATGCTTATGACTGCAAATTTTAAAGGCTCAAACACCAAATATATATTATAGGTACAGTGGAAACCATTTTAGCTCTGCTGCCGAAGCTAACATCTATACAGTCTTGCAGCTTTTGGGGAAACAGCCAATCAAGACCGAGGAAAACAAAAAAGGCTCCTGGATTGGCTGCTTTGTATCAAATAGATATTTCAGTCTTATTTTCTTTATAATATCTTAGACATGGCCTATGGAAAAAAATTGCGAATAGGCAGATTTTCCACTACTAATATGGAGTTGTTTCACAGAAAAGTCCTTGAATGCTATTTAAGTGTGCTGTATCGGTGCAGACTTATCTAGTAAATTTGTGTCTGTGTTTAAAAAAGAAACCTTATAAGTCAGTTCAGGGCTATTTCTCTGTATCGGATCAGTATCTGCCGATAGAAACCTTGGATAACTACATCAATATCGGAGGAAAAAAGAGGATCGGTGCATCACCAACCTTTACTCAGGATATTGTTTTCTGATATGTTCTGAATCATTCAATTGTGAAAAAGCAAACCCAACTCGGAGAGAAGAAATACTCTGATTATGGCCATCAAAGTCCATGTAAGTAAAGATGTAGAAAACGGTGGATAGAAAAGCAAGGAGGACCTGAGGGAAGTGCTGAATGGCACTGTGAGGGGATTTGAAATAGCGCCTCCAGGTAGCCCTATTTGAATATGAATGTCTGCCTTGATCCACATCAAGGGCACTGACAGGGGCACCTCTATCTACATGTACCTCCGCTGGATGTAGTCATGTCTGTGTATCTGCAAGTGTGCACAGTGGATTGCTCTGTGCAGTCATCATCCAGCGCATTATTCCAAGGTACTTTGTACAGCACATTAATCACAGGGACCCTTGAGCACATCCAAGGATCCAAATATCCCGACCTTGAGGTTACAAGAAAGACATTAGTCCTGATCCATTCAAAGTATTGGAGACAGGGAGGGAAGCAGAGGGAGGAGACAGAAAAGCTTTCAAGGTAATGAAATTCTGCCATAATTTAAAGGAAAAGACTTGTGGGGACAAGCCTGGGCCGGAATAAGAGGGGGAAAAAAATTAAATTGGATTTTTTTTTTCCTCCTTTATTTTAAATTAAGCTTAAGTGCATGTGGGGGGTAGTTTTTCTTTCTCGTTTTTTTCTAACAAAAGCATGATAACAGCATTAACTTTGGGAATGAATCGAATCATTTCCAAACCAATTAACCTTTGACAGAGTGAATGACTGGACAATAATGAGAATGGGTTATAGTGGAGGGGAGCGATGAAGAAGGGTGGAGGAGAGCAGACAAAATCTCATGAAGGCTCCCTAAAAAAGCCTTTTACAGACCAACACACACAACCCATCAGTTGCTCTGCGGGTTGAACACAAAGCACATCTGCTTTACAAACATTCCTCAACATCTGGAAAACAAGAAACAGAGAATCAAAGAATCTTCCCTCTGCATTTCCAACCCAGCCTGACTGATAGTAGAAAGGGTCTGCAGTTAACCCCACTTATTATTTATGCTCTCACTCCTTTTCCCCCTATCTATTTCTATCCCTCGCCCACTGGCTCACACACAGCTGCAGCCGGTCCATTAAGTTAATTAAAGGCTCCAATTTGAGCTGCAGCCCACTAGCAAATACGAGTGCCAATCAATAGATCTCTGGCTTATTTTCCGAGAGGGAGGGGTGAAAGCATCGTTGCTGCATTCGGGGACCTGATTTGTAGCCTTGGCAGACACACCATGTTCTTCTTTGTCTCATCCTCTGTCTCTGTCTAATTTGGTAGTCACCCTCCACTCTCCACCGTCTCCTTCACCCTTCCCACTGTGATGTCATCTATCAATTCACTCTTCCCTCTTTACCCCCCAACCACCCTGGGCTTTGCCCCCATCTGTCAGAACTCAGTCACGGTCCTGCGTTTTCCTAGGAGAGCATGGATGCATTTATTTTAGGCGCCATCTGCATGGAGGTGCCAGATGTGAGGGGCAGCAGCTGGAGTTGGAGATGAAGGAAACTCAGGCAGAGCTGAGATCAACAGGGTGTCGAGAGGTTGAGATGAGAACGAACCAAGAGATGGAAGGAAGAAGTGCCAAACGGTAACTGATCAGTGTTTTAAAGGTCACAATACACACACTCTAAAAAGTGTATTTGAACTGTAGCTCATGTTATGGACTTATCTACATGAATAATTCTTTTGGTTTTGTGATGACTACTTACTTTTTTGTGTTGAATTAACTTAAAAGTTAAAAATGTTTAACTTAAAGGACCTTTTTACTTTGACTTTACTTGAAACAATTAAGTTCAATGTTGCGTTTGTATCCGAGGTCTGATGTCAAGCCTCACCAGGAACAGATCCTGTACCAACGAGGGTGCTGTGGTAGCGCAGGTGCAGAGCACAACTCACATAACGAGGCCTTCGTCCTCGACGCGGCCGTCGCAGGTTCAATTCCCAGCCTGATGACCTTTGCTGCATGTCTTCCTCATCGTTCATTACCTACTTTCCTGTCTAACTACTCTCAAATAAAGGCTGCCTGAGCAACAAAAAAAGATCTTTTACTAGTTTACTTCTTTATTTCAAGTAAACTAAATGATTTGAGTAAGACTAACTTAAATTTGTCAAGTTAAACCAAGTTTATAAATTGAGTTGGATAAACTTAATTGAATGACTTGTTGCCAATTGAAGCAATTCAGTTAGGTTGGTTCACCTATTTTCTTTTTCTAAACACAAAATCTTATCAAGTATTTTCGTTCTAGTTTCTAGTGATATAAGACAAAATATGAACTAAGATATATCTAACTTACAAGTAAGTTTTCAACAAGATATGGGAGCTTGTTTAAGTAAGTTACTCTTGAATATTCATTTAAAAAGTTCTAGTTTCACTGGCAGATTTTTCACTTAAAACATGGAAAAATTGTCTTGTTTTAAATGAAATAATCTGCCAGTGGAACTAGAAAATTGTATTAATATTCCAGTTAACATGCTATATATTGTAGCATACTACTATAGTTTCCCTCTTTATTATGAGTTAAAAACTTTTACTAGATCTTGAGTGTCAGATCACGAGTTCAAGTCAAGTCTCAGGTCTTAGACCAAGTCAAGTTTGAAGACTTTTATTTTGCAACTCAAATTGACGTAATATTTTGTGTTGATTTGGATGTATATTTTAATGCCTGATAAAAATGTGTTTTTGCTACCATGTCAGAAGTCTAATGTTTTTCTTAATGTAATTTATCAGGAACTACACTGCTCAAAAAAATAAAGGGAACACTTAAACAGGTGTTTAACACTTAAAGTGTCCCCTTCATTTTTTTGAGCAGTATATATTTTCCTTTCAAAGAATAAAAACACACTGCTTCTTGTAGGTAACAATGTAACCAGTTCATTTTAAATGCCTTCGATTCTGAAAATCAGACCTCTGGTCACTTTCAGTCACAATCAGACTAAAGGCAGAATTAAAGAAGTAAATTGTTTAATATTGATTTCCTCTGAAAATCATCCTCAAAAATAGACGCTTCTCCTACGATGCGCTGTTCTCCACAAAATCCATTTTTTCCTATTGTCTCATGCTAGAGAAGGAGAGGAAGGCCCACAGGCTAAACAACCATCATCAGCCTCATGTGGCGCTCATGTGCTATGAATAATGGCTCGGGGTGGCGGGCGGTGGAGCAGTTCAAGATCCACAGACAAGCGCTCTCCGTTGGATACCTGGACTCCAACAGTCCCTTCATTCCTGCAGTCACACCAGCAGCCTGGAAGTGGCGCCGCTCATCGGGCTTCTTCTCAGCAGTAATTCACCAATTCTCTCCCTCCAGGGAGGCAGCCTCTGCATGTCTTGATGGTTAGCCAGCGTTGTTTGTTGCAGGCTGTTTCTTCCTCCTCCCTCATCAGCTCCCCTTTTCTCTTCTCATCTCTCATTTTCAGTGAGGATGCCTGCTGCTTTTTTCCACTTCTCTAATCTAAACTCCCTCTCTCCCTCTTTTGTTTTCTCAGAGAAAGCCTAAAGGGGATTGTCCATATTCTCCCCTCTTATTGTTTTTCATCTTTTTTCCTTATGACACAGAACTATCCCCCTGAGTATCCAGCTTTCTGCCAGGGAGAAAGCTGGGAGAAAACGCATGGTTAACCCCATTTTATTCTATCTGTTCAAAGGTTTCCCCACAAAGCTCCACTGCTCACAGATGAGGAGAAGGTACGCACTCAACAGAATTAAAGAGTGGGTCATTTTCTAGACCAAATCAATGGAAAAGAACCTCGGTTGCAGAACTGAGTCTGCAAAATAGCTGCTGTAAAAGTGCAAAACAGTTCTACTTTAAACAGGAAGGGGTTTGTGTTCTATTCTAAGATTATTTTAGCTCAACATAGTGGTGAACTTTTATATGATTTTCCAAAGTCTGTCAAGTATTTTGTTCCTTTTCTTCTTAAGTTAAAACATTACTGCAAAAACACCAAAACACAAAATTAGACCGAATGCTTTTGGTCTTGTCTCTAGTGCAAATATCTTAATACACTCAAAATAGGACAAAACTAACCTACAAGCAACCTTTCATCAATATATAGGAGTTTAGGTAAATAATTTAAAGCTGCCTTGTCATTAACCAGTGGAACAAGTACTTCTTTCCCAGTTTTAAGGAATTAGCTACATACTTAAAGTAAGCTCCTACAGCATACATTGCTGAAAGATTACTTGTAAGCTAATTTTGTCTTATTTCAAGTGCAATTAAGATATTTTAATTAGAAACTAGACCAAAAATACTTGGTACGATTTTGTGGTTTTGAAGTGCTGACGTTCTGGTTACTGTAGAAAATATTTTTATACCTAATTGATCGCTATTTTAATACATCAGTCATTCCCACTAACTAACTCTACAGGTTAATCTTAAATGATCACAATTTTAATTTAGTTCAGTAATTAAATTAAAAAAGTAAAACTTATTACCCCCAGTGGCATGTTTTCTTTTTAAAAATAACTAATGAAAATAATTGAGGCCCTCTGGAAATTTGAACATTATAATGAAAAAAAAAAATCACTTTTTAATACTGAAATGTTATGTTATTTAGATGTTACGACCTATACAATAACAAGGACTTCATAGTTTTATAGCAGATATTCACAGACATCATCTACATATATCTGATAGTTTACAGAGTGCTGTATGTAAGCATATCAATAGAAAGCTTAGTGGAAGGAAAACATGCATCCAACATCTTCTGCATATGTGAGAGCAGGTTGCAGGTGTAATAAGTCCAGGGGGAAAATTCCTTACTTCCTGCAGCGACTCTGTAACTCACTCATGGTTTTCCCTAGAAGATGGACTTGTTGAGTTCCAGCAAATGCTCTTTTGGAAACTGTGTCCGAAGATTTTAGCTTCCTAAAACGTTGAGAATGAGAATGTTGAGTTGACTCTTATGCTCTAAGAGTCATTCAGGTGTTTGCTCAGGCTGATCCGGTGTTTAGTGAGTACCAGCTTCTGTCCAGCCTCTTAATAAAATAAGCCTCATGGTGAAGTGTAGGCCCAGAGATAATCAGGATTTCCATTACAGTGACCACAAACATTCTTGTTTCTTCCAAATGTTTACATGCTTCTCTAAAACTACACCTGCAAAATACTCAGGTCTGCAGAAGATTCCTCCACCTCTTCGCTTTGTTTTGGCTCTAGGACTTGCCAACAACTGTGAGACTTTACATAAACAGGTGTGCAGCCTGTTGATTATGTCTAATGAATTAAATTAGGCAGTAGTGGACCCCAGTCAGGATGCAGAATCATCTCAACGACCTCTGGTTGAAGTCAGATGTGCCAAAACTCATTCTCAAGCATCGGGGAAATGCCCAATATTCCTAAGACAGAACAAGTGTTTTTTTGAATAAATATTTACTGATTTTCAATATGGTTTAAAAATTATTTTTGTCATATTCTCTGTATTTAATGTTTCTGCAGATTTGCATACTGTAGTAAATCCTTTGCAGCTTGCTCTACACCAATACTGTCTCTATATTTTGTTTCTACTAAATGATAAAATAGAAATGAGATGTTTGAATTGACTTCATATCAGAATGATGCACGTATTCCCTGCAATGTAGTAAAACACATTCCATTAAACCATTCAAGATAAGAAACATCATAACCCAAATCAAGAGATGGGTGGGAGGAGAGAGATACAGATTCCTTTTCATTGCTTTTCCGCTATGACATCATCCTTCTTCCACTCCTCTCTTTTGCTCTTTTTCATTCTGTCTCTCTACCTTTTTTCTTGGAAATACACCCACACTGCATTTCTCAAGCATGTGGGCTCTCATCCTCGGTCACCCTAACCACCTCATTTTTTCAGTCCTCCCTGCTCTGCAACTCTCTCTCTCTCTCTCTGCGTAATTCAATCATCCCAAGGAGATAGATATCCGTCCCCCAGGAGCGCTTACGCTCTCCATTTCCTAAAGCGCTTGATCAGATTAATTGATTGTCTCTTCCCCCCACCCTCGTCTGCGCGGCCCTTTCTGCCAACCGAATGCCTTCGTGGTTCTGAAGGGTGTCCGAAAACCAAGTTTGCATCGATGATTTAAAAAAATGTTTGTTTTCATACGCAGTACGGGGTTCATAAAAGGACAAAGGGGACATAGATAAAGGTGACATGGGAGAGTGAATGGCTGTAGAAACCGAAAGGGGGGATTTATGTAGAGGACAAAACAAGCAGGAGACGCAAAGCTCAGGGAAACGATAAAGCAGATAGGCGATCAATGAAATGAAATAAACAAGACTGTTGAGGAGGTGTACATGTGAAGTAAATGTCTGTGCACCAAGGGGTTTGGCTGCAAGCCTGGGCAGCACAGCAGAGGGTAGAGATGGGAGAGCCAAACAAAGCCCCACAGGGAACACGGGAAGACCTCAACTCATCCATTATAACTGGAAGCCAAGCGGCTGCCATGTCTCCTGATTGCCGAGTCCCTGCGGAGTTCTTCCCCCTCTGCCTCGCTCGCCCCCCCTTCACAACTCTACCTCTCTCTTTTTGGCGCCAGGTATCGCAGTATTACAGCGCTGTTCCAGGCCTTTGGCTTCTACGCGGCGACAGGGGCCAAACACACACTCAGACCGTACACACAAGCACACCAGATCCCGAGTGCACAAATGCACACAAATACAAATAGGCAGGGATAGGAACTCTCTCTTATCTACCTGCCGCACATGTTTCCCATACGTGTAAAGCTTTTACCTGAGCGCCCCATTACAGTTGAGGCTTTTCCTCTGGAGAGCCAAATTACCTTTCAGAGTCAACCTTACCTTTTTCTACTTGCCCTTGATATTTAGTTCACTTGCATTTCCTCTGTACGTATAGACTCATACACAGCCTATAAACACACCGCCACACACTCATATTGACCAACAGGCAACTCTGGGAATCTGAAAGCATGATTTATATCCTAATTATTCCTATTTTCTAGTCCTCTCAGTAGCTATAAGTGCCTATAACAATATTCTTAAGAGAACTTAATCTAAGTTTCTCAAGAAGATATGTTGAAAACTGGTTTCTGCTTCCTTGCACTATAAAATAATCTGCAATACTACTAATAAGATATTTTAATAGGAGTGTTTTGTTGTTGTCCAGAACTGCTGACAGTTTTACCCCCCATAAAAAAATTCAAAAAAAGTTTCAATGATTACAAAAGTAAACTCAAGAGTTTACTTTCTTTATCGAAAAAAAAAAAAAGCAAAATACTTCTTGGGTAGCAGACCTTGAGTTTATTTGGTATTTAATCATGGTAACTGTAAAATAAAATAAAAATAAAATTAGGCTTAATTATATCAAATTAAAAGACAGCAAAACAAATTATTGAGAACAAATAATCATCCTTGTTTTTTTAAGATATTGTGGAAGCATAAAAGACTTTATCAAATTGAGAGGATTTTTTTCTTCAAGGAATTTACGTAAAAAAGGTTTTATTAAGAATAGGAAGAAATTAAATAATGCCTTTAATATAGAGAGTATTTGTTTCTGAAACCAAGTAATAATAAGGATTCAATTAATATCCTTTTAACATATTTCTCCATCATATCTCTATATATTCTTATATCTGTACAATGTATTTGTATTCGCTAGTTTTATTTCAATGCTTTCAAAGTATAGTAAAAAAATAAAGAAATAAATAAATACATAAAAGACAAGGAAAGCAAAGACACAGAAACTAGAATACAGGGTATGACTTTACATAAAAATTAAGGCTCAAACCAAAAGATGACAAAGAAACAACGACACAGGAATCATGAATTAAATAAACAGAGATCAATGACCAGTTTCAAAACAAAACAGGAACTGCAGAAAATAACTACAACTAAAGACAATGACTGAGTAAAGATCAAATCTAGCACAGAAAACAAAAACAAGAAGAATCTTAAAACTAAGGAATGAACTGAATACGGGATGCAAAGAGGGACAAATTCCAAAATGAAGGCCAAACACAAACTTCCCAGAGAACGTGACACTTGGTGTGGGATGTACACACCTGACACTTGTGCAATTTTTAAACGTACAAAACATGTATTAATAATAAAGCAGATCAAGCATTTAGCATGCCGAGTTGAAAGCAAATTCATCAGCTCTGCATGAGATTAAGGAGTATTACTGGGTTATTGCTGCAACATTTGATTAGAACTTTCATAAATCCTGCAACAAATGACCATGTTAGAGCAGCATAGATGGAGTCTGAACATTTTGAAGGAGAAATTTTCAGACAAAAAAAAAAATCAGTGACAGCCTGGCTTAGCTGGAGACCACACTGTGTATGTTTCAGTGCAAAAACATGGCAGATGATAGAGGAGAGTCATTTACGTAAAGCTGTATGTTCTCTTAAGGCAACTCTGTGATTAGGGGAGTTGATAAATTATACCAACTCTTATATCACTTAAGCATTGATGCAAGCAACTGATTAGCAGCTCGGTGGGGAATGATTTGGGCCTGTTTTTGATCATTAAAGAGAAACATAAAGGTTCTTCTAAATAAATAAAAAAATCCTCAGCTGAAAATCCTTAGGTTTTCAGCTAATAAAAACCTGACATTTATGGCTATGTTTTAAAGCTAATTCATATGTTCCACATTTTAACACATGGATGCACACTTTGCATAGTTGGGGACTCAGCCCACAAACTAAACCAACACACACATTTTTTTAATAGACACTCTCTCTCTCTTGCTTTCCACAGACTTATTATTTGCTTGGAGGCTGAGCTCTCAGACTGGGATTGATCCTGAGCTGCCGTTTTGAACCTGCGCCCCTAGGGCAGCTCAGTGCAAACATACAGCAGCCCCTCGCCACTTACTTCAGTCACAGTTACACTTTCTGTTACACTACACCCATTTATGCAACCACACAGCAAACGGCAAACATTTCCGCCTGGGAAGCTTTACCCAACACAGACTCTAACTGCAAAGAAAGTGTTTTATTAAAAATATATATTTCCCAGACGCTCTACAAAGACAGAAGCACGAGGCACAATTTGGGTTAATAAACTCTTCTCCTCTGAAAGTGTTTAAGACTGACAAGGCTCAGTGTGAGTATTGGCGAAAAGTTGGCAAGCATAACAGAAGCACTTGAAATGACAGCAACAATTTCATACACCACATCCCGTTCACTGAGTGTTTTTATTTTTTGTGCTCATGGGCTGAGCACAAAAGAAATCCATTATTTTGTGCAAACTCAAAGATTCATGCCAACATTTTTCATAAATAATTCATGCTAGGGATGCTTTACAGTGTTTTCACCTGAAGACAGACAGCTAACTACTGAAAGCTGGCTCACCCACCCACCAGCTTTTCCTCCTCCCTTTGAAGTGGGAGATCCATGTATCGTTGCTTTCTATGAATAAATGTCATTAACAGTAGCTGCAGCACGGCAGTTATAAAGCTACAAAAAAGCTGGAACGGGTCAAATTAAACATCCAAGGTGCAGATATTGTATTACTGAGGAGCCTAAAGTAACGACGGTGGGTGTCGAAACCCATGTACACATGCAGATATCTACACAAGTGCTCTCTGTGTTCTGCTGTTTCCACTCTGAGGTTGTGATTGATGTGTTCTGTGACTGGTGCTGAAAGACCAGTGGAGTCCTCCAGTGAGCTGATCCACACTGCCTCCTATAGGATTAGCAGTACATAGTACACCTGTGAGTGTCTGAAACCGTCAGCCGAGTTGATAATGATGACGATTTATGGTGTTTTCATGGCACACCCCACTGAAAGCAGCGCTACCTTAAAAGGGAAAGCTTCATAGGCAAAATAATCGGCTGTCATTGCTCAATTCAGTTTGTTCTTTAGACTGTTGTCATATTTTAATTAGAGTCCATTTATTTTGCATTTGCCATATTCTTTGAATTTTGTCGCATCTTGTTACATTATAAGAAAACCACAAAGTCAGTGCATTTCAGTGGGATTTCATGTGATCAATCAACAGCAGATGAATGGTGCATAATTGTGAAGATAACAAAAAATTCAATATTTACAAATAAAAATCTGAAAAGTGAGGCATGGATTTGTATTCAGCGCCCTTTACTCTTTTATTACTATCTATTATTGCTGCATTTTGAGCCACATAAAAGAAAAAATGCATATTAATTGATAAAAAAAGGAACAAACAAAAAAATTATATACATCCACTTATACACAAATATATAGAATAATATACGGACAAACGTTGCCTATTCCAATCCATGTTTTTTTATAATATTACCGTATGTAGACATAAGCAAGAATGCATTTATCTTGAAAGGGAGTGGAAAGAAGCAAACTTATTTACTCCCACCCCCATTTATATATAAATATTGAATGGATGCCTCTGTAATTTGAGATTTATCAATTTGTGTTATGTACTCATAACTCTGAGAGAATGTTTTGGAGAAGTTGAAAGCAAGATTAAAACATTATCCCAAGCCAAACATGGCACAACTACAAAACCTAACAGGACCTGACACTGACAGGTCCGAATAGGTGAGCAGCAAAGAGGCCCATGCTGGCTCTAAAGGCGCTGCAGAGATTTACAACTCAGGTGGGAGAATCTGTCTGACAGAAAAAAATATTATTTGTGCACTTCCCAAATCGTACATTTCCAGCAGAGATTTAAGATGAAAAAAGCTGCCATGAAAAGAAAATTATGTTTGCAATTTGTAGGAGAAACCACAGAAAGTTGTAGAAGGTTCTCTGATCAAATGAGGCCAACATCATTTTCGGCCTAAATGCTAAATGCCACGAGTGGGGAAAGCTGAAAGTGCCAACATCATGCTGTGGGAATGCTTTTCTTTACAAAGGACAAGGAATCTGGTAATAGTTCAACAGGACAATTGCCCTAAACGTATAGCTGGAGCTACGTAGAATAGGTTGCAATAAAGCTTATTCACGTACTGGAAGAGCTCCAGACCTAAATCCAACTCAGAATATGTTCCAAGACTTAAAAAAATGTATGTTCACTCCACGTAATCATTTGGTTATTTTTGCAAAAGGGAACGAGCAAAAAAAAAAAAAAATCAGTCTGCAGAAACAGAAAGCTGGTCAAGACATGCTTCCAAATACTTTAATGTGGTTCTACGAAATAGTGACCTCTCAAATGAGTTAATGTTTTGTAGATGATTGAGGAAAACAAATGCATGCCAACTAAATTTTCTTTCCACTTCATAGCCATCCTCCAATTAGTGTTAATCCATCACGAGAAAAGCTCATTATCATATAGTGATGTTTATGATTATAATGTTCAAACAAGTAAAACATATTGTAGAAATACAGAAATATACAAAATTGGACTCGCACAGTTTGTAAGTCTTGTTTAATGAAATTAGAATTGACTGTTTTTCTGTTGTCAGAATAAAATTCCTCCTGATGCCTTTTCTAAAATGTAATTCCGACAGATGTGTGTGCTTCTCTAAGGAAAGCAAAGCACAGACAGAGTGCACTTGTGTGTTGGCCCTGCTGCCAGAGGCGATGCCAGAGGCGTTTTTAGGATTATCTTTTTTTCTGCCTACATATTGAATATGTGCTATTACTGTGCTACAGAAAGCCAGTGGGGATTCTTTCAATCCACTTCAGTGCAGGCAGTTGTTGTTGGAGGTCCACTGATGATATTACACAAAGGGTGGAGAGAATTGAGTGAAATAATATTCAATGTAAAAAAAAAAAATCTTAAAAAGGGACTCAATGAAAAATTAAAAACGTTGCATCATTGAAGAATCAAGAAAAAAGCATTCAAATACTTAAATTATTCCTTGCTTGGAAGAGCATATTGTAATGGAGGAAGACAGAATAATTTAACAATCTTTATTTCATCATGTTCTTTCCCTGTCATCTTTGTTAAGCTGCCACATAAAACAGACATGTTGCCGTTGTCCTGAGATTGCAACATTTTTGCACAATAGGATGTAGATCTTCACACCACTGCTTGGTGTTTTATGTTAAATTTAGAGATGTTTCAGTGACTATAAACCTTTGTTAAAATAAAGCAAAACATATTGACGAAAAAAAAACAGTTTAACCGCAAAAACTCTCATTCATGACTGATATTTATAACTTCAATCACCAGCAACTAAATATCACAGCAATCCCATTTAAAGTATTCAACAATTAAGTTTAAAATTTCTGACTAATTATGAATTATTTCCAGGCTTATTGATATGGAAGATAATCAGCTTTAATGAAACTCTTTTTGTTCAATTCAATATAAGAACGTCCAGCTGTATTGTCTGGTGAATTCAGACAAACATTTTGATCATAAAAGCACAAAAAAATTATTCAGTCATTTTTGAATAATCTAGGCTGCTACTGGTGTTCAGCAGAAATTGCTTTGATTGTAAAACTATGGTTATACAATGATGACCTTCAGAAAGACAGTTCTATATGATAAAATATACAATATTTTAACAAAAGCATTTGTTACACGAGCTTTGTAGGAGTTTAGTCATTATAGTAACAGCGTGTACTACTGTTTTACCTTCTTCTAACACAAGTCAGAAGTAATTCGGATGTCAAAAAGCAAAAAGCAAGTGATGTAACATGGATCAAAGCATAAACCTCATGTGTGACACCATGTGGCTGCGGCGGCAGATTAATCCAAAAGTGAAGCAAGTAGAGAGGAGAAACTATCAGGAGTAACAGGAACCTCCAGGAGAGTCTCTGGAAGCGCTAGCTGCATTTAAACATCCCTAATGCACCGTGGTACTGCGGCACAGTCATTTCAAATGAATCCGTTTGGAACATTTGTTTACCATGCTGGAGAATGCTGAATAATATTATGCTGAATTAATAGGCGCTGGTTTGTATACCTGCAGGAGAACGACACAAACACAGCGTCTGGAACTAACAATGCATGTAAAACGCAAAATAGAGACAATTGGCTCTCTGAGCTGATGTAACAGTTAAAAAGGAACTTCTAATATGTGTCTAACCCTTTACCTCACATCAGTTACAAAATATAGTCCCTCTGATCAACTCATGCTCTACTTTGACGATTACCTGTGCAGCTCTAAAAAGTCAGATTTTTCTTTCTGAAGCACTCTACTTTATTTCTTGGTATTTCCTCCCTGTCTCAGTTCATTTCCATCACTGCAGGAGGTGTTTTGCAGCCGTAGCTGGGGAAGCAGGAAGCTGTAAAGCTGGATAGATCAGTGGTGCTCGAGCCTGCAGGAGTGACAAAGCCCTCATATCCAGGTAGCTCGAGCGGCAGCAGAGCTCCGATGCGCAGGGGAGCTAAAAATAGCTCTGACTGGGCAGAGAGGAGAGCGTGAACTCAGACTGCATTGACTGGCTGAGCAGCTTTTATAGGCAGGAGGGATGACGCTGCATTTCACCAGTCAGTGTTCATAGGTGAAGTGTTTTAGGCGTCACAGCAAGCTAACTCGTTTTTTTTCTTTCCATCCCTGAAAGATGATGCAATATCAACATGTATCCACCTGCATGCACAATGACTCATTGAACTGTTTCTGCAAACAGCACAAGAAAAAAAAAAACCCAGAGAGGGCCCATCTTTTTTGGAGGTATAGGCTGCTGTTCGGCAGCTTAAGGAGAACTGGAATACCAATACGGTTGTGGAGAGATTACCACCCACCAGTTTGCTGATGCTATTCCAATAATCTGCATGATCCTCTGTGGTGATTCATGACATCTGGGTCTGAGAAGACCTGCAGATTTTTAAAGCAGGCTAATTCTGCAGCCAGTGCCACTAAACATGTTTGTCTCCAAAGAGATCGTTTAGCTTGTTTCTGTTATTTTGGGGTTTTATAGGAAGACTAATAAATACAAAGAGCATGTTGAACAAACTCCAGAAGAAGAGCTGTCCTTGCTGTGAGACACAGCAGTCCTGAGTTTTGTTTCATAAGGCTGAGCACAGATTTGTTTTCAGGCAATCACAATCACTTTTGGTTTGGTATTTGGTATGTCAATGTGTTTTCATTTTTGAAAAGCAAAAGATCATTGATGAGTTCTTCTTCTGCTGCACTTTACAGAGCATAAACCTGAAGGTTTGATTTCATTGCGTGGTAAATTGATCAACTGCATTGCACAGAAAGGTCCTAAATGTCTTCAACGTTTTATTTTCCAGATTTTTTTCAATAACCTAAACATAACTCTCTGCAACAGCAAGTCAAAGCAAATGAGGGTGTTCTTTGGTGTCTTGTTTCAAGTGTTGGACGGACGGAGAGGGAGAAGGTTAGACTGCTGTGACGTTGGCACTCCTGTGGTCTTTTGTGATGAAGAAAGACCTGAAACAAGACTCTCTGAATGTTAACACTGTGGGAACATTTAGACCCTCAACAGGGACACGAAGTACAGACCAATGAACAAAACAATGAGATCATGGTTACAAGTGGCTCAAATAAAATACCTAGACATCTCTGGAGGGCAGTCATATTCAATAAATTATAATATTGTTAATAAGTTCATTTAGTTAAGTAACTTGTTTCATGAAATAAAACAAATTATTACAGATTAATTACATGCATACAGATGTTCTGAAGCCTTTATGTTAAATATGATGATTTTCTTGTTGCAATTAATGAATGTGAAATATTTATGATCAGAATATTACATGAAGAACATTTTTAATATATTAAGGTATGTCAATACCTTAGGAATAATAAGAAGTGTATGGATGAACAGATGGATGGATGAGCTTCTTTTTAATTTTGGTGCTTGGTTTTTGGATTATAAAGGTTGATGGCCCCTGATCAACAGGGAGTATTAAAAAAACTGTTCACACTGTGAAAAACACAAAATCTTACCAAGTAATTTTTGTCTATTTTCTAGTGCAAATAACTTGGTACACGTGAAATAAGACAAAACTAACTTATAAGTGGCTTTTCAGGAAGGCAGAGGAGCTTGTTTTCATTCCTTAAGATTGAAAACTTTTCAGTCTACGTGATTATTATTATGATAGTGTATTTTCAAAGTTACTTTAGTTTAGTTTAATTTATTGTTAAATTAACTTAATTTAGCAGTGTTTTATAAACTTACTGGTTTATGTTAGTGAAGGTTAAAGTGACAAAAACTTAGACAACCTATAAATGCATCTTCTTATGAGTGTGAAGCATAACTTTACATCCATGCATCCTTGTTTAGTTAAGTAGAAACACAAAGCACAGAAAATTAAATGAGAGGCCTTTGCGAGTAGACAACAGTCCTCAGTGGAAGTCGTAACGCGCGGTTGTAAGAGAGCAGAAGACAGAACCGAGAGGTGGGGCAAGGCAATAACTGTCTGGTTTGTGAGCCCCTGGTGCGCACATCAGGGAGTCATAACAAGGCAGAAGTGGTCAGATAAGCTCAGGGCTGTCATTTCTTCCCTTCGTCTTCACTCTGCCTGCAGATTTGTTTACTCCACAGCGCAGCCGTCCTGCTCACCAGAGCCACCGTAAACCTGTGAGACACGTTTGGCAAGCAACATCCCAACATGCATTCATGCACACGCATGCTCACCCACACACAAATTTGCACTTCTACTCATATTAGGACTCCCTATAATGTCTATTGGTCTTCAGAAGGTTAGTAAGTATGCCAAAAATGGATAAAATAGAATAGCTAGACCAATACACTACAAAAACAGTCTTACCACATATATTGTAGTTTCTAGTGAAAATACGTATCTTAGCACAGTTGAAATAGGACCAAATTAACTTACAAGAAACTTTTCAGCAAGAAATAGGAGCTTGTTATTAGTTAATAATTAATAAACAATATTGGTAAAAAAAAATTACTAGTGTCACTGACACATAATGTCACTTATAACAAGACATTTTTATGTTATAAGTGAAATAATCTGCAATGTAACTAGAACTTTTTCATCAATATTAAGGAATTATTAACTTAAAAAAGGTTCCATATATCTTTTTTAGCTTATTTCAGGTGTGCTAAAATATTTGCAATATAAACTACACCTAAAACACTTGGTAAGGTTTGTATTTTTGCAGTGTACACATTCATTTTTCAAGCCCTTACATACCTAACCCTTAACCCAAAAACAAAACCTCCTGTTTTGAGCTTTGGGCCCCGCGAGGAGCGATGCGTCCTCACAATGTAGCATTTGTTGCACAAAATGGTCCTTATACTGTATGAAACACACACACAGAACATGATGAGCTCCTGCAGAGATGATTGACCACCAGCAGAGCCTTATGCTCCTGCCATTTAAAAATGTATCACCATGAGAAACAGAGATGTTCCCTTTAGACTTATTAGTATGGCACGTCCACTGGATTTTTGGTTGATGTTGACACATACATTAGAGTGGTGGAGCCCAAAACTACATGAAGTAAAGCAATAGAAAGTGAGCCTGTCGCCAGAGGCCAAAAGAAGCTGAAAGAGAAAATTCAGTTCCAGGAATGGGAAATTGGAAAGGATGATGAAGGGATATGAGATTAAAGGAAAGACAGAGAGAAAATATTGATCCTGAGGAAGAGTTCACCATGACGGAGATGCTTTAGCGTGTTGGTGATCCATCACAGTGCCTGGGCCTTCTCTTCCAGCTCTCCCTCTTCTGTGTACCATCCTAAAACACATTTTTATCCGTCCGTTCTTGAAAGACGTCAGCTGGAGCTCCATCAGCTTCCTTCTTGCACCTTGTATTAACTTCCCACCTTCTGAAAAGCTGATAGAAGTCCCATTTTGTAATAAAGCAAGTGTGCCACTACAAATGAGTGCATTGCAACACCTGTTTACTGAGGCAGCAAAAGAGGTGGAAACCCAACTTGTTTGCTCACTCACTCTGCATTTCATTCCTGTTCTGGGCTGAGGAGGCATTGGAATCCAGCTCTGCACAGAAGGCCACCTTTCCTGAGGCGGGAATAGAAAGGCCAAGGTTCTCCTAATAAGGTCAGCTTGCACATCAGAGTCATAGGCAACTAAATTAGTTTTCTGTTTTTTGCAAGGCATTTTCTGCTGTCAGACTCCAGGCAGCTGCATGCCTGCAGGCCACACAGGATACCAGACTGGATTGCTTTACTCTGAAAATGCACTTAGACAAATTGAAAACAGACAACAATGGCAGTTGATGCTTTAAGATCATGTCCAAGCCATCAGTCAATGAGATTTTCTTTGCATAAGCTGCTGTCACACATCACCAATCCTGACATGTATATTGGAGAAATGAAAAATGTGTGTTCTGGGGATGTAAACATGAGGAAAGACAAGAAATGTTGTCTGGTCACTTCTAGGAAGTACAGCAAAGTCTGGTCACTTTTCCCCTACAAAAATATCAGCTTCTATGATTTTGCTAATAATAGCCGTGTGTTAAAAAATATCTTTTCTGTCATCTAAAAACTAAGCTGCAAAAATGCATGAAGAAGAGAGGGCCGAAGCTCCTTCACATCTATGTAAAACACTCAGGTTTGCATTGCAAACACAGACCGTACCAAGTCATTTTTGTCTAGTTTCTGCTGCAAATGTCTCAGTACAGATGAAATAAGACTAAACTAAATTACAAGTCAGGAACTTGTTTAAGTTAATTATTTTTTAATATTGATGAAAAATGTTAGCTCCACTGGCAGATTATTTCACATTTTTCCCACCTCAGAATTCTGAGATTAAAGTCAGAATTAGTTTAATGAATTATTTTCCAAGATAATAAAACATTTTATTAGACATAAATCCTTTCCTTTCCTAATAAACAACTGAATGTTTGATTGGGTTTCCTTTTTGTTCACATTCCTCCAAAAAAGAGCGCTAATTCCTTACGCAGAACAAAGCCTACCTTTTAGCTAAGCACCTCGTTAACTTCCTATAATCAAACAGAAAGTGTTTGCCATTGTGCTTTATTATGAGAGCAGCAGTGAGAAGCAAGGTCAGGTTAGAACAAAGGAGCACAAAGCTCTCTCTGGACAGGAAAACCACAGGCAGATGAAAGGTAACACAGCCTTTTGTTCAGAGCTCACAGGATTATAGAGGTGTGCTTTACATTTGTTATTGTGTCACAAGCTTTAGCATCAAGTGTATCATGCACAGGCACAGGGGCAGGGGTGTTTGTGGTAAAAAAAAATAAAAAAGGGAGAGATGAAACCTCTAGGTGAGGACGATACCACATACCTTGTGTCACTACAAAGACTCAAAGATGAAACAGGCGACAGCCACCAACAACTGAACCGTGTGCAAGAGGGACAGCTTTAAAGAGGAACTTCAAAAAGCAGAGCGAGCATTGAAGAGCGCCCACTGTTTTCTGTCTTTCCTAGTTTAACCCTGTGACTTAAAAGAACAGCATAGGCGCTGGGAGACATTAACGGGATGTGAAGGAAAGAATTTGAGGTGGGAATCTGAAGGGCGGAGTATAAACAAAAGAGGAAAAAGAGACAGAGTAAAAAATAGAGAGAGAGATGGAGAACACCTTGACTATTTTCCATCTTTTCCCACTTATCAGGCCAGCAGCAGGGCAGCCTTGTGCTTACAGAGTCCTATTGGCTGATTCATATCACCGACCACCATTGAGATGATGGCAAACAGTGAATCAGCCAAAGGAGGAAAATATTTACTAGCTTTGAAAGTGAATGAGAAACTAGATGCACAAAGTCTGGACTTTGAGACAAGAAAGATTCACATCAGCAAACTCGCATTCATCAAACCTCTGAGGTAGAATAATCAAAAAATCAAACCAGGTGAGCAGAAAACAGCATCAGCAGCCAGTTCCAGCTTCTTATGGTGAATTTTACTGTTTAATTTCTGGAACATCTGACGTCTTACTGGCTTTACAGATAATTGGAAACTCATCTGCACTTTAGTATCTGAAGGGGCAAACAATGGTAGGTGACAAGAAAAAACTAACTACCTTGAAACAAAAGAAACATTCATCTAATTTATCTAGTGATTTAAAAGTGTTAGTTTTAGCTGAAACATAGGCATAGATGCAGACTGAAACATAATGCTACCACAGAAAAACCTGAGCTAGTGAGTGAAGCAAAGTTACAACACCGTTGTTTAAATGAAAGCGTTATGACCAACTATGTAAAGATAAAATAAATCAGAAATATACTTAAGGGACTAGTGGTAAACACAAACTGAATCACTTTGTCACAAGTCCTAAAACAAAACATTTGCCTATAAATCAGAGCTATACCATCCAAAGACAGGATAACAAAAAAGATGCAAATTCTGTTAAACATTAGGATAGAAGTCAGTTTGTTCTGATAAATTGGCAGGAATTGTGTTACAACTACTACCTTACATGTCTTCAATGTCCACAAATTCATCCATCCTTTGTTTATGCCTGCTTAAAAATAGGTTTTTATTTGGATAAAGACACGTTATTTTGACTAAACTAATAATTAATTTAGTCTACACAAAAACAAGCAGGTCAATTACTGTAAGGTTGGCAGGAAAGCAACGAGTCTTAGGAGATAAAAAAAACAAAATTACAGTTTGATCTTTACACACTAGTTTATTTGGTATATTCACGAACAAATTGCATTTGTCTTGGAATGGGTTAATTACCATATTTTCACAAAAATACAGTGGGTCTGATTAGTGTGTATTTAAAGCATTTGATGTGTGGTAAATTAAGCAGAAGATTCAAACAATTTAATGTTAACAGCAAGTGAAAAATTGCTTTTTTTTTAAATGAGATGACATATTTTCTAATTATTTATTCATATAAGAATATTATTTAATCCCCATTTTTTATCATTTGAGCATAAAAAAAGAGATAAAAGACTTCAGGCTAAATTCTGCACATGCTTTGTTGTAAGTAGACGGCCAGAAAGCAGAACCTGTTATCACTTTTTTGCTGGAAGTCTTTTCACTTTTTGTGAGCAGGAAATTACACCAGTTTTACCTTTGATTGGTCTCTAATTGTGCAAGATTCCTGAGCTGACTTGTATGAACTTCTCTTTTATGTTCAGGTCAGACATTTATCTTTTGAAGTGCTGCATAAACAGAGTTGGATTTGGTTAAACTGGATCATCTTGATGATGAAGCCTCTAGCTTGAGGTATTTTTCTAATTGTTCCTGACTGTAATGAGACTTTTGCATGAAAGCAAAAATACCTAGCTTGAGGTATTTTTATGTGGATTTTGGAAATAACATTATAAAATGACATTTCCACTAAAAAAGCCGTCATAATTTCATATTTTTATGACTGTTTCTGCCTTTTCTTAATTAAATTACAAAACTGAGGAAGACTTGTAAACATTGTACAGGCTCTTCTTCTTTCAATTAAACAGATAATTTTAAATTATTGGCAGCAAAAAGTGCTTGTTTATAAGCGAATACAGCTACATGTGGTTTCTTTTTATTAGCTCTTTTAAAAAAACCTTTGGTTATGATTTTATGACAACACTGTCAGCTCTTGTTGCTGAATAAATATTAAAATCAATCCATAAACGATTCCTTCCATCAACATTGACGTCAAAGTTCTTCTTCTGCACGTGTGGGTCACTTTGAGGACATAAACCATTCATGCAAAAGTCTCATTACAGTCAGGAACAATTAGAATGAATGACCAAGCACAAAAAAACAACAGAAAAACTATTTTAGCAAAAAACTTGAGCATCAAGACCTGCTGTGTGAACATAGCCTTTGTGTTTTGGGTGGTGGGTTATTCCCGTCTACTGAAAGGACAATTAGGAAGAAACAAACTTTATTTTCATTATTAGGTTTCTATTTTTCTTCACCAACAGATCTGTTTTTCAAAAATTATTTTTTATCATAATTTGATAGTTGGAGGACCCACTTCTGGGAACGACGCCATCTTAGGCCTGGGATAACTGGCCCAGTTGTCGGTGCCAACATGTACTCAGTTGTCCCAGGTAGCTAAAGACTGACATTAAGAACCGAGACGGGCTGACTGTACATAGCCAAAGGCAGAAGCCATATCTCTGATGTAGAAATACTGGACCTCATCCAGGTGATTAGCATGTGTTGGAAAACCAACCTCAGGCCCACGGCCTTATCTCAACCGCAGGAAGACTTTTTAGTCCTGGAAATCAGCTTCTCTGCCTTTAAGGCCATCTGTTAAAGCCGGTGATAGACGTTAGCTCTCTCCGACGCCACGCAGAGACCAAAGGCAGGTTTGGTCTGAAGTTTGACCTTTGTATAAAATAAATGAGGGTAAAGCTTACCGGCGGCTATATCTCTAATGGTAGGTATCCTGAACACACAGTCTATACACTGTCAGTCTGTTTCCTCAACTTGGTACAATTAAAATGAAATACAGCTTCATGATGACAAATCGGTTCACAGTAAAGTTTGCATCCACTCTACATTGGTAGAGGAATCTCACGTTTATCTTTGGCTTATTAATGAAGAACTTAAGTCATTTTTATTTCAGAGTACAATAGTTTTATTGTACTCTGGCTCTGATTTATTATAAGTCATTTTTAATAAACCCTGTTTGAATAATTGACCATCTTCCTTATCAGAATTGTAGGTAATTTAACAACTTTTAAGCAAAGTACATACATATTTACTAAGGTTGAAACTTAACCCACTCTAACTTTAAAAGAATTTTATGAAAAATTCACATTTTTCAAGTTTTTGTCCTTCCATTTGGGTACCAACTGCTTCCGAAAGCATCCAAGGTGCAGTCGGGGATTTTTTGGTGGCATAGTTTATGTTTTTTGGTATCTGGGAAAAGATTTGCTTCCAGAGCACTGAGGCTCAGAAACACTGAACTTAAACCCAGACAGAAACTTATTTCAAATCCTTCAATACAAATGGGTCAGTACAAAGGTAGAGAGTGCAACAAAGGGGGATGATCCAAAAAACTCTCTGGTGAAAAGCAGTGTAAAAAAAACCCACTTTAGAATCTCACACAGTGGCATTATAAGAGCAGGACACAAAACCCAAAGGATGAAACCAGGTTATACAAGAGATTTAGCCTTGTGGACTGTAGCAGACACAATGAGTAAGATGTACTGGCCCAGAAAGCTGAACAGAACATTATGAATATACTGCATGCACTAGTGTGTAATTTATATACACTAATAAAGGACTGAGAAGGTAAAATATGTAAACTAAAGAGGAAGCAATCACATGATTACAGATATGTCAAATACATAAGAGTTGAAATATGAGTTACCTGGGATTAGAAACACATTGAAGAAAATGAGCTAAACTAGTAAAACAAATTATACAGAATTTAACTCTAAGCAGAAGATCTGGACATCAAACACCCTAAAATAAATTAGTGTTTACGCAGCGTTCCAGGAACCACACAGAACATCCTGAAAACGATATGTAGCAGAATAAAAACAACTGATTTAAATGAGCTATTTCATTCTCTTAGTGGTCGAATATCCAGCAATGATTCCTCCAGAACATTGTCGACGAGCAATTTTAAGGACATCTACTCAAATATTATTGGGGTTGCGTTTGAGCTTGACACATATTTTTTTAACTTTGCATTTAAAAAAAGTTGAGTATTATAAGTCAGAAGCTGGTATAAGTTATATAATTATCCCACCCTGAAAAAGAGAAGTTCAGATGATTAATTAAAGGCCTAAAATGAACAGGAGGAACCATGCCGCTAAGAAATCAATGCAACCTTTTGACCTGCTCTTCCTTTTTCGAGAAACAGAAAAATGAACTGATTCAAAGGCTGAGAAAAACATCATTGAATGCTCAAATTGAGATCCAGTCATT